>NC_080678.1:53382550-54050431 GCF_030445035.2 Dasypus novemcinctus
AAAGACTTAAACAGACACTTCTCCAAAGAAGAAATACAAATGGCAAAAAAGCACATGAAAAAATGTTCCAAATCTCTAGCTATCAGGGAAATGCAAATCAAAACCACAATGAGATACCATCTTACACCCATAAGATTGGCAGCTATGAAAAAAACAGAAGAATACAAGTGCTGGAGAGGATGTGAAGAAAGGGGAACACTCATCCACTGCTGGTGGGAATGCAGAAGGATCCAACCATTCTGGAGGAAAGTATGGCGGTTTCTCAAAAAACTAGCCATAGATTTGCCATATGACCCAGCAATACCACTGCTGGGTATATACACAGCAGAACTGAAAACAAGGACACAAACTGATATATGTACACCAATGTTCATAGCAGCATTGTTCACTATTGCCAAAAGTTGGAATCAACCCAAATGCCCATCAACAGATGAGTGGATCAATAAAATGTGGTATATACACACAATGGAATACTACTCGGCTGTAAGAACAAACACACTACAAACACATGTGATAACATGGATGAATCTTGAGAACCTTATGTTGAGTGAAGCAACCCAGACATTGAAGGACAAATACTACATGACCTCAATTATGTGAAATAACCAAGCTGCCTTAGATAGCAAGAGACTGAACGATAGGCTTACAGGAAATCAGAGGGTGGAGGAAGGATGTGAGCTGATGTCTGCAGGGGTGGAATTTAAGAAGAGATGGTGGTAAGTATGAACACAAAGAGATAAAAGGGGGGCAAGGGGTTGCCTTTGGTTGGGGCTTTGCGGGTTTGAGGGTGGCTGGGGAGGGGCGGATGGGTAACATTGCCCAAAAGTGGGGGGAAGGAGGGGTAGCATACTAACACAGGAGAGGGTCAGGTGTTGGTGGAGAGTAAAATGCCGTGAAAATCATATCAAAATATAATAAAGAGGGTTACCTGTTTAGAATGCTCGGAGGGGAGGGTCTGATGCAGGACGGGCTCCTGGGGAATGTCTAAATGCTCATTCTGCCAGAGTGAGTGACACCATGGGGTAGAAACCCAAGTGGTGAGAGTGGGGGTGGACCCACATCCTGGGGAGGACTAATGCCATCAAATAGAGGGAACTGTATCCCTCGAGAGAAAGGGTGGCTCCCAGGGCATTGGGGCAGTTGAGCAAGTTAGGCCCTGAACACTATTCCATCTATCTCTGGAAGTGGCTCCTTGGGAAACGGAGGTTGGCTGTCACTGTGAGCACCAAGGTGGAAGGGAAAATGGACGTTAAATGTGTGGAACCAAGGTAAATGGGGGGTAAGAGAGGAGTTTCGTGAGAGTACACAAGGATGGATATAAAACATGTAATATTACACCATAACATATAGGAGATGACAGACTGATAATGTAAATCATAATGTAAAACATAGGATAACTAAGAATGTAAAAAACTGTGTATCCTAAAGTAAGCACCACAATGTAAGCACAGATGTCACCTTGTTAGAAAGCTATTGTCTCAGACTCTGTACATTACGTTAAGTAAATATGATGTTAATAGGGTGTAAGAGTATTGCTGTGGAAGGGAAAAGGTTTTGTGGTGGATGTATGGGAGTGCTGTATATTATATATATGCATTGCGGTGGTCTAGGGCTCCTGTGAAGAGAAACTCAATAATTAGGGGAAAAAAAAAAAAAAGAAAAAGATAGGATGTAGAATTTTTTCCAAGTCAACACGTATTCTTTATCTAACCTTTAAACCCATCGCTATATGCCATTTCCTAGTAAGGGACCCTGACATTATATTGGGCTTCAAATTTCAGGGAGTTCTGGATCACAGAGTGGTTCAACAATGGCAATGGAGGGATACTGGTATGGGATACCATTGACAGGTGATATATGGCTAACAGGGAGCTGTACAGAACATATGTCCAGGCTGCATGGTAATGTTTGGATATACTCATAGTGGCAACAATTAAAAACCACAGCAGGGGGGGTACTGGGTTCCTGGCCAGTGGTGCTCTGTCGTGGTCCCTAGGGGAGCAGCGACAGTCTCCCAGGTGCAGCGGCCGGGACCGGAGGGGAGTGGGGGTTCAACAGTGAGCCCCTGACGCTAATGACTATGCTTGTGAGCTGATGGGCCTGAAATAAGAACAAGGCCTAGAGCAGCATTGTGCCTGGGAATTTCCTCCTGTCAGCCTTCATGTTACTCAAATGTGGCCAGTCTCAAAGCCAAACTCAGCATGTAAATGCAATGCCTTCCCCCCAGCGTGGGACATGACACCCGGGGATGAGCCTCCCTGGCACCGAGGGACCACTATCAACTACCAACTGATGATGCAACTGGAAAATGACCTTATATGGAAGGTTCAATGAGGATCAGCAGAATATCCCTGTCTACATAAAATAACATGACTTTAAAATGTTGTTTGACCTAATGTAAGGGGGAAATGGAAAGGAGAAATGAGTTTATATGGCTACGAGTCTCTAAAAAAGAGTCTGGAGGCTGTCAGAAGGATTGCCCTTGTGCACAACTGAGTGGGGTCTGAGAGACAGATAGAGCAGATACAACCCCCAGGTATTGGTTCCTTTGAGGGCTAAGGAGACCTGTGGGAGTTATGGTCATGGCCGATGGGGTTAACTACCAGGTCAGATGGCCCCTCTTTGGAAATGGTGTTTATGTGTGATGAATCTGGACTCAGATGGGATCTCTCTTCATGGGACTTTCATGCTAATGTGCTGGAGGTGCAGTTGGTGTTGGGGTTTGGGATATATTTGGGGGATTTGAATCTCTGGACTGACAGTGTGATGGCCAGGTCCTGAGCCTCAGCAGACTCCAGCACCTACAGTCTGATTCATTGGACTCACCACACTCAGCTAAGATGGAGTTAAAGAGGGACAACCACCACACCATGGAGCCTAGAGTGATTACAACTGAAAGTGGGAGGATTGCATCCAGCATCCATGTGGAATCTGAGCCTCCTCTTGACATAGAGGTGCAATGGACACAACCAATCCAGTGTCCACATAGAAAAGGTGGCATTGGATTGGGAAAAGTGGACATGGTAGCTGATGGGTATGGGGAAAGGCGAGAGGAGGTGAGAAGTGGAGTCATCTTTGGGACATGGAGCTGCCCTGGATGGTGCTTCAGGGGCAGTCACTGGACTGTGTAAATCCTCACAGGGCCCACTGGATGGAATGGGGGAGAGTATGGGCCATGATGTGGACCATTGACCATGAGCTGCAGAGGTGCCCAGAGATGTGCTTACCAAGTGCAATGGATGTGTCATGATGATGGGAATGAGTGTTGCTGGGGGGGGGGGGGGGAGAGGTGGGGTGGGGGTGGTGGGGTTGAATGGGACCTCATATATATATATATATTTTTAATGTAATAGTATTACAAAGTCAATAAAAAAAAAAGAAAAAAAAAGAATCCATGTTCTGGTGAGTTGTTTTAAATGAATTTTTTTCTCACCTTGCTAAGACAAGCTGATTGAAATGATAATCAGTTACTATTGAGTGCTTATGTGCTGTAGGTAGTGGGGTGAAAATGCTGTGAAGTTGGTCCTATTTCCAATTAACAGAATGGGGAACTGTGGCTAAGAGATGTCAAGCAACTTGCCTAAGGTAGAATTATAGCTAGTAAGAGGGGAGTTGGCATTTGAACAAAGTATATACTATGCCAGGGTCTGTGCTTTTAACCACTTTGCTATAGGAAAGAAGGTTTAACAAGAGAGAAGTCATCCTAGAACATACAGAAGGAACCCAGGGAATGACGGGCCAACAGAGGAAAGCTATTTTAGAGGGATGTGCATCAAGTGCTTAGAAGAAAATAATCTCTTGTAGGTGGAGGAGATAGAGAATGGAGGCAGGGACACCAACACCAACCCTGCCTGCTGACCCTGCCCACCCAGGTAGTTCTTCTGAGGACTAGCCTACTGCATGCACCCCAGCTCCACAAGGCCTACCTTTGTCTGAGCAACAAACCAACAAGACAAGGGCTGCCCCACACAGATGTGTTCTGGGAAGACTGGGAGCTGATGGCAAGGCCAAGAAGGATCACTTCTTGGTCCAGAGATGGGAAGATACCTTATCCAGGTCAAGTAAGTCATCATCACAGAGCTGGCAAAGAGAAGCAGCACGATGGTGACCACCAGGTTTGGCCCAAATGTGGGTGGATGTGAAGAGGCCATTACTCAGGCTCCAAAACGGAAACTTCCGCAGCCACAAGCCATAGGAGGAAGTTGAACAGGTGAGTGGGGAAGTTCCTCCTGCCTCCCAAGCTCGGGCCCTTCTCCACCATAACACTTGTCTCAACAAGCCTCCACCTCACTCTGAAAAGGTTGCAAAGACCCAAAGTGGTCCAGGGAAGAACCAAATGTAAAAGTAAGCAATAGGTCAAGCATAGGGGCAAAAAGATGGCTGTTGGCATGAGCCAGGCCTTGGCTTTTACTAGTTGTGAAACTTTGTAGGAGTTATTCAACCTCTCTGAAATACAGGTGTTCTTTCCTAAAGGGGATGATAGAGTGCCTGATACCTATCAAAGATTTAAAACAAATATAGTCACTGATGATCATAATAAATATATAATATATAATAAAATAGTATTAGCACTATAAAGAAAGATATAATGAAGTGACATTATTTAGCTCAGAAAATCAGAGTAACAGTAAGAGTATACCAAGTGTTGACTATGTGTTAGGCTCCCTGTAAGGACTTTCATGCATTATCTCCATGAGCCACATGACAAGCTTCTGAGTTGGCATGGTACGCTGAATCCTGGACCCCCAAAGATGTCCACTTCCAAATCCCAGAAATTAGTTACATGGTAAAAGGGACTTTGCAGATATCATTGACTTAAGGATCCTGAGGAGAGAGCGTTCTGGGATGTCCAGAAGGACTCATTGTAATCACAAGGGTCCTTATGAGATAGAGGCAAGAGGATCAAAGTCAGAAAAATGAGCTGTGACAATGGAACCAGGGATTGGAGTGATGATCTACAAGCCAGGGAATGTGTGCAGTCTCTACAAGCAGGAAAAGGCCAGGGAACAGTGTCTCCTCTAGAACCTCCAAAAGGAAAACAACCCTGCTGTCACCTTGATTTATGACTTGTGACCTCCAAATGTTAGATGATAAATCTGTGTTTAAAGCCACTAAGTTTTTGGTAATTTTCCCAGTAGCGCTAGAAAAACTGAAACAACTGGAGACCAGTTTTTACCCCTATTTTGCAGATAAGGACTCTGAGGAACAGAGGGGATAAATAAGCTGTCCATGGTCAAGAAGCCAGCAACAGTGGAACCTAGATTCCGATGCAGGTGGCATGACTCTTGGAATTGGCTTTAACTACTCACTGCAAGGCCTCCCCAAAAAAGAGAGAGGCTGGGGAGTATCTTCAAGGGAGTGTCAGATCCCCACAAGTCCCTCTCAGCCTCCTTGCCTCAATCTACCCTCAGGGTTCTAAAATCCTGACATCCCCTGTGTGGGCAAGAGGGGACAAAGCCCTTATGAAACTGTGTGCTATATCTTGGCTGTACAAGCATTTTATCAGAGTCTACCCAGTAGCTTCTATCCTGGCAGATCACGAGACCCACCTGGGCAGCTTATTAAGTACTCAGCTTCCTGAGCCCATGTCCAGAGGCTCATAGATGAGGTCCAAGCATCTATATTTTCAAATAAGTTCCCCAGAGGACACTGATGCAGCCGAGGTCTTTATATTACCTGGAACGGTAGTTCCCTCCCCAGCCTGACAGCCCAGATTCATGTGCTCTGACATAGCAGAGGAAAAGGCCTGCACCTTGCTAATTTAGAAGAAGCCTTATAACCCAGAGCCTTCTAGAATAGTTGTAAGTTGCTTAAGGATCCCCTGTCCCCTACAATGGCAGGGTCTATACAAAAGGGCAACAAGGACGTTGCTTATGGTTCACACACATTCCTATTATTTTGTATTGAGAAATGCAGTGATTTGTCCCTCAGCACAACTCTCTGCAATGGTCTGTGAGTCTGAACAGGTCAGGAAGACTTGATATCTATCAAAGTAAACATTCAGCTCTGCACAAACCTGAAATTCAAGGTCTGGTTCAGCCATCCCAAAGACAGGCTAAGAAGGAGGCTACTGAATTCATTTTTACAGCCTAATTCTAATTTTGAAGAGGTGGCCCCCAAACCAGTTAAAAACACTATAAATGAGTAACTGTGGTGAGAAGCCTCTGCCATGAGCTCTGGGACCTAAGGGGATTCCTGAGCCTGCCCCACCTACTCAAGATGAAATTCTGACAACTGGTGAATTGTCCTTATTACAAGTGTTTAGCCTAACTTGCCAAGCATGTGCAGGCACTGTATGGTTTACTTTAGAAGGAAGATGGTATAAGCAACTGGCTTTGAGGACGAGGCTACTCAGGCCTGGAGACAGAAAGTAACCTGCCCTGGAGCCCTGAGCTAGGAGTGAGCCAGAGCTGAACCTTGAGCCTCCTCTTTCTAAAGCCCTTGCTTTAACCACTGGTCTTTCAATCACTGGAGTGAATGAGAAGGAAAAGCTTATCTCTAAATCTCTTATGACTAGAAACTTAAACAACAGAAGCCTATCCACCAGGCTAAGGTGGGGCTCTACCAGGGCAAAGAGCAAGAAAACTTCCAGAGGCTGGGAACTTAGTCCAGTAACCGTGTGGATCCCGTCTTCATTACCAACCAAATTAGACAAGTTATTTAGCCCCTGGAAAGCTTGGTCTTCTCATCTATAAAATAAGGATAGTAAGATAATTATGTCAAGCTGTCTGAGAACTCATATAACAATCTCCACTGACCCCAGAATCTAGCGCTTTGCACTTACACAAGCAGCTTTCAGGAGTCTGCACCCTCTGCTGCTTCTTGCAGCCTCATCTTACACAGTCGTCCTGCTGCAAAGGGATGACCCTCTGCAGGAGTGAACACAATGGCACCTGCACCACAGAGCAGGGAAGAAAACCATCCCTCTTCAGAGTGCTTTTCTCCCCACCTCCAGCCAGAGTCAGTGTGATCATTAAGCTCCATGGAGGCAGTGATTTTGTCTGTCTTTTTTCCTGTTGTGCCCATAGCATTTAACTCAGAGTATGGCACATGGCATGAAAGAAGGAAGGAATAAATGATGACAGAAAAAAAATTACATTACTTAATGCCCACTGCCTTCATTAGGTTTTTGAAGAATGCACTGATATGACTTGTAGTTAGGTTTGTCATGCATAGGGGCTGTTTGTTGCTAGGAGGGCTAGAAAAATCTCCCAGTCTCTTCCTTTGAAATTGCTGTAGGGAGAAGTTTAGGGGAATGAGAAGTACATAAACAAGTCGACCCTGAAGCAGAAAAAGAGAAGCATCTCAAGAGGCATTCGTTTGATCAGAGGAAGGGGTTTCCTCTTCACTTGAGCAAATCAGGGAGAGCTGGAATTCAAGTGGAGTCTGGAAGGATGGAGATAATTATTATTTTTAAAAAGACCAGAGTCTTTCTGCCACCTTTCCAATCCACCACAATGGTGCACATGAACATCCTGGGTGATATGAGAGAGAATTGCCAGATTATTATCATGCTGTGCTTGCAAATCACCAGCTGGTTTCTAACTGTGATGATGAAACATGGCTACACTGGCAAATTTGAAATCATTTATGATCAGAAGCCTGGGAAAATTGTTGTGAAACTCACAGGCAGGTTAAATAAGTACAGAGTGATTAGCCCCAGATTTAATGTGCAACTCAAAGATCTGGACAAATGGCAGAATAATCTGCTCCCATCTGTCAGTTTGGTTTAATTGTACTGATGACATCAACTGGTATCATGGACCAAAAAGGAACCAAAATGAAAACATGCAGGAAGGACAATCCTGAGATTATTTCCCCCTGGGATGTAATAATACATATGAATAAAATGCCATAGCTGGGAGAAAAATGATAGGATTGAGGATGGTAGGTATCATCCCAGTGGAGTGTCACCATAAAGCTGGGTGTGCACAGCAGCACTCTATAATAAAGTGGAAGTGGTCTATATGAGATAGGGCTCAAGTGCATCCTGAAGGCATGAGTAAGTTACATGAGGAAGTAGCACAAATGCCCATGGTCACCACCCCTGCCATGTTACCTTCTCTTTCCCAGCCCACAGCTTTGAAATCTTGGGGAGTCTCTTACAATCAGTTGACTGAGGAAGAGAAAACTCGGGCCTGATTTACAGATGGTTCTGCAAGATATGCAGGTACTACTTGAAAGTGGACCGCTGCAGCACTGCAGTCCCTTTCTGGGGCATCCCTGAAGGACAGTGGTGAGGGTACATCCTCCCAGTGGGCAGGACTTCTAGCCGTGCACCTGATTGTTCATTTTGCTTGGCAGAAGAAATGGCCAGAGGTGTGTTAGTACATTGATTCATGGGTTATTGCCAATGGTTTGGCTGGATGATCAGGGACTTGGAAAGAACATGATTGGAAAATTGGTGACAGAGGTCTGGGGAAGAGGTATGTGGGTTGAAAATTTTGAGTGGGCAAAAATATGAAAATTTTTGTGTCCCATGTGAATGCTCACCAGAGGGTGACTTCAACAGAGGAAGATTTCAATAATGAAGTGGTTAAAATGACCCGTTCTTTGGCTAATGCTCAGTCTCTTTCCCCAGCCATTCCTGTCATTGCCCAGTGGGTTCATGAACAAAGTGGCCATGGAGGTAGGAATGGAGGTTATGCATGGGCTCAGCAACATGGACTTCCCCTTACCAGGTTGACTTGGCCACAGCCACTGCTGAATGCCTAATGTGCCAGCAGCAGAGACCCACATTCAGCTCTCAATAAGATACCATTCCTCGAGGTGACCAGCCTGCTACCTGGTGGCCATTGGACCCCTTCCACCCTGAAAGGGGCAGTGATTTGTTTTAACTGGAATAGACACATACTCTGGATATGGGTTCACATTTCCTGCATGCAATGCTTCTTCCATATCTACCATCCGTGAACTTACCAAATGTCCTATCTACAGCCATGGCATTCCACACAGCATTGCTTCTGATCAGGGAACTCATTTCACAGCAAATGATGTGCAGGAATGGGCACATGCCCATGGAATTCACTGGTCTTACTATGTTCACCATCACCCTAACGCAGCTGGATTGATAGAACAGTGGAATGGCTTTTTGAAGACTCAATTACAGTGCCAACTAGGAGACAATACCTTACTGGGCTGGGGCAATGTTCTCCAGGAGGCTGTGTATGCTCTAAATCAGCGTCCACTCTATGGTGTTGTTTCTCCCATTACCAGGATCCATGGGTCCAGGAATCAAGGGGTAGAAATGGAACTGGCACCACTCACTATTACCCCTAGTGACCCACTAGGAAAAATTTTGCATCCTGTCCCTGCAACCTCAAACTCTGCTGGTCTACAGGTTTTAGCCCCAAAAGGAGGAGTGCTGTCAGCAGGGAACACAACAATGAATCCACTGAACTGGAAGTTAAAACTGCCACCTGGCCACTTTGGGCTCCTCTTACCTCTGAATCAACAAAGAAGGGAATTTACTGTACTGTTTGGGGTGATTGTTCCTGACTATCAAGGGGACATATGACTACATCTACATAAGGGGGGTAAAGAAGAGTTTCCTGGAGTACAGGAAATCCTCTAGGGCATCTCCTAGTACTGCCATATCCTAAGATTAAATTCAATGGAAAATTGCAACAACCCAATCCAAGTAGGACTAATGATGGCTCCGAATCTTCAGGAATGAAAATTTGAGCCACCCCACCAGGCAAAGAACCACGGCCAGCTGAAATGCTTGCTGAGAGTAATGGAAGCATGGAATGGGTAGTGGAAGAAAGAAGTGATAAATCTGAACTCCAATCACGGGACCAGTTAGAGAAATGAGAAATATAATGGTCATGAATCTTTCTTCCTTGTTTCATTATGATGATGATTGTGTATGTACACAAAACTAATTTCTTTGTCTTCTTCCCCAAACTTTTCCCTTATCATATAACAAGTTGTATCTATTTCATGTCATAATATTTGAGGATTTCAAGTTTGAGCGTGAATATTACCCAAGAACTTGACTATACTCTGTATGGAATTAATGTGTTTCTGGTTGTATGCAGGATAGTTGAACATTGTTAAGCGGAAATATATATTAAAATGCATGTGTGTTACTGTTTTTACTTAGAGACTAAGTATGTTTTAAGATACAGTGTATGATTACCCAGTTGACAAGGGGTGGACTGTAATGGTTAGACTATTGTGTCAACTCAGTCAGGTAATTTTGCCCAGTTGTTTGGTCAAGGAAACACTGGGCTAGACTGTTATACAAGGGCATTTGTGGACTTTGGCCAACACTGACTTACTGTAGTGGTTGATAGCTGGTTCTAATTACATCAATCAAGGAGATTGCCATCAGCAATGACTGACACTTAACCCAATCAATCGAATACCTTAAAAGGGGAAGTGATTCCAGCATTGAAAGAGAATTTCCAAGGTCATCTTTGGACAGCTAGCATCTCCCAGAACTTGTCAAGAACCTTCATTGGTCTTTCATTGCAGCCCCTAGTTGCAGCCTGCTTGTGGAACCTGGACTTGTGCATCCCCACAGTTGTGTGAGAGACTTATAGAATTGCATACTATTGACAGTTATCTCGTGCTGATTCTGCTTCCCTAGAGAACCCTGACTAATACAGGATCCCAGCAATAGGATTCAGGGCCCACTCTAATCTGTATGATCTCATTTAATTGCATCTTAATCATAAATGCAAAGACCCAATTTCCAAATAAGGTCAGGTTCACAGATACTGGGTTAGGACCTGAGCATATGCTGGGGGACATAATCCAAGCCATTACTAGTTTTCAAGTTGTAAAGAGCATGCCGTGTCATTTTTATAAAGTCTTAAATACACCTTTTTTGAGATATAATTCTCATACCAGGAATTTCACCCATTTAAAATGTACAATTCCATATCTTTTAGTGTTTTCCAAGTCTTGTGTTACTATAATTAATTTTAGACCATTTTCATCACCCCACAAAAGAAATCTGTACCATTTAGATATAACCCCACAGTCTGCCACAACCCTACCCCTAGGCAGCCACTATTTTGCTTTCTGTTTATAGAAATCTATAGAGATTTGCTTATTGTTCAAATTTCACAGAAATGGAATGATCTTTTATAGCTGGCTTTTACTTAGCATAACACTTCAATGTTCATCCATGTTGTAGAATGGATCATTTCTTCATTCCTTTTCCTGCTGAATAATATTCCATTGTATGCATATATCACATTTAATTTGTCCATTCATTAGTTGATGAACGTTTGGGTTGTTTCCCCTTTTTGGCTATTTTGAATAATTATTCTGTGAATATTCATGTACGAGTGTTTTTTTGTGAATAAACTTTTTCATTTCTCTTGGGTATATATCAAAGAGTGGAATTGCAGGGTCATAGAGCTACTCTGTGTTGGGTCTTTTGAGGAACTGTCAGGCTGTTTTACAAGGTGGCTGCACTATATTACATTCCCACCAGCAGTGCGTGAAGGATTCCGAAATCTCCACTCCACCAACACTTGTTATTATCTATTATATTAGTCAGCTAAAGGGGCCCTTATGCAAAATACCAGAAACTGCTGGAGGTTTATAAAGAGTATTTATTTGGGATAGGAGCTTATAGACCAGGCCAGAAAGCATAACTTACTTCTCTCACCAAAGTCTATTTGGAGCAAGATGGCTGCTGACATCTGTGAGGGTTCAGATTTCCTGGGTGCCTATACTCCTGGGACTTGCTTTTCTATGGGCTCAAGGATCCTTTCTTCCTGGGGCTGGCCTCTCTTTCCTCTGTGAACTTACTCCCCTGGGCTCCAGCTTAAAGCTTCTGCATCAACCTCCAACATCAAAATTCCAACATCAAAAATCCTCAATTCTGTCCTTTGCCATGCCTTTTATTGAGTCCCCAATAAAGGGTGGGGTCTCAATGCCCTACTGGCACAAGAGATTTACATAATTACTTAATCAAGTAAACGTATGAATCCAATATAATCTAATAGGCCCAGAGAAAATTATGAGTTTACAAACTTAACCCAATATTTCTTTTTGGAATTCATCTGTAATATCAAACTCCTACATCTACCATTTTGATTGTAGCCATTCTAGTGAGTATGAGGCAGTATCTCACTGTGGTTATAAAAGATCTTTTGAGGATTAAATTATTTTTTCTAATTTTGAGGAAGTCCAATTTATTGATTTTTTAATAGACTGTGTTTTTGTGGTATATTTAAGAAAGCTTTCACATATTCAAGTTCCCTAAAATGCACTCATATATTTTCCCTGAAAGTTATATAACTATAGCTCTCAAATTTTTAACTCTGATCTACGTGGAGTTAATTTTTGTGTAAGATTCAGTGAGGTAACGGCTGAGGTTCATTGTTGTGCCTATAGCTCTCCAGTTGTACCAGCACCATTTGTTGAAAAGATTATTCTTTCTCCATTGAATTTTTTTGGCACTTAGGTGAAAAATCGACCTCATTTTTAAGCAGCTTCAGTCTAGGGCTAATTTTGCCCCAGTCCTGTGGCAATACTCGCATGAATACTCTGCCTATTGCCCTGTACATTACAGCTCTCTCCATGGCAGCGTTCTGCCTCAACCTTCCTGAATCCTCATCTCTCCTCCATTCAGAGGCTGCTGGGCTTGGCCTGGGCTCTCTGCTTCCTACACTGGAATTCTCTGCAGGTGTTAATCTGGGCAAATGCAGAGCCTCCTTCATGTCTTTTCCTTCTCTCAGGGAGCAGCACTGTCTTGCGCTGTTGTTCTGTTGTCCCATGTCTGAATCCATTGCTTCACACCTTTTACTTTCTGTTTGTTTAAGGTACGAGGGTAAATCAAGACATGATTGCTCCAGAATCTTGGCATGAGGCAGAATTACTGTTAGTGTTAATGCTCCAGTCTTTTTTTAGGGGTCAGCAAAAGAGCATTTATTGGGGATTTATGTGGGGAAGCTCTTCACATCACAATGAATCTGATTCTGGTCACGGCCTCAACCCTGTCTGTGGCGACAGGAAGAGCACATGGTGCTTCCGAGGCTTGAGCCACACTTGCCACAAAGCACGAGGATTCTTTCATACCACATGTCGACGTGCAGATGGGGATATTGATCCAGTCTTTTATCCACTAGGCTGGCTTGCGCCGATCACACACACACAATACCTGTCACCACGGGTCTTCTGTAAACTTGCTTTTTTATAGTAAGAGTACAGGTCATTCATCAGTGATGTGGGTTACAACGGGTAAAAACAAAAGGGGGAGTGGTGGAAATTCTCTCTTACCTGGATGAAGAACCTTCTTGGTTGTATTCCCTTCCTCCTTTCCTTCCATCATTCTTAGATGACAACCTGGAGCTAATTTCCCTGGGTTGCATTTTGGGCTGCTTTGCTTTATGACTATAGCAGTTTGACTATTGGTTAATTTCAAAAAGAAATATTGGATTATGTTTTTAAACTGATCTTCTACTGTGAACATATTAGATTATATTGGATTCATAGGTTTACTTGATTAAGTAAATATGTAAACCTCTTGTGCCATTAGGGCATTGAGTCCCTACCGTTTGATGGGTGAGGACTCACAGATAAAAGGCATGGCAAAAGACAGAGTTGAAGTTTTTTGATGTTGGAATATTGATGCTATAGTTTGATGCTGAAGCCTTAACCTAGAGCCCTGGGAGGTAAGCTCTCACAGGAAACAGAAGCAAGCCCCAGAAAAGAGAGGAATCGTGAGCCCAAGGAAAAGAAACCTGAGGAATGGAGGAAGTCAGGAAGCTTGAACTTTCGCAGCTATCGACATCCATCTTGCTCCAACACTTGGAAATAGATGTTGGTGAGGGAAGTAACTTATGCTTTATGTCCTGGTATATGTAAGCTCCTGCCCCAAATAAATACCCTTTATAAACATCAACCAGTTTCTGGTATTTTGCATCAGAAACCCTTAGGTTGACTAATATAATGACTTCAAGGAATGAATTTTTTCAGCCTAAGTTTCCTCACCTGTAAAATGGCGATATGGAGGTAGTTGTGAGGTTTGAATGAAACACTCTACATAAAGGACTTAGCACAATATCTGGCACACAGAAATTCTGCTAATTCTGATGCTCATTTCTCAGTGAGTGCTCACCTCCCTCAAGGTATCTCTGGCATTTGTCCTGACTGATCATTTCCTCTTTATTGAAATATTTCTACACTTGGTTTAATTTAAAATCTGTGAGTTCTCCTCTAACCTCACTGTCTTCTCACTGAGAAGTCTTTGGAACATAACATTCTTCAATCTCATCCAGTTTCATGGCTTTAAATACTGTCACTAAACATATTGTTTGCAAATTGTATTTCTAGCCTGGACCTTGACTTTGAAATATCTGTACTTGCACCTGTATCTACATCTGTATCTATATACTTAACCTTCTTCACAAGGAAGTTTTGCTGATGTTTGTCTTTGTCTCCAGATCCATTTCCTGTCCTTCTCGTATTCTACTCTGTACTACAGAGACTGGAGATGGAGGTGTGGTCCGTGCAGAGTGTGTTTCATAGGCTCCTGTGTCAGCTGGCTTCTGGCTGAGGTTGACTCATGGGAGAGACTGGTGGGAAGTTGGAGAGCAGAAGGGAGGGAAAGCCATGGTATTTCTAGCTTCCTTCTCTTGGCCCAGGGTGGTGTCTTGACAATGTCTCCAATCCACCAGCAAGTCCTGTCAGCTTGACTTTATGAACATACCAGGAGTTTACTACTGGCTCTGCTTCCACTGCCATCACCACCCTGATCCAAGTCATCATTAATTTTTGCTTGGATAATTGCAGTAACCTTCTATCTAGACTCCCTGCTTCCATATTTGACCCCAGTGACTCAAGTGATAATTCTAAAGTATAAGTCAGATCATATTGCCCTTCTACTGAAATACTGAGTTCTCATATTTGTTGGAGGAAAAGGCAAAATTTTTATCATGGCCTACATTTGGCCCCCAATCAACAAACTACTGCCAGGACCTGATCTTCTATCTTATGTATTCTGTTCCAGCCACAGTGGTGTCATTGATCTTGTTAAAATCTACCAGGGATATTTCTGCCTCAGGACCTTAGCACTTGCTAATCTCTCACCCCAGAATAGTCTCTCCCCATTATCAACTTAGCTCTTAATCACCTCTTTCCTGTCTGTAAATGGATGTCACTTAACCAGAAGTCCTTCTCTGAGCACAGTATATATAACATGGCAGTCTCCTTCACTTATCCTCTTACTCTGTTTTATTGTTCTTCATAGCACTTACTAGTAAGTGGAATGCTCTGTGTCCTGGGCTTCTAGGCCCTTGGCTTTGTTGCATAAAAGAGTTTAAGGACATGCCATTGGGTAGCCAAGGGAGTAAAGAGTTTATTAAGAAACAAGAAAACTGGAAATATGTACAGGACCTGAAACATGGCTTATGGACATGCTACCAGCCCCATGTTAGGCGTTTTTTGAGCCTTTCCTTCTCCCCTTTCCTAATGTTGGGGAGGGCCCTGGCTGCTTGCTGTTCTGATTGGTTGTCCCCCTTTAGCACTCAGCGGGGCAATGGGGAGGCCTGCTGTTTGGAGGAATTCATGGCTGGAAAGAGTTCCAAATGGTTCTTGTGGTCAGGGTGTTCTCCCGGTTTTCCTGGGTTTGTTTTCAGTAGCAGGGGATTTGCAGGCAGGGTCTCACAGACTTGTTCTCTGCTGGTTCCCAGCTGTTTTCCCTTTTTCCCTTTACTAATGTGCCTCAAGACCCCCTCAAAGAGTTTACACCCTAATTCTTAGCCATCTCCTATGTTATATAGTTATTTGTTGATAGTGTGTCTCTTGCCATTAGAATGTAAAAGCCAGATTAAAAGTGGCCTTGTTTGGTTGGCTGCTATACCCCCTTAATAATTACCAGCACCTAGTAGTGCTCAGTGTAGTTTTTGGTGAATGAAATGTTCAAGAAATAACATGCACATACTAAAACTATTCTATTTCTTTCTTTCTATTTTCATGAAAACATTAATAATAAGGTAAATAATACTATGTATTACAGCCATGCTTTGTGTCAGGCAAAACTCTAAGCGATTTAGATGGAGTAAACAATTTATATTCATTTCTAGAGCCCGAACCCTCTGTGCCAGGCACAGAGGGCGCCAGAAGTACAGGAGAACCTGGGGTAGAGCGGAGGCAGCCCCCTATGTGACCAGGCTGGTGTGGCGTGGGGCAGCCAGGCTCGCCCCTCTCCCGCGACTGTGCTCCCTGCTCTTCCCGCCTGGGGGCGCCCAAGTTCTGCTCCCGTCCAGCAGGGAGCCTGAGAAGGAGCTCACGGCGCATGCTCCATCCAGGCCGCTGGAAGCCTGAAACTGCAGCGCTCGGCGGGGGCGGAGTCTCTTTACACTTCGCGGCCGCCCGCTGCTCTGATTGGCGGCTGCAGTAGCCTGGGCGGGTCCAGGCGTCTGCCCTAAAGGCGTGGGGTCTCGTCATCCCCTCCAAGGCTCGTCCCTGCTCTCGGGCCCGCCGCGGTCACTGTAGCTTCGGACAGCGGCCGGGTAGGACGGCTCCGAGGTGAGTGCGCCCCGGCCTCGCCTGCAGGCGCGGAGGCGGCGTCGGAGGCCGCGCCCCGCCGCCGGGGGACCTGCTGGGGGCGCGCGTGGTCCCAGGGTGCTCACCCTCCGCGCACCTGAGCCTCCGCTGGCCGCGGGACCCTCCGCTGTAGGACCCCGAGCGTCCTGCCTGGCGTCCCGAGCACCCAGAAGGCGAGGCTCTGCAGTTGCCCGCCCTTCTTCGCGCGGTCTTGGTTTCCCTGTGCAGCCAGAGCCCCCAGAATGGGGCGCGCCAGGATCCCTGATTTCCAGCTCCTCTTCGTTCTCCTCCTTCCTTCTTGCTATTAGGTCCCGCAGATACGCTGCTGACCTCTCCACTTGTTAGCCAAGGCGTGATTCAGAGCAGACTTTAGCCTCAGTCCTGGTTACAATCCTGGATATACTGGTGTTTCATCAGGTGGCAGTTTACTCCCGGCTCTTAAGTGGATAAACCTCAGTTGCTGCAAAATAGGTTTAACGGTACTGCGTAGAGTTGGTGGAATAATTGTTATAATGCGTTGAGAGCGCTGCCTGCGGTGGTGGCTCTGCATAGCAGGAGTTAAATGAGAGCCATATTAATTTTGAACAGCTCTACTGAAGCATAAATGATATATAATAGCAGAACACAGAACATAATGCATAATGGAAGTGTACGATTTTAATAATTTTGACATACACATGAACTTGTGAAATCAGCAGTACAATCAAGATGATGAACATCTATCCCTCACCCCCTCATATTTTCTCATGCTCGTTGGTTTTCCTCCCCTGCTAACCCTCCTCTCATGAGGTAACCATTGACATATTTTCTGTCAAAGTGAGATTATACAGTATGTTTTCTTTTTTGCCTCACTTATTTCACTCACCATAATTATATTGACATTCATCCATGTGTTTTTTATTGATAAATAGTATTCCAATATATTAATATACCACAATTTGTGTGTCTATTTTCTATTGGTGGGCATTTGGATTTTACCAGTTTTTGGCTATAACGTAAAAAAGGCTGCTATGAACATTTTTATAGAAGTCCTTGGACATTCATGTGTCTTTTAAGTGAGTAAATTTATTAAGAAAAAAAAGGACTGGACTGTAGTCCCAGTTTTGCCACCAACCACCTGAGTATGCTTGGGAGAGTCTTTACTTCGCCTTTAACATCCCCAAAGTCTTGCTACACTGTGGTTTTAAGTCATAGCCAGAGACTAGATGTTTTTGTTAGTGGTGGGAGGGACTCAGGAGGAGGCAGGACTGTCCTTCCCCCTCTGCTTCTCTTGCAGGCTCTCTCTCCTTTCATTTCACTTTCTTCCGGAGTTGACACATTTGAATCCTGCCCCATCACTCTGGCAAGATAGCAGAGACAAGAGCTAGTATTGTCCCAACTTAAGTGGAAGGGAAGAGGTGGGAGGTTAATAGACTGGAATTTTGCAGATCTCCCCTTTTCTCACTCTGTCTACTTCTGAGCCCTCCTGTCTGTTGTTTTTTCAGGAATGAGTTTGATATTGTGGTCACATATTAACGGGTGCAAGGGGGTAGAGGAGGGGATGGTGTAGGTAGAGGTGGAGTTGTTCCTAGTACAATGTATATGTATTTTTTACTTCACTGTATGGCCATAGAAATCTGTTTCATATTTGCCTTGGATACCTGTGGGTGCCTTTTCAGAACTTGTTATGGGAGCACAAATCTGCCAATGTAATATCATGTAGTAAAGTTTTGGCAATTAATAATGGACTGTTTTATACAGAATGAAAATGTGGTTCTTTGGGTCAGTGGTCTCGTTGATCCTCGGGACTGTGCAATGCCAGCAGCCCAGAGGGAAGGTGATCACTGTGGATCCTGAAGCATTTATGAATGTGGTAAGTGTTCAAAGTTACTTGCTTTAAAATGCATTTGTGACAAGGGTTATTTCCTTAAATCCAATTGTGTGGCCTAAGTTTTGCCACCAACTCTAATCTCCATCTATCCCATATGCTTTTTACTATCTCTGAATCTTAGATTCAGTTTGCTAAATTTTTATTTTAACCAGGTAATATGTTTTCACAAACCTCCTTTTATTGTTAAGACTAGATGTTGTAGAATTTGAGAGAGGTTCAATTATTTGTGTATAGAGAGGCCAGGACTCAGGAATGATTTTGAGAAGGAAAAATGGTTTATTGACGGCTGGCCGGGCTTGGGAGCTTTCCGTTTCAATCCCGATCCCCGAACAAGACTTTCAAGTTTCTTTTATATAGAGAGGAAAGGTTAAATGGTTCCTTTGTTTCAGTTTTCAAAAGGCTTGAATTAGCTTATATATTTTTCACATCTTAGGTAAGCTTTTAGCATGGACTTCTGCATTTCCCCTGAATACTTAAAGTTTGTATGCATTTCCCCTGAAATGTATGCATTTCTAGAATATATGCATTTCCCCTGAATACTTAAAGTTTATAGACTTTACATTGTTAAACTGTTTCCTGGGACTGGAGTCATTGCCATGGTCACCAAGGGCAGGACTGCAGCCTCTTACCATCTCACACCCACAAGTTAGACAGCTTAGGTCATCTCTGAAGAGACAAAGAGCCTCCCTCCCATAGCCCACATCATAGATACCTTCTTCATAAGGAAAAATCATTTTCATTAATTCATTTCCTTTTCAAGTTACACTATACTGGTTTTAAAAAAAAACTAAAAAGTGTCAAAAATTTGCAAGAATGTTACTATTGAATGTTAGATTTAGAATACATTGAGCAAGGTTGTGATTAAGAATATCTTAGGTGTCTGAAAAAAATTTTATTAGAACAAATATGCAAAAAGAATGCCACGGTTATTTAAAACATCTCAAAGTTAGTAATTTTAAGTAAACAATAAGATCTAGTCATGCCTCATTTTGGTGTAAAATATGGGAAAGTACTGTTATTAAAGAAAACAACTTAAGAACATGATTAGCGACGTTGAGATCAATTCATATTGAATGAAGAGAGTTTGTCCAGACATCAGGATCTTAAAGTTAAGTCTTTTTGCATCCAAATATTTCATATATCATTCCACCCTACCTCCCTTTTATTATTTCTCCTTGTAAGAATGATAAAATTAAAACCTTGCAATTGTTTGTGGTCACTCCTTTACATGAAGTTTTCTGCATTATTGAGTTATCCCTATTCCACGAGATCCTGATTAATGTAAAAGGAAAAATTGTGCCTGATATTGTTGAGCAGACAAGGATGACTTTATTCAAAGATGACTGTAGGAACGGGATCCTAGAACCTAATGTCATCGGAAGGACAGCAGGGTTTTTCAGGGCTGAGGGAGCTAGTGGGAAAGTAGTTGGAGGACATTAAGGCGGTTGCTCACTGGGATAGGATGTTGGCTACAGTTTCAGCAGAGCAAAAATCAAAAACAATTGATTTTTAAAAATAAAATCTGGAGAATATCATTGGCTTTTGTCTTCTCCTTTTCCTTTTATTATGGGAGACCTTATCCGATTCTGTCCATAGCATTGCCATTGTTCTTTTTCTCCACAGAGTGAAATGATCTCTTATTGGGGATTCCCTAATGAGGAACATCTAGTTGAGACAGAAGATGGATATATCCTTGCCTTCACCGAATCCTCATGGGAAGCAGAACCCCTCTGACAGAGGTAAGGAGTTTTCCTGGGAGAGAAAGGAAAGCTCTTAAAAGTAATCGTGCTGCTGAAATTTCGCTGTTTTTTATGGCAGTAACTAACTTAAAATGACTTGAAATGAGATTATTTTTAGACCAATGTACTAAAAGTGTTATATTTCTGTTATATTCATGCAAGGCATACAAAATACTTCACCTTTTAAAGAAGTAAGGGCAAGAGTCATCTGGTTTCATAATTTGCTTGAGACTTCCAATTGAATTTGTTTGAGCCTTGACCAGAATCTCTTTCCTTTGTTATTGGGAAGCAGGAAGCATCTTCTTAAGTGAAATCCTTTGAGCATTAAGTAAATAGCTTAGGTAATACATTTGCAGAGTTCAGAAATCAAGGAGATCTCCTTCCCATTTCATTCCCCATCTCCCCCATTTCTTGTGTATTCTTTCAAAATCTCTTCTTGTATATAAAAATGAATACAGAGATTCTCATTTTCCTTACCTTCATTTATATGAAAGATGTTATGTAAGACACACTGATTTAATCCTTGATATATCTTTGAGATCTTTCTGTACACTATGTAGAATACTTCATCATTCATTTCAACAGATACATGGTATTCTGCTGGACACCGATATCAAGGTTTATTTAGCAAGTGTTCAATTAATGGACATTTGGGCTATTTCCAGTTTTCTGCTAATAAATATTGCTGCAGTAAATAACCTTGTATGTGTGCAAGATTATAATATTGCATTTCCAGAAATAGGCAATTTTTGGAGATCAAGGTTGTAAACATTAGTAGTTTTGATAGTTATTGTTAAATTATTTCCATATGAAGTTGTCCTGATATTTATTCTCCTAGAATGTATGAAAGTTCTTGTGTGTGTCTGTGTGTGTGTTTGTGTGTGTTTCTCATTTTATAACTCAAGCAAAACGGCCATTTCCAATGCAGATTCAGGAATTTTAGTCAGTTTACTTGAAACTGTTGGGATCTGACCCTTATTCATTCATCTTCCCAGAAGTAGCTTATTCTTTAACACTTTCTGTTTCTACAAACTTTCCCTGGGAAATTAAGGTTGAGAGTAAGGTAAATATCTCTTATTTAAAATTTGATATGATCAGAAGGGCCACCTAAGAGCCTTCTTTTGCCTCAATTCCTTCCCAAATTATTATTCAAAGCAAATTTAAAAGTCTTCTGTGGTAATGCGAGCTTTGTATTATTCTCTACTTTTTTCATAATCTAATTTACCCTTTTCCTACCCCTCCTCCCAATAAATCCTAGCTGTAAAAGGCTTTGATAATTCTTATGTTCACAAGACACCCGATGGCTTCTTGAAATTTAATTTCTAACTCTTTTATATGTACATGTTCTAAGATTCCTTCTTACAAACGTGTTACCAAATGAGTGGTGAGTTGCACTGAGGACTTGTTTTTCTTCTCACTAAAACACACAAGTGCCACAGGAATGAAAGACTTGCACACCAAAATTCATATGCAGGGAGGGCCCTGACTGGTTTATTTCTCTTGCTTATGTATCATTATTTTTGGATTCAGCCAAGGGCTATGTTTAAAATTAAATTGCCCAAGGATGTTTTGTCTTAGAACAAGAAATCTTGTCTCCAGACTCACATCCTATCTAGCACCAGAAAGGGGAAGAGGAAGTCATTTTCAAACTTCAAGCATAAAGAGATAGCTTGTGCAGAGATAAGCAAGGACAGAGCTATTTTTCTCTAAAGCAAGAACAGATGAGCTTTCATAAATCATTTAACCATGTCCTTGAAAAGGTGTTGGAACTAATGCCCACATTTCCCCCCTTCCTTTTTGAGCAGGTTGTTCTACTTGAGTAGCTGTATATACTGCAGCCAGGTATTCATATCGTTGTGTGATATGTTCCTATAGTTGGAAGAAGCTTTGGTATCCTATAACTATAACAAGACAGAGACAAATTAATCTTCCTATTGTGGCCCACTGTTTAAAATTTAGATTGGAAAACCATGTTAAACGGTTCTGCCACTGTAACAGTTCGGCTAAGATATTTAATGTGATTTGTTGAGTTTGATTTTTTAATTTTCATAATTGCCTTCTTAATTGGAGATGGAAAGCTTCCACTTCATCCAAAATATGAGTGGAGAAGGCACTTTGAAGGTGTTTTTATATTTGGTTCCAATTATGGTGGGTGCCATTCCACTTTAAAGGAGTGACACGAATGTTAGAATGCCTCCAGTCAATTTCATGTATTAGTGGCCCTCCTGGAGGACCCAGTATCCTCCTATTCATGTTGAATCCTTTGAGGATAATGGGGCCTCAGGATCCCACCAGGAGGTGAGGGCAAATACCGGACCTGTTATATGGGCCCAAAAGCTGTGATTAGCACTGCAGGGGTTAACAGACATAAGCATAAGCAATATGTTCATTTTCCATGTTCCCACCTTAGCTGAAGTAGCAGACTTCTGTGAAATAAGCTACAAAACTATTTTTAGGCATCTTAGGACACCCAACTCATGACATAAGAGCTTATGCTTGGTTGCCCAATTATTTAAGACTCCCCATGTATCCAGTTTATTTCCTTGGGGCGATATTGGTCAGTTGCAGGTTGAGCGCTTCCAGGCTTGGTATTGGCTTGTGCTGCAGATTCCATCAGGCCATGGTATGGTTTTACGTGCTTTGGTTTTATGTGCTTTCCTAGGGAGAGAACACTTGCATACCATCCTTCCCATGCTGAATAAATTTACTGGAGCATGCCAATTACCATTAGCCTCTTGTCCATCCAGGGGTTTGTATAACACTTTAGGATAAATTTTTATAATTGTTATTTGTAAACGTTCTGCTGCTGTATAACCATTCTCACTGCAATTAAAAAAAATAAAGTATATAAGGCTATTTGTATGACATCCTTTGGACTGGTTAGACCTAACACCCTATTCCCCTTTTTCTGTTTTGTAAGCATAATTTTAAGGTGGAGTGAGATGATTTTGTAAAAAAAAAATATTTGTTAACATAATATTATTAATATAATGAAATAGGGTTAAAACTACAGGTTTTTTATACAGTTAGGTTTTTGTTTTTAGTCTAGGATAGATGATTGGGTTGTGCACACAGCTTTGGGAAAGTGCTGTAAAATTTACTGTTGGCTTGTTCACATATGAATGCAGCTGGCTTGACTTGCCTAAGGAGATATCAGAGAAAGCTTCAAGAAATTTTAAAATAAAGAGATAGTGACATAATTGGCTATTAATTTTTGTAATAAATTAAGAATATTTAGGGTTGCTACACACAGCAGTGGTGTTACTTTAATTTATGAGAGCTTACTGTTATATATCACCCTGTGGCAGTTTTTAATGTGAATTGGACAAGTATGAGTTAAAGTATTTGCCTTATGACAACTTTTAGTTTAAATCAGACGAGTATGAGTTAAAGTGTTCACGTTTTGATTTTTAAGTAGAAAGAGAGGTTTTTATGATATATATAATTTTTAATAATTAAAATTACTATTAATAGCATTATATATTTTTAATATTATGTTGGAACATTATTAAATTTACAGGAATTTTATATACTCTTTAAGTATTCATATGAACTTTTTACTCATACAACTTTAACAGAGGGTTAAAAAATCCTTTTAATTTTATAATACTTTTAAATATTGTTCATTTAACATATCATATTAAATGAACTTAACTATTTTATTACTTTTTTTTTTTAAGGTAAAAGAACAAATCCTCTGCAGAAGCCTGAAATAAAGGATATTTTTCAGGATCTGACTTTGGGAAAGCATGTTTGAACATTATGTTCTGTTAAACATGATAAGACTTTTTTTTTAAACAGCCGAAGACATGATATGGTTAAAGTACAATGAGCTATTTTGATAAAAGAGACTTTTATTCACTGATTAATCAAGAGAAAAACTCTTTGTAAACTTTTGCTAAAACAGATTAATGTCTTAAGAAACTTTGAGAAAGAACAAAATTTAACTTTGTATTAGTAGACAGATACTAAAGCTTTTAAAACTTGATAGATCCATCAAATCTTAACTTCATCTACAAAAATTCCTTTTCTGCACACCTTCTGTACTTCTTACATTCATTCAGGTTTTGTCCTAAATTTTACTCTTTTTTAATAACTAGTCATTTTATCTTAGGACAAAATTATTTTCTGTTTCTTTAATAATAAAAACATGTTCTATACACCCTACATATGTAAGTTACCAAAATGATTTTCAAAACTGTCTCTAAGCAAAGTTCTTACAACATAGTTACCATCAACATGAAACAAATGTTAAAATAATGATTCAATTTGGTTATATGCAAATACAACTTTATTTCAAATACCTAGTAGCACGCAATATTAGAAATAGTTTTTTAGAGGTGAGCTGGCAGGGGAGGTTGGCTGCCGATAAATTTTCTTGCTATGGAGCTACTTTTATTATTATCAATTCAGTTTCTGTTTAATAATGGATTTTTGGAATTACCTATTTAAACACTTTAATTCAAACAATGCTTCCACAAACTTCTTATAATTATTCATAAGCACATGGACTGTAATTACTTTATCTTAAGACAAAATTTACTTTCACAGAACACATTTTTTCAATGAATGCTACCACAATACTTTTTACAGCTTGCTGTATGCATTCATGTTTTGTCCTGCATATTTCCATTTTGATTTTTTGAAAACTAGCCATTTTATTTTAGGACAAAACATACCTTTTTGAACAAACATCAAATTTCAGTTAGCATTCCCACAAACTTTTTACTTTTTTTAGTATTCCTTTGAGTTTTACATCCTTCACTTTATCCTGTGAAGAAAAATAAACTATTCATTTCAATTGAGGCAAGAACTATTTCTTATGAAGAAACTTGTAGAAATTTCATTAATCAGGACTTACAATTTTTATCATTATAGAGCTCTTATTAGTATTTATACTTATCTATTAATATAAGCTTTTATTTATTTCTAGGGCATTTGAATAGAGCTCTTTTAGGAATTTTTATTTATTTATTTTACCATCCGGAGGTATTAAAATATTCTCTGACATTGAACAAAGAGACAAATACAAAAGCAATGATAACACACTAACAGAAACATAAAGTTTACAATTTGACTCATAATTCTAGGTCTAGAGTTCCCATAATTCAAAACCTAAGGCTCCCTTGCCTGGGAAGTACGAACAAAAGGTCTGTACTCTTTGAAGCAATGTAGTAATTTGTTGTTATTTCATTTTACAATTAGCTGCTTTCAACAGTTTTTGAGAAGTGTGGAGATAGATCTCCTAGTTACTTTGATAATGTATTTCCCATGTTATACTAGTGTCTGTGATCAGCTTACCTCTCTCAGGGCAGCTGATGTCCTGTCTGTGCAGGAAGCATGGTTTGGACCAATCTCACTATGCAGACATGTTCTTGTGACTGAACCCAGGGAGTAGCTTACCTCAAGGGCGGCTGTGAGCACTGGCAGCGATGAATGTCGGGACTGTAGTTCCACTGGGCTGTTCCCAGGGGCTGTCCCAAGAAATCCCCCTCAGCTGGGGGAAAATCAGCTGCCACACTTTGGGTGCCATTTGCTGCGGGAATGAAAGACTCACACACCAAAACTCATGTGCAGGGACATCTCCGTCTGGTTTATTTCTCTTGCTTGTATTTCATGTATTTTATTTAGCCAAGGGCTATGGTTAAAGATAAATTTCCCAAGGATGCTTTGTCTTGGAACAAGAAACCTTGTCTCTAGACTCACATCCTATCTAGTGGCAGAAAGGACAAGAGGTGGCTCTTTTCAAACTTCAAGCGCAAAGAGATAGCTTGTGCAGAGATAACCAAGGACAGAGCTATATTTGCTCTGAAGCAAAAAGAGATGATCTTTAATAAATCATTTAACCATGCCCTTGGTGAGGTGATAGAACTAATCCCACACACAAGCATATATTTTATGCCAGAGTGAGCATATTATCTTTGTTTCATTCCTTCCCTTTATTTTTTTAACCCTAGTACATGGTATATACTGATTTCCGATCTGACATTTAGAAAAATATATATTGATAATTTTAATGATTTTTTATTATAATCATTAATTGATGATTATAATCAGTTATGTGAGATATTGTTGAGAGGCCAGGACCTCAGTAAAACATGCTAAGGGAATGTGGCTCCTCTTTTCCTATCCTCCTCCAGGCTTTTCTCTCCATACAGTAATTAAAGCAAATGGTGCTACCTGCCATACAGATGTGTTTATTGCTCCTGCCACATGTTCAGGTGCCTTGCCATGGAATACTAAGAAAGAAAATTCTTGATTTGCTCCCAGATGGAGGGAAGAAATGTTAGGAGACCTCAGTTCTAGATATTGGTCTGCACCCAACTGCTTATCTGCTTTCACCTCTTTGAACCTCAGATTCTTCAACTGTAAAAAAGTTACTTGGCCAGGACAATCTCAAAGTTCCTCTTTAGTCATCACTCTCAGGCCTCATGGGTTTTCTCCCCTCTCCTCCCTTCCTCCCTTCCTCCACCTGCCCCTCTCTCTTTCTTTCTGGGTGGGTATGTGTGTGTGTTTTAGGGGAGGGAGTTTGATACAGTGGTCTCCAGAATGGGGAGCTTAAACCAAGAGTAGCCTGCACTAAATCTGTTTATATATAGTGCCCCCAAATGCCTACTCTGTTCTGAAGAGGCCTCTCTAGTTGGGTGATCAGTGACATGTATATAACTCTTACTGTGATATCAACTCAGAGGGAAGTTTTAAAGGGAATCTGTGAGGAAGGGCTGAGTTATCCAAGGGAATGAGTGATTTTCCTTAGACCTGAATAGGTACTTCTCTGATGGTTTGCAATTCCCTGACTCCAGGCAGTACACGAGATTGAGGGTTTTAATTGTCCTTCAGCTCCCATCTGAATTGTCCTTCACTCCTGTTTGGAAGTGCTGGTGTTACTTTGGCTCTTTTAAGACGAAAGAGACAAAAAGGATACCGAAGGTCCTTCAGTCCTAGAGTGGCATCTGGAACTCGTGGGACTCATGGGACTCATCTCCTCATCCAGGCCACTCCTGACTTGCCTGCGTATTAATAGCACTGCTGTCCCTCTAATGACCTGGACTGGAAACTACAGAATATTTCTTCACTCCCATCTTTAAGTAGCTGTCAAGTTCCTCTCTAGGCTGCCTGTGTTATATGCTTCAGTTCACCCACCCTTTACTTTCCCTGCCCAGCACCCTAGCTTAGGCTTTTGTTCACAGGGCACTAGAAAGAACCTCAGAAACCAAGAGACTTGAACCATTTCTATTTGTGAGGCTCCCCATACATTAAGAAATACAAAGAAATTTCCAAACAGGAATACAGAAATTCAGTCTGCTTATAATTTAGAAAAGCAGTACTTTTAACACACAAATATAATGCTATATATCTGTACAATTTATAAGAGAATTAGAATTTGTATTAAAGCATTATTCATTTACCTGTACCTCATTCAGCATGGAACTTGATTTGACAGCTGTAGTGATGGTCTTTCAGTCCTGCCTCAGTGGGCCTCTCTGATTATCTGTAACCTCACTTGGAGATCATTAGAGACTTCTCATGAGTAGAGGGCTGGTCTGTGGCCCAGCTCTGTGTCTTCTTAGCAGCTCTGCTCTCCTCTCTGACAGACTCCCTGTTTGTTTCTTTGTTTTCTTTATGCCTGTTAAGCTTCTCAAAGCCCAACTATAATTATGTGATTTGGCCATTCAACCATCTTCAGGGCCCTAATGAATGAAGATACCCACCTTTGCTTACATTCTTTCCCTCTAGCTGTTGTCTGTACCATTCATCCTTTCTATGTAGTAGTAGAACTTTGAGGCTCACCATGTTCATGATGACAGTGATTACTGTGATAGGCTGTAATGTCTATGGTGACCCACTCTGTAGGGGTAAGAATCTCTCTCTCTCAAGGTTTTTTGAGGAGTGCTTGAGAACCATTGATTGTCAGTCATGCTTACTCATTATCGAATAAATGTTATTTATTAGTTATATAGGTTTTAATTGTTGCCAGAGCAAAATTATAAATAGTATAATTGAAGTTGGGTCTGTTATATTAATAAATATAAAAAAAAATGACTCCCTGGAATTCTCAAATCCAAATGAATTATTTCTTCTTTGCTAAACTCCCCCCTGGACTGCAGCTGGTCACACACCACTGGAACGATGCCTACCATCCTCGGACCTATCATTTTTCCCCCAGCTGAGACATTTTATTTGTGTGTGTGTATTACATCCCAGAAAAAAAAATCCCAGGATTTTCTTTCCTGTGTACTTTCACCTTGCTTCCCTTTTGGTCCATGATACCAGTTGATGCCATCAGTACAAAGAAACAAAACTGACAGATGGGAGCAGATGATTCTGCCATTTTTCCAGATCTTTGAGTTGCACATCAAATCTGGGGCTAATCATTGTGCACTTGTTTAACCTCCCTGTGAGTTTCACAACAATTTTCCCAGCCTTCTGATCATAAATGATTTCAAATTTGCCAGTGTAGTCTTGCTTCATCATCACAGTTAGAAACCAGCTGATGGCGGTGGACTTGGCCCAGTGGATAGGACATCTGTCTATCACATGGAAGGTCCGTGGTTCAAACCCTGGTCCTCCTTGACCCAGGTGGAGCTGGCCCATGAGCAGTGCTGATGTGCGCAAGGAGTGGTATGCCACACAGGGGTGTCCCCCACATAGGGGAGCCCCATGTGCAAGGAGTATGCTCTGTAAGGAGAGCCACCCAGTGTGAAAGAAAGTGCAAACTGCCCAGGAATGGTTCTGCACACACGGAGAGCTGACACAACAAGATGATGCTACAAAAAGAAACCCAGATTCCCGTGCCACTAACAACAACAGAGGCAGACAAAGAAGATGCAGTAAATACACACAGACAACTAGGGGTGGGGTGGGGAGGGGAGAGAAATAAATAAATAATTAAATCTTTAAAAAAATAAAAGAAACCCACTGATAATTTGGAAGCACAGCACACTAATAATCTGGCAGTTCTCTCTCACATCACCCAGATGTTCATGTGCACCATTGTGGTGGATTGGAAAGGTGGCAGAAAGACTCTGTCTTTTTAAAAATAATAATTCTTTCCATCCTTCCAGACTCCACTTGAATTCCAGCTCTCCCTGATTGCTCAAGTGAAGAGGAAACCCCTTCCTCTGATCAAACGAATGCCTCTTGAGATGCTTCTCTTTTTCTGCTTCAGGGTTGATTTGTTTGTGTACTTCTCCTTACCCTAAACTTCTCCCTACAGCAATTTTAAAGGCAGAGAGTGGGAGATTTTTGTAGCCCTCCTAGCAACTAGCAGCCCCTTGAACATGGCAAGCCTAACCACAAGTCATATCAGGTCACTCTTTGGAAATCTAATGAATGCAATGGACATTAAGTAATGTAATTTTTTTCTGTCATCATTTATTTCCTCTTTCTTTCACAACATATCCCATACTCTGAATTAAATGCTATGGGCACAGCAGGAAAGCAGACGGACCAAATCACTGCCTCCATGGAGCTTAATGATCATGCTGACTCTGGCTGGTGGTAGAGAGAAAAGCATTCTGAAGAGGGATGAGGTATGGTTCCTTCCCTGCTCTGTGGTGCAGGTGTCATTGGGTTTGCTCCTGCAGAGGGTCATCCCTTTGCAGCAGGATGACTGTGTAAATGAGGCTACAAGAAGCAGCAGAGGGTGCAGACTCCTGAAAGCTGCTTGTGTAAGTGCAAAGTGCTGGACTCTGGGGTCAGTGCGGATTGGTAAATGAGTTCTCAGACAGCTTGACGTAAGTATCTTACTATCCTTATTTTATAGATGAGAAAACCCAGCTTTCCAGGGGCTAAATAACTTGTCTAACTTGGTTGATAGTGAATACAGGATTCACACGGGCTCTGGACTAAGTTCCTAGCCTCTGGAAGTTTTCTTGCTCTTTGCCCTGGTAGATCCACAGGGTAGTCTGGTGGACAGGCTTCTATTGTTGAAGTTTCTAGCCAGAAGAGAATTAGAGATAAGTTTTCGTTCTCATTTACTCTAGTGGTTAAAAGACCAGTGGTTAAAGCAAGGGGTTTGAAAAGAGGAGGCTGGCGTTTCAACTCTGACTCACTCCCAGCACAGGGCTCCAGGGCAGGCTACTTACTGTCTCCAGGCGTCAGTTGCCTCATCCTCAAAGCCAGTCGATTATACCATCTTCCTTCTAACGTAATCCATATATAATACAGTGCTTGCACAAAATTGGTAACATTTAGGGTAAATACTAGTAATAAGGACAATTCACCAGTTATCAGAATTTCATCTTGAGTAGGTGGGGCAGGCTCAGGAACCCCCTTCGGTTCCAGAGCTTATATCTGAGGCTTCTCACCACAGTTACTTGTTTAGTGTTTTTAGCTGGTTTTGGGGGCCAGTACTTCAAAATTAGAATGAGGTGTAAAAGTGAATTCACTAGCCTCCTTCTTAGCCTGTTTTAGAGATGGCTGAACCAGCCCTTGAATTTCAGGTTTGTGAAGAGCTGAGTGTCTGCTTTGATAGATATGAAGTCTTCCTGACCTGTTCAGACTCACAGACCATTGCAGAGAAGTGTGTTTTGGGGCAAATCATTGCATTTCTCAATACAAAGTAATAGGAATGTGTGTGAACCATAAGCAACGTCCTTGTCGCCATTTTGTTTAGATCCTGCCATTGCAGGGGACAGGGGATCCTTAAGCAATTTACAGCTATTCTAGAAGGCTCTGGGTTATAAGGATTCTTCTAAATTAGCAAGGTGCAGGCCTTTTCCTCTGCTATCTAGGAGCACATGAACTTGGGCTGTCAGGTTGGGGAGAGAGCTGTGGTTCCAGGTAAGATAAAGACCTCGGCTGCCTCAGTGTCCTTGGGGAACTTATTTGAAAATATAGATTTTTGGACCTCATCTATGAGCCTCTGGACATGGGCTCAGGAAGCTGAGTATTTAACAAGCTGCCCAGGTAGCTACTTGGTAGACTCTAAAAAAAATGTTTTACACCCAAAATGTGGCATGCGGTTTCCTAAAGGGCTGTGTCTCCTCACGCCCACACATGGGATGACAGAATTTAAGAACCCTGAGGGTAGATCCAGGCAAGGAGGCTGAGAGGGACTTGTGGGGATCTGACATCCCCTTGAAGACACTCCCTAGGCTCTCTCTTTTTTTTTTTTTTTTAAAGATTTATTTATTTATTTAATCCCCCCCCCTCCCCTGGTTGTCTGTTCTTGGTGTCTATTTGCTGCGTCTTGTTTCTTTGTCCGCTTCTGTTGTCGTCAGCGGCACGGGAAGTGTGGGCGGCACCATTCCTCGGCAGGCTGCACTTTCTTTTCACGCTGGGCGGCTTTCCTCACGGGCGCACTCCTTGCGCGTGGGGCTCCCCCACGCGGGGGACACCCTTGTGTGGCAAGGCACTCCTTGCGCGCATCAGCACTGCACATGGGCCAGCTCCACACAGGTCAAGGAGGCCCGGGGTTTGAACCGCGGACCTCCCATATGGTAGACGGACGCCCTAACCACTGGGCCAAAGTCCGTTTCCTCTAGGCTCTCTCTTGTTTGGAGAGGCCATGCAGTGTGTAGTTAAAGCCAGGTCTAAGAGTCATGCCACCTGCATTGGAATCTTGGTTCCACCTTTGCCGGCTTCATGTCCATGGACAGCTTATTTATCCTCTTGTTCCTCAGAGTCTTTCTGCAAGATAGGGGTACAAACTGGTCTCCAGGTATATTAGTTTTCCTAGCTCTGCTGGGAAAATTACCGCAAACTTAGTGACTTTAAACACAGATTTCTCATCTTACAATTTTGGAGGTCACAAGTCATAAATCAAGGTGACAGCAGGGCTTCATTCCTTTTGGAGGCTCTAGAGGAGACCCTGTTCCTTGGTCTTTTCCTGCTTGTAGAGACTGCACACATTCCCTGGTTTGTAGACGGTCATTCCAAGCCCTGGTTCCATTGTCACAGCTCATTTTTCTGACTTTGGTCCTCTTGCCTCTATCTCATAAGGACCCTTGTGATTAAAATGAGTACTTCTGGACATCCCAGGATGCTCTCTCATCAGGATCCTTAAGTCAATCATATCCACAAAGTCCCTTTGCAGATGTAAGTAATTCTGGGATTTGGAAGTGGCCATCTTTGGGGGTCCAGGATTCAGCATACTGTGCCAACTCTGAAGCTTGTTATGTGGTTTGTTTGAGGTAATGTATGTAAGTCCTTACAGGGAGCCTAACACAGAGTCAATATGTGGTATGGTCTTACTGTTACTCTGATTTTCTGAATTAAAGAAGTCACTTCATTTTATCTTTCTTTATAGTGCTAATACTATTTTATTTTATATTATATATTTACTATGATTATCAGTGGCTATTTTTGTTTTATATTTTTGATAGGTATCAGGCACTCTATCATTCCCCTTTAGGAAAGAACACCTGTATTTCAGAGAGGTTCAATAACTCCTACAAAGTTTCACAGCTAGTAAAAGCCAAGGCCTGGCTCAGGTTTACAGCTGTATTTTTACCCCTACTCTTGACCTACTGCTTACTTTTCCTTTTGATTATTCCCTGGAGCACAATGTGGTGTTTGCAACCTTTTCAGAGCATGGTGGAGGCTTGTTGAGACAAGTGTTGCAGTGGAGAAGGGCAGGAGCTTGGGAGGCAGGAGGAACTTCCCCACTCACCCAATCAACTTCCTCCTGTGGCTTGTGACTGCAGCAGATTCAATTTTGGCACCTGCATAATGCCCTCTTCACCCCCACCCACATTTGGGCCAAACCAGTTGGTCACCATCATGCTGTTTTTCTTTGCCAACTCTGTGCTAATGACTTACATGACCTGGATAAGGTCCCTTGCCATCTCTGGACCAAGAAGTGATCCTTCTGGGCCTCGCTGTCAGCTCCCAGTCTTCCTATAGCGCATCTGAGGGGGGCAGCCCTTGTCCTGTCAGATTGCTGTTCAGACAAAGCTAGGCCTTGTGGAGCTGGGGTGCATGCAGTAGGCTGGTCCTCAGAAGAACTACCCGGGTGGGCAGGGTCAGGCAGGCACGGTCGAGGTTGGTGTCCCTGCCTCTATTCTCTATCTCCTCCACTTACTAGAGATTATTTTCTTCCAAGTCCTTGATGCACATCCCTCTAAAATAGCTTTCCTCTGTTGGCCCATCATTCCCCGTGGTCTTTCTGTATGTTCTAGGATGACTTCTCTCTTGTTAAACCTTCTTTCCTATAGCAAAGTGGTTAAAAGTACAGACCCTGGCATAGGACATACTTGGTTTCAAATCCCAGCTCCCCTCTTACTAGCTCTAATTCTACCTTAGGCAAGTTGCTTGACATCTCTTAGCCACAATTCCCCATTCCTTTAAATGGGAATAGGACCAACCTCACAGCATTTTCAGCCCCACTACCTATAGCACATAAGTACTCAATAATAGCTAATTATCATTTCAATCAGCTTGTCTTAGCAAGGTGAGAAAAAATTCAATTAAAACAATTCACCGGAACAGGGGTCTTAACCTGGGGTCCATGAGCTTGAATTGAAAAAAATCAATTGACTTATTGCTTTTATTTTTCTGGCCCCTAACTGAAACTTAGCATTTCCTTCACTTAGCAAGGTGAGAAAAGATTCAATTAAAACAATTCACCAGAACAGGGGTTCTTAACCAGGGGTCTGTTGCTGTTCTCCCAGAATGCTAAGGCTGGTGTGCATGGGGAGGGGGCAACAGGGATGACCGAGGAGGCTTAAGCCTGGGTGAGTGATGAACAGAGCAAAGATTCACACCCAGTGACCACTCTGGAGTCGCAGGCTCATGGCGCAGGTCTGGTTTATTGAAAAAGTGCAGTGGTATATATGGGTGAGTGTGGGGAGGTTGGATGGTGTGTAAGACCTGGATTGGTTATGTTAACTTGATAAGGCTGATTGGCTCCAGAGGTCTTGTTACTGAGGACAGGGGCAGTTTAGGTGGGCTCAGTGGTTGTTTACTTGAGTGCTTCAGCGCCATCTTTGAGGAGTGGGTCTTTTGTCTCACAATTCCCCCATTTTTGTTTTTTAAAAGGCATAAGGTAGCGGCATTGGAACTTGTCATTGGGTAGATGTCATTGTGACTGTGCCTGTCTTAGGTTGTCACCATCTAAAGAGAATCTTAGGTTGATTTCTCCTGCAGGTGATCTTACCCATCATTGACTACCAGCCAAGTGCACTGACGTGAATATCAACGGTGACTGTGCTGGACTTAGGTTGTCACCATCTAAGGAGAACCTTATCTGTCATTGGCTAACGGACAAGTTAAATGGCCGTGCCCATCTTAGGTTGCTTCTTCCCGCAGGTGATCAACCTATTACAGACTGTTAGTCATTGCATTAATGCTGCTCTCCAATCATGTTGATAGGCTCGCTATATATGCATTATATTGTCTTCGGTGAAGTTGTGGAGCACTTATTACAGCCTATTAGGAAGGTTGGGAAGTACACAACTTGTGAGGGGAAATGGAGAGTGGGTGTATGAGGGGAGAGAGTGCAGGGTAGAATGAATGCTGGTGGTGGAAGGGGACATTCTTCACATAGTGGTCTCACATTCGGGGTCTGCTTGTGGGAGTTGCTGGTAGGGAGCAAGCTGTAACTGAAAAAAGGTTAGTCTGGAGATGTCTTGCAGCTTCTTTTGAAGGAATTTAATGAAACAGGGTGCTACAATGAGAAGAAACATGATTAGAATGAAGGGACTGAGTATGGGGGCAATCCATGCCATGAGAGGGGAGGAAACCCAATCGAGGAAGGAATTTTGACTTCATTGTCATTGGATTAATTCATTGCATAGATTATATAATTTATCAATATTTTGTTCTATGATTCCAGATTCATTAACATAATAGCAGCACTCTTCTCAGAGGAAAAGACAGGTTCCTCCTTTTTCAGCTGTGAGTAAATCTAAAGCCTTTGATTTTGTAGGGTAACTTGGGTAAGAGAGGTTAACTGACGTTGCAAGGAATAGAGAGAATCTGTTGTGGTTTCTATTAACAATTGCAACTGACTTTCAGAGTTTTGAGAGGTGATAATGTTATGGCCTAGGGCACCTCCAGTTGTTGCAGCAGCTGTAACTGAGGCAGTGAGGCTTAATCCTACTAATATAGGGAGGAAGGCAGCTCTCTTTGACACAGATGGTGATAGTAAAATTTCTAGTTCGCCTTCTCCATAGTACGTTAGTTGCGGGGTAATGGCTACTAGGATGCAAGGCCCTGTGTAGCTGGAGTTGGGACATGTAGTTAGGGTGTTGTTACACCAAAAATGATAGCCCACAGGTGCATGGGTATTATTGGGGAGAATTATATCGTTAGCGCACTGGATAGGGGGATCTGTCTGAGCTATCTGAGAGGTGAGAAAACATGTGATGTTATTGGAGTTAACTTTCCACAGGGGGATGTTAGGTATAGGGTTTTTACAGGAAAGGCTTGTTGTAAAATTAGTATTGTTGACAGGTAAAGGTATAGCGGCAAGTAATGGGTGATTGAGCACAGCACAAAGGAAGCAATGAGAAGGGTTGCAGATAATGCTGGAGTCATTAAGGAATGAAAGAGTATAATTGAGTATAAGAGACCAAGAGGGAATAGAGGTATAGAAAGAATGTGGGCTATATTGGTCAAGGGTTTCTTCAAGGGTTTTTTTCAGCATTTTAGATTTTCTTTTGGGTATTTTGAGGGGTATTATAGAGGACAAAGGTTCTATAGATATCAAGATGACTGGTGTGTAATTTATCCTAATCATGATGGTATAGTGCTCCTTTTACACCAGTGGCCCACCTGGGGTGCCATGGGTCATGAATACAAAGATGGACAGAGTTATTAGAGGGGACTAGATAAAGAGGACGACTTTGTGGGTGGTTTGAAGTCTCCCTTTGTACGGGGCAGTGGCGCCAAGATAGGACAAGACAGGACCAATAAGAGCACCCTTCATAAGTGGCATTATAATTATTTTGGGTGCAGTACAAATTTTTTTGCTGGAATGGGAAGCATGCATATGGCCAATAGAAAGTACCTAGGGAACCCCAGTTAGACGAGAGTACGGTGGGTGTTATAGGGATGAGAATTGCACTGGAACATCCAGAGACTGGGCAGGGGGCACTGCCAATGTTTTGACTTTTTATGTGTCCATTAGTGGACACAGTTTGTCTTACCTGGAATTTCCAGAGATAAACATTACTCTGGACACTAGGAAGGAAGGTAAAGAAGCAGATGAGGATCTTCAACAGGTAGGAGCTTATGTGGGCCATTCTGAAGCGGTGAACGGTTGAACACAACAGCTGGGGATCCAAATTGGTTGTTCTGTATTTTCTGGAAGGACACATGCATACCCTTGGCCCTGTGTTAGAAGTGGGTGAGGCCCCTTACACTGATTTGTGAGGGGATCTTTCCATTTAACTAAAGGTAGAGGGGTTAGAGCATCTCTAAGTCCGCCCCAGTTTTGGAAAGCTGGAGTGCAGCTTTCATTGTTAAATGTGAGGAAATTTAAAGTAATTAGCACTTTGTTCAAAATATCTCTGGGGGTGTTTCAGGGATACTCTCCCCTTGGTTTCTGAATTTGTTGAGTGTTGAGTGGGTACATTCAATTATGGCTTGACTTTGGGGATTGTATGGAATGCCAGTTTTGTGGGTGATGTGCCAATCACTGCAAAAGTTCTGGAAAGTCTTTGAAGAATAACAAGGCCCATTGTCTGTTTTTATGGTCCACGGTATGCCCATTTGGTTAAAGACTTGTAGGCAGGCAGTAATGACATGTTTTGCCTTCTCTCCTGCAAGAGCAGTGGCAAAGATATATTTGGAAAAGGTGTCTATTATCACATGAAGAAACTTGGCTTTTCCAAAGGCTGAAGTATGAGTAATGTCCATTTGCCAGAGAGCATTAGGATGGAGGCCACAAGGATTTACTCCTGGAGGCTGAAGAGGACCCAATGGAAGAAGGGGGCCACATTGTTTGCATGTGCGGGTGAGGTGTTTGCACTGTTATTGTGTCAACGATGGAAAAAGGCAGTGAAGAGAGTGTGCTTACATGTGGAATTTTGCATGAAGGAGTCTCACTTGATCTAATTTTGTGGTTACTAGTTTTACAGTGAGTGAAGTGTCTGCCAGGGCATTGCCAGCGGCAAGAGGTCCTGGGAGCCCAGTATGGGATCGGATGTGCTGGATACACCAGGGGTATTTGCGGCTTTCGAGGAGGTACTTTAAAAAGAATAACATGTCATCTTGTAGAGTCATTTTGTTTTTAAAGACAGCATGTGGAAGCACGCAGATGGCATTTGCTGCATACACACTGTCAGTGAAGATATTGAGAGGACTGGATTGATGATATAAGAAAACTTGGAACAGAGCGTATAGGTCTCCCTGTTGAACTGAGCCTGTGTGCCGTTCAACATGAATAGAGTCAGAGGCACCAGGGGTCTTGACTACTATGGAAATATGAGTTTTGTTAGTATCTGTAAAAATCATAGTGTCATGAGGGATAGGGGCATTCATGGAAAAGGAGTGAGAGGAGAGAACGAATGGAAGAGTCATGGCAGTAACAAGTTTATCTCTTGGTAGGTGATTATCTAATTGACCAGTAAATCCAGACAGGAGGATTTGCATATTTAGATCAGTTTGAATTAGGTGTTGAGTTTGTTCTTGAGTGAATGTTAGGACTAAGGTGTTAGGCTCTATACCGCATAGAAGAACAGCTGTCTTTCTGAGTTTTCTTCCAAGGATGCATATTGCATCACAATAGGAGGTAATTTTGCCTAAATGACTAAGAGCTAAATGCACCCAGAAAAGAGGGGAGTCTTGATATAGAAGACCAGTAGGTGTCCCAGGGGTGTTAATAGCTAGGGCTGAGAGAGGTTGGTCTGGTTGAAAATGAGCTAGATTAAGGTCTCTTATTCTGTCATTGATAAGGTTGAGACAGACACATTCAGCAGTGACAATTGTGCGGTAGCTGGAGGGGTCAGGGTCACCCTCCAGAAGATCGAACAGTGGCTTTAACTCATGAGTGGAGATATTAAGATGTGGCCATAACCAATTGATATCTCCACATAACCGTTGGAGCATGTTAAGAGTACAGTCCTCGGGCAGGTTTAAAACAGGGACTGCTGGGCAAATAGAGCCGGCGATGGTATATCCTAGGAAGATGTAAGGTGGGCAATGTTGTATTGTTTCGGGTGATATGGAGAGACCCAACTGTTCAAAGTTATGCAGAAGGGACTTTAGACAAAAGCATAAATGGATGGTATCTGGATGGGCAATAAGGATATCATCCATATAGTGAACGATTTGACAGAAAGGTAGGAGGGGAGGTGTGGCTTCACTCACGAAAATTTGGCACATAGCAGGGCTATTTTTCACTCCCTGTGGAAGAACTTTCCATTGATAGCATTGTTGTGGGAATGCATTGTTAGTAACAGGTATGGAAAATATGAAATATTGATGGTCATCCTCATGAAGGGGAATGGAGAAGAAGCAGTCTTTGAGATCTACCACAATAATGTTATAACCACTGGTAATAGTGGAAGGATGGGGAAGACCTGGTTGTGAGGAGCCAAGTTTTGTCATTTGAGAATTGATATTTCTGAGGTCATGTAACAATCTCCATTGCTGGAATTTTTCTGTATCCCAAAGATGGGAGAGTTATGGGGACTAGTAGAGGGCTCAACATGTCCTAGGCTTATTCTAATTGTTCTAATTTTGCTCAAGGCAGGGGCCACTGGTTGGTTCAGATTGGATTTTGGGTTTTCCAGGTTAACTTTATTGGGCCTGGCATGTGTACAGTGAACAAGGGCGTACGACCAGTACCCTTTATGCTTGGGCTGTTAGGCATGGAGATGATGGCTCCTAATTGACGAAGAACATCTCAGCCCCATAAGGTCTGACTGATGTTAGATAAGACAAGGGGGTGAAATGTTCCTGTTCTGCCATCGAGATCAGCCCATGTGAGGGAAGTTGCAAGTTGCTGTGAGGGTTTTAGCCTGCCCACACCTTGTACTAGTGGTCCAGGCATGAGAGGCCAGTCGGGACTGAGATCTTTTGTACATAAGACAGAGGTGTCAGCACCGGTGCCCACTTGTCCCATGATGGGTTTTCCTTGGACAGTCAATGTAGGGAATGCTTTTCCTGAGTAATGGGGATGGTCCAAAAGATTTTGGGTTGAGGGTTCTCTCTTACTGGCGGGGCTGAGAGTTACTCTGGGACTCGTTTAAAGGCAGTAAAGGGTTGCCTTGGAGGTCAGTTTATGAGTGGCAGTCCCTTTTCCAGTGGAGGCCTGTGTGGCATCTAGGACAGACTGAAGGGGGCAGATTTGTAGACTTTGGCATTTTTTAGCAAAGTGGCCAGGCTTGCGACTTCTGTAGCAGGCTCTATTTTGAGACTGGAGATTTAAATGGTCAACTAGCACTACAGCAAGGACTGTTGCTGTGTGGGAGGCTGCCACCACTGCAGATGATGTGGCAGAGCCAATATCTCTGCAAGCTAAAACCCAGTCATCTGGAGACTTATTTCAGATGGGCGTGATGGTCTGGTGAAATTCTTTATTGGCACCTTCCCAGAGGAGGTCTTTTAAGAGAACCTCCACTGTGGCAGTGTGGGAAACTTTTCTGTCTACTGCCTCTTTTACCTGACTGTAAAAGTCAGAGAATGGTTCATTAGGGCCTTGTAGTAGCTTGGCAAGGTGTACAGGTTTGCCTTGTGGGTTGAGCTTCTGAAAAGCAGCTTTAGCTATGGTCAAACATTGTTCAAAGTATGGGGTGGGACAACCAGCTTGAACCCTTGGAAGGCTTTATTGTCCCTCACCTTTCAAAGCATCTGGGGGAGATGGCTCTTATTCCCTTAGTAATGTTGTGGGTACCTACACATTCAGCTTCATCATAATAGGAGCTTTCCAGGTAATATAATCTCTGGGGGTTAAAATAGCATGGGCTAGGTTTTTCCAATCAGTAGGCATATTGTGTGCATGAGAAATGCTGTCTAATAACATCTGAGCAGAGGGGCTATTAAGACTGTCTTCTTGAACAGCTTTAAGAAGGGGAGTAATGGTTTTATGATCCCAAGGAGCCCAAAAGGGAGGGGAACCATCATTGTGGTAATTTACCAGAAAGAACTGAGGAGGAGTAAATGGGTGGTGGTTAGGGACAGCCACAGTAAGCAGAGCTGAAAGAGGAGGTGTAGAAGGTGTGGCAGTGAAAGAGTCAGTAAGCAGAGCTGAAAGAGGAAGTGTAGTAGGCATGGCAGTGAGAGATTTAGGCTCTCTTGAAGTGAACTGGGACTATGAGGGGGTGGAGTTTCCTGGTGCAGGAAAATAAGGTCTTTGTCAGGCTTGGTAGGGGGGAGAGGCTCCTCAGTAGAGGATTCCTGGCTAGGGGAAGTGGCACAAGCTATAGAGGAGGGGGAGCTGGTTTCTGAAGTTAAATTGATTAGAGGAGGATATAGAGGATTATATTTGGGGGGAGGGGTGGGGGGAGGAGATGGTTTTGTAGGCCCTAAGGTGGCAAGAGGGATATCAGGGCCAGTGTCTAGTGGGGCACCTGTAAGGCAGCCATGAATAGCTAAAAGAGTGGGTATAAGACCAAGAGGGAAGGTTTTGCCTTCACGGGTCTTGGCGGATCTGACTTGCTTGAGCAATTTAGCCCAAGTGGCAGGATCCCATATCGCACCAGTGGAAAGCCATGGGTTGAAACAGACAACTATATCCCATTACTGACTTAACTCCTTCAGTGATCTTAACGTGCCTGCTGGCTAAAAGGGTATGTAGGGTGCAGGCTTGAGGTGCCTTCTCTGATGAGGAGAGGTTTCTCATCTGGAGATTCACTCACTGACTGCAGGAAGAGTCGATTTCACACTCGTTGAAGATCGGGCAGGGGCCCAAGTTGGGTGCCACTTGTTGTTCCCCCAGAATGCTGCAGCCAGCACACATGGGGAGGGGGCAATGGGGATGACCGAGGAGGCTTAAGCCTGGGTGAGTGACTAACAGAGCAAAGATTCACACACAGTGACCACTCTGGAGTAGCAGGCTCGTGGTGCTGGTCTGGTTTATTGAAAAAGTGCAGTGGTATATATGGGTGAGTGAGGGGAGTTTGGATGGTGTGTAAGAACTGGATTGGTTATGTTAATTTGATAAGGCTGATTGGCTCCAGAGGTCTTGTTACTGAGGGCAGGGGCAGTTTAGGTGGGCTCAGTGGGTGTTTACTTGAGCGCTTCAGTGCCCTCTTTGAGGAGTGGGTCTTTTGTCTCACAGGGGTCCATGAGCTTGAATTGAAAAAAATCAATCAACTTATTGCTTTTATTTTTCTGGCCCCTAACTGAAATTTAACATTTCCTTCACACAGTGAATAAATTACAGCAGTGTCCATTTCACCTGACTGGCAAAGGGGTCTGTGGAACAAAATGTTTAAGAACCCGGCACTAGAAGGTGTGAATGCAATGGGCTTAACCCACCCACAGAGAAACTTCTTTTGCCAGCAAATCCTTAAGTCTTTGATGGATTTTGGGATGTGCAAGAGCTATATTTTACCTTCCTTCTGTCCCTACTGGGAGCAGTGAAAGAACTGGCAGACAGGAGGGAGGGCTGTTTCCAGTGCCCTCGTCTCTTCAGCACTTTCTTGCCTTCATGCAATCAAGCAATTAGTGCCCACTTTTCACTGATTTCTACCCTGGGATTTAAAATTTTCTTTGTGGATGACCCATCATGCTTAATAGAAATACCACAGGAAACACACTTGGCCCAATGGATAGGATATCTGCCTACACATGGGCAGTCCAAGGTTCAAACCCCAGACCTCCTTGACCCATGTGCAGCTGGCCCATGTGCAGTGCTGATGCACACAAGGAGTGCTGTGCCACATGGGGGTGTCCCCGTGTAGGGGGGCCCCATGCACAAGGAGTGCACCCCATAAGGAGAGCCACCCAATGTGAAAAAAGTGCATGCTGCCCAAGAATGGCACTGCCCACACGGAGAGCTAACACAACAAGATGTCGCAACAAAAAGAAATGCAGGTTCCCCATGCTGCTGAAAAGGACAGAAGGGGTCACAGAAGAACACACAGTGAATGGACACAGAGAGCAGACAACTGCAAATTTGGGGTGGGGGAAGGGGAGAGAAATAAATACAAAATAAATCTTAAAAAAAAAAAAAATAGAAATACCGCTTCCAGAGCGCTGTGGGTTATATACACTGCGTCTCCCTCATGCCAAGGGCCCTTATGTTCTGGATAAAACAGGGCCTCTCAGTTCCCAATTCTGTTACTTTCACTATGTCACAGTGTCCCAGGGACATGTGAGAAGAAAATAAATTCCCATATATGGATATGTATATGAATATTCAAATGAATTAATATTTATGAACTTGTGCTTTCTTTCTTTTGGTTTATTCTGCTAGGATACATTGTGAGAAATCCAATTACTGGATCAAATTATAGACATCATTTATAAGTTCCTAAAAATACATTAAAAAATTAACAAACCAGTGTGTCTTTTTTTCTAGGCATGTAAAGAGTCTAGTTTAACTGCCACCCTTCCAGCACTGTTTAAAAACATTCTTACTAATGTTATATAGAAGTACATTGCTATCTCAACATTTTAATTTGTTTCTATTTCATTATTTGTGGAATCTTTCATGAATGATCCATTTAGCGATATATAATGTTTGCTTTGAAGCTTGGTGCTGCCTTTTTTTTTTTTTTAGCATTTATTAATTTTTTATTGTATGTATTTGAAGATACATAGATCACAAAAAATGTTATATTAAAAAATATAAGAGGTTCCCATGCTCCACTCCCCACTCTTCCCACATCAACAACCTCTTTCATCATTGTGGCATGTTCATTGCATTTGATGAATACATTTTGGAGCACTGCTGTTCCACATAGATTATACTTTACATTGTAATTTTCACTCTCCCCCAGTACATTCACTGAGTTATGGCAGGTTATCTAATGTCTAGCATCTGTGGCTGCAATATCATTCATGACTTCTAACTCGTAAGTGTGAGTGTCTTTCAGGTCCCAAGCCAGTTGTATTTCTGCTGCATGGCTTCCTTGAAGATTCCAGTGTCTGGGTCTCTAACCTCGCCAACAGCAGCCTGGGCTTCATTCTCATGGATGCAGGTTTAAGATTTATTTACTTATTTATTCCCCCCCACCCCTGCTCATGGCTTGTTCCTTTCTTTTGCTGTCTCTTCTCTGTGTCCATTTGCTACATTTTTTCTGTATCTCCTTGTCTCTCTTTGTTGTTTCATCTTGCTCTGCCAGCTGTCCATGGCACACAGGCCATTAACTCTGCTGTGTGCAGACCAGCTTGCCTTCACAAGGAGGCCCATGATGCGATCCCAGCACCTCCCATATAGTAGAGGGGAGCCCAAATGATGGAGCCAGAGCCGCTTCTGGTTTTTAAAATTTATATGCATTTTTATTTGTGGTGATTATAAATTAATGTGTTGATTTAAAGAAAGCAATGTTCAAAGAAAATAAAAATTACGCATCATTCTATCAACAAATTCTAATATGAAAGCATCAGAATCCAAAATTTTTAACTTTGTTAAGAGGTTAAGGACTTGCCCCATAATTTGTTTAATTCTGTTGCATATCTGAGTGTTTATTGTGTGTAACACCTTTGTGGTCATGTTGCATGATCTCCTTAGAATAAGTTCTAGAGGAATTACTATACTGCAACTACAAACAGTTTTCAGTGTCTTGGTATGTATAGTTAAATTGCCTCACTCTCACCACCACCAAATACTCTTTGCTAATTTGGGAGGCTAAAACCAAAAAAGCAACTTGAATATATTTGCATATCTTAGGAATGGAGTTAGGCTCTCTTCTTTGACCTATCTACTTGTGTCCTTCATCCTACTTCTTTGTCAGGTGACATTCTAGGATCTAGTTTATGACAGAAAGTAGCCTGAAAGGAAGCTAAACATACTTAAAAGTTACAGATACTAAATGTGCATAGTTCCTTTTTAAGTGGTTATGTAACTGGAGAGCCTGCTAGTCCTCAGGGATGGAAGGAAGGAGGAGCAGGGGAAGAAGATGATCAGGTGGAGCTGTTAGGGATAGTCTTTACATGGCAAGGTTCAAATTGTTAAAGGAACAGAGAGCGTCTTCTGCTTCAAGCAATCTGGATTTCTTTCAGTGCATATCTAGGTTGAGATTTGGAAGAAGCACTTTGAAAATATTTGTTTCACATGTTTAGTTTTAGAATTTTTGCACATAGAAATTCAAGGGCCCCATTTCAAATGTTTTGCTCCCTGATTGCAGCATTGCTGGCATGGTTCTCAGGCTTTCTCTAGAGCATGACACAAAAGGGCAGCCCTTGCCTTTAACAACAAATTCTCAACATGGAATTCCTCTTTTCTTCCTTTTGTTTGCATAGGTTTTATAGCATTTTCATGGATCCCTTGGCTGGCCAAAAGGATTAAAATGTTTTTTGCCCTGGCTCCTGTGACTTTAGCCAAATTCAGCACTAGTCCTTTAGTCATATTGGTAAAACTTCCAGATCTTCTCCTCAAGGCACCTTGATTGCCCCTCCCCCTGCCCAGAAATTTCCTTTTCAGATTTGAAAAATTTGCCAGTGGTGGGAAATGTAGGCCTTCATTCTCTTCAATTTGTTTTTCAGTAAAACAGAAGGGTTTTTTCTCTTCATGGTTGTCACAGTTTGAAGTAGTTATGAAGTCCAAAAAAAAATTTTTGGATTATGTTTGTAAACTGTTTTGTAACTGGGCATGACTAAACTATGATTATGGCTGTGATTGGGCAACATCAGTAGTGTGTTGAGTCCCCCCCTCTTCATGGGTGGGGACTCACAGATAAGAGGGGCATGCCAAAGGGCAGAGTTGAAGCTTTTTGATGCTAGAAATTTTTTTATGTTGGAGTTTTGATGTTGGAGTTTGATGCTTAAGTCTTAAGCTGGAGCCCCAGGAAGTAAGCACACAGAGGAAAAAGATGCAAACCCTGCGAAGAGAAGAACCCTGAGCCAGGAGAGAAGCAAGACCCAGGAAGAGAGGAACCAGGCAACCTGAACCCTGGCAGTTGTCAGCAACCTTCTTGCTCCAACATGTAAAAGAAGACTTCTGTGAAGGAAGTAACTTATGCTTTATGGCCTGGTATCTGTAATCTTCTACCCCAAATAAATACTCATTTTCAAGTCCAGCAGATTTCTGGTGTTTTGTGTTAGCACCTCTTTGGCTGACTAATACAATGGTTTTTCTTAAATACACATGCCTTTCAGAGAGGCTGTACCAGTTTCATCCCCAATCAGCAGGTTATGAGCACCCCATTTCCCCATTCTGAGGGGACTTCATAACAATAAAAATTCCCAAATACCTCAGTTCCTGGAGATTGTGACTAAGTAGTGTGTAAAAATATAAACTTGTTCTCCCCCTTCCTCTCTCTCTGCATTGGAGAAAGTGTTTTCCTAAATCTTCAGTGGGGCCTTGGGATGTGTGTCCTTCACAAATCACCCTGTAGTTTCCTGTGAGAAGTTGCCTCTGGCACAGGTGCTGTATTGGCCATCTTGTTGCTAAGCGCTATTTTTAGATACTAACCCGGGTTAAGTTTCCTTTCCCCACCCTCGCTGAAGCAATTAAGTTTCTATTCTTATGCCACTCCCTGGGGCTCCAATTAGGCATTCCCTAAAGAGCATGAAAGTCTTTCTGTGGACATTGCCAAATAACCATCTGCAGGTGCGTGTGACACGAGAATCAAAATCTAGTTAACCAATCATTTACTGACACATGTGTTGTCAGTATGTACCACTTCATTCATCCCTGGCTATAAGAACCCCTGACTGACCCTCAATAAACGAGGCTTGATCAGAATCCTGTCTTGCCTCCATTCTTTGTGTCTCTTGTCCCTTTTTCATTCCCACTCCCTCCCTCAGGTCTCAGTTCGACTGATCCACGGGTTGGGTCAGTTTCTGATGTAGGCGAAAGAGCCTGGATTTGGGATTGTCTCTTCCAGATGATTGTGTTTTGGAGTATCACAGAAAATTGACAAATTGAATCATTAAATATTCATAAAACCTTTGAATTAGCTGCTCTGATAAGTGCATTTGATGTCCATGAATGTTAAATTTTTCTTGTAATTCTTTCTCAAAACACAAATTATAAAGAAATCAAAGTTGATATGTGTAGTTCTGTACATAAATAAGGTGAAATTTGCTTTGTCAGTATATTCTGTCCTTCAGGGTATTTTGTAGAGTTTGTCACACCAGTTCTGGGTAGCAGTTCTGAAGTACAAGGCCAACCTCACATCCCATGTCAGTCAAAAGGAAAACTTGAGTTATTGTGATTCAGGTCATTGATGAGTCATACTATTAACTTGTTTGCTTGGTGTTTTTTTTCTTTGTTTCTACTTGATTTTAACAGAGAGCCTCAAAACCATGCTTTTGTCACATGTGACCCTTATGTAGTCTCAAAGCAAGAATTTATAAAAATGTCTTTTCATGCCACATGACCTCTGCATGTGAAATTTACTTCCTTGATCTCCCCAGCTAATACTAGATTAATAAGCCTGGAAAAAAGAAAAATTAAAGGAGGCACAGTGTTGGTCTTTAGATCTCAATGGGATGTCTTGTAGAAAACAGATTTCACAGAAATCACAAGCTTATGTGTTTGTCGGTCCAATTGCCTGGAGAAGGGTTGAATATGGTCTGTAACATGTTTTAAATTTAAATTCCACCATTTAAAAAGTGAGTATTTAACATTAAAATCTTGAGAGCTGATTATTTTGGGGGAGAGGAAGAAGCTGTGCACCACTGGGCCCATAGTCCTATCCCCAGAAAGGACAGAGCCTGCTGCAGTTGTACCCTGTAGACTGAGCACAAGCTTTCCAGTTCTCCGCAGTTGTCAATAGTCCCTAGTTGTAAACACTGAGGCAGGTGGCATTTTCCCATCACAGTTTTACTAATTTATACTTACATGCTGCCTTTTAGGCATTTGAATTTTTCATTCCTATTTTTCATTGACCATCCAGAGGGTAGGAATGAGGAAGAGTGTAAATTATAAATGGGTTTGGGTTCAATATAAGGAAGATTTGTTTCCTATTGTACAAGCGTGGGAAGGTTTACATTGAGGGCATAATAATTACCTTGGATCTACTTGAACACAGGTCCAGTGACCATTGGTCAGGAAAGATGTAGACCAGGTGTTGACAAATGTTTTTTGTAACAGGCCAGAGAGTAAATATAGTAAATATTTTCAGCTTTGGGGGCCATATGTATGTTGTTACCATGACTCAATTCCACCATGGTGTGAAAGCAGCAAGGGCCAATACATAGATAAATAAGTGTGTCTGTATTCCAATTAAACTTTATTTTCAAAAACAGGTAGGGGACCAGATTTGGCTCATGACCCCTGATTGGACTAGGCAGATGTACCCTCAGCAGAAATTGCTAATCAATCACAGCCTCAAGTCTTTCTCAGAAATCAGGATCAGTTCATCACAGTCAGGTGAAAACTGTTTGTGGCTGGCTCTGGGTTGAGTGAGGATTAACACCCTTTCTCACTATACAAGGCATCTGTAAAATGAGTAGATTTTCTGCCTCCTTTCCTTCATTTGGAGAATTTAGGCACATGTCTGTAACATTGGGGTAGATTATCAGATTTTGCCTTAGTAAACTTATGTCATCAGTATCCTGTTTGAATCTCCACTGGTTGTCATTTTACTCCTGAGTTCATCCATGGATATCCTTGCCTCTGGTCTCTGCTTCTAAGGTGGGTCATAGAAACCTTTGTACCAGAAAGAGATACCGAATGTATTCTTGGGTTTGTTTCTTTTTTATAGGATTTATTTGGAGTCAAAGAATTTCTTCCCCAGAGTACATTTTTGAAGTGGCTTAGTACTCAGATTTGTACCCATGTCATTCTGAAGGAACTTTGTGGAAATCTCCTTTTTGTTCTGAGTGGATTTAATGAGAAAAATTTAAATATGGTATGTATGTTTATAGTAAGACTACTTTAAGCTTTCAATATCTTTTTTTTTGTCTGTGAATGTATTTGGATTAGATGATGTAGGTGAGGCAGGAATGACCTCATTAGAGCTCCAAAAGGTTTTTCATTTCAGAGATGGGAGAGTAATTTCAATAGGTGCCTAGAATACTCTTTGCTCTGATCATCAGGCAGGCAGTTATCACCTTCCTACGTTGTATCTATATGGAAATATTGAATGAGAAGATTTGTAATAAGTTAATTTCTGATATTCTAGTGATTTGTTTCTTTTTAAAAAATTACTATGTGTTTAAATTTGAATGACTGTTTCCATATATATGCACATATGTGTATATGTGCATGTGTATTTGTTTTATAATGTGTAATCCTTTGGCCAGCAATATACTGGTGTTCCTAAATGTATTTGTAGCTTGCAATGTTGCATTTTTGAAAACATGTTTTAAATTCTGGAGTGAAGTTTGCAGAGATTTTTTAAAATGTTGTCTACTTTTCTTTTTTTCTGCTGATGAAAGTAATGTGACATTTGTATATAAGATTGTGTAATTCAGAGAAGTATTAAGAAGGTAAAAAACCTACCTATAATCACAACCCATTAGGCTGCATGATTACCATGTGGTTGCTTTTCATTTCCTTCCTATATAGTCTGTGTGTGTGTTGTACATATTTTATGGGACTTATTTATAGTTGAGAAATTTTTCCTGCCCATAATCTCTCATGTATTTGAGGTTACAACTCTGTAGTTTTTCATGTTTTAAAGGATAATATATATGTATTATTGATATTACCTTAATGCTGTTTTCATTCATATTTCCACGTATTTATTTTGCAGTCTAGAGTGGATGTATATACAACACACTGTCCTGCTGGAACTTCTGTGCAAAACTTGTCACACTGGAGTCAGGTAGGTATTCCAGGAGCAAAGTTGGGAGTTTGTGTAGCATCATTGCTAGAAAGGTCTACGCATACCATGCAGTACCTCTCTGAAAATGTTTTCCAAGTAGAAGGACAATCTGCTTACAGATATGAGCTGATTTCCTTCCCCAGAGTCCTGGATTCCTCACTGAGTTAGTCTGGCTTTTGCTGTCCTCTCTGGAGCATACTACACCATGCCACGGGCTTACCAAACAGTAATTGTGTTGATAATTTGTTTTCTCTGCCCTTCTCTTCGATGTTCTGCTGTTCAGTGAGACTCAGATTTATTTTATTTCCATGGTGGTTCATAAAACATGATTTTAGAGCAGCTTTGGGGATAGAAGCTTCCATTTCAGTATTAAACTATAAGCATAATATGCCTGGAAGATCAGTAGATAGACAAGCCTATTTTATCAACCTATCAGTTGTCCCTCCCTTTGATTGCTGAGCAGTGAGAATCTGTATTGTAAGAAAATAAATTAAGAGCTGCCCAATAGCTTGCTCAGCTTTTTCAGATTGGGGAACCTCTGCCATGTGATAGCACTTCAGTGAACTCAGTGGCCTCCGAATTGTCCTCCCCTAGGAGCCCTGTTCTTAGCATCTCCCTGGGAATCAGGAACCAGAAAGGGTCATGCGAGGCTTCAGCACCTTGTCATGAAGGTTGACAGCATTTCAGATGTCAGTGATTCAGTGACAGATTGCTAAGGTATAGCCCAGGGCACCTGCAAGGGAAAGTAGTGCAGTACATGCTTCACAGCACACTCTCACTTTTAAGGTGTCCTGGACCCTTAAAAATCCTCATATTCGGAGGCGGGGCAAGGTGGTGGCTGAGTGAGCTTACCTGATAATATCTTCTGCAATGAAGTGGCTGGGCAGCATTTGAGCCTCTTCGGGACCAGGCTGTTTCAGGATTTTTGCAGGTCAGGAGGTATCTGGACATCGATTTGGTGGGAAGGTAACAGAGAAAATACGTCTATAAAATGTACAAGGAGGTCCTGGCTGCACGCAGAAAGCTCCCTCCTTGGGTGGGCGGAGCGTGGCATCGGGCACTGCCGTGGCATCGGGCGCTGCCGTGGCGGTTTTTTTTTTTTTGGAGGCTCTGCAGTAGTGGGGAATTCATAAGCCCTGAGCGCCCTATTGGGGGGTTAATAGAACAGGAGGCACTTGCAGACCGATTTGGGGAGACAAACAAGAGTTTGATGGCAAAGCGGGGGGAATTTTTGATTGCGGACACAAACAATAGCGCTTCCGCCTAGAGCCATGCCCCCCCTCAAACCCGGCTGCTGATCTACAGTGGACTTAAAGTGATAGCAATAAAGAGACGCTACCAGGGTCTGGCAGGGTAGGAGACATTTGGAAGCTGATTAGGGGAATATTTTGTGAAGCGTGGGATTTCGGGTTTGGACTCTGTTATTAGCATTTCTGGCTGGAGCCCTTCCCCCAGAACTGGCTATTGATCTGCGTCATTAAATTGGCTGCAGCCTAGAGGCACCCCCAGGTGGCCGTTCCGGGGGATCACAGGGTGGGAGGGGTCCTGAAATCAATTGGTGATATATCCACAGAATAGACCCCAGTGAGTGAGTGAATTGTGGGGTACAGAACACAGGATAGAGCTTGTGGATGTGACCTCACCCATAGGGCTGGCACCCAGCTGCAGGGATCCCTGAAGGATGTGATGCACTGTGGTGCTCCCAGGCTTCCTGTTAACCCGACTTGAGGTTGCCAGGTCTGAGTCCCCTAAACCCTGGTGGCCCACACCCCAGAGACTCACACCTCTTGAGTCCTCAATATCTCAGACTTTCCACCCCTGAATCCATCATGCCCTGAGGTCCATCTGAGGTCCTTGAATGTCTTAGCCCTCAACGTTTGCTTTTTTTCTTTTTTGTTTTGTTTTGCTTTGTTTTTATTTTTATTCTATTTTTATTTTTATTTTTTTAATGTTCTGATGCTAACATTGCATTATCCCCTAGTCTTATCTCCCAGCATATCCCCCAAAGTCTTTTTTTTTTCTTCAGTTATTTAGGGCTTTTTTTTTTTTTTATTGGTATTGTGGCTGTGGTGGTTGGTGTTTATCTTTTTTCTCTTTTAACTATCTGTTCCCCGCCCTTTACCCACCCCCTTGTTCTTTCTTCCTTCTCTCCTTTTTTTTTTTTTGTCTCTCTCTCTCTTGTCCTCCATCTTCTTCTTATTCTATTTTATCTTAACTATACAATAGGTGCTGCAGGGAACACCTCACATTTGCTGGGTTTCCTCATCCTCCACTGCCTCATTTCTGTGTGAATAGATTTTGGCTATCTACACTATCCCCTTTCCCCTACATCTTGATATCCTCCATCATCTACTGTCTCTCCTATATTCCACCTCCCTTTCTTTGATCCACAAAGTGTCTAACTCTTAATTTCTAATACCTTTGTTTTGTTTTCTGTCTATTATCCACTCTTGAAACTATTACCTTTCTTTTCTCTTTCCCTCTCTCACAAAAACAATAGCTTTTTAGTTCATACCATATTCCTCCCATATTCAGTCGTCTACCTCATTATAGGTACTCTACCTACTGCTATAACTCTACACAATTTACATGAATCTAACCTCCATCCTCCCAGATCTCATATTGTTGCTTTGTTAACATATATCACCAATACTACTTTACACTTTTTCCTTGCTTACACAGTTGCCTTTCCCTGGCACTAATACTTTCCTTTAAAGTGAAATTAATCAGCAATAAGAAATTAGAATAAGAAGAACAAAGAGACAAAGAGAAGATATAACACTTAGGCAAAAACAACAGCTAATTAATCTCCAAGACTAAACAAAGAAGCTAAGGAACTGATTAAACCCATCAAGATAAAATGATGACCAGACAGCAGCAAAAATCTACAAACCAAACCAGTAATCAGGAAAACATAGCTGAATCCAATCAACAAACTAAAAATCAGGGAGGGGAGCAGAACTTCACACAAGCAATGAAAGATCTCAGAACATTTATCACTGACAAATTTGATGAAGTAAAGGAAGAGGTTAACAACATGAAGACAACACTTGGAGGGGAAATTGCAGACATACACAAAAAGATAACAGATATGATGGGAATGAACACCACAGTTCAAGAAATAAAAAATACACTTGCAGCAAATATCACCAGACTAGAAGAGGCAGAGCAGAGAATTAGTGATGTGGAAGACAGTGTATCGGAAATCAAACAGATAGTAGAAGTGGTCGATAAAAAGAAAAAATCCAGCTAGGACTTAGGGACCTGAATGATAATGCAAAACGCTCAAACATATGTATTATAGGCATTCCAGAAGGAGAAGAGAAGGGAAAGGGGTCAGAAGGAGTGTTGCAGGAAATAATGGCTGAAAACTTCCCAAATCTATTGAAAGAGACAGATGTACATATCCAAGAAGCACAGTGCATTCCACTGGTCATAAACCCCAACAGGCCCACCCCAAGACATATACTTGTCAAATTATCCAATGCTCAAGACAAAGAGAAAATCCTAAAAGCAGCAAGAGAAAAGAAATCCATCACATACAAGGGAAGCTCCATAAGATAAAGTGCTGATTTCTTATCTGAAACCATGGAGGCAATAAGGCAGTGCTATGATATAGTCAAGGTACTAAAGGAAAAAAAAATTCCAATCAAGAATACTCTATCCAGCTAAACTAGCATTCAAAAATGATGGAGAGTTCAAAATATTCACAGATAAACAGAAACTGAAAGAGTATACCAACAAGAAACCTCCCCTTCAAGAAATTCTAAAGGAAGTTCTGCAGGAAGAAAGGAAAAAACAGGACAGGCAGAGTTGAAGGAGAGTGTAAGAGCAACAAAAAAAGACAAAAATACAAGCAAAAAAAATACAAACAAAATATGACAAACACAAATCCAATAAAAATATGGCTAACACAAATAATTCCTTGAAAGTAATAACACTGAATGTCAATGGATTAAACTCACCTATCAAAAGATTCAGACTGGGACATTGGATAAGGAAATATGACCCATCTATAGGCTGTCTACAAGAGACATATCTTAGACCCAGAGACTCATGGAGGTTGAAAGTGAATGGCTGGAAAACAATTATACAAGCAAACAACCAAAAAACGGCAGGAGTAGCTATATTAATATCAGACAAAATAGACTTCAAATGCGAAACAATTGTGAGAGACAAAAAAGGATACTACATTTCAGTGAAAGGGACAATCTGTCAAGAAGATCGAACAATCATAAATATTTAAGCTCCTAACAAGGGTGCCTCTAAATATGTGAGGCAAACACTGGAAAAACTAAGTGAAAAAATAGATTCATCTACAATTATAGTGGGGGATTTTAATACACCACTATCAACTCTGGACAGAACATCTCAAAAGAGAATCACTAAAGAAACAAAACATTTGAACAGTATATTAGAGGAGCTGGATCTAATAGACATATGTAGATCATTACACCCAAACACAGCAGGATTTACATTTTTCTCAAGTGCACATGGATCATTCTCCAAGATAGACCATATGCTAGGCCACAAAGAAAGGCTTAATGAATTCAGAAAGATTGAAATCATACAAAACAATATCTCTGACCACAGTGGAGTCAAGCTGGAAATCTGCAAGGGACAGAGGCCCAGTTTCACACCACGATTTGGAAATTAAACAGCACACTCTTAGAAAAACAGTGGGTCAAAGAGGAAATCTCAAAAGAAATCAATGATTACAAATGATAATGATAACACAACATACCAAAATTTATGGGATACAGCAAAAGCAGTACTGAGAGGGAAATTTATAGCCATAAATTCATATATCAAAAAAGAAGAAAGAGCAAAAATTGAAGAACTAACTGCACATTTGAAGGAATTAGAAAAACAACAACAAAGTAACCCAACAGGAAGAAGGAAGGAAGGAAATAACAAAGATAAGAGCAGAACTAAATGAAATGGAAAATAAGAAAGCACTTGAAAAGATAAACAAGACCAAGAGCTGGTTTTTTGAGAAGATCAACAAAATTGACAAACCTTTAGCGAGACTAACAAAGAAAAAAAGAGAGAAGATGCAAATACACAAAATAAGAAATGAGAAAGGCGATATCACCACTGACGCCACAGAAATAAAGACTATCATAAGAGGATACTTTGAAAAACTATATTCCAACAAAAATGACAATTTAGAGGAAATGGACAAATTCCTAGAAACACATAAGCAGCCCATATTGATGAAAGAAGAAATTGATGATCTTAACAAACCAATCACAAGCAAAGAGATACAATCAATCATTAAAAATCTCCCAACTAAGAAGAGCCCAGGGCCAGGCGGCTTCACAGGTGAATTCTACAAAACATTCTGGAAAGAACTAACACCAATCCTGCTGAAACTATTCCAAAAAATCGAAACAGATGGAACATTGCCGAACTCCCTCTATGATGCCAACATTACCCTAGTACCAAAGCCAAACAAAGACACCACAAGAAAGGAAAATTACAGACCAATTTCTCTAATGAACCTAGACGCAAAAATATTTAACAAAATACTTGCTAATCATATTCAACAACACATTAAACAAATTATACACCACGACCAAGTGGGATTTATTCCAGGTATGCAAGGATGGTTCAACATAAGAAAATCAATCAATGTAATACACCATATAAACAGATTGAAGGAAAAAAATCACATGATTATATCTATAGATGCAGAAAAAGCATTTGACAAAACACAGCACCCTTTCTTGATAAAAACACTCCAAAAGATCAGAATACAAGGAAATTTTTTGAACATGATAAAGAGTATATATGAAAAACCTACAGCCAACATCGTTTACAATGGAGAAATCCTAAAATCCTTCCCTCTAAACTCAGGAACAAGACAAGGATGCCCATTGTCTCCACTCCTATTTAACATTGTCTTAGAAGTACTTGCTCGAGCACTGAGGCAAGAACCAGATATAAAAGGCATTCAAATTGGAAAGGAAGAAGTCAAAATTTCATTATTTGCAGATGACATGATCCTCTACATAGAAAACCCTGAGAGATCTACAACAAAGCTTCTAGAACTCATAAATGAGTTTAGTAAAGTCACACGTTATAAGATCAATGCGCAAAAATCAGTAGCATTTTTGTACACCAATAATGAGCAAGATCAGGAGGAAATCAAGAAACAAATACCATTCACAATAGTAAATAAAAAAATCAAATACTCAGGAATAAATTTAACTAAAGAGGTAAAAAACTTATACACCGAGAACTATACAAGACTGTTCAAGGAAATCAAAGAAGACCTAAATAAATGGAAGAATATTCCTTGTTCATGCATAGGAAGACTGAATATTATTAAGATGTCTATCCTACCAAAACTGATCTACACATTCAATGCAATCCCAATAAAAATCAACACAGCCTTCTTTAAGGAACTAGAAAAACTAACTATGAAATTTATTTGGAAAGGAAAGAGGCCCCGAATAGCCAAAGACATATTGAAAAATAAAAACAAAATAGGAGGAATCACACTTCCTGATGTCAAAACATACTACAAAGCTACAGTAGTGAAAACAGCATGGTATTGGCATAAGGAGAGACACACAGACCAATGGAATCGAATTGAAAGCTCTGATATAGAACCTCACATATATAGCCATATAATATTCGATAAAGCCACCAAACCCTCTCAACTGGGAGAGAATGGTCTGTTCAACAAATGGTGCCTGGAGAACTGGATAGCCATATGTAGAAGAATGAAAGAGGATTACCATTTCACACCTTATACAAAGATCAACTCAAGATGGATCAAAGACCTAAGTATAAGAGCCAAGACCATAAAGATCTGGGAAAGCAGTGTAGGGAAACATATACAAGACCTTGTAATAGGAAATGGCTTCATGAATATCATGCCTGTTCTTTTTTTGATGCATAAAAAGAGAAACAGCTTAGTGTTCTTTTCCTGATGCAAGAGTGAAATGCACAGCCATCCCGGGTCTGAGAGGGCACCACCCCTGCCAGGCACGCAGCTACTTGGCGTAAGCAGACTGCAGCGTCCCCAGCATTTTGTCCCAGTGTGTGAAGGAAGGTGCGAAGTTGCAGTTAAAGTGGGAGTGATGCAGGTCGTGGTGCACTACACCCTGGTACCACATGAAAAGCACCAGTCTGTGCGTGGACCAGGGGAAGTCGTAGCCCGAGTGGTCCTCCACCGACAGCCAGATGTTGACCACGTGGAACACCAGGACGGTGAGCGGGTGGCACCCGAGCAGCACCACGTTCACCATGTTGAACAAGCCCAGGGAAAACAACTCCCCCACGCTCATGTGCTGCATGGCCAGCGCGAAAGAGGACACGTTCTGGTGGTGCACCTTGTGGAAGGTGCAGTGCACGGAGGGCACCTTGTGGCGCAGCAGGTGCCACACGAAGAACTCGCCGTTGAAGAGCAGCAGGTAGACCATGACGTGGCGGGTCAGCTCCAGCACCGTGGAGGCGTCGGCGGGCAGGCTGGGGGGCTGCAGGCCCAGTGCAGCAGCGTCGCGGGCAGCACGAACTCCGCGTGCTGGTAGAGCGTCTGCCCCAGGCAAGGCAGCAGCTGCCGCGCCCACGGCGAGAAGTCGGGGTGGATCTTGTAGCGCCGCAGCGCGGGCACCCAGGGGCACACGGCGTCCAGCAGCATGAACGGCAGGCAGAAGCCCACGTAGGTGATGATGGAAAAGATGACCGGGAAGAAGGGCGACTGCGGGAAGGCCTCGTGGCTTCTCAAGCTGTCCCAGAGAGGCTGCAGGAACAGCTGGCCCTAGCCACAGAGGACCTGGGCGTCGGAGCTGTTCCAGTGGCTCATGGTGGGGTCGGGCCAGGCTGCTGCTGCCCGCGTGTCTCGCCGGCTTTTTTGGGGACATTTGGCCCCACCTTGAGTGATGTCAGTCGTGTTTTCTTCCCCTTTCCTGGCTGCGCAGAGCTGGATGAGGAGGTAACCCTGCAAATGAGCAGGGCTTTAAACACACACCCCTAAAGCTGCCTGAATGGGCTTTTACTTATGCACGCTAACTTTTCATATGCATGCAATTGACATTTTCTGTCCTTTTCAACTGATATACAATTGCATACAATGTACAGATCTTCAGTGTAGGGTTGCGCTCAATTTTTCTTTTTGTTTTTAAATCCTCGCCCCCTCACCGCCACCCCCCCCCCCCCCCCAGCTGTCTGCTCTCTGTGTCCATTCCCTGTGTGTTCTTCTGTATCCACTTGCATTCTTGTCAGCTGGCACGGGGAATCTGTGTCTCTTTTTGTTGGGTCACCTTGCTCCGTCAGCTCTCCGTGTGGGCAGCACCACTCCCGGGCAGGCTGCGCTTTTTTCCCTGCGTGTGTGTGCATGTGCGTGCGCGTGTGTGTGTCTCCTTATGGGTCTCACTCCTTGCCCTGGGGCTCCCCTAAGTGGGGACACCCTTGCAGTAGCACAGTACTCCTTGTGTGCATCAGCACTGCATGTGGGCCAGCTCATCACAGGGATCAGGAGGCCCTGGGTTTGAACCCTGGACCTTCCATGTGGGAGGGCGAAGCTCTATCAGTTGAACCAAATCCGCTTCTTCCCTTACCCTCAGTTTTGATAACTCAATTCACCTGTGCCATCACCACTACAAGAAACTGTTTCCAACACCCCCAGAAAGTGCCCCTTTGGTAACCAAGAAAGAATTACTTGTACTTTTAAACGCGTGCTTGTAACTGCCAGTGTGTTTTCATAAAGACGCAAACATGACTGCATTTTGAAAAAAGAAAAAACTTTTAAAAGCGTCGTACCTTCTGTATTTCAGATCTTTCCTGCTCTACGCAGCCTTAATTGCAGCTCCAAGCAGCTACGAGCGGCGAAACTCGCCTTCCGCAGAAGGATCCGGGTCCCCCAGCCACCCGTGGGACAATCAGTGCAGGAAATGGAGCAGGACCACCGGCTGATCCGTCTCAGCGTCTCCAGAGGGCCCCGTGGCTCACAGACTCGCCAGGGGGTCCCGCAGCCCCAGCTGGAGAGTCCACCCTCTGCTGCGCCCCCAGGCACACAGGAGCAGCTGCGGGAATCCCAAGGCACAGCGGCCCCGGAAAGTTAAAAATAAATAAACAAACAAACAAACAAATAAATAAATAAAATAAGTTTAAAAATTTTAATTAGATTTAACACACAGAGCCGGTGCTGGTCTGGGTAAAAAGCCATTGAATTTCAGGCTGGCGTGTAAGCAATGAAATCAGTAAACCGCCCACTTTGTTCCTCCAGAGAATGATGCGGGCGGTCCTGACGCTTCCCAGGAGGCTGGTGAAGGAGCAGATGATGTCGCGCTACCCTGACCTTCCTGTGGCAGGCTTCGCGGCGCCACCCTGCCGGTGCCCTCCAGCCCCTTCCCCAAAACCTCGGCCCAGAGAACCGGCTGCGTGGCCGCCCTCATCCTCTCTCTTTTATGCCCCGGAGCTGGGGTCATCTGAACCGACACTGAGCACACGGAGGTCAGTACCACACGGAGGTACAGGAGACCCCCGGATCAGCATAAATGAGCCCCGCGTTTGACCCCGTGGCTGACAGGGGACACAGGGGACGCTTAGAGAATAGAGGCTTGGGACAAAAACTCTGGAGCCAGTGACCACTCCTAGTCTCAGCTTTGCCTCTTCTATCTTGTGGTTGTGGCCAGCTCTTCACTCCTTCCAACCTCTGGTTTTCTTGTCCCTCCAAATGGGAGTAGCAGTAGAATCCATTTCATGAGGCTGTCGTGAGCATTAAATGGGAAAAATAATATAGCAAAGCCAGCAGGTAATGTCTGCCTATTAGGTGCCAGGCGCTAGCTAAGAGCTTTACCTGAATCGATTTCATTTACTCCTCTGGAGAGCTAGATTGCCCACCCTGCCAAGGAGTAGGTATTATTCTTATCGCTGAGTATACAAAAGTGAAATTATAGTGACTGGCACCTGGTAAATACACAAAATAGGATACATAATTTAAATTTGTATTCCACAGTTTACATAAAAATAACTGAGGAAATTTGTAGTTAAACTCAATATTATGTAAAAAGAAATAGTCATACTTTATGAGGGAATAATCATTACAACAAAGATACATAGGCCTAGAAACATATTATAGGGTTCATAACATAATTTATATTTACATAAATATATACATATTCACACACACATAGGCCAAGTCATGAATCAGAACTTCTCAGTTGGTATGTGGGCACCACTGGTAGAATACACAGATATTCCTTAGATGCCAATTCCCCACAGTCCTGAGACAGTAGTCTCTGGAACTACAGTAGCCCCATTTTTTTTTTTTCTTAAACCCCAGGAACCAGGAATATTATCATATTCTGCTTTGCCTGATGAGAAAATGGTTCAGAAGTAACTGTGAGCTTATTGACAGTAAATTCAAAAAAGGAAGGAGGAAGGATTTTTCTAATGCTGATAACTAGATGGTAGTAAAAAATACAGGTGCAATTCAGGCCTCTGGCCTCCCGACTCTTTCTTTTCTTCCAGTTAGACAACCTGTCCTTTCTAGGCTACATCCTCCATACGCTGTTTCCACTTCACTTGTAAAAGTGGTAACCCAGGAATTTCTTATTTTTCTTGTAGAGATGGACCTGCCCTTGAGCTGTGTGTGGCTCAGTATTGTAATAAAGAGGGACTAGGGAACTCATTTTTCAGGATTACAAAGGAATTCTGTTCATAAATTATTCTAATTTGTCCTCAAAGGAAATTAGGTCAACCCACAAATTGCCTTTCAGCACAGGCCATCCTTTTCTTATGGTTGCAGTTTCCATGCTTGGATGCTTTTGATGTCTTACAGATTTTTTACGTGGGTGGATAGAGGCATAACTTGGGCTTAGATCTTAGGTTTGCTGTCAGGACTGTCTCCATGAGCCCCACCACTAACCAAACCATTCTTTACATTCTTTGGGCTTCCATCCTCAATCCCTAAGCCTGTTAGGATAATCTCCAGGAGCTAATTACATAAAGCCCTCTGTGCAGCAAGACCTAGAAGGCATGGTTTCAACCTTTTTCCAGGTTCTCACCTCCTACCTTGCAGGGTGCTAAAGAACTGAACCAGCTTCTCAGCCTTCCCTGCACAGGCAGACCACCAGGAGAGAAGTTTGTGTCCCATATACAAATACTATCATTGCAGGGAAATGAATCCATTAAAATCTGTCAGTCATCCTCTCTACATCATGGAGGTTGCTGAAAAAGTAGGTAAAATATGTAGGGCGACCAAAATAAAATCAATTTCTATCTAGTATTGACTCAATTGATGTCAGTTTTTAGAATTGGCAAATTTGCATCTTTAAACAGCTTTTATTTCCAGAAATTATATTTGATAGCTTACTAGATGTTTAGGTCACTGGATGTGTATCTTCTTTTTTCTTCTTTATTTTCTTTCAAAAGTTACATTCAAAAAATATGAGGTTACATCCCCCCCACCCATGCCACCCCTCCCACATCAACAAACTCTTCCATCATTGTGGCACATGCATTGTACCCTGTGAATACATTCTGGAGAACCCTGCAGAACATGGACAGTGGTCTACATTGTAGTCCACACTCTCCCCAGTCCACCCAGTGGGCCACGACAGGACACACAATGTCCAGCATCCATCCCTGTAGCAGCACCTACAAACTCCAAATCCTGAAAATGGCCCCACACCATATTTCTTCTTCCCTCTCCTGACCATCAGCAGCCACCATGGCCACCCTTTCCACATTACTACTACAATTTCTTCCCTTACTAATCACAATAGTTCCCCAGCAGAACACTAGAAGTCCATTATAATTCATTCTCTATGCCCCTTTTGTGGACCTGGGATGGCTATGTCCAGTCCCCCTCTACATCAAGAGGGTGTTTAGATTCCACATAGATGATGGATGCAATTCTCTTGCTTACAGCTGTAGGCACTCTTGGTTCCCTGGTGTGGTGGTTGACCCTCTTCACCTCCCTGTCAGCTAGCCAGGGTAAGTCCAAGAAATCAGAGGGTAGGAGCTGCAAGTCTGCTGAGGCCCAGGGCCTGGCCGTCACATGGACAGTTCAGAGATTCAGGTCTCTTGAGTATACACCAACCCAAATGCCAACCACAGGTCTGATAAAAGTGACAGAAGAGGCATGTGTAGAAAGGTTATATCTGAGTCCAACACCATTACACTCAGGAACTCAAAATCCAAAGTACAGCCAACTGACATGGCCCTGAACTCCAGAGCCATCTGCCTTGACTATAGAGCCTGTGGGTTGCTGCAACCCTCAGGAGAACCAGCACCTGGGTTTCCATCTACCTTGACTGTCTCTGGTACCCTGCTGAGGCATGCATAAGCATCACCCCTGAAGACCTCCCAACTCTTTTTTAGAGACTCTAAGCCATATAAACTCAATAGTCCTTTCCATTTCCCCCTTTTTATCCAAAGTCAAAATGCAGTTTTTAACACCTGATATTACATGTAAGCTGAGATATTCTGCCAGTCGGAGTTGACCTCTTTGTTCATGGTCTTTTTGTATTTACATCATCAGGTGGTGCTTGGTAGTAATCCCTTGGTGCCAGGGAGGCTCATCCCTGGGAGGCATGTCCCAATGCTGGGGGGAAGACAATGCATCTATATGCTGAATTTGACTTAGAGAGTGGCCAGATTTGAGCAATATGGAGGCTCTCAGGAGGTAACTCCTTGGTACCCCACAGCTATAGGCCTAGTTCAAATTTCAGGCACACAGTCTCATAATCAGACCCATCAGTATCAAGGGCTCATCATTGGACCATCCATCTTTATTGGTCTTTGCCTTTTCACTTCAGGGATTGTTTTTGTTCCATTGGGGAATGTAAGAGGGCTCCCCTGGTCAGTAATTCAGCACTCTCTCATCTGTTGTTTCCAACTGAAACCACTATGAAAATATCCAAACCTTTCTATATACCCTGTATACATGCTCTGGAGAACTCCCTCCCAACCATGTGACCTCCACCAATAACACCCTACACAAGTGCTCCTCCCCTGCCATAGTTGAATATCTCTGTAATCCAAAACTTCTTCAAAAAGGAAGCCCAATATATTGCCAGGTTCCATTAATAGAAAAATGGAATATAGTGATGGGTTTAAAGGTTAGATATAGAATACATAGAAATTTAGAAAAATTAAATAAAGGAAAAATAAATTGGGGTATCAAAGAAATGAAAAAATGAAAAAACTTTGTTTTTGACATTTTGCCTTTCATCACTGCTACAGGTGTTGCCCTGTTTGTACAGTGGCAAGGCAATTTCTTCCATTTCTTCCTCAGTGTCTACCTCCTTTCTTTTTTTTTTTTTTTCCTGATTATTAAGTTTCTCTTGACATAAGTTTTAGGTCACAGTAATTCACATATACAACATATGGTACCCCCACATATCAAATATCAAATGCTTTCTTTGTCTCTTCCCCAACAGTGATCTTTTTACATGTTCATGTTATATTTGCTGCAACTAATGTACAGATATTGAAACGATAGCTTTCAAACATGGTTCCATTTGGGTTTACATTATGGTTTATATTTTAGACTATACAATTTTCTAAATTTTTAGTTATATTATGTTTTACATTATGGTTTACATTTTAGCCTATAGACTTTTATACATTTTTTGTGTAAATTAACTGACCTATATCCATCATGGCATGATCTTGTGGAACACTTCCATTGCCCCACAGTTACCCTGATTCCATGTACTCAACACCTCTTTCCCCCTCCCCTCAGGGCCCACCATGACAATCAATCTTCATTCCTTGAGGGACCATATTCAGATATACTTGCAAAAATTTCGAGGGCTTGACATACTTGACTGCCCTAACCCATTGGGAGCCACTGATTCTCTCAAGAGGTACAGTTCCCTCTGTTTGAGAACATCAGTCTTCCCAGGATGTGGTTATACCTTCATTCTCATTGTATGGATCTCCACCCAATGATATAATCCACCATGACAAAATGAGCACTCACACACTCCCTAGAAGCTTGCTCTGTTTCAGATGCCCCCGCCTTAAGCATCCCAAACAGGCAACCTTCCATATTACATTCTTTAACGAGATCTCCCATGATCAAATGTTCCCCTCACCCTCTCCCCAATTTCTTGGGCAATCTGACCCACACTCCCATCCCAAGTGCCCCTAAAGATCATGCAGCACCACCCAAAGTTATCCCAATGCCCCCATTTTATCCCTTCCCTGTACAAACACTTACCTCCAGCTTATCATAGATTTTACCCAAGTAGCTGTCAGCTCACAACCTTCCTCTACCCTCCAACTACCTTAAAGTTTATCATCCAGTCTCTAGCTCTCTGAGATAGCTTGGTTTACTTATTTCATATCAGAGAGGTCATGTAGTATTTGTCCTTTAATGCCTGGGTTGCTTCACTCAACATAAGGTTTTCAAGATTCATCCATGTTATCACACGTGTTTGTACTGTATTTGTTCTTAGAGCTGAGTATGATTCCATTGTATGTATATACCACATTTTATTTATCCATTCATCTGTTGATGGGCATTTGGGTTGATTCCAACTTTTGGCAATAGTGAATAGTGCTGCTATGAACATTGGTGTGCATATATCAGTTTTTGTCCTTGTTTTCAGATCTTCTGGGTATATACCCAGCAGTGGAATTGCTCTGTCATATGGCAAATCTATAGCTAGTTTTTTGAGAAACCGCCAAACTATCCTCCAGAATGGTTGGATCCTTCTGCATTCTCACCAGCAGTGGATGAGTGTTCCCATTCTTCCACATCCTTTCCAACAATTGTAGACTTCTGATTTTTTGATAGCTGCCAGTATCATGGGAGTAAGATGGTATCTCATTGTTGTTTTGATTTGGATTTCCCTAATAGCTAGGGATTTTGAGCATTTTTTCATGTGTTTTTTAGCCATTTGTATATCATCTTTGGAGAAGTGTCTGTTCAAATCTTCTCCCCATTTTTTAAATGGGCTGTTTGTCCTTTTATTTTCAAGATATACGAGTTCTTTATATATGCAAGATACGTCTCCGATCAGATATATGGTTGCCAAATATTTTCTTCCATTGTGTAGGATCTCTTTTCACTTTCCTGACAAACTCCTTTGAGGTGCAAACTCCTTTAATTTTGAGGAAGTCCCATTTATCTATTTGTTCTTTTGCTGCTTGTGCTTTTAGTGTGAAGTTCATGAAGTTGTTTCCAATTACAAGGTCCTGTAGATGCTTCCCTACTTATGGTCTTGGGTCTTATATTTGGGTCTTTGATCCATCTTGAGTTGATTTTTGTATAACGTGTAAGTTGGTAATCCTCTTTCATTCTTTTACATATGGATATCCAGTTCTCCAGGCACCATTTGTTGAAGAGGCCATTCTCTCCCAGTTGAGAGGATTTAGTGGCCTTGTCAAGTACCATATGGCTGTTGGATGTGTATCTTCTATGCCTTTCTCATACTGTATCCAGCATTATGTCTTGCCCATGAGTCTTCAAAGATATTTGTGGACTCAATTGAAATTGTGAAAAAGATCATGTTAAAAGATGCTGGCAGAAGGGAAAGTGGCTCTAGTGATTGTGCTTCCATCTAACACATGGGAGGACCCAGGTCGATCCCAGGGGCCTCCTGGTAAAAGGCATGCCATGTGGTGAGCCAGTCTCCACATGGTGAGCCAAATGCTCCCGCTGTGAGGCACACATGAACGAAAAGATAGAAAAAGGGGAGAGTCAAGGGGAGAGGCAACAGAACTAGGAACTGAGGTGGTGCAAGTGACAAGGAACCTCTTTCCTCAGTGGGGGTCCCCAGAATCAAATTCCAGTGAATCCTAAAGGAGAAAACAAGAGAAGAGAAAAAGAGAAAAAGACACAGACAGTCACACAGCAAATTGACACAGACAGGAAAAACAGTAGGGTGGTGGAGAGAGGGAAGGAAAAGAAAAGATGCTGGCTCTAAATCAAACCTGGAAAATACAACGCATTTTTTTCTGGAGCACTAATTGATGCAGTTGGAGCTATTCACCTACAGAGAGGTTCCCCACAGGAGGAAGTGTTTACTCACTTCTGATCTGATAGAGTGTCATTCACATTATTTCTTACATATTCCAGCTGATCATGACTTCTTGTATAATGTTTTTATCTTAGTACAGAATTTCTGACAGGATTGGAGGACAGGAATCCTTTCTTTACTAGCTATCTACAAGGATCAAATCACTCATGTGCAATATAGTAATTAAGACTGTGCATATTTAATACAATCTCAAATTCATAAAATACCAATTCTCAAAAGACTTTGGATGCCACACTTCCATTAAAAAAAAAAAAAAGTATTTGGCAAAGCCCATTACCAACGATGTGAACTCTTTTTTAAAAAAATGACCTCTGTGGTTTATTTATTTTTCTTTCAAAAAAAGAGGGTGAGACCCTTTTGGCCTTTGTCAAACCTAATGATGCCTGGATATCACAGAGTAATGTTTATTATGACGTGTTACACTTGAGTCTCACAGATAGTGGGGTCATCTCAAAGATCAGAATCAAACCCCTCCTTTTGAAAATGAAGTCTTACCTCAGGAAAGTCAAGATTAACAGCCAAAGAGAGAAGAGAATCAGGTCAGGTCCATGGTATCTCCACAGAAATTTGGGGTTGGAAGCTGCATTTAGCTGGCACTTTACAAAGGACTTAGCAAACTTTATTCCTTTCAAAAACAACAGGGGATGCTGATGAAGAATACGGGGTGTTAGCTCCCCTAAGAGACTCCTTGATGCCCCTATTGCCCCTAAAGTACTGAGGTACATTTGGTTTAAACACTTTTATATTTTTGACCTATCTATGATAGGCTTCTACTGAAATTGTTGCAACCACTACCAACCTCTTTAAAACATTTATACCATAAAAAATCATCCCCAATTAAAATACATACCACTGCTGTCAAGCAGAGATAAGGATACTCATCTCACCTCCAAAGATAGTGTTGCAAAGATCACAGCCTTAGGAAAAGGCTTTCAAAACTCTGAAAGCACACTGTAAAAGAGTGAAGTATTATTTTAGTACTGCTAAAGCCATATGGTTGAGAAAGAGTTTCACTTGCTTAATTTGGAATGGAACATGGAATCTAGAGCTTAGCACATTATAATACATACTCTGAATGAATGTCTGACAAGCCTTCTGTAAAAATCAGAATAATTACTTCCTGATGCTTCCTTTCAGGAGTCACAAGAGACCAGGGTTAATTTCATTTTTTTAAATCTCACCATAAATTAAAAAATGCATTTCAAAAGTTAAAAATACAGTATATTGTAAATGCTTACATTGAATAAATGAACACCTTTAATCTCCACAAACACAAAATAACCTCATTTGGAGATCATTTCAACAATCTAAATTTTAGGACTTCCTTAAGTTTGAGGTCTGGGTTAATGCCTTCTTCATTCCCCACCTACCTACCCAAGCCTGTGGTGCTGACCATTTGTTCACCTTCTAGGCAAAATTTTGTTTTCAAAAGTCACATTTGGGAGAGAGCTTTTCTTTGGGAAATTGTTTCAGATGTTATTCATTAGACAAGAATTAGAACCCTAGATAGACATGACCACAGTCACAGGTGACCATATCAGTCATCAAACTACCAACTGGCTCCTAAAGCACCCAGTTCCTTCCCTGAGGAAAGCCTCCCTAAGAAATGAAGTCACAGGTGCTGGGGAAGGTTTGCGAGCTGAACCAAGCCTGCCCTCTTGTGGCAACAGGAAAAATGACTTTTTCTTCTCAATTGTGACATTTGGTGTCTCTTCTTTTCCCCATGTCTTAGAGAAAAATTCCAAGTTGAGAGAATAACTAGTCCTTTCCTAGTTCTGAGGATCTGTGGGGGAACATCGAGTTTTGTTCAACAGAATACACATCAAAGCGAGTTGAAAACAGAGTCAGAGCCCCTACCAACCTGTCCCAGGACTTCTTTAGGCAAAAGTTCCACCCTTGCATAACACTCTCAGCCATTAAGTTAACTAGGCCAATGAAGCCAGGGTCATAAGGATACAAATGGTGTATGCAACTGTGTCACGGGTAAGCAGCCTCTAGAAAAGCCAAATGTGCCACCTGGCCCAACTAGTAAGAACCCATAGCAACATCCCCACCTTTAGACTGGTCCACACACTGAAGGAATCCCCAGAGAAAAGTATGGAAAAGAGACAAAGAGCAAAACAGGTAAGTGGACAGCAGCCCCTACTCATTCTACAGCTTATGGTCTTGTGTGTGGAGCTTTACTGACCACAAAAGATACCCACTCACTGTCTTTTCCTCCCCAGCCCTAAGAACCTGCATGTGCCTGGCCAAACCACTTTGTCTTGGTTCAAGCAAAAAGAAGAGCTAACTGGGGACATATGGTCAGTGGGAGAGGGGGGCACCCTCCTGCAGATGCACACCCTTTGCTTCTAGTACATTTTTACTCCTTCCTCTGGGCCTAACAAAAATCACTGATACCACTTCACTCCTTACACTTTCCCAGCTGTTACTTGAGCACCTAATGTTCCTTAGCTACATGAAGAAGTCCATTCATTCTTCATACTTTTGGTCTATCTACATATACCTAGTGAGACTCACTATATTCTAGGCCCTGGGTTAGATCCTGGGTAGACAGAGATGAGTAAGATATAGCCCATTCCCTCAAACTCTCACCCTAGTGGGAGAGATCTTACTTGGGCTCCAAGTCTATCTTGCAGGGGCCCTATCAGGGGACCTACCTCTCCTGACCTTGCTTGTTGTGGCAGTTTGGTATAGCTTATGAATTCCAAAAATAAATACTGGATGGTGTTTGTAAACTGTCTGTAACTCTGGGAATATCAGATTGTATTACATTCAGAGGTTTCACTTTCTGTTATTAAATCAAGATTAGGACTTTTATTTGACCACACCATTAGGGCATGTATGAACGAGTCCCCACTCCCTTGGTGGGGACAAACAGACTCTCACATGGAAGGAAATACATGGAGAAGGAGAACACAGAAGCAGATATGCAGGAAGAGAGAATGCTCCATAGACATGGCCCTGGGAAGTGAGATGAGCCTGATAGCCTACAGCTGACCTTGTGGACTAAAGAGAGCAGCTGAGCCTGGAAAGAAATGAGTCACAGGAAGAGTGATGAGCCTTAGGACAGCCTACAGCTGAGATTGGAAGAAGCTGGGACCATGGAGCTGTAAGAGGCAAGAGGAAGTCTCAACCCTAGCAGACATCATCCACCACATTACATTTACAGATGGCAACAGACTTTGGGGGAGAAAGTACCTCTTAATGGCACCTTGAGTTGGACTCTTTAGGGCCTCATGACACTAAGTGTCTACCCCAAATAAATACCCTTTTTAAAAGCTGTCAGATTTCTGGTATTTTGCATCAGCACCCATTTAGCTGATTACTACAGTTGCCTCATTTCTACAATGGAGGAGGAGTTGGATATACAGTCCTAAAATTGACGGTCCTGCCTGCAGCCCATGGGCTATCTGCACAGGGTTTGAGGGCTGCCAAGTCTCCACCCACAGCCTCACTAACGTGGGGCCCACAGGATAACTTACAAAGCTAGTGTTTCCAAACATCTCTAACCTTCCTTACTCTTGAGACTTCAGTCTCCTCCCCAAAAGGGAGGAAGAGATGTTCACGAGCAGTAGCAGCAAGATTTACAATGAGTAAGGAGTGGGAAAAGATGTGAAAGATTTAAGTCCAGCCAAAGGAAAATGGAAAAATAAAAGGCGATTAAATCATGGACAAACCACATACACACAATTCTTCAGGCCTGAGGCTCACTGAGTCTTATTGAAACCTTTAAATAAGACACTTAAATGTTACAAAGTAGTAGTATTCTGCTTGCATATATTAACCAATACTAAATATTGTTATTAAAGCTAAAGTAACTATCACAAAAACTTCTCTTCGCCTGAGAGTATTGTAAGGAAAAATTGCACGAAAAGTATGTGAATATGGGCTTCCTGACATAGGGATGCAATTCAGGGGTAGAAATATGAACACACAGAAAATGACAAAAAGAAGACAAGTCCCTGAATCTTGGTGTAAAAACATTCATGGGCACATGTTTTGTGTGTGTAAAATTAAACTTGGACGCTGTTATCAAGGGCAGGACAGGGTTTTTCTACACCATGACATCATTACTGAGATACAGCAGCTGTTTAAAAGAAAACCAGGTGATAACCAGTGATAAAGTCTCTCTTTGGGATTTAGTGCAATTAGTTTTCAGAGATTTCAGCAAATTATTTTGCTTGGCCTGAGCCATTTATCCATTTACTAACTCACAGCTATAGCAGATAAGTTTGATAAATAAAATTCATCATGGGATATCTGTAACTGGCACAGCTGGGATTTCACTGTATTTAGATCTGTACCTACTGAATAAGCATGAAAAAAGTATCACTTAGGTGCATAAATACAAAATCCTTAGATGGGAAAGCAAGGAGATGAAAGCTAGATACTTTTACACTGAGAATTTCTCAAGTTACTTATTAATGAACATCAGTTTGAAAAGGCAAATAGGTGTTAATTTGCCTTGGGCAGAAGTAAAAACCTAATACAGTGCATTTTATATTGGAAGGATAAAGAGAATAAGTATCTTTTCACAAAGACTTAAAGAAACAACACTATAGTTGAGACATTAATTCCTTAATCAGCTGGTAATTTTAAACAAAAATAGCTAGTGAGTTTCTAATCTTCTTTAGAGAAAATTGGGCATCTTCAAAGTCTCACAATTACCTTGGATATAAAAGGAAAAAAGACCCGGGAAAGAACTCTACATCTTTTAAGTCTGGCTTTCATATTTCCTTATGATATGAATAATTTCATTATACAACCTCCAAGGGGCATCCAAGCCCAGATAAAGTCGAGATGCTCCCATTCAGGAATAGTCTTGTGGTACACCAGGCAGGTGATTTGGGTCAGTAAGACTGACATTATTGATGTATGCAAGCACATCATGTCCCCCATTCCAGACTGCAGTCGGCACCAGCATGTCTTTCACGTTGTAAATGGAGGGTAACTCTACAATTAAAAAAAAGAAACAGGGAACTTGTTTCTTTTTTTAATTTTCAAAATCACAAAGAATAGTCTTCATTAAACATGTAGTCACTTTGATGTGAGTAGAAGAGAATAACTTTTGAAAATCACTATCAGGTTACCTTTTCAACTACCATTACCAGAACAACCCAAAAACCAAACTCACAGTGAAGGATAAAGACTGCTAGTTATTGAGATGCTATCATATGCCACATGGGGCACCATGACAGAGGCTGGGTCCCCTGTGAGAGGCACAGCTCTCCCCACCTACCAGATGGCAGTTAGAGGAACCAAGGGCTTGGGAAGGTGCTTTGGAGGCATAGCCTCCCATGTTCTCCCTCGAGGATGGAAGGCAGGCTGTAAAAATTCTCTAAACATCAGCTTCCTCATCTGTACATCAGAGATAATCACACCAATTGTACAGGAGACAGGGGAAATGCGCCATACACTCAGCACTCAAAAATGGAAATTTTACCTGTGTGTGGGAAAGGAGGCCTTGGCAATGTAATGTGGCCAAGGCCCCAGAGTCAGCAGGTCACTACCCTAGGATGGTCTGACTGCTAAGTCTGTGTCTGTAGTATGATGAAATGACATGTCACAGTGGAGATTATTTAGTGCCCATGACAGGGCAAGGAGGAGAGGCCCATCCCACAACACCCACCTCAGGGCTTGTGTTAGTTTAGAATTGAATGAGGAAACACAAATGCATTCCTGTCTAACTCTCCCAAATACTTCCCATAGTAATGACCCCCATCAGAATCCTAGTACCCTGGCTGGCTTCCGTGATGAGTTTTCAGGGTCCATTTTATTCTTTAGACTTTGAAGACTTTACCTGGTTGTAATGGAAATAATTCTTGGCACTGCTTCTCCAGTCAAAGGCTTGAAACTTTTGGGACTTAATAGCCTGAAAAGAAGGCAGTTTGGGGAAAAGTTATCTGATACAGAAGTTTGAGATAAACTCATAGGTTGCTGGATTTAGTCACAGACTCAGAAATTACTTTATATAGACTACTCTTTAATTCCAAACTGTAATTTAAAATTAAATAACTTTTTTTCACTTTTCTTTACTACATGACTCAATTTTTCATAGTATAATTGTACAGTAGCTATAAGAGGGCACAGAAAAGCTACAAACATATGCTTTGCATTATACTAGACCAATACTTGCTTCCATTGGATGACCTTTAGATGATGTTTTCTGCTTAAATTTGAATCAAACTTTTTCTGAGAATAACTCTTTTACTTGGGAAAGAAAATATTTATTGATACGAAACCACCATGTGTTCTATATCCCCATCCAACTTGTCTAGTAATGCTCTTTCTTTGTCAATAATTAACACTTTTTCTTTTTTGTGTACCAGAGCTGGTGTAATCACCAAATTGTACTGCAGGTCAGTACAACTTGCACCTAGTTGGGGAGATGAAAGTCATGGGTTGATATCTTATTTACAATTTTAATGTATGCATATTTACAAGAGTCCAATATAAAACCATTAACAGTCACTTTTTAATTTTTTAATTTCTTTCTTTCCCCTTCCCCCGCCCCACCTCCACTTGTCTGCTCTCTGTGTCCATTCACTGTGTGTTCTTCTGTGACTGATCCTATCCTTATCAGTGGCATCAGGAAAGTGTGTTTCTTTTCATTGCATAATCTTGTTGTGTCAGCTCTCTGTGTGCACAGTGCCATTCCTGGGCAGGCTGCACTTGCTTTCGCACTGGACGGCTCTCCTTATGGGGTGCACTCCTTGCACGTGGGGCTTCCCTATGTGGTGGACACACTTGTGTGGCACAACACTTCTTGCGCGCATCAGCACTGCACATGGGCCAGCTCCACACGGGTCAAGGAGGCCCGGGGTTTGACCCACAGACCTCCCATGTAGTAGGCAGACACCCTATCCATTGGGCCAAGTCTGCTTCCCAAAGTCACTTATTTTTAAAATTTGGAATAATGCAAAGCCATACATCCCCCAGACCCCAAAGTTAAAAATATGTCTAGAATTAAATCCATAACTAGCATTCCTAATGAATTGGAAACTATGTGTAAGTTTTGACCACATGATGGCACCACAGTAACTGGTACAAAGAGATAGCCAACCATGCTTTTGATGTGTGTGAAGTTTCAGTCCTTACCAATTGCATATAAATCTACTGTTTGGTATAATAAAAGGTAGTGTCATTAGATAACACAGAGGATTGCTAAAGGAGAAATTTTAGCATCTGCTTTTGTCATTTCAAATGACAGATATTAAATATATGTGGCACATTTAACAATCAGAACAAAATATGGATTTACAGCACCTCTTAGGACACCTGTTCCCTGTCCACTTATCAGTGAAAATATCTCAATGTGAGCTGCTCTGCTGCTGTACTCAGATGTGAATTTGCTACTTGCTCAAATCTGTATTACAGCATTTATATAAAGTTGAGTATGAATATAAAGGCAAAACTTGTCTATCACTCAGGCTAAATTTCTAAGCTTGAAATTTGTACTGAGAGTCACCTTAGTACTTCAAAAACTATTCACTGGAAAAGGCATCTCAGAAGGAGGGAAATATGGAAAAGTTTGTTTATAGTAACAAAAACACGAAAATAAGCTAAAGTTTTTAATAGATATTTGGTTAATTGCATTATGTTACAACAATATACCCAAAGAGTATGCTATGCCACAATAATAAATATAAATATAAGACAGAAACAGAAAACTGTTTCTAAAGAATATTTATTAATAATATTAAGTGGGAAATAGAAATTGAAACACAATAAGTACTATGGTTACACTTATGTAACAACATGTGGCTGAAGACCAGGTGGAAATAATTGTAATATTAGGTTACACAGTTTTAAAGTGACATTTATAAAGTTATTTTTAACTCTCAATTGCTAATAAAAATGTAAATAGTTCTTTATAATACAATATGTATTGAAGTCTTAAAAACAGTACAACAGTCTGACGACTAAGTCTTCTTCTTCAAGTGTATCCTAAGAAAAACAAACTGTGTGATGTATAAAGATATATCTATAATACAATATAACACAATATATTCCCAGGATAGTTTGATAGTGCAAAGAGACTATAATGAGGAAGAGATGGTGGGAGTAGTGAGGAGCAGAAGGGGGTGAGGGAGAAAGAAGAGGAAGATGGGGAGAAAAAAATTCATGCAATGGAAAACTTGCTCTGCATTAGGAATACTTTTGAAATTTAGTTTGACCTGGACATTCTCACCCTCAGTGTCCATTCTTGCCTTCCTGCTTTCAGTACTAGAACCACTCAGGCGTTTACTGAATACCTGGCCACCCAGGTAGAAAGCACACCTCCCAGCCCCCCTCACAACTAGGCATGGTCATCTGGCTCACTTCTGAGCTACCTCCTAAACATCAAGCCCCTGGACCTTCCTCGCTCCCCACTTCCTGTGGGCTGGAACAGACATGGAGATGACCTAGCTTCACCCAGGCAGAGGAGGACAGCACCCAGGGGTGGCAGAGCTACAGGGTGGAGTACACTAGTCCCTGCATGACTTTGCAGCACACACCCCTCCACCAGCACCCTAGACCACTGATCTCTGTATTATGAGAAAGAAAGAAATTGCTTCAGTGGCTGTGTTTTTGGGTCTCTGATACAGCAACTCAGTCTGTATCTAACAAATACAATGCTATTTCATTAAATAAGGAGGAATGTTACAGAAAGTGCATGTCCTATGATCCTACTTTAGTAATGGGAATGATTATACCAAACAATTGTAAGATGATACCAAAATACTACTAGTGCCTACCCTTGGGTGGTACACACACAGGTGGTTTTTCTTCTTTGCACTCACATGCTTTCTAAAATATGTGCAAACTTTATATTAAATGTCCTTTTTACAATGTTTTAAGGAATATCTTACCAAGAATTGTTTTTTAAAGTTAGGTTGCAAACAATGGAGTACATTGTCAGCTGGGGCACTTATTAAAAATGCAGATCCCAGGGATACACTCCCTAGGAATTCTGATTTTGAACAGATCTTGAGGAGGGCCCAAGAATCCATATTTTTACTAGCACCCTAATATTTCTGAACAACAATAAAGATGTACTAGAACCAACCTTCACATAGGAATGAGCACCTGGGATTTGGGCAGGGCTTGCAAGAGGGCCAGAGAGAGAAACGAGAGTCTCAACTCTGGGGCTCTTTGGAATTTGTCAGGCTCCAACGAGAATAACATTTGTAAGCTAAATTTAACAGACAATTAAAGATCTAGGTTTTGGAAATGAAAAATGGAATTTTAATTAAGCAAAAAGCAAACTTCTGAATGTACTATGAATAAAATGGCTTTTGAGGGCACCTCCTGACTCATACCACAGGAATCTCCCAAATCCACACCTGACTTGGGGCTTTCAGCTGCCAACACCCAGGCCCCACCCACCTTCAGCAGCCAATCCCAGCAGGCACTGGGGCTGCCTCCTGGAGCAGCCTGACCAAGGGGTCCCAGACAGGCAGGGTGGCAGCCTCTGGCCCACAGCCCAGAGAGGGCGGGATCAAGGAAAAGGGTCCTGTGGAGTCACTCTGTTGAGCAGCTATTTTACTGACAAAGAGATGACACAGAAGACACAAGGGTCAAGGGCAAGGCTGCCTTCTGCAGGGAGTCTGGGCTTTGGAAACGGTTATGAAAAACTCCAAAATAAGTAGAGCCTAAAGTCACAAGGTCACGACTGGGCAAGAGAGCTGTGCTTGGGAACTCAGCCTGCAACCCTGACTCCAGTCAGCTGCCACAGAAAAGGGGCCAGAATAAGAGCAGGGTTCCTGATAGGCTAGTGGGTGGTCATGGGTACTTTGCCAAGGACCTGAGAATTGGGCACTTGCCAAAGCCACTGAGCTAGAGCATAGCCCAGCCTGCGCCTTCAGTCAGTTGTGTCACCCTCCACGCATCCTTAGGAGTGCACTAACTGCTGAGGTGACAGAATTTCACCCTTTCTGGCAAAATATCTATGGTAGAGAGGGAAAAAGACTCAGAAAAGGTAGAGGGCAAAAGATAAGGATAAAAAAGAAGAAAGAAAATACCCCAACTGCAAAAAAAAAAAAAAAAAAAAAAAAGTGGTAGGCCTAGAAAGAAAATAAGTGATAAAAATTGTCTTAACAAAATTACTGTTTTTTCATTAATAGTTCTTGCCTAAATTAAAATAGTTTATTTTTCCTCACAGAATAAAATGAAGGATATAAAACTTAAATGAATATTAAGGAAAGTTAAAAGTTTCTGGGAATGCTAACTAAAATTTAATAATTTTTTTCAAAAAGTGTGTTTCGTCCTAAAATAGGATGGCTAATTTTCATAAACTCTTGGGAATTAAATGCATGTAGCAAGTTGTAGACTGTATTGTGGTGACTTTAAGAGAATGTGTTCTCTGAAGGTAAAATTTGTCTTAAAATAATACAATTATAGTCTATATGGTTATAAATAATTATAAAAAGTTGAATGAAGCATTGTTTAAATTAAGCTATTTAAATGGCTAATTCCAGAAAGTCACTATTAAACAAAAACTGAATTGATAATAATAATAATAATAAAAGGTAATTTTATAACAGGAAAGCTTGTCAGCAGTCAGCCTCCCCTGCCAACTTGCTTCTGGGAGACTGTTTTTGGTATTGCATGCTACTAAGTTTAAAGTGAAGAAAAGTTTAATGTTGATGGTAATTATATGTTATAAGAAGTTTGCCTGGTAACTTATGTATGTGGGAGGTATGGAATGTGTTCTTATTTTTAAGGAAATGGGAGAGGATTTTGTTCTGAGATAAAATGATTGATTGCTGGGAACAGTAGAGTGTGGGACAAAACCTGAATGAATACTGAAAGTGTAGAAGGTTTGTGGAAAAGAAATTTTTATGATTAAAGTTAAATAAAATTTGATGGGCCTATCTATAAAGTTTTAAAAGCTTTAGTATCAAATATTATGTATCAAAGTTAAAAATTTTGTTCTTTCTCAAAATCTCTCAAGTCATTCATCTGTTTTGGTAAAAGTTTCCTGAATAATCAGTATACAAAGAAAATCCATTTCATCAAAATAGCTTCTTGTGCTTTAACCTCATCATTTCCTCAATGTTTGAAGAAGAAAAGGTCTTATCTCTTTTAAAGGAACATAATGTTCAAACCTGCTTTATCAAAATTAAATCCTGGAAAGTAGCTTTTTATTTCAAAGTAATTGCAAGAGATTTGTTCTTTGACCTTGAAAGAAAAATTAAATAGTTGAGTTCATTTAATATGTTATAAGTTGAATGGAATGTGTTTAAAAGTATTATAAAATTAACAGGTTTTTTTTCTTTAATCCTCTGTTAGTTAAAGTTGAATGAGTAAAAGGTTCAAATGAATACTTAAGAGTGTATAAATTTACCAATATTTCAGCATAATATTAAACAGAAGTACAGTGTGGTTAATTATGGTTTTAATTATTATAAAAAAGCATGTGTCACAGAAACAACCTCTTATCATAAATTAAAATAACAGCACTGTTGTATGCAGCAGTCCAAATATTGCTAGTTTGTTGCAAAAAGTTAATGTCCAGCTGTGTCACTATCACTTTGTTTTAAAACTTGCTAAGACTTTCTTTAGTGTCTTCTTAGACAAGTCAAGCCAGCCTGCACGCCTCTATCTGTGCAAAACCCAACAATGGACTTTTGCAGTGCTTTTTGGTGCTTTGTGATAGCCCAACCATCTCTCCTGGCATGGTAATAAAAATCTGGCTGTGTAGAAAAATTCTGTGGCTAAAACCCTACTGATAACATTACTAACCAGTAATCGTTTTTTCAAAATTAAAAAAAAAAACATCAGAGAGAGTAGTATCTTAAGAGCCCGAACTAAGCAAACAATTAGAACAGGCTGCAAAGTCCCTGCTGCTCTATCAAATTCTTAAGTGTTGTTTGGTTGGGTAAAATAAAACTATACTTTCTGCTGTAATTGATAAAGTATGTTTTCTCATGTTAATAGAATTTATAATATTATTAAAATACTAAAAATCTTTCATCCCTCATTTAGCTCAAATATTAAAACCATTGTATGTATTAATTGGGAAAAAAATCCTTCATGGAAGTAGGAAAACCTCCAGCAACTGATTTAAATAATAAAAGGAAAATAAATTGTGGACATTAACTTAGCCTATGAATTAGATGTAGCAACCACCAATATTTGCTCTGGGTGGAGTTTGTGGCAAACGCAAAATTCTAAACAAATACCCCTTGGGATTTAATCACAATTCTGGAAAGAGGCCAAAAGTACAATATAAAAAAGCAATTGTGTGCGGCATAGGAGGTCCTGCTAAAAGTGAAAGATTTAACCCAATAGTGTCTGGTCACTCTGAAGACTGCCATCCCTATCCAGGGGTGGATTGCAAATACTAAAAGCAAGACAGAAATGATGGACTGTTGTAAATCACCCTGAGATCTATGAAAAAACATCCAGGATACCTGCTAGTAGTAATAGGTGACTGTCTGTCATGTCCCTGCCCACCCCACTAACATCCCTTTTAGGACTGTTGACACAGATGCCTTTGTGAAGATCCAGGGCCCTACCACTAAAACCTGAGAAAAAGCAAAGTGGTTCCACTGAAAAAACAAACATCATAAGTACCAAACCTTGTGGTGCCTAGCCCAGCAGTTCTGGCTGCCTGTTACTTGCCAACAGCTCACAAACATCCCCCATAACTTCCTTCATGCTTACTCCAGTGACTGTAACATCAGATCCCTTCTGCTCTTGAGAGGAATGAGCCCCAGATGCACAATTCAAATCCTCTGGGGAGTAATACAACAAAATCCACCCAAACTGTATTCATTACTTTACAAAAACAAAAAGGGGGAAAAGTGGAAATATGGCCAGAAGTTAAAATACTTCATTGAAACCACTACCAATTGCTGTCATGCATCACATTAACTTTACAAATCCTCGAACTGTGAACTTGCAGCTTGTGTCTGCCTATGGACTTTGGACCTGCATGACCTCTCTTAATGCTATTGTGGCAGAAATTGTTAACATTACAAAGGAAAATGGATACTGTCCCCTTGGGCTAATGTTACTCATAGTCATAAACCGCAAAAGAATTTGGGGAAGATATTTCTTGGAATTGCCCCCACTTACAAATGGTTGGGGAATATAAATAAAATAAAACAGTATTTAACCCTTAATCAAACATATCATTTTAAAGCCTGTGTTAGAGATCCATTTGTTTTCAAAACAGGTAAGGTAACTATTAAGAATGACTCATTGTTTTATAAAAGTGGTGCCTTGTATACATGTCTACCAGAAAGTGTGTTGCAGGATGGAGAAACAATAGTGATGGCCAGAAGAAGAAAAGGCATCTGGATACCTGTGAGAATGATGCAGATTTGATAGTCATCTCCTGAAAGTCAGTTATTGCTACATATGGTACAAGAATTCTTGAAACGGACTAAACACTTTATTGGACTGCTTATTATAAGCATTTTCAGACTAATTGGAATCATTATAGCTGCTGCTACCACTATGGTAAATTTACATGAAAGGATAAACAACAATACATGCATGATTGGCATAAAAATGCTAGTGATTTGTGGCATAGCCAAGAGCACATTAATGAACAGTTAAATAATCGGGTTAATGATTTAGAATCACCTGTTTTGCATATTGGAAATCAATTGTATAATTTAAACTTGTTAAGGGAATTGAAATGTGATTGGAATGAAAGCAACTTTTATATTACTCTTCTTGCCTATAATTCATTGGATATAGAATAGAAAAAAACTAAGAATCATTTGCTAGGCCTTAAAAGTAATATCTCTCTGGAAATAATTGAATTACAAAGAAAAATATTAGAAATGTCTCAAAATCAAATTCATATAGCCAATAATAAGAATATTTTTCTCAGATATGATTTCATATATTACAAAATTTAACCCAGTCAATTGGTGGAAATCACAGCATTTCCTGCCAGCTTTAGGAATAGGGCTAACCATATTTGTTCTGTTGCTCATGATTTTCACCTGTGCTGGACAGAGATTTCAAAGAAAATTGCAAAGTTTAACAACCATAGGACATGCGAATAATCTGGTGTTAGCAAAAGCACTTCATTAACATCCCCAAGTTGAAGAGCTTGGCCAGTAGTCAATGATGGGTAAGAATCTCAGAGGGGGGCAACCTAAAACAGGCATGGTCACCTCAACTAAAACAAAAAGGGGAAATGTTGGAAACTGAGGCATACTTTCATTACTTCTCTGGAGAAACTGGGAGAGAGTATCTTGAAACATCGAGTATTGAGCACCACCTGTACAAGAGGGCCCAAATCCTAGTTCCCCTTCTATTGGGGTGGGAATTGTTGGGTCAACCATGGTAAGATCAGCAGCTCTCATAAAAAGTCACTCTAATGTCAGCCAATTGTCAGCCCTAGTTATTCAGGACTTCAAGAACCTTGAATATCAAATTTCACATTTAGAAGAAGCACTTGATTCCTTAGCCAAGTTAGTCCTCCAGAACCGGCGGGGTCTGGACTTATTATTCCTCAAACAAGGAGGCCTCTGTTTAGCTTTAAGAGAAACTTGTTGCTTTTATGCTAATGACTCTGGCATCATTAAAAAAAACCTTAAATTTAGTCCAGAAATGATTAGAACGAGAAAAGGTTCAGTCAGCCACCAAAAATTGGTATAAAAGTTTATTTAATTAGTCCCCATGGCTTACAACTGTTATCACTGTCCTTTCAGGTCCCTTAATCCTCCTATTATTGCTGTTAACCAGCAGCCCACTCATAATCAATTGCTAAGTTTGATTTATGTGAGAGAGAGTGCAAACCATTAAGTTCTTAATCCTGAACACCCCATACCAAAACTTACTTATGCAGGACAATGGAGAGCACTCAAATTCAAGGGTTTAATTCTTCCCAAAAGAGATATAGGGAATGTGGAGAAGAGACTGTGACCACCCCCACCCAAGAGGAAAATTCCACAGCCCTCTAACTGCATATATCTTGCTACTGTAACAAGCTTGCTCCACTATAAAATCTTATCTCAGAGCCTCCTCCTGTAGAAAATCTTGTCAGCCCCTGCCAAAAGACCAACCTGACCCAGACCCTTGCAAATAACAAGAACTCTCCAACCACTTGTGACCCCTGACAGAATCCCCAGATAGAATACCCAGCACTTAATTAACCGCAAGCATCTGCTTCTGTACGTGCTTGCTTGCTGAGATATTTCCCCCTGCCCTGAACCTAAAGGCCTATATAAGCAAACTTCCCCCAAAATGTGGGGCTGCTCTCTCCTCTGCGTAGGATGAGGCAGGCACCACACAGCTAATAAAGCTCTCAACTGGAACTTTATACAGAGTCTGAGTCTGGTTGATATCGTTGGTCTATAACACAGCATGTCTGGGCTTTGGAAACAGTTATGAAAGAAATTCCAAAGCAAGTACAGCTTAAAGTCACATGGTCAAAGGTGGGCCAGAAATCTGTGGTGGGGAAATCAGCTTGCCACATAAAAGGGGCTGGAACAAGAGCAGGGCTCCAGATAGGCTAGCGGGTGGTCATGGGTACTTTTCCAAGGACGTGAGAAGCTGGCACTTGCTAAGGCCACAGAGCTAGAGCATAGCTCAGGCTGCGCCTTCAGTCAGCTGAGTCACCCTCCATGCATCCTTAGGAGTGCACTAACTGCTCAGGCGATAGTATTTCACCCTTTCTGGCAAAATGTCCTCTTGGGGAGAGAGGGGAAAAGGCTCAGAAAACGTAGAGGGAAAAAGATAAAGGAAAAAAAAGAAGAAAGAAAATACCCCAACTACAAAAAAAAAAAAAATGTAGGGGAATTTTGGTGGTAGGTCTAGAAAGAAAATAAGTGACTGTATACAGACATGTGACTAGGGGAAAAGCAGGAGCTGGAATGAATGTGTGAATATGAGGATTTTCGAAGGGAACAAGACACCTTAAAAGGCTTAAAAGGTGAAAGTGTGCTGTGCAGCATGTACTGCACTATTTTCCATTGCAGGTGCCCCTGAGCTAAACCTCAGCAAACTCTCACTGAGTTACTGACATCTGAAGTGTGGCCGACCTTCACTACAAGGAGCTGAAGCCTCACATGGCCCTTTCCGGTTCCTAAGTCCCAGGGAGATGGTAAGAACACAGCTCTCAGGGGAGGATATTTCTGAGGCCACTGAGTTCACTAATGTGCTATCACATAGCAAAGGTTCCCCACTCTTATGAAGCAGAAGAAGCTATTGGGCAGCTGATAATACATTTCTTAAATCACAGATTCTCACTGCTCAGCAAACAAAGGAAGTGACAAGTGATAGGTTGATAATAATAGGCTTAAGTTGTCTATCTACTGATCTTCCATGCATATTATGCTTACAAGGTAAATCCTGAAATAGAAGCGCCTATCTCCAAAGCTACTCTAAAATCATGTTTTATCAAGCAACATGGAAATATAATAAATCTGAGATTCAATGAATAGCAGAAGATTGAAGAGAAGGGAAGAGAAAGGAAAAGAAATGAGTTGACACAATTACTGCTTGGTGAGCCCACGGCATGGCGAAGTATGCTCCAGAGAGGACAGCAAAAGCCAGACTAACTCAACGAGGAATCCAGGACTCTGGGGAAGGAAATCAGCTCATATTTGTAAGCAGATTGTCCTTCTACTTGGAAAACATTTGCAGAGAGGTACCGCATGGAATGCGCAGACTTTCTAGCAATGATGCTACACAAACCCCCAACTTTGCTCCTGGAATACCTACCTGAGCCCAGTGTAACATGTTTTTCACAGAAGTTCCAGCAGGACAGTGTGCTGTATATACAGCCACTCTAGACTGCAAAATAAATATATTGAAATATGAATGAAAACAGCATAAAGGAGATATCAATAATACATAAATATTATCCTTTAAAACATTAAAAACTACAGAGTAGTAACCTCAAAGATATGAGAGATTATGGGCAGAAAAAAATTCTTGACTATAAATAAGTGCTATAAAATATGTACAACACACACACAGAGTATATAGGAAGGAAATGAAAAGCAACATGATATTCACACAGCCTAATGTGTTGTGATTATAGGTAGTTTTATTTTTCTTCTTAATGTGTCTCTGGATTTCCAAATTTTATATACAGATTTTATATTACTTTTATCAGCAGAAAAAAGAAAAATGAATAACATTTTTAAAAATCCCTGCAGCCTTCACTCCAGAATTTTAAAATCTGTTTTCAAAAATACAACACTACAAAATAAAAATATATTTAGGAACACATGTATATTACTGGCCAAAGGATTACATATTATAAAACAAATACACATGCACATATACACATATGTGCATATATATGGAAACAGTCATTCAAATTTAAACACACAGTAATTTTTTAAAAGAAACAAATCACTAGAATATCAGAAATTGTGGCAAAACTTCTCATTCAATATTTCCGTATAGATACAACATAGGAAGGTGATAACTGCCTGCCTGATGACAACAGCAAAGAGCATTCTAGGCACCTCCTGAAATTACTCTCCCGTCTGTTTAATGAAAAGACATTTGGAGCTCTAATGAGGTTGTACCTGCCTCACCTACATCATCTAATTCAAATACATTCACAGACAAAACAAAGGTACTGGAAGCTTAAAGGAGTCTTACTATAAACATACATACCATATTTAAATTATTCTCATTAAATCCACACAGAACTAAAAGGAGATTTCCACAAAGCTCCTTCAGAATTACATGGGGGCAAATATGAGTACTAAACCACTTCAAAAATGCACTCTGGGGAAGAAATTCTTTGACTCCAAATAAATCCTATAAAAGAGAAACAAACCCAAGAATATATTCAGTATCTCTTTCCAGTACAAATGTTTCCATGACCCACCTTAGAAGCAGAGATCAGAGGCAAGGATATCCATAGGTGAACTCAGGAGTAAAATGACAACCATGGAGATTCAAATAGGATACTGATGCCATAAGTTTACTAAGGCAAAATCTGCTAATCTACCTCAATGTTACAGACATGTGCCTAAATTCTCAAAATGAAGGAAAGGAGGCAGAAAATCCACTCATTTTACAGCTGCCTTGTATAGTGGGAAAGGGTCTTAAGGCTCACTCATCCTAGAGCCAGCCCCAGATAGTTTTCACCTAACTGTGATGGACTGATCCTGACTTCTGAGAAAGACTTGAGGCTGTGATAAATTAGCAATTTCTGCTGAGGGTACATCCACCTAGTCCAATCAGGGGTCATGAGCCAAATCGGGCACCCTACCTGCTTTTGAAAATAAAGTTTAATTGGGACACAGACACACTTATTTATCTATGTATTGACCCATGCTGCTTTTAAACTACAACAGCAGAATTGAGTCATGGGAACAACATACATATGGCCCATGATGCAGAAAATATTTACTATATTTACTATCTGTCTTGTACAAAAAAAATTTGTCAACACCTGGTCTACCTCCTTCCTGACCAATTGTCACTGGACCTGTGCTCAAGTAGATCCAGGGTAATTATTATGCCCACAAGGTAAACCTTCCCACACTTGTATAACAGGAAACAAATCTTCCTTATATTGAACCCAAACCCATTTATAATTTACACTCTTGCTCATTCCTACCCTCTGGATGGTCAAACTCAAATGCCTAAAAGGCAGCATGTAAACATAAATTAGTAAAACTGTGAAAGGAAGATGCCACCTGCCTCAGTGTTTATGACTAGGGAGTGTTCACAACTTCAGAGAACTGGAAAGCTTGTGCTCAGTCTACAGGGTACAACTGCAGCAGGCTCTGTCCTGTCTGGGGATAGGACTATGTGCCCAGTGGTGCACAGCTTCTTACTCTCCTCCCCCCAAAAATAATCAGCAATCAAGATTTTAATATTAAATACTCCACTTTTTAAATGGTGGAATTTAAATATAAAACATGTTCCAAACATATTCAGCCCTTCTTCAGGAAAATCTAACCCATGAATATACAAGTTTGTGATTTCTATGAAATCTGTCTTCTACAAGACATCCCATCAAGATCTAAAGACCAACACTGTGTCTCCTTTCATTTTCCTTTTTTACAGGCTTATGAGTCTAGCATTAGCTGGGGAGATCGAGGAAGCAAATTTGGCATGCAGAGGTCAAGTGACATGAAAAGGCATTTTTATAAATTCTTGCTTTGAGACTACATAATGGTCACATGTGACAAAAGCAAGTTTGTGAGGTTCTCTGTTAAAACAAATAGAAAGAAAAAAGAACAAGCATGGGAAGTGGTCGTGGCTTAACGGATAGGGCATCTGCCTGCTACATGGGAGGTCCAAGATTCAACCCACAGCCTCCTTGACCAGTATGGAGCTGGCCCATGCACAGTGCTAATGCGTGCAAGGTGTGTCATGCCCCACAGGGGTATACCCCACATAGGGGAGTTCCACACACAAGGACTGCACCCCGTAAGGAGAGCTTCCCAGTGTGAAAAAAGTGCAGCCTGCTCAGGAATGGTGCCACACACACGGAGAGTTGATGAAGCAAGATGGAACAACATAACAAGATACAGATTCTGGGTGCTCCTGACAAGAATATAACCAGACACAGAAGAACACACAGCGAATTGACACAGAGAGCAGACAACTTGGGGGGGGGGCAGGGAGGGGAGGTAAATTAATAATAATAATAAAAGAACATCAAGCAATCAAGTTAATAGGATGAACCATCAATGACCTGAATCACAATAACTTGTTTTCCTTTGACTGACATGGGATGTGAGGTTGACTTTGTACTTCAGAACTGCTACCCAGCACTAATGTGACAAACTCCACAAAATTACCCTGAAGGACAGAATATAAGGACAATGCAAAAATCACCTTATGTATATACAGATCTACACATATCAATTTTGATTTCTTTATAATTTGTGTTTTGAGAAAAAATTAGAAGGAAAATTTAACATTCACAGAAGGAACATGCACTTGTCAGAGCAGATAATTCAAAGGTTTTATGAATATTTGACCACTCACTTTGTCCATTTTCTGTAATACTACAAACACAATCATCTGGAAGAGATGATTCCAAATCCAGGATGTTTAGCCTACATTGAAATCTAGAGGGTGATTTGTGAAAGACACAGATCCCAAGGCCCCACTGCAGATATAAGAAAACACTTTCTCCAATGCAGAGGGAGAAAGAAGGGGGAGAACAAGTTTGTATTTTTACACACTACTTATTCACAATCTCCAGGAACTGAGGTATTTGGGAATTTTTATTGTTATCAAGACCCCCCAGAATGGGGAAATGAGTTGCTCATAACCTGCTGATCAGGCATGAAACTGGTAGAGCCACTCTGAAAGGCATATGTCTTTAAGAAAAACCATTGTATTAATCAGCCAAAGGGGTGGTGACACAAAATACCAGAAATCTGCTGGCCTTGATAAAGAGTATTTATTTGGGGTAGGAGCTTACAGATACCAGGCCATAAAGCGTAAGTTACTTCCTTCATGAAAGTCTATGTTTACATGTTGGAGCAAGATGGTTGCTGAAGACTGCCAGGGTTTAGGCTCCCTGGGTTCCTCTCTTCCTGGGTCTTGCTTCTCTCTGGGTTCAGGGCTCTTCTCTTTCTGGGGCTTGCATCTCTTTTCTGTGTGCTTTCCTCCTGGGGCTCCACCTTAAGACTTAAGCATCAAACTCCAACATCAAAAACTTCTAGCAACAAAAAGCTTCAACTCTGCCCTTTGTCATGCCCCTTTTATCTGTGAGTCCCCACCCACAAGGTTCTGGGACTCAACACCCTACTGACTTCATCCAATCAGAGCCATAATCATAATTTAATCATTTCCAGGTACAAAACAGTTTACAAACATAATCCAATATTTTTTTTGGAATTCATAACTATATCAACCTGCTAAACCGTGAAGAGAAAAAACCTTCTGTTTTATTGAAAAAAAAGTTGAAGAGGAGGAAGGCCTACATTTCCCACCACTGGCCAATTCTTCAAACCTGAAAAGGAAATTTCTGGGCAGGGGAAGGTGTGATCAAAGTACCTTGAGGAGAAGATCTGGAAGTTTTCCTAATACGACTATAGGGCTGGTGGTGAATTTGGCTAAAGTCGCAGGAGCCAGGGCAAAAAACATTTTAATCCTTTTGGCCAGGCAAGGGATCCGTAAAAATGCTATAAAACCTATGCAAACGAAAGAAAATAGGAGCTCCACGTTGAGAATTTGTTGTTAAGGGCAAGGGCTGCCCTTTTGTGTCATGCTCTAGAGAAAGCTGAGAACCATGCCAGCAATGCTGCAGTCAGGGAGCAAAACACTTCAAATCCAGATTGCCTGAAGTAGAAGACGTTCCCTGTTCCTTGAACAGTTTGAACCTTGCCATGTAAAGACTATCTCCAACAGCTCCACCTGACCATCTTCCTCCCCCACTCCCCCTTCCTTCCATCCCTAAGGACTAGCAGGCCCTTCAGTTATGTCATCACTTAAAAAGGAACTCATACAAATTTAGAATCTGTTGCTTTAAAGTATTTCTTAGCTTCATTTCAGGCTACTTCCAGCCTTAAACTAGACCCTAGAATGTCACCTGAGAAAGAATTAGGACAAAGGACATAAGTAGATAGGTCAATGAAGAGAGCCTAGCCCCATTCCTAAGATACGCAAATATATTCAAGTTGCTTTTTTGGTTTTAGCCTCCCAAATTAGCAAAGAGTGCTTGGTGGTAGTGAGAGTGAAGCAGTTTAACTGTACATACCAAGACACTGAAAAGCATTTGTTCTTCTAGAACTTATTCTAAGGAGATCATGCAATATGACCACAAAGGTGTTACACACAGTAAACATTCCAAATATGCAACAGAATTAAAATATGGGGCAGGTTCTTAACCTCTTAACAAAGTAAAAAATTTTGGATTCTGATGCTTTCATATTAGAATTTGTTGATAGAATGATGGGTAATTTTTATTTTCTTTGAACATTGCTTTCTTTAAATCAACACATTAATTTATAATCACCACATATTAAAATGCATATAAATTTTAAAAACTGGAAGTGGCTGTGGCTCCATCATTTGGGCTCCCATCTACTATTTGGGAGGTCTGGGTTCACATCCCACGGTCTCCTTGTGAAGGCAAACTGGCCAGCACACAGAGGAGAGCTGACAACCTGAGTGCCATGGAGGGCTCACAAGGAGATACAGAAAAAAACATGCAGCAAATGGACACAGAGAAGAGACAGCAAAAGAAAGGAACAAGCCATGGGGGTGGGTGGGGGGAAATAAATAAATAAATCTTAAAAAAAAAAACTCACTACCCTGAAAACATCATGCTAAAAAAAAAATCAGTTGGAAAAAAAATTTGTTTAACCATTTTGAAATAATATCAGTGTAACGTAGCAATCTTGGATCTAGTTTTGTTCCATTTAACTTTAAAAGTCAATATATTATCTTGTATATATTTTTTAAGTCTCTCAACTTATAAAACCTCTTGTTTTAACATTCCAATAAATTGCTTAACTAGTAAAATATATAATAGGCTCATCCAATTTCAAAGAAGTCATGCACCATGTTTATCCATTTTTATTAAAATCTGAATTTCTAGAGAAAAGAAAATATTACCAAAATTCCTTGCCCTATTTGTTATTTCTGCTTGGCATTAAAAAAAATAATAAAACTTGCATGTGAACCAACATTATTTTTGTATAGTTGACTTTTTTAAAAAAATATGTACTCCACTTTTAAGAACAAATGCAGGAAAGCAGATGTGGCTCAACTAATAGACCATCTGCCTACCACATAGGAGGTACAGGGTTCAAACCAGCGCCCCTGGCCCATGTGGTGAGCTGGCCTATACACAGTGCTGCTGCATACAAGGAGCACCATGCCACCCATGGATGCCCCTGTGTAGGGGTGTCCCATGCACAAGTGCACACCACAAGGAGAGCCACCCCATCAGAAAAAAGTGCAGCCTGCCCAGGAGTTGAACCGTACACACAGAGAACTGACGCAGCAAGATGACATGACAAAAAGAGAGTCACAAATTCCCAGTGCCACCAAGAATGCAATTGGACACAGAAGACACAGCAAATGGACACAAGAGAGCAGACAGTGGGTGGGTGGAGGGGTGGGGAGGGGAGGGGAGAGAAATAAATATATTTTTAAAAAAAGAACAAAAGCAAACTATGCAAAACAAAAAAAAAGACATTATATAAACTTGCTACCTTTATTACATACCAATTGTGGTGCCTTGAGAATGAGCCACATAATACAATTGTTCTTGGCCAGTTTTATTCAGAATGTAGTTAACTGAAGCTGGTAAGTCATAATTTGCCATCTCATCATAACTGTAATCCAAAAAGGAACTGATCCACTGAAATATTACTTACAAATAGAGCAGTCTACAAAGAATACCGGCATATACATAAAGAATATATATAATAATCACAAGCTGAACACATCTGGGTAAACCAGCACTGAGCAGAGGAAGCAGAACATTACCAGAAGCCCAGAAGTTTGCTTGAGCCCCCTTCCTGTCATGCTTCCCAAAAGTAACTCCTATCCTAATTTTCACACCAAATATAGTTTTATCATTCTTGGAAATTTTATATGAATGGAATTATATAGGAATTATTCTTCTGTATCTGACTTCAACCATGTCATATAGTTATGGGCTGTTAGTTCTCATTCCAGTGTGAGATTATACCACATTTTATTTTTCCAGTCCATTGTTGATGGGCATTTGGGTAGTTTCCAGTTTTTCACTATTGTGAATAGTGCTACAAGAAACATATTCTGTTGTGTCTTTAGGTAAAAGCTCATGTGCTTGCGTTTCAAGTCCTCAGCAAGCACAGTTTGGCAGATGGGAAGCAAGCCTGGAGGAGACCATAGAGCTTCCTTCTCTAATGTCTGGTCCTGGGCACAGGACTCGGAAGCCCTGCATGTGAGTAGTGCACACATGAGTGAGTGTCACCCGTGATGGAAAGCCAGCTGTTCATGAGCACTTATGATGGGCCCGACTCTGGGCCAGATGCTTCTTGTATACCTTCTTTAACCTGGCAATTACCTTGTTGAGAAATAAAAGGCATAACATTGCAGAAAAGATATCTAATGAGCCACTCCTGCCCCAGCTTCTGTAAATCAGCCTGTGAGAACATGGCCTTGCAGGAGAATATCACACATTGACTCCTGCCCCCCACCCCCACTTCTGTAATCTAACAAACCACTGCAGGCTCCACTTCTGTAAATCAGTCGGCGACCTTGCAACTGCATTCTGTTTCTGTAACCCCACTTGCAAAATATCACCTAGCAACATGTTACCAATGAGCAATAGTCATGCTGAGCCCACATAAAATCCTATATAAACCTATGAAAACTGAAAAATGGGGCTCAGATTTTGGAGATTGACTCTCCTCTGGGCACTCACATAATAAATCTGTTCCTCACATCTCCACGTATCATTCTGGGTTTCTCTGTCATTCAGAACTCCTGGCTTTGCTCCAACAACCTTATGAGGTAGGTATTTATTATCCCCATTTTACAGATAAGGAAACCTAAGCACAGAGGACCTAGATAACTTGTCCAATGTCATACTGCTATTAATTGCTAGAGACAGAAGTAAGAGAAAGAAGAAAATTTCAGAGGTGAGAATTTCTGGAAAGAAGAAAAATGAACATTTGAAATACATGTCTATGGAGGAAGGGGAAGAAGAAGAGATAAAATTCACCCAGCAGCCTCCAAACCAGCAGGAATGACAAAATGACTCAAGAATTCCTAACTCCTGAACACGTTGAATGCCTATGATGTAATTATTTATCTACAATGTCCTTTACTGCTTTTTATTCAATTAAAGAGGTATAAAACCTTTCACGAGACATCAGTTTCCCCTCTCCTATTACCTCAGAGTCATACTCTCTATGCCTTCACTGCTGAAATCCCCACGAATCTGAACTAAGGGCACTAAGGAAAGAGGCCCATGTGGTAATCAACTCAAATATATCTGAAAGCCCAAAATTCATCCTGAGAAACTGAAAGAGTCCTGTGTTTCTGAGACCAGGTGTTTCCTCAGCTGTTCCCCATCCACACGTCAAAACTAGCATCCGCGAGAATGAAGCCCATGCTGCTGTTGGCAAGGTTAGAGACCCAGACACTGGAATCTGCAAGGAGGCCATGCTGCAGAAACACAACTGGCCTGGGACCTGAAAGACACTTACACTTAAGAGTTAGCAATCCTGAATGATACTGCAGGGACAGATGCTAGACATTAGATAACCTGCCATAACCCAGTGAATGTACTGGGGGAGAGTGTAAATTACAATGTAAACTATAATCCATGTGGAGCAGCAGTGTTCCAAAATGTATTCACCAAATGCAATGAATGTGCCACAATGATGGAAGAGGTTGTTGATGTGGGAGGAGTGGGGGGGGGGTGGAGCGTGAGGTATGTGAGAACCTCTTATATTTTTAATGTAAAATTTTTTGTGATCTATGTATCTTCAAAAACATCCAAAAAATAAAAATAAATGCTAAAAAAAAAAAGAGTTAGCAGCACCAAGTTTCAAAGCAAACATTATATATTGCTAAATGGATCATTCATGAAAGATTCCACAAATAATGAAATAGAAACAAATTAAAATGTTGAGATAGGAATGTACTTCTATATAACATTAGGAAGAATGTTTTTAAACAGTCCTGGCAGGGTGGCAGTGAAACTAGACTATTTTTAATGCCTAGAAACAAGACACACTGGTTTGTTAATTTTTTAATATATTTTTAGGAACTTATAAATGATGTCTATAATTTGATCCAGTAATTGGATTTCTCACAATGTATCCTAGCAGAATAAACCCAAAGAAAGAAAGCACAAGTTCATAAATATTAATACACTTGAATATTCATATACATATATGTATATGTGGATTTATTTTATTCTCACCTATCCCTGGGACACTGTGACATAGTGGAAGTAACAGACTAGGGAGCTGAGAAACGCTGTTTCATCCAGAACAAAAGGGCCCTCAGCATGAGGGAGATGCAGTGGATATAACCCACTGCACATCAGAAGGTATTTCTATTAAGCATCACAGGTCATCCACAAAGAAAATATTAAATCCTGGTGTAGAAAATCAGTGAAAACTGGGCACTAATTGCTTGATTGTGTGAAGGCAAGAAAGTGCTGAAGAGATGAGGGCATGGGAAGCAGGGACAAGAACCAAGGTAAAATACAGCTCTTGCACATCCCAAAATCCATCAAGGATTTAAAGATTTGCTAGCAAAAGAAGTTTCTCTGTGGGTGGGTTAAGCCCACTATATTCACACCTTCTAGTGCTGGATTCTTAAACGTTTTGTTCCACAGACCCCTTTGCCAGTCAGGTGAAATGAACACTGCTGTAATTTATTCACTGTATACATTCATAAGTGAAGGAAATGCTAAATTTCAGTTAGGGGTCAGAAAATTAAAGGCAATAAGTTGATTGATTTTTTCAGTTCAAGCACATGGACCCCTAGTTAAGAATGCCTGTTCTGGTGAATTGGTTTAATTAAATATTTTCTCACCTTGCTAAGACAAGCTGATTGAAATGATAATCAGTTATTATTGAGTGCTTATGTGCTGTTGGTAATGGGGCTGAAAATGCTGTGAGGTTGGTCCTATTCCCATTAACAGGATGGGGAATTGTGGCTAAGAGATGTCAAGCAATTAGCCTAAGGAAGAATTACAGCTAGTAAGAGGGGAGTTGGGATTTGAACCCAAGTATGTCCTATGCCAGGGTCTGTGCTTTTAACTACTTTTCTATAGGAAAGAAGGTTTAACAAGAGAGAAGTCATCCTAGAACATACAGAGGGACACCAGGGAATGATGGGCCAACAGAGGAAAGCTATTTTACAGGGATGTACATCAAGGACTTGGAAGAAAATTATCTCTTGTAGGTGGAAGAGAGAGAATGGAGGCAAGGACACCAACCTCAACCCTGCCTGCCTGACTCTGCCCACCCAGGCAGTTCCTCTGAGGACCAGCCTACTGCATGCACCCCAGCTCCACAAGGCCTAGCTTTGTCTGAGCAACAAACTGACAGGCTGCCCCCCTCAGATGTGCTCTAGGAAGAATGGCAGCTGATGGCAAGGCCTGGAAGGATCACTTCTTGGTCCAGAGATGGCAAGGGAACTTATCCAGGTCAAGTAAGTCATTAGCACAAAGCTGATAAAGAGAAGCATCATGATAGTGACCACCTGGCTAGGCCCAAATGTGGGTGAAGGTGAAGAGGGCATTATGCAGTCTCCAAAACTGAATCTGCTGTAGCCACAAGCCACAGGAGGAGGTTGATGGGGTGAGTGGGGAAGCTCCTCCTGCCTCCCAAGCTCCTGCTCTTCTCCACTGCAACACTTGTCTCAACAAGCCTTCACTATGGTCTGAAAAGGTCGCAAAAACTACATTGTGCTCCAGGGAAGAATGAAAAGGAAAAGTAAGCTGTAGGTCAAGAGTAGGGGGAAAAAGATGGCTGTTGGCATGAGCCAGGCCTTGGCTTTTACTAGTTGTTAAACTTTGTAGGAGTTATTCAACCTCACTGAAATACAGGTGTTCTTTCCTAAAGAGGGATGATAGAGTGCCTGATAATTATCAAAGATTTAAAACAAAAATAGTCACTGATGATCATAATATATATATTAAAATAGTATGAACAGTATAAAGAAAGGTAAAATGAAGTGACATTCTTCAGCTCAGAAAATAACAGTATGGTCTTATTCAGAGTAACAGTAAGACCATACCACATGTTGACTATGTGTTAGGCTCCCTGTAAGGACTTTCATGCATTATCTCCATAAGCCACATGACAAGCTTCTGAGTTGGTACAGTACGCTGAATCCTGGACTCCCAAAGATGTCCACTTCCAAATCCCAGGAATTAGTTACATGGTAAAAGGGACGTTGTGGATATTGTTGACTAAAGGATCCTGACAAGAGAGCATCCTGGGATCTCCAGAAGGACTCATTGTAATCACAAGGGCCCTTATGAGATAGAGGCAAGAGGATCAAAGTCAAAAAATTGAGCTGTGACAATGGAACCAGGGCTTGGAATGATGGTCTACAAGCCAGGGAATGTGTGCAGTCTCTACTAGCAGGAAAAGACCACGGAACAGGTCTCCTCTAGAGCCTTGATTTAGGATGTGTGACCACCAAATGTTAGATGATAAATCTGTGTTTAAAGCCACTAAGTTTGCGGTATTTTCCCCAGCAGTGCTAGGAAAACTAATACAACTGAAGACCAGTTTTTACCCATATTTTGCAGATAAGGACTCTGAGGAACAGAGGGGATAAATAAGCTGTCCACAGTCAAGAAGCCAGTAACAGTGGAACCTAGATTCCGATGCAGGCGGCATGACTCTTGGACCTGGTTTTAACTACGCACTGCATGGCCTCCCCAATGAAGAGAGAGGCTGGGGAGTATCTTCAAGGGGGTGTCAGATCCCCACAAGTCCCTCTCAGCCTCCTTGCCTCAATACCTTCAGGGTTCTTAAATCCTGACATCCGCTGTGTGGGCAAGAGGGGACAAAGCCCTTTATGAAACTGTGTGCTATATCTTGGGTGTACAAGCATTTTTTTTTTTTCAGAGTCTGCCTGGTATCTCCTATCCTGGCTACTCACCAGACCCACCTGGGCAGCTTGTTAAGTACTCAGCTTCCTGAGCCCATGTCCAGAGGCCCATAGATGAGGTCCAAGAATCTGTAGTTTCAAAATAGTTCCCCAGGGGATTCTGATGCAGCCGAGGTCTTTATCTTGCCTGGAACCACAGCTTCCTGCCCAGCCTGACAGCCCAGGTTCACATGCTCTCAGATAGCACAGGAAAAGGCTTGCACCTTGCTAATTTAGGAGGAACCTTACAACCGACAGCCTTCTAGAACAGCTTGGAAGATATGCTGTAAATTGCTTAAGGGGCCCCTTAACCCCTGCAATGGCAGGATCTAAACAAAATGGCAACAAGGACTTTGCTTATGGTTAACACACATTCCTATTACTTTGTATTGAGAAATGCAGTGATTTGTCCCACAGCACACCTCTCTGCAATGGTGTGTGAGTCTGAACAATTCAGGAAGACTTTATATCTATCAAAGCAGACACTCAGCTCTGCCTGTACCCGTGACCCGACCCGTGGGTCAATGGAACCAAGACCTGAGGGAGGGAGTGGGAATGAAAAGGGACAAGAGACATAAAGAATGGAGACAAGACAGGATTCTGATCAAGTCTCGTTTATTGAGGGTCAATCAGGGGTATTCATAGCCAGGAATGAATGAGGTTTCATGCCACAGATCTGATTGGTTCACGTCACAAAGTCTTTTCACGGACGATTCAAAACAACCTTCTGCAGATGCACAAGGCGGGAAAGACTTTAGAGCTCTTTAGGGAGTGTCCAATTGGAGCCTGGGGGAGTGGCGTGAAAATGGAAACTTAATTACTACAGCGAGGGTGGGGAAACGGAAACTTAACTGGGTTAGTATCTAAAAATAGCACTTAGCAACAAGATGGCCAGATACAATACCAGTGCCAGAGGCAGCTTCCCACGGGTCCCCCTTTTCTTTGATATTTTTAGCAGAAAAGGAAGACTGACAAGACGGCCCATTCTGGGAGGACTGTGCCTGTCTTAGGTCAGGGCTGGCAAACGATCGCATTAGACCTTACCCGTCATTGAGAATCGTGGCAGCAAAACGCCATGTCTCTGTCCTAGGTGGTTGTTATCGTGAGAATGCCTTGCCCAGTTGCCCGTCATTGACTAACCAGTCCAGCGCCTCAGAAGATACTGACGAGATATTCATGGTCTGGGATCAGGCCTATCAGCTGGATCCATTTGCAAGCAGTGGTTAGACCCCTCGTTGTAGTCAGCCATGTCCAGTCTATGATAATAGACCTGGATGGGCTGCATTTTTATGGCATCCAGTTGTTGCTTTACAAAGGCCATAATCTTGTTAAAGAGAATAGGTCCTAGTGATAGAAGTATTAGTAAGCCAAGCAGAGGTCCCAAGAAAGGGAGTAGATAGGGCAATAGTCCATTCATCCCACTCCACAGGGGGTTGTCAGCCAGCTCCTTTCTTCTTTTCTCCAGGTCTTCTTGAAGCTCCTTAACTTTATCTCGAACAATGCCAGACTTGTTGGCATAAAAGCAGCACTGTTCCTTACGAAGAAAGTAAGTAGAAGGGATCTGTCCAGCGTGGTCCAGTCACTCGGAGTGCCGGCATATAACAGAAGGGCTCCAACAATGGTGACGAAGCTGCATAGAAGGATTCCAGGGGGGGCTACACAGCTGCATTGGTTTTACCATTGGTTACTCTCCTGCAAGAAAATAGTATTCATCTCAGGGAGAGTCCTCTACCCTGGATAGATTGTTATTATCCATTTGTTTAACCAATCATTCCAGCAGCCACCTGGCTGCATCTAGTTCTTTTGAATAGATGCAAACTGATCCTCTGCCCCATATTAGGATGGGATCGGGTCCATGCCAAGTATTGTCCATAGGATCTTCCCACAGAACTGTGGCATGGTTAGTGCTGGAGTTAGAGTGCCAGAAGTGCTCAGCTGCAGAGTGTCCCTTTTGATCTAAGCTTAAAAAATTTAAAATGAAAAGAGAGTGGGATAATAGATTTTTGGGGGATCCTCTGTCAGGATACCACTCCCCCTTTTTTATTTTTTCGATAGTATTTTTTAGAGACAGATGCGCTCTTTCAACTATACCTTGCCCTTGGGGGTTATATGGAATGCCCATAATGTGTCTGATGTTCAATTGTTGGCAAAAGGAAGCAAATGAATGGCCAGTATATCCGGGACCATTGTCCATTTTTATTTGTTGTGGAGTTCCCAGTAGTGCCATGGTTGCCAATACATGCGCTATGACATACTTTCCTGCTTCTCCCGTTTGTGGGGTAGCGAATATAAGTCTGCTAAAGGTATCAACTGTAATGTGCACATATTTCAGATTACCAAATTCAGGAATATGAGTTACATCCATTTGCCTGAGGGCGTTAGGTATTAGACCACGGGGGTTTACTCCTAAATGAGGCATGGGCAAAAAGGTTAAACAGGAGGGACATCCTTTAACAATTTGGCGGGCTTGTTCTTGGGTAATTTTGAACATGAGCCTTAAAGTATGTGCATTAATATGATGTAGGTGATGGGCTTTAATTGCCTTGTTAATGTTTTCTTGATTACCTGAATTGGGTGAACCTTGGTCAACATAGCACATTAGCTGTGTGGCCTGATCAGCTAAATGATTCCCTTGGGTGAGGGGACCCAGAAGATTGGAATGAGCTCTGAGGTGACCAATAAAAAAGGGGTGATTCCTTTTATGAATAACAGATTGCAGTTGAGTGAACAAAATAGCTGCCTTCGAGACATTTTTTATTTGAGCGGCCATTTCAAGTAAAGGAACTGACTGAGCTTTATAAGCACTATCCATGAGGAGGTTAAAAGAGGCACATTGGAATGCAGAGAACACAGTTATGACAGCTTGTAGTTCTGTAAGCTGTGCAGATTTTGAATGAGTTTGAAACCGGACAGTTTTGTCATTAAAGATGTAAGTAGCCATTCCCGAGGAGGTCCCATCAGTGAATACTGATAGGGCTCCAGTGATGGGTTGAAGAGAGGTGGTCAAGGGAAAAATGAAGTCATGCATACTAAAAAATTGTAGGAGCTTATCATTGGGGTAATGGTTGTCTACTTGTCCAGCATAAGATGCACAAACAATAGGCCAGCTGTCAGTTGTCTGCAACAGCCAGCTGATTTGTTCCTTAGTATATGGTTGAATAATGGTATCGGGTTCCTTACCAAAATAACGTTTGCCTTGTTCTCTCCCCAGGCAGACAATACCTGCAACAGCTTGGTAGTAAGGATAAATTACCTTAGCGGGTGACGTGGGTAAATGCACCCACATTATTGGGGCAGTCTGCCAAAATACCACAGTAGGAGTAAGAAAAGTTTTACATATGACAAACAGTAAAGGCTGGCTGTAGTCAATAGTAGTGACAAACTGAGACTGTATGGCTTGTTCCACTGTTTTAAGGGCTTGGCTTCCCTCCAGAGACAGATTTTGTGGAGAGTTGGGATTAGAATCTCCCTGCAAGATGTCAAATAAAGGTTTCAAATCTCCTGTGGTTAATTTTATATAGGGGCAAAGCCAATTTATGTCTCCCAGGAGCTTTTGAAAATCATATAATGTTTTTAGCTTATCCATCCTGAGGTTTGTTTTTTGAGTAGTTATTTTATTCCCCGTCATCTGGAATCCTAAATAAGTATACGGATCTTGTAGCTGCACCTTATCAGGGGCAATTTGAAGTCCATGTGCTTTCAAAGTTACCTCCATATCATGGTAGCACTTCAGGACGCCCTGCCCATTTTTACCAGCCATCAAAATGACATCCATATAATGTATGATATAAAGATTATTCCATTTAGTCCTAACATTTCGTATGGCTATGTCTACAAATTTTTGGCATAAGGTGGGGCTATTCGCCATGCCCTGAGGTAAAACTCTCCACTGGAATCTTTTCATAGGATCTTTAAAATTGATAGAGGGAAGGCTAAATGCAAAGCACTTTTGATCAGCCGGGTGTAATGGGATAGTAAAGAAGCAATCTTTTAGATCTATAATAATTTTATAATGTCCAAGGGGGATGGCTACAGGGGTTGGAAGACCAGGCTGCAAAGCTCCCATAGGTATCATTGTTTTGTTCACTGCTCTTAAGTCCTGCAATAATTGCCATTTCCCAGATTTCTTTTTAATGACAAAAATAGGAGTGTTCCAGGGAGAGTCACTCTCTGTGATATGTCCTGCCGCTAGCTGTTCCTGTACTAACCGTTGGGCAGCCTGTAGCTTGTCTGAGGATAAAGGCCATTGATCGCCCCATACAGGTTCATCTGAAAGCCAGGTGATTTGGTCTGCATGGGGTACAGGAAGATCAATGACCCCTAGGCTAAATTTCCCAGCCCCCTTTTGCTATTTTGTCCCTTTATAGATAGGGGTTGAGCAATGACTGATTCGGATTTTCCTAAACCTTTTCCCGGTTTAAACCCTTGCGAGAGCATTTGAGCTGTGACTATGTCGTTGGGACTACACATGAGAAGCCCTATTTGAGAAAGCAAATCCCTTCCCCAAAGGTTAATGGGGAGCCCTGGTATTATACAGGGTTGTATAGTTCCTTGATTCCCTTCTTTATCCTTCCAGGTTAGTAGTTTTGAGCTTTTTTCGGGATTTTGACTCTGACCTATGCCCTTAAATTAGTTAAGGTAGGAGAGAGAGGCCAATTGGGCGGCCAATCTTCTCTTTTCAGGATAGTAACATCTGCTCCAGTGTCCACTAATCCACTAAACTGTCTCCTGTCAAGTCACAGGGTCATCATGGGATTATTGAATGAAATAGCCTGTGCCCAGTATGCATCGGAGGAACCAAATACTCCTGAGCCATGCTTAGAGCTCTTCACCTGATTGTTGGTGTTAATTAATGGGAGCAGTATTAGTTGAGTGATCCTTTCTCCTGAGGGAATGGTGGAAATGTTTTGTGGGGAGGATGCCATAATTTTTATTTCTCCAGTATAATCATTATCGATAACGCCAGGAGATATTTGAAGCCCATTAAAAATGGAGCTACTTCATCCAATTAGTAGACCAGAAGTATTATGTGGCAGGGGACCATACACGCCCGTTGGTAAGGCTTGTACCCCCATCTGGGGTGTTAATACTGTGTGGGTGGTGGCACAGAGGTCCAGTTCTGCACTCCCTGGGGTGGCTCTACAGAGGTCTGAAATGGATTTCTGTTGGTGGGAACAAAGTTGATTGCCCCATAAACTTGTTTGGGTTTGGGGGCCTGGGGCTGGCCCCGATTCCCGTTTCCCTGGAGGGAAGGTAAAGGCTGGCCTTGGGTGTCCGTTTTTGACTTACATTTGTTAGCCCAATGCTTTCCCCGTTGGCATCTAGGACATAACCTAGGGGTAGTGCCCTTTCCTTTTGTAACCGGTTGGCCCTTGCAGTTCCTGGCAAAGTGGCCTTCTTTCCCATAGGTGAAGCATTTCCCCTTATTCTGTTGGGCTAGGTATTGTTTAACTGTAAACCCTTGTAGGGCAGCCGCCATGGCTAAACCTTGTTGATATGCAGCTCCTATGTCTGAACATAAACTAATGCAGTCAGACAAATCTGTCTTTTTTCTCTATGGATGGATTGCAGCTTGGCAAGTGGTGTTTGCATTTTCATATGCTAATTGTTTTACAAATTCAGTGCCTGCCTCTGCATTTCCAAATATCCTCCCTGCAGTGGTTATGAGCTGATGTACGAAGTCTGCAAAAGGCTCATCCGGTCCTTGTTTTATGCTAGTGAGGGAGGAACTAAGATCTCCTTTGGTGGGTAATCTTCTCCAGGCTCTAGTGCCTGCAGCTTGCATTTGAGCAAATAAGCCTGCATCATATTGCATTTGGGTTTCATTGGAGGCATAGTTTCCTTCTCCTATTAGCATATCTAGGTTCCACCCATTGCCCGCTTGCGCATTGCTCCTGGCAGTATCTTCATAAAGCTCAACATACTCTGATTTCCATAACAAATAATCCCCTCCAGACAAAGTAGCGTGGGCAATAGTGTGCCAATCAATGGGTTTGAGCCAATTTTCAGCAATGAATTCTACAATAGCTAGGGTGTAGGGAGTGGAAGCTCGGTATTGGGCGACAGCGGTTTTAATTTCCTTGATAATTTTAAATTCAAAGCCATTATGGTGCCTCCAGGTTTGATCCTGGTCATCCTTAGTTTCAGTTACAGGAAAAACCTCAGGTTCACTTAAGGTAGTTAAAGGATTAGAAGCCTGGGGGTTCCTTAACACTGCTCCTCATACGGGTGGCTTGGCACGGGATTCTGCAGTTTTACTTTCATTTTTAGTTTTTCCTGTTTTCAACCTTTCCAACTGAGATATGAATTCCTGATGTTCTTCTTCTAATCGAATTTGTTCTTTTAGTTTCTCTATTTTTTCTAATAACTCCTTCCTTGGGTCAACTACCGGCATAACTATAGGTGGGGCCGCAGGATAGGGAATGTATGGCGGAGGTTGAGACTTTACCGTCTCCTCCTCAGATTCACCCGATTCTATATTAGAAGATTCATCATCAGTTTCCACTTTTAATTTTCTGAGGTCAGGGTACGGGTTCCTACTAGATGTAGCTTTAGTTTTTCCTTTATTTATTATTATTTTTTAAAGATTTTATTTATTTATTTAATTTCCCCCCCTCCCCTGGTTGTCTGTTCTTGGTGTCTATTTGCTGCGTCTTGTTTCTTTGTCCGCTTCTGTTGTCATCAGCGGCATGGGAAGTGTGGGCGGCGCCATTCCTGGGCAGGCTGCTCTTTCTTTTCACGCTGGGCGGCTTTCCTCACGGGTGCACTCCTTGCGCGTGGGGCTCCCCCACGCGGGGGACACCCTTGCGTGGCACAGCACTCCTTGCGCGCATCAGTGCTGCGCATGGCCAGCTCCACACAGGTTAAGGAGGCCCGGGGTTTGAACCGCACACCTCCCATATGGTAGACGGACGCCCTAGCCACTGGGCCAAAGTCCGTTTTCCAGTTTTTCCTTTATTTTTATCCTCCTTACAGGATCTTTTGTTTGCATGGGTTAATGGATGCTTTGTCCTGGTGGCAGGCTTCCTGTCCTCCTCACTATCTAGTGAGATCAAGTCCTCGTCCGGACCGGACACTCTGGATGCATCAGGCGGGTTGGACATTGGGCAGTCTGCTGATTTCTTAGGGTTGGTGACTAGAGCCTCCTGCCCCTGCCCTTCTTGCAAAATTTCCTCACCCTTCTTAATAACATTTGCCACCACCGCATCCCTATGGTGAATACTTAAAATATCATTAATGAGATTCCAATATGAAAATGCGGTTACTGGGATTCTTTCAGGGCCGAAAGTTTTGTAAAAGTTCTGTAAAGCATCCCCTACTCTTTTCCATCTTCTCTCATCAATAGTTCCTTCTTGAAGAAACCATGGACATACTTCCTTCAAAAACTCAAAAAACCTCAATAACTGTTTTACTTTCACCTTTACTCCTCGTGTCTTTAATGCCTCTTGGAGACCCTCTACAAATGTCTCATGCTGGCTCATTTCTTGCCCCATGATTGCCGATCACTTACCGAGGCTTCAACCGAGAGGCAGGTTCCCTTGCGGTGTCCTCCAATTCTCACCTCCTGGCCGGTTCCTCGATCGGCGTTCCTCACTTCATCCCTTGAACTCTGGTCGCTGTTTGGGCACCACTTGACCCGACCCACAGGTCAATTGAACCAAGACCGGAGGGAGGGAGTGGGAATGAAAAGGGACAAGAGACACAAAGAATGGAGACAAGACAGGATTCTGATCAAGTCTCGTTTATTGAGGGTAAATCAGGGGTATTTATAGCCAGGAATGAATGAGGTTTTGCACCACAGATCTGATTGGTCCATGTCACGAAGTCTTTTAGCGGATGATTCAAAACAACCATCTGCAGATGTGCAAGGCAGGAAAGACTTTCATGCTCTTTAGGGAGTGCCCAATTGGAGCCCAGGGGAGTGGCGTGAGAATGGAAACTTAATTACTACAGCGAGGGTGGGGAAACGGAAACTAAAAACAGCACTGAGCAACATGATGGCCAGATACAATACCAGTGCCAGAGGCAGCTTCCCACATGCCCGAAGTTCAAGGACCAGTTCAAGTATCCCTAAGACAGGCTAAGAAGAAGGCTACTGAATTCATTTTTACAGGCTAATTCTAATTTTGAAGTCCAGGCCCCAAAAACCAGCTAAAAACACTAAACAAGTAACTGTGGTAAGAAGCCTCAGGCATGAGCTCAGGGACCTAAGGGGACTGCTCAGCCTGCCCCACCTACTCAAGATGAAATTCTGACAACTGGTGAATTGTCCTTATTACTAGTATTTACCCTAAACATCACCAATTTTGTGCAGGCACTGTATTTTATATGGATTATCTTAGAAGGAAGATGGTAAAATCAACTGGATATGAGGATGAGGCTACTCAGGCCTGGAGACAGTAAGTAACCTGCCCTGGAGCCCTGTGCTAGGAGTGAGCCAGAGATGAAACGCCAGCCTCTTCTTTTCAAAGCCCTTGCTTTAACCACTGGAGTAAATGAGAAGGAAAAGCTTATCTCTAAATCCCTTTTTTTTTTTAAGATGTATTTTCATTTATTTCTCTCCCCTTCCTCCCCCTTTCCACCTGCCCTGTGGTCTGCTCTCTCTGCCCATTCACTGTGTGTTCTTCTGTGTCTGCTTCTATTCTTGTCAGAGGCCCCAGGAATCTGCATCTCTTTTTGTTGTATCATCTTGCTACATCAGCTCTCCATGTGCCTAAGCAATCCTGGGCAGGCTGAACTTTCTTTTGCACTGGGTGGTTCTCCTTACAGGGCACATTCCTTGTGGGTGGGGCTCCCCTATATGGGGGACACCCCTGCATGGCAGGGCACTGCTTGCGCACATCAGCACTAAGCATGCGCCAGCTCACCGCATGGTCAGGAGGTGCTGGGTTTGAACCATGGACCTCCCATGAGGTAGGCGGATGCTCTATTCTTTGACCCAAGTCCATTTCCCATCTAGAAACTTAAGCAATAGCAGCCTGTCCATTAGGCTATGGTGTGGCTCTACCAGGGCAAAGAGCAAGAAAATTTGAGAGGCTAGAAACTTAGTCCATAGCCTGTGTGAATTTGATCTTCACTACCAACCAAGTTAGATAAGTTATTTAGCCGCAGGAAAGCTTGGTTTTCTCATCTATGAAATAAGGATAGTAAGATAATTATGTCGAGCTGAGAACTTATTTAACATCCACTGACTCCAGAGTCCAGCACTTTGCACTTACAAAGCAGCTTTCAGGAGTCTGCACCCTCTGCTGTTTCTTGCAGCCTCATCTTACACAGTCATCCTGCTGCAAAGGAATGAACCTCTGCAGGAGTGAACACAATGGCACCTGCACCACAGAGCAGGGAAGGAACCATCCCTCTTAGGAATGCTTTTCTCTCCACCACCAGCCAGAGTCAGCATGATTATTAAGCTCCATGGAGGCAGTGATTTGTTCTGTCTTCTTTCCTGCTGTGCCCATAGCATTTAACTCAGAGTATGGCACATGGTGTGAAAGAAGAAAGGAATAAATGATGACAGAAAAAAAATTACATTACTTAATGTCCACTGACTTCATTAGGTTTATGAAGAGTGCCGTGATATGACTCATGGTTAGGCTTGCCACACACAGGGGCTGCTAGTTGCTAGGAAGGCTACAAAAATCTCCGAGTCTTCCTTCAAAAATTGCTATAGGGAGAATTTTTTGGGAGGTAGAAGTACACAAACAAGTCAACTCCAAAGCAGAAAAACAGAAGCATCTCAAGAGGCATTCATTAGATCAGAGGAAGGGGTTTCCTCTTCACTTGAGCAATCAGGGAGAGCTGGAATTCAAGAGGAGTCTGGAAGGATGGAAAGAATTATTTTTAAAAAGACAGAGTCTTTCTGCCACCTTTCCAATCCACCACAATGGTGCACATGAACATCCTGGGTGATGTGAGAGAATTGCCAGATTATTATCATGCTGTGCTTCCAAATCATCAGCTGGTTTCTAAGTGTGATGATGAAGCACAGCTACACTGGCAAATTTGAAATCATTTATGATCGGTAGGCTGGGAAAATTGTTGTGAAACTCACAGGCAGTTTAAAAAAGTGCAGAGTGATTAGTCCCAGGTTTGATGTGCAACTCAAAGATCTGGAAAAATGGCAGAATAATCTGCTCCCATCTGTAATTTTTTTTTATTTCTACTGATGACAGCAATTGGTATCATGGACCAAAAAGGAAGCAAGGTGAAAACACACAAGAAAGAAAATCCTGGGATTTTTTTTTCCAGAATGTAGTACATACACACAAATAAAATGTCTCAGCTGGGGGAAAAAATGATAGGACCGAGGACAGTAGGCATTGTTCCAGTGGTGTGTGACCAGCTGCAGTCCAGGGGGGGGTTTAGCAAAGAAGAAATAATTCATTTGGATTTGAGAGTTCCAGGGAACCATTTTTTTAATATTTATTAATGTAACAGACCCAATTTCCATTATACTATTTATAATTTTACTCTGGCACCAATTAAAACCTACACAACTAATAAATAATGCTTCTTAGATAATGAGTAAACATGGTTGACAATTAAAGGTTTTCAAGCACTCCTCAAAAAACCTTGAGAGGGAAGCAGACTTGGCCCAGTAGTTAGGGCATCCATCTACCACATGGGAGGTCCGTGATTCAAACCCCGGGCCTCCTTGACCAGTGTGGAGCTGGCCCATGCACAGTGCTGATGTGTGCAAGGAGTGCCCTGCCAGGCAGGGGTGTCCCCGTGTAGGGGAGCCCCATGCACAAGGAGTGCACCCCGTAAGGAGAGCTTCCCAGCATGAAAGAAAGTGCAGCCTGCTTAAGAATGTCACCGCCCACATGGAGAGCTGACACAAGATGATGCAACAAAAAGAAACACAGATTCCCATGCCACTGACAACAACAGAAGCAGACAAAGAAGACAACACAGCAAATAGACACAGAGAACAGACAACTGGGATTGAAGGGGGGCAAGGGGAGAGAGAAATAAAAAAATAAATCTTAAAAAAAAACAAAAACCTTGAGAGAGAGAGATTCTTACCCCTACAGAGTAGGTCACCATAGACATTACAGCCTATCATGTTAATCACTGTCATAATGAACATGGTGAACTTCAAAGTTCTACTACTACATAGAAAGAATGAATGGTACAGACAACAGCTAGAGGGAAAGAATGTAAGTAAAGGTGGGTATCTTCATTCATTAGGGCCCTGAAGATTGTTGAATGGCCGAATCACATAATTATACTTGGGCTTTGAGAAGCTTAACAGGCACAAAGAAAATAAAGAAACAAACAGGAAGTCTGTCAGAGAGGAGAGCAGAGCTGCTAAGAGGACACAGAGCTGAGCCACGGACCAGCCCTCTGCTCATGAGAATTCGCTAATGATCTCCCAGTGAGGTTACAGATAATCAGAGAGGCCCACTGAGGCAGGACGGAAAGACCATCCCTACTGCTGTCAAATCAAGTTCCATGCTGAATGAGGTACAGGTAAATGAATAATGCTTTAGTACAAATTCTAATTCTCTTGTAAATTGTGTGCGTTAAAAGCATTGTTTTTCTAAATTATAAGCAGACTGAATTTCTATATTCCTATTTGGAAATTTGTTTTTATTTCTTAATGTATGTGGAGCCTCACAAATGGAAATGGTTCAAGTCTCTTGGTTTCTGAAATTCTTTCTGGTGCCCTAGAACAAAAGCCTAAGCTAGGGTGCTGGGCAGGGAAAGCAAAGGGTGGGGTGAACTGAAGCATATAACACGGGCAACTTAGAGAGGAACCTGACAGCTACTTAAAGATGGGAGTCAAGAAATATTCTGTAGTTTCCAGTCCAGGTCATTAGAGGGACGGCAGTGCTATTAATAGCCAGGCAAGTCAGGAGTGGCCTGGATGAGGAGATGAGTCCCATGAGTCCCACGAGTTTCAGATTCCACTCAAGGACTGAAGGACCTTTGGGATCCTTTTTGTCTCTTTGGTCTTAAAAGAGCCAAAGTAACACCACCACTCCCAAACAGGAGTGAAGAACAATTCAGATGGGAGCTGAAGGACAATTAAAACCCTCAGTCTCATGTGCTGCCTGGAGTCAGGGAATTGCAAACCCTCAGAGAAGTACCTATTCAGGTCTAAAGAAAATCACTCATTCCTTTAGATTACTCAAACCTTTCTCACAGATTCCCTTTAAAACTTCCCTCTGAGTTGAGCTCACAGCAGGAATTATATACATGTCACTGATCACCCAACTAGGGAGGCCTCTTCAGAACAAAGTAGGCATTTGGGGGCATTAATATATGAGCAGATTTAGCTTAGGCTACTCTCGGTTTATGCTTCCCATTCTGGAGACCAATGTATCAACCTCGCTCTCCCCAAAACACACATACCCACCCAGAAAGAAAGAGAGAGGGGCAGGTGGAGGAAGGATGGAAGGGAAGGAATGGAGGAAGGGAGGAGAGCAGAGAAAACCCATGATATATGAGAGTGAAGATGACTAAAAAGGAACTTTGAGATTGTCCTGGCCAAGTAACTGTTTTTACAGTTGAAGAATCTGAGGTTGACAGAGGTGAAAGCATATAAGCAGTTGGGTGCAGACCAATATCTAGAACTGAGGTCTCCTAACTTTTCTTCCCTCCATCTGGGAGCAAATCAAGAATTTTCTTAGTATTCCATGGCAAGGCACCTGCACATGTGGTAGGAGCAATAAACACATCTGTATGGCAGGTAGCACCATTTCCTTTAATTACTGTATGGAGAGAAAAGCCTGGAGGAGGATAGGAAAAGAGGAGCCACATTCCCTTAGCATGTTTTACTGAGGTCCTGGCCTCTCAACAATAACTCACATTACTGATTATAAACATCAATTAATGATTATAATAAAATATCATTAAAATTATCAATATATTTTTACTAAATGTGGGATCAGAAATCAGTATACACCATGTACTAGGGTTAAAAAAAAAGGCGAAGGAAGGAAACAAAGATAATATGCTCACTCTGGCATAAAATATATGCTTGTGTGTGGGATTAGTTCTATCACCTCACCAAGGACATGATTAAATGATTTATTAAAGCTCATCTCTTTTTGCTTTAGAGCAAATAGAGCTCTGTTCTTGGTTATCCCTGCACAAGCTATCTCTTTGTCCTTGAAGTTTGAAAAGAGCCACCTCTTGCCCTTTCTGCCACTAGATAGGATGTGAGTCTAGAGACAAGGTTTCTTGTTCCAAGACAAAACATCCTTGGGAAATTTATCTTTAACCACAGCACTTGGCTAAATCAAAAAATACATGATATACAAGCAAGAGAAATAAACCAGACGGAGACCTCCCTGCACATGAGTTTTGGTGTGTGAGTCTTTCATTCCCAAAGCAACTGGTACCCAATGTGGGGCAGCTGATTTTCCCCCAGCTGAGGGGAATTTTTTGGGACAGCCCTAGGAACAGCCCAGTGGAACTAGTCCTGACATTCATCGCTGCCAGCAATAACAGCTGCCCTTGAGGTAAGCTGCTCCCTGGGTTCAGTCACAAGAACATGTCTGCATAGAGATTGGTCCAAACCATGCATCCTGCACAGACAGGACATCACCTGCAGTGAGAGAGGTAAGCTGACTGCAGACATTAGTATAACATGGGAAATACATTATCAAAGCAACCAAGAGATCTATCACCACACTTCACAACAACTATTGAAAGCAGCTAATTGTAGAGTGAAAGAAGAACAAATTACTACATTGCCTCAAACAGTACAGACCTTTTATTCATACTTCCCCAACAAGAGAACCTTAAGCTTTGAATTATGGGAACTCTAGATCTAGAATTATGAGTCGAATTGTAAAGTTTATGTTTCTTTAGTGCGTTATCATTGTTTTTGTATTTGTCTCTTTGTTCAATGTCAGAATATACTTTAATAACTACAGATGGGAATATAAATAAATAAAAAATCCTAAAAGAGCTCTATTCAAATGCCCTAAAAATAAATAAAAGCTTATATTAATAGATAAGTATAAATGCTAATAAGAGCTCTACAATGATAAAAACTATATGTCCTGATTAATGGAATTACTACAAGTTTCTTCATAAGAAATAGTTCTTGCCTCAATTGAAATGAATAGTTTATTTTTCTTCACAGGATAAAGAGAAGCATGTAAAACTTAAATGAATATTAAAACAGGTAAAAAGTTTGTGGGAATGCTTACTGAAATTTGATGTTTGTTCAAAAAGGTGTGTTTTGCCCTAAAACAAAAAGGCTAGTTTTCATACAATCAAAATGGAAAAATGCAGGACAAAATATGAATGCATACGGCAAAGTGTAAAAAGTATTTTGGTAGCATTCAGGGAAAAAATGTGTTCTGTGAAGGTAAAATTTATCTTAAGATAAAGTAATTACAGTCCATGTGGTTTTGAATAATTATAAGAAGTTTGTGGAAGCATTGTTTGAATTAAAGTGTTTAAATAGCTAATTCAAAAAATCCATTATTAAACAAAAATTGAATTGATAATAATAACAAAAAGTAACTTCATAACAAAAAAACTTATCAGCAGCCAACCTCCCCTGCCAACTCGCCTCTAAAAAACTATTTCTAATATTGCATGATACTAGGTATTTGAAATAATGTTGTATTTGCATATAACCAAATTGAATCATCATTTTAACATTTCTTTTGTGGTGATGGTAATTTTCTGTTGTAAGAAGTTTGCTTAGAGACAGTTTCCAAAATCATTTCGGTAACTTACGTATGTAGGGTGTATAGAATTTGTTTTTATTATTAAGGAAATAGAAAATAATTTTGTCCTAAGATAAAATGACTAGTTATTAAAAAAAGAGTAAAATTTAGGACAAAACCTGAATGAATACAGAAAGTACAGAAGGTGTGCGAAAAAGGAATTTTTGTGGATGAAGTTAAGATTTGACGGATCTATCAAGTTTTAAAAGCTTTAGTAACAAATAGTCTACTAATGCAAAGTTAAATTTTGTACTTTCTCAAAGTTTCTTAAAACATTAATCTGTTTTAGCAAAAGTTTACAAAGAGTTTTTTTTTTCTTGACTAATCAGTGTACAAAGTCTCTTTTATCAAAATAGCTCCTTGTACTTTAACCATATCATGTCTTTGGCTGTTTTAAAAAAACAAGTCTTATCATGTTTAACAGAACATAATGTTCAAACATGCTTTCTCAAAGTCAGATCCTGAAAATACCTTTTATTTCAGGCTTTTGCAGAGGATTTGTTATTTTCCCTTAAAAAAAATAAAGCAATAAAATAGTTAAGTTCATTTAGTATAAGTTAAATGAACAATATTTAAAAGTATTATAAAATTAAAAGGATTCTTTAACCCTCTGTTGAAGTTGTATGAGTAAAAAGTTCATATGAATACTTAAAGAGTATATAAAAGTCCTGAAAATTTAATAATGTTCCAACATAATATTAAAAATATATAATGCTGTTAATCATAATTTTCATTATTAAAAATTATATATATCATAAAAACCTCTCTACTTAAAAATCAAAACGCGAACACTTTAACACATACTCATCTGATTTATACTGAAAGCTGCCATAAGGCAGACACTTTAACTCATTCTTGTCCAATTCACATTAAAAACTGCCTCAGGGTGATATATAACAGTAAGCTCTCATAAATTATAGTAACACCACTGCTGTGTGCAGCAACCCTAAGTAGTCTTAATTTATTACAAATTTAATAGCCAATTATGTCACTATCACTTTACTTTAAAATTTCCTGACGCATTCTCTGATATCTCCTTAGGCAAGTCCAGCCAGCCTGCATTCATATGTGAACAAGCCAACAGGAAATTTAAAAGCTCTTTCCCAAAGCTGTGTGTATAACCCAGTCATCTATCCTAGCCTAATAACAAAAACTGAACTGTATAAAAAACCTGTAGTTTTAACCCTATTTCATTATATTAATATTATGTTAACAAATAATTTTATTTACAAAATCATCTCACTCCACCTTAAAATTATGTTTACAAAACAAAAAAGGGGGAATAGGTTGTTAGGTTTAACCAGTCCAAAGGATGTCATACAAATAGCCTTATATAGTTTAAATTTTTTAAATTGCAGTGAGGATGGATATACAGCAGCAGAATGACATTTTCAAATACCAATTGTAAAAATGTATCCTAAAGTGTTACACAAACCACTGGATGGACAAGTAATGGTAATTGGCATGCTCCACTAAATTTATCCAACATGGGAAGGACAGTATGCATGTGTTCTCTCCCTAGGAGGACCTCTTCGGCTTCTAGCAAAGCATGTAAAACCATACCATGGCTGATGGAATCTGCAGCACACCCCAAGACCAAGCCTCGAAGTGCTCAACTGTAATCAACCAACATTGCCCTGAGGACTACCCAAGGAGCTGAACTGGTTACATGGGGAGTCTTAAATAATTGGGCAACCAAGCACAAGCTCTTATGGCATGAGTTGGGTGCCCTAAGATGCCTAAAAATAGTTTTGTAGCTTATTTCACAGTAGTCACTACTCCTTCTGCTAAGGTGGGAACATGGAAAATGTACATATTGCTCATCCTTATGTCTTTTAACCCCCACACTGTTAATCACAGCTTTTAGGCCCATATAACAGATCAACCGGTATTTGCCCTCACCTCCTGGTGGGATCCTGAGCCCCCGTTATCCTCAAAGGATTCAACATGTATAGGAGAATACTGGGTTCCTCCAGGAGGGCCACTAATAAATGAAATTGACTGGAGGCATTCTAACATTTGTGTCACTCCTTTAAAATGGAATGGCACTCAACATAACATAATTGGAACCAAATATAAAAGCACCTTCAGAGTGCCTTCTCCACTCATATATCAGATCAAGTGGAAACGTCCCATCTCCAATTAAGCTGGCCATTTATGAAACTTAAAAAATCAAAACTCAACAAATCACACTAAAAATCTTAGCCGAACAGTTACAGTGGCAGAACCATTTAACATGGTTTTCCAATGTAAATTTTAAATGGTGGGCCACAATAGGAAGATTGATTTGTCTCTGTCTTGTTATAGTTATAGGATACCAATGCTTCTTCCAACTATGGGAACATACCAAACAATGCTATGAATACCTGGCCACTGTATATGCGGCTACTCAGGTAGAACAACCTGCTCAAAAAGAAAGGGGGGAGATGTGGGGATTAGTTCCAACACCTTGTCAAGGACATGGTTAAATGATTTATGAAAGCTCATCTGTTCTTGCTTTAGAGAAAAATAACTCTGTCCTTGCTTATCTCTGCACAAGCTATCTCTTTGCGCTTGAAGTTTGAAAATGACTTCCTCTTGCCCTTTCTGCCACTAGATAGGATGTGAGTCTAGAGACAAGGTTTCTTGTTCTAAGACAAAACATCCTTGGGAAATTTTAATTTTAAACACAGCCCTTGGCTGAATCCAAAAATACATGATACATAAGCAAGAGAAATAAACCAGACAGGGCCCTCCCTGCATATGAATTTTGGTGTACAAGTCTTTCATTCCCACAGCACTTGTGTGTTTTAGTGAGAAGAAAAATTACAAGTCCTCAGTGCAATTCACCACTTATTTGGTAACATATTTGTAAGAAGGAATCTTAGAATATGTATGTATGAAAGAGTTAGAAATTAAATTTCAAGAAGCCCACTGGTTGTCTTGTGAACTTAAGAATTATCAAAGCCCTATTACAGCTAGGATTTATTGGTGGGGGTGGGGGGAGAGGAAACAGGTAAATCAGATTAAGAAAAAAAAATAGAGAATGATACAAAGCTCACATTAACACAGAGCCTTTTAAATCTGCTTTGAATAATAATTAGGGAAGGAATTGAGACAAAAGAAGGCCCTAAGATGGCCCTTCTGATCATATAAAATTTTAAATGAAGAGATATTTACCTTACTCTCAACCTTAATTACCCTGGGAAAGTTTGTAGAAACAGAAAGTGTTAAAGAATAAGCTACTTCTGGGAAGGTGAATGAATAAGGATCAGATCCCAACAGTTTCAAGTAAACTGACTGGAAATTCCTGAATCTGCATTGGAAATGGCAGTTTCCCTTGAATTATAAAATGAGAAACACTCACACACGCACACAAGAACTTTCATACATTACCAGCGAGAATAAATACCAGTACAATCTCATATGGAAACAATTTAACAATAACAATGAAAACCACTAATGTTTACCTCCTCTATCCCCAAAAAATGTCTCTTTCTGGAAATGCATATTATAATTTTGCACATATACAAGGTTATTTACTTCAGCAATTTTGGGAGCAGAAAACTGGAAAAGGCCAAAATGTCCATTAATTGGACACTTGCTAAATAAACCTTGATATGGATGCCCGCAAAATACTACGTATCTGTAGAAACGAATGATGAAGCACTATACATAGTGTACGGAAAGATCACCGATACATCAAGGAAAAAAATCCGTGTGTGTTACCTGACATCTTTCATATAAAGGAAGGTAGGGAAAATGAGAATCTATGTTTGTATTAATTTTCATACAAGAAGAGATTTTGAAAGAATACACAAGAAATGGAGGAAATGGGGAATGAGATGGGAAGGAGTTCTTTTACCTTATTCTCCTTGATTTTTGAACTCGGCAAATGTATTACCTAAGCTATTTAATGCCAAAGGATTTCACTCAAGAAGATGCTTCCTGCTTCCCTATAACAAGGAAGGAGATTCTGGTCAAGACTCAAACAAATTTGCTTGGAAGCCTCAAGCAAATTATGAAACCGGATGACTCTTGTCCTTACTTCTTTAAAAGACCAAGTATTTTGTATGTCTTGCATGAATGTAACAAAAATACAACACTTTCTGTACATTAGTCTAAAAATAATCTCATTTCAAGTTAGTTACTGCCATAAAAGCCAGCCAAATTCCAGCAGCGCAATTACTTTTAAGAGCTTTCCTTTCTCTCCCAGGAAAACTCCTTACGTCTGTCAGAGGGGTTCTGCCTCCCATGAGGGATTCGGTGAAGGCAAAGAATAGATCCTTCTTCTGTCTCAACTAGATGTTCCTCACTAGGGAATCCCCAGTAAGAGATCATTTCACTCTGTGGAGAAAAAGAACAATGGCAATGCTATGGACAGAATCGGATAAGGTCTCCCATAATAAAAGGCAAAGGAGAAGACAAAGACCAATGATATTCTCCAGATTTTATTTTTAAAAATCAATTGTTTTTGAATTTTATTGTACTGAAACTGTAGCCAACATCCTATCCCAGTGAGGAACCCCCTTAATGTCCTCCAACTACTGGTTCTAGGATCCCGTTCCTACAGTTATCTTTGAATAAAGTCGTCCTTGTCTACTCAACAATATCAAGCACAATTTTTTCTTTTACATTCATCAGGATCTCAGTGGAATAGTGATAACTCAATAATGCAGAAAACTTCATGTAAACAAGTATGTGACCATAATCAATTGAAAGGTTTTAATTTTATCATTCTTACAAGGAGGAATATTAAAAGGAAGGTAGGGTGGAATGATTTATGAAATATTTGGATGCAAAAAGACTTAACTTTAAGATCCTGATGTCCAGTCAAAATCTCTTCACTCTGTATGAATTGCACTCAAAGTCGCTAATCATGTTCTTAAGTTGTTTTCTTTAATAACAGTATTTTACCATATTTTACACCAAAATGAGGCATGCCTAGATCTTACTGTTTAGTTAAAATTACTAACTTTGAGATGTTTTAAATAATCGTGGAACTATTTTTGCATATTTGTTCTAATAAAATTTTTTCAGATACCTAAGATTTTGCAACTGAACTGTGTTCCCTGGACATCCTTAATCACAACTCTGTTCAATGTATTCTAAAACTAGCACTCAATAGTAACATTCTTGCAAACCTTTGATCTTTTTAGTTGTTTTTTAAAACAAGTATAGTGTAACTTGAACAGCAAATTAATCAATGAAAATGATTTTTCCTTATGAAGAAGTATCTAGTCTTAACAATTAAATGAGGGTTGTGAATACATATTACCTGGTTAAAATAAAAATTTAGCAAACTGAATCTAGGATTCAGAGATAGTAAAAAGCATATGAGATAGATGGAGATTAGAGTTGGTGGCAAAATTTAGGCCACACAATTGGATTTAAGGAAATAACGCTTGTCACAAAGGCATTTTAAAAGCAGGTAACTCTGAACACTTACCCCATTCATATAAGCTTCAGGATGCACAGTTGTCAGTTTCCCTCTGGGCTGATGGTCAAGCACAGTCCTGAGGATCAATGAGACCACCCACCCAAAGAACCACATTTTCATTCTGTATAAAACAGTCAGTCCATTATTAATTGCCAAAACTTTACGACATGATATTACATGGGCAGATTTGTGCTCTCGTAACAAGTTATGAAAAGGCACCCACAGGTACCCTAGGCAAATATGAAACAGATTTCTATGGCCATATAATGAAGCCAAAAATACATACACATTGTACTAGGAACAATGCCACCTCTACCTCCACCATCCCCCTCTACACCCTTGCACCCATTAATATGTGACCACAATATCAAACTAATTCCTGAAAAAATAACAGACAGGAGGGCTCAGAAGTAGACAGAAAAGGGGAGATCTGCAAAATTCCAGTCTATTAACCTCCCACCTCTTCCCTTTCACTTAAGTTGGGACAATACTACCTCTTGCCTCCCACTGTCTTACCGGAGTGATGGGGCAGGATTCAAATGTGTCAACTCCAGAAGAAAGTGAAATGAAAGGAGAGAGACTCCACAAGAGAAACAGAGGGGGAAGGACAGTCCTGTCTCCTCCTGAGTCCCTCCAACCACCAACAAAAACATAGTTTCTGGCTATGACTCAAAACCACAGTGTAGCAAAGCCCTTGGGGGTGTTAAAGGTGAAGTAAAGACTCTCCCAAGCATGCTCAGGCGGTTGGTCACAAAACTGGGACTACAGTCCAGTCCTTTTTTATCTTAATAAATTTACTCACTTTAAAAAATGCATGAATATACGTCCAAGGACTTGTATAAAAATGTTCATAGCAGCCTTTTTATGTTATAACCAAAAACTGGTAAAATCCAAATGCCCATCAATAGTGAATTGACACACAAATGTGGTATATTAATATATTGCAATACTATTTATCGATAAAAAAGACATGGATGAATATCAATATAATTATGGTGAGTGAAATAAGTGAGGCAAACAAGGAAACATACTGTATAATCTCACTTTGACAGAAAGTATGGCAAAGGTTATCTCATAAGAGGAGGGTTGGCAGGGGATGAAAACCAATGAGCATGAGAAAATATGAGGGGGTGAGGGATAGATATTCATCATCTTGATTGTATTGCTGATTTCACAATTTCATGTGTATGTGAGAATTATTAAAATTGTACACTTCCATTATGCATTATGTTCTATTATATATCATTTATGCTTCAGTAGAGCTGTTCAAAATTAATATGGCTCTCATTTAAATCCTGCTATGCAGACCCACCACCGCAGGCAGCGCTCCCAACGCATTATATCAATTATTCCACCAACTCTATGCAGTACATCAAACCTATTTTTCAGCAAACTGTGGTTTATCCACTTAAGAGCCGGGAGTAAAGTGCCACCTGAGGAAACAGCAGTATCGCCAGGATTGTAACCAGGACTGAGGCTAAACTCTGCTCTGAATCACGCCTTGGCTAACAAGTGGAGAGGTCAGCAGCGTATCTGCGGGACCTAATAACAAGAAGGGAGGAGGAGAACGAAAAGGAGCTGGAAATCAGGGATCCTGGCGCGCCCCATTCTAGGGACTCGGGCTGCACAGGGAAACCAAGACCGCGCGAAGAAGGGCGGGCAACTGCAGAGCCTCGCCTTCTGGGTGCTCGGGACGCCAGGCAGGACGCTCGGGGTCCTACAGCGGAGGGTCCCGCGGCCAGCGGAGGCTCAGGTGCGCGGAGGGTGAGCACCCTGGGACCACGCGCGCCCCCAGCAGGTCCCCCGGCGGCGGGGCGCGGCCTCCGACGCCGCCTCCGCGCCTGCAGGCGAGGCCGGGACGCACTCACCTCGGAGCCGTCCTACCCGGCCGCTGTCCGAAGCTGCAGTGACCGCGGCGGGCCCGAGAGCTGGGACAAGCCTTGGGGGGGGTGACGAGCCCCCCATGCCTTTAGGGCAGACGCCTGGACCCGCCCAGGCTACTGCAGCCGCCAATCAGAGCAGCGGGCGGCTGGGAAGAGTCAAGAGACTCCGCCCCCACCGAGCGCGGCGTTTCAGCGCTTCCAGCGGCCTGGATGGAGCATGCGCCATGAGCTCCGCCTCAGGCTCCCTACTGGACCAGAGCAGAACTTTAGCGCGCCCAGGTGGGGCGGGCAGGGAGCACAGTCGCGGGAGAGGGGCGAGCCTGGCTGCCCCACGCCGCACCGGCCCGGTCACATAGGGGCCTGCCTCCTCTCTGCCCCAGGTTCTCGTGTACTTCTGGCGCCCTCTGTGCCTAGCGCCGAGAGTTCGGGCTCTAGAAATGAATATAAATTGTTTACTCCATCTAAATCGCCTGACACAAAGCATGGGTGTAATACATAGTATTAGTTACCTTATTATTAATGTTTTGATGAAAATAGAAAGGAAGAAATAGAATACTTTTAGTATATGCTTGTTATTTATTGAACATTTCATTCAACAAAAACTACACTGAGCACTACTAAGTGCCGGTAATCATTTAGACACTGGGGGTGTAGCAGCCAACCAAACAAGGCCACTTTTCCTCTGGCTCTTTCATTCTAATGGGAAGAGACACATTATCAACAAATAACTGTATAACATAGGAGATGGCTAGGAATTCAGGTGTAAACTCTCTGAGGGGGCACTTGAGGCACATTAGTAAAGAGAAAGAGAGAAAACAGCTGGAACCCAGCAGAGAACAAGTCTGTGAGACACTGCCTGCAAATCCCCTGCTACTGAAAACAAAGCCAGGAAAACTGGGAAGACACCCTGACCACAAGGTCCCATTTGGAACTCTTTCCAGCCATGAATTCCTCCAAACAGCAGGCCTCCCCATTGCCCCCCTGAGCGCTAAAGCGGGACAACCAATCAGAACAGCAAGCAGCCAGGGGCCCTCCCCAACATTAGGAAAGGGGAGAAGGAAAGGCTTAAAAAAGGCCTAACTTGTGGCTGGTAGCATGTCCATAAGCCATGTTGCAGGTTGTGTCCATATTTCCAGTTTTCTTGTTTCTTAATAAACTCTTTACTTCCTTAGCTACCCAATGGCATATCCCTAAATTCTTTTATGCCACACAGCCAAGAACCTAGAAGCCTAGAACTCAGAGCATTCCACTACCAGTAAGTGCTATGAAGAATAAAACAGAGTAAGAGGATAAGTGAAGGAGACTGCCGTGTTATATATACTGTGCTCAGAGAAGGACTTCTGGTTAAGTGATGTCTGCTCACAGACAGGAAAGAGGTTATTGAGAGTCAAGTTGATAATGGGGAGAGACTATTCTGGGGTGAGAGTTTAGCAAGTGCTAAAGTCCTGAGGCAGAAATATTCCTGGTAGGTTTTAGCAAGATCAATGACACCGTTGTGGCTGGAGCAGAACACATAAGATAGAGATTGGTAGAAGATCAGGTCCTGGCAGTAGTTTGTTGATTGGAGGTCAAATGTAGGTCATGATAAAAATTTTGCCTTTTCCTTCAACCAAGATGAGAAGTCAGTGTTTCAGTAGAAAGGCAATATGATCTGACTTACAGTTTAGAAGGGTCATTTGGGTCACTGGGGTCAAATATCGAAGCAGGGAGACTAGATAGAAGGTTACTGCAATTATCCAAGCAAGAATTAGAGATGACTTGGATCAGGGTGGTGGTGGCCGTGGAAGCGGAGCCAGTAGTAAATCCCTGGTATGTTCAAAAAATCAAGCTGACCGGACTTGCTGGTGGATTGGAGACATTGTCAAGACACCACTGATATAGCCTGTGCATTAAAATCAAAATTATTTCCAAGAGTACCTAGTCTCCAAGATGGCCAAATAAGTAATAAAGGCCCTACAGTCTTTGAATGTTCAGAAGGGATGTGAGACTGAATGTGTATTCAGGGCTGCCTCCAGACAATGTGGAGCTATGCTAATCCAAACTGGCTTGGATGTGGAGAATATGTAACTCACCTGGAGGAAATAACCTATCTGATACTAAGATCTGAAGAACCTAACCAAAGGTCTGTTTACCATCACTGTTAGTCTTCCTAATCCTATATCCTCTGTATAAAAGGGTCTGGAAAAGGCTGTTCGGGGCTCGGTTTTTATTAGGACAAGAGTCCGCCGAGCCCGGCCGGTCGAAATAAACCAACTTCCTTCTCAGTATTCTCTCGTGTCCTGGCCTTCGAAACCGCGCCTATCCGAATTTCTCCACTACACCACTGTGGGCCAAGAGAAGGAAGCTAGAAATACCATGGCTTTCCCTGCCTTCTGCTCTCCAACTTCCCACCAGTCTCTCCCATGACTCCACCTCAGCCAGAAGCCAGCTGACACAGGAGCCTATGAAATGCACTCTGCAGGGACCACACCTCCATCTCCAGCCTCTGTGGTACAGAGTAGAATAGGAGAAGGACAGGAAATGGATCTGGAGACAAAGGCAAACATCAGCAAAACTTTCTTGTGAAGAAGTTGAGTATATAAATATAGATGTAGATACAGATACAGGTACAGATATTTCAAAGTCAAGGTCCAGGCTAGAAATACAATTTGGAAACAATACGTTTAGTGACAATATTTAAAGTCATGAAACTGGATGAGATTGAAGAATGTTATGTTCCAAAGACCTCTCAGTGAGAAGACAGTGAGGTTAGAGGAGAACTATCAGTTTTGAAATTAAACCAAGTGAAGAAATATTTCAAGGAGGAGGAAATGATCAATGAGGACAACCGCCAGAGATACCTTGAGGGAGGTGAGCACTCACTGAGAAATGAGCATCAGAATTAGCAGAATTTCTGTGTGCCAGACATTGCGATAAGCCTTTATGTAGAGTGTTTCATTCAAACCTCACAACTACCTCCATATCTCCATTTTACAGGTGAGGAAACTGAGGCTGAAAAAATTAATTACTTGAAGTCATTGTATTACTCAGCTTAAGGGGTGCTGATACAAAGTACCAGAAATTGGTTGGTGTTTATAAAGGGTATTTGTTTGGGGTAGGAGGTTACAGATACCAGGACATAAAGCAAAATTACTTCTCTTACCAACATCGATTTCCAAGTGTTGGAGCAAGATGGATGCCAATAGCTGTGAGGGTTCAGGCTTCTTGAGTTCCTCCCTTCCTCAGTCTTCTATTTCTTGGACTCAGGGTTTCTCTATTTTCTGGGGCTTGCCTCTGTTTCCTCCATGATCTTAATTCCCGGGGCTCCAGCTTAAGTCTTCAGCATCAAACTCCAACATCACAATTCCAACATTGGACCCTCAACTCTGTCCTTTGCCATGTCTTTTATCTGTGAGTCCTCACCCACCAAAGGGTGGGGACTCAATGCCCTAATGGCACAAGAGGTTTACATAATTACTCAATCAAGTAAATCTATGAATCCAATATAATCTAATATGTCCACAGTAGAAGATCAGTTTACATACATAATCCAATATTTCTTTTTGGAATTCATCAATAATATCAAACTGTTACAGTCATAAAGCAAAGCAGCCCAAAATGTAACCAAGGGAAATTAGCTCCAGGTTGTCATCTAAGAATGATGGGAGGATGGGAGGAAGGGAATACAACCAAGAAGTTCCTTCATCCAGGTAAGGCAGGATTTCCACCACCACCCGCTTTTGTTTTTGCCCATTGTAACCCACATGACTGATGAATGACCTAAACTCTTACTATAAAAAAGCAAGCTTACAGAAGATGGGGGGTGACAGGTATTGTGTGTGTGTGATGGGCACAAGTCAGCCTAGTGGATCAAAGACTGGAGCAATATCCCCATCTCCAAGTCGACATGTGGTATGAAAGAATCCTCGTGCTTTGTGGCAAGTGTGGCTCAAACCTCGGAAGCACCATGTGCTCTGCCTGCCGCCACGGACAAGGTTGAGGCCGTGACCAGAATTGGATCCACCATGATGTGAAGAGCTTCCCCACATAAATCCCCAATAAATGCTCTTTTGCTGACCACCCAAAAAAAGACTGGAGCAATAATACTAACAGTAATTCGGCTTCATGCCAAGATTCTGGAGCAATCATGACTTGATTTACTCTCCTACCTTAAACAAACAAAGTAAAAGTTGTGAAGCAATGGTTTCAGACATTGGACAACAGAACAACAGTGCAGAACAGTGCTTGCTCCCTGAGAGAAGGAAAACACATGAAGGAGGATGTGCAATTACCCAGATTAACACCTGGAGAGAACTCCAGTGCAGGAAGCAGAGAGCCCAGGCCAAGACCAGCAGCCTCTGAATGGAGGAGAGATGAGGATTCAGGGAGGTTGAGGCAGAATGCTGCCATGGAGAGAGCTGTAATATACAGGTCGATTTTACACCTAAGTGCCAAGAAAATTCAGTGGGGAAAGAATAATCTTTTCAACAAATGGTGCTGGTACAACTGGAGAGCTATAGGCAAAACAATGAACCTCAACACTTACCTCACTGAATCTTACACAAAAATTAACTCAAAGTGGATCAGAGTTATAAATTTGAGACTTACAGTTATATAACTTTCAGGGAAAATACATGCGTGCATTTTAGGGAACTTGTATTTGTCAAAGCTTTCTTAAATATACCACAAAAACACATTCAATGAAAAAAATCAATAAATTGGACTTCTTCAAAATTAAAAAAAAGATTGCTCCACTAAAGACCTTTTATAACCACAGTGAGATATTGCCTCATACTCACTAGAATGGCTACAATCAAAAAGATAGATGTAGCAGTTTGATATTGTAGATGAATTCCAAAACAAAATATTGGATTATGTTTGTAAACTCATCTTTTCCTCTGGGCATATTAGATTATATTGGATTCATAGGTTTACTTGATTAAGTAATTAGGTAAATTTCTTGTACCAGTAGGGCATTGAGTCCCCACCCTTTGGTTGGTGGGGACTCATAGATAAAAGTCATGGCAAAGGACTGAGTTGAAGGTTTTTAATGCTGGAATTGTGATGTTGGAGTTTGATGCTGAAGCCTTAAGTTGGAGCACCAGGAAGTGGGAAAATGACGCCAGCCCCAGGAAGAAAGGAACTTTTTTTAAAAAAGATTTATTTATTTATTTTTCTCCCCTTCTCCCCCCACCCCCAGTTGTCTGCTCTCTGTGTCCATTTGTTGTGTGTTCTTCTGTGACCGCTTCCATCCTTATCAGCGGCATCACTAATTTGTGTTTCTTTTTGTTGCATCATCTTGTTCTGTCAGCTCTCCATGTGTGCAGTGCCATTCTTGGCCAGGCTGCACTTTCTTTCACACTGGGTGGCTCCCCTTAGAGGGTGCATGCACCATGCGCATGGGGCTCCCCTGCATGGCAGGGCACTCCTTTTGTGTATCAGTGCTACACATGGGCCAGCTTCACCAGTGTCAAGGCCTAGGGTTTGAACCACAGACCTCCCTTGTAGTATGCAGATGCCCTATCCATTGGGCCAAGTCTGCTTCTGGGAACCTTGAACCCAGAGAAAAGCAAGTCCCAGGAATATAGGAACCCAGGAAGCCTGAACCCTCACAGACATTGGCAGCCATCTTGCTCCAAATAGATTTTGGTCAGAGAAGTAAGTTATGCTTTATGGCCTGGTATCTGTAAGCTCCTATCCCAAATAAATACCCTTCAGAAGCATCAACCAATTACTGGTATTTTGCATCAGCACCCTTTTAGCTGACAAATACAATAGATAATAACAAGTATTGATGGAGTTGAGACTTTAGAACTCTTCATGCACTGCTGGTGGGAATGTGAAATAGTGCAGCCACTTCGTAAAGCAGTCTGACAGTTCCTCAAAAGGCCCAACACGGAGTAGCTCTATGACCCAGCAATTCCACACTTAGGTATATACCCAAGAGAAATGAAAATGTTTATTCACAAAAAAAAACACTCGTACATGAATATTCACAGAATAATTATTCAAAATAGCCAAAAAAGGGAAACAACCCAATTGTCCATCAACTAATGAATGGATAAATTAAATGTGATACATGCATACAATGGAATATTATTCAGCAGAAAAAGGCATGAAGAAATGACCCATTTTACAACATGGATGAACATTGAAAGTGTTAAGCTAAGTGAAAGCCAGATATAAAAGATCATCCCATTTCTGTGAAATCTGAACAATAAGCAAATCTATATAAACAGAAAGCAAAATAGTGGCTGCCTAGGGGTAGGGTTGTGATGGACTGTGGGGTTATATCTAAGTGGTACAGATTCCTTTTGTGGGGTGATGAAAATGGTCTAAAATTAATTATAGTTACACAACACTTGGAAAACACTAAAAGATATGGAGTTGTATACTTATATGGGTGAAATTCCTGGTATGTGAATTTTATCTGGAAAAAGGTATATTTAAAACTTTATAAAAATGACAGGGCATGCTCTTTACAACTTAAAAACCAGTAATGGCTTGAATTATATCCCCCAAAATATGTTCAAGTCCTAACCCCAGTATCTGTGAACCTGACCTTATTTGGAAATTGGGTATTTGCAGATATGATTAAGATGCAATTAAGATGAGATCAAACCAGATTAGAGTGGGTCCTGAATCCTATCGCTGGGATCCTGTATTAGTCAGGGTTCTCTAGGGAAACAAAATCAGCAAGAGATATCTTTCAATAGTATGCAATTCTGTAAGAGTCTCTCAGGCAGTGTGAGGATGCACAAGTCTAGGCTGCAACCAGGGGCTGCAGTGAAAGACCAGTGAAGGTTCTTGTTGAGCTCTGGGAGATTTTAGCTGTCCAAAGGTGAGCTGGGAAATTCTCTCTCAATGCTGGAATCATTTCCCCTTTTAAGGCATTCAGCAGATTGGGTTAAGCGTCACTCATTGCTGATGGCAATCTCCCTGATTGATGTAATTAGAACCAGCTATTTATGATTTACCACTGCAGGAAGTCAATGGTGACCAAAGTCCATAAATGCCTTTGTATTACAGTTATCCCAGTGTTTTCTTGACCAAACAACTGGGCAAAATTACCTGACTGACTTGACACAATAGGCTAACCATCACAGTCCACCCCCTGTCAATTTGGCAACCATTTACATTATCTTAAACCATACTTAGTCTCTAAGTAAAAACAATAACAGATGTGCATATATATATATATATATATATATATATCTACTTAACTATGCTCAGCTCTCTTGCATACAACCAGAAACACATCAATTCCATACAGAATATGATGCAAGTTCTTGGGTAATATTCATTCTCAAACTTGATATACTCAAATATTATGACATGAAACAGATACAACTTGTTATATGATAAAGGAAAAGTTTGGAGAAGAAGACAAAGAAATTAGTTTTGTGTACATATACAGTCATCATCATAATGAAACAAGGAAGAAAGATTCATGACCATTATAGTCCTCATTTCTGTAACTGGTCACCTGATTGAAGTTCATATTTATCACTACTTTTTTCCACTACCCATCCCATGTTTTCATTACCCACAGCAAGCATTTCAGCTGGCTGTGGTTCTTTGCCTGGTGAGGTGACCCAAACTTTCATTCTTGAAGATTCTGGGCCATCATTAGTCCTGTTTGGATTGGGTTGTTGCAATTTTCCATTGACTTTAATCATAGGACATGGCAGTACTAAGAGATGCCCTAGAGCATCTCCTGTATTCCAGGCAAACCCTTCTTTACCTCCATTATGTAGATGTAGTCCTACTTCCCCTTGATAGTCAGGATCAGTCATCCCAGCCAGTACAGTGATTCCCTTCTTTGTTGATTCAGAGGTAAGAGGAGCCCAAAGTGGCCAGGTGGCAGTTTTAACTTCCAGTTCAGTGGATTCATTGTTGTGTTCCCTGCTGACAGCACTCCTCCTTTCGGGGCTAAAACCTGTAGACCAGCAGAGTTTGAGGTTGCAGGAAAAGGAAGCAAAATTTTTCCTAGTGTGTCACTAGGGGTAATAGAGAGTGGTGCCAGTCCCATTTCCACCCCTTGATTCCTGGACTCATGGATCCTGGTTATGGGAGAAATAGCACCATAGGGTGGATGCTGATTTAGAGCATACACAGCCTCCCGGAGAACACTGCCCCAGGCCAGTAATGTATTATCTCCTAGTAGGCACCATATTTGAGTCTTCAAAAGGCATTTCCACCATTCTATCAATCCAGCTGATTCAGGATGATGGGGAACATAGTGAGACCAGTGAATTCCATGGGCATGTGCCCATTCCTGCACATCATTTGCTGTGAGATGGGTTCCTTGATTGGAAGCAATGCTGTGGGGAATGCCATGGCCATAGATAAGACATTCGGTAAGTCCACGGATGGTAGTTATGGAAGAAGCATTGCATGCAGGAAATGCAAACCCATATCCAGAGTATGTGTCTATTCCAGTTAAAACAAATCACTGCCCCTTCTAGGGTGGAAGTGGTCCAATGACCACCAGGTAGCAGGCTGGTCACCTTGAGGAATGCTGCCATATTGGGAGCTGAATGGAGGTCTGTGCTGCTGGCAGATTGGGCATTCAGCAGTGGTTTAGCCAAGTAACCTTGGTAAGGGGATGTCCATGTTGCTGAGTCCATGCATAAGCTCCATTCCTTCCTCCATGGCCAAATTTTTCATAAACCCTCTGTGCAATGACAGGAATGGCTGGGGAAAGAGACTGAGCATTAGCCAAAGAGCAGGTCATTTTATCCACTTGATTATTAAAATCGTCCTCTGCTGCAATTACCCTCTGGTGAGCATTCACATGGGACACAAAAATTTTCATATTTTTTGCCCACTCGAAAACATCAGCCCACATACCTCTTCCCCAGACCTCTGTCACCAATTTTCCAATCACGTTCCTTCCAAGTCCCTGACCATCCAGCCAAACCATTGGCAGCAGCCCATGAATCAGTGTACAAATGCACCTCTTGGCCATTTCTTCTTCCTAGTAAAATGAACAACCAGTTGCACTGCTTGAAGTCCTGCACACAGGGAGGATTTTCCCTCACAACTGTCCTTCAGGGATGTCCCAGAAAGGGACTGCAGTCCTGCAGCTGTCCACTTTTGAGTGGTACCTGCATATCATGCAGAACCACCTGTAATCAGGCCTGAGTTTTCTCTTCCTCATTCAACTGATTGTAAGGGACTCCCCAAGATGTCAAAGCTGTGGGCTGGGAAAGAGAAGGTACCATGGCAGGGGTGGTGACCATGACATTTGGGCTACTTCCTCATGTAACTTACTTATGCCTTCAGGACCCACTTGAGCCCTATCTCATATATACCACTTCCACTTTATTATAGAGTGCTGCTGTGCACACCCAACTTTATGGTGACACACCACTGGGATGATACCTACCATCCTCAATCCTATCATTTTTCCCACAGCTGATGCATTTTACTTGTATGTCTGTATTACATCCCAGGGAAAAAATATCCCAGGATTTTCCTTCCTGTGCGTTTTCATCTTGGTTCCTTTTTGGCCCATGATATCAGTCAATGTCATCAGTACAATAAAACCAAACTGACAGAGAGGAGCAGATTATTCTGCCATTTTTCCAGATCTTTGAGTTGCACATAATATCTGGGGCTAATCACTGTGCACTTGTTTAACCTGCCTGTGAGTTTCACAACAATTTTCCCAGCCTTCTGATAATAAATGATTTCAAATTTGCCAGTATAGTCTTGCTTCATCTTCACAGTTAGAAACCAGCTGATTATTTGGAAGCACAGCATGATAATAATCTGGCGATTCTCTCTCACATCACCCAGGATGTTCATGTGCACCATTGTGGTGGATGGGAAAGGTGGCAGAAAGACTCTGTCTTTTTAAAAATAATTCTTTCCATCCTTCCAGACTCCTCTTGAATTCCAGCTCTCCCTGATTGCTCAAGTGAAGAGGAAACCCCTTTCTCTGATCAAATGAATGCCTCTTGAGATGCTTCTGTTTTTCTGCTTCGGGGTTGACTTGTTTGTGTACTTCTACCTCCCAAAAAATTCTCCCTATAGCAATTTTTGAAGGAAGACTGGGAGATCTTTGTAGCCCACCTAGCAACTAGCAGGCCCTCTGCGTGGCAAGCCTAACCACGAGTCATATCAGGGCATTTTTTGGAAACCTAATGAAGGCAATAGACATTAAGTAATGTAATTTTTTTTTTCTGTCATCATTTATTCCTTCCTTCTTTCACACCATGTGCCATACTCTGAGTTAAATGCTATGGGCACAGCAGGAAAGAAGACAGATCAAATCACTGCCTCCATGGAGCTTAATGATCATGCTGACTCTGGCTGGTGGTGGGGGGAAAAGCAATCTGAAGAGGGATGGTTCCTTCCCTGCTCTGTGGTGCAGGTGCCATTTTGTTCACTCCTGCAGAGGGTAGTCCCTTTGCAGCAGGACGACTGTGGAAGATGAGGCTGCAAGAAGCAGCAGAGAGTGCTGACTCCTGAAAGCTCCTTTGTAAGTGCAAACTGCTAGACTCTGGAGTCAGTGGATAGTGTTAAGTGAGTTCTCAGACAACTCGACATAATTATCTTACTATCCTTATTTCATAGATGAGAAAACCATGCTTTCCAGGGGCTAAATAACTTGCCTAATTTGGTTATTAGTGAAGATGGGATTCACACGGGTGCTGGACTAAATTCCCAGCCTCTAGAACTTGTCTGTCTCTTTGTCCTGGTAGAGCCACCCCATAGACTGGTGGACAGGCTTCTATTAAGTTTCTAGCCAGAAGAGATTTAGAGATAAACTTTTCCTTCTCATTTACTCCAGTGGTAAAAAGACCAGTGTTGAAAGCAAGGGCTTTGAAAAGAGGAGGCTCAAGTTTCAACTCTGGCTCCCTCCTAGCCCAGGGCTCCAGGGCAGGTTACTTTCTGTCTCCAGGCCTGAGTAGCCTCATCCTCAAAGCCATTTTCTTATACCATCTTCCTTCTAAAGTAAACCATACAGTGCCTGCATATGCTTGGCAAGTTAGGCTAAACACTAGTAATAAGGACAATTCACCAGTTGTCAGAATTTCATCTTGAGTAGGTGGGGCAGGCTGAGGAATCCCCTTAGATACCAGAGCTCATGTCTGAGGCTTCTCACCAGAGTTACTCATTTATAGTGTTTTAGGTGGTTTTGGGGGCCACCTCTTCAAAATTAGAATTAGGCTGTAAAAGTGAATTCACTAGCCTCCTTCTTAGCCTGTCTCAAGAATGGTTGAACCAGCCCTTGAACTTCAGGTTTGTACAGAGCTGACTGTCTACATTGATAGATATGGAGCCTTCCTGAACTGTTCACACTTACAGACCATTGGAGAGAGTTCTGTCTTGGGGCAAGTCATTGAATTTCTCCACATAAATTTATAAGAATGTGTGTGAACCATAAGCAACGTCCTTGTCACTTTGTGAAAATCCTGCCTTTTCAGGTGTTAAGGGGCCCTTTAAGCATCTTACAGCATATCTTACAAGCTCTTCTAAAAGCATGTGGGTTATAAGGCTCCTCCTAAATTAGCAAGGTGCAGGCCTTTTCCTCTGCTATCTGAGAGCACATGAACCTGGGCTGTCTGGCTGGACAGGGAGCTGTGGTTCCAGGTAAGATAAAGACCTCAGCTGCATCAGAATCCCTGGGGAACTATTTTGAAAATATAGATTCTTGGACCTCATCTATGAGCCTCTGGACATGGGCTCAGGAAGCTGAGTACTTAACAAGCTGCCCAGGTGGGTCTGATGATCAGCCAGGATAGGAGATACTGGGTAGACTCTGAGAAAAATGCTTGAACATGCAAGATATAGCACACAGTTTCATAAAGGGCTTTGTCCCCTCACGTCCACACAGGGGATGTCAGGATTTAAGAACCCTGAAGGTAGATTGAGGCAAGGAGGCTGAGAGGGACTTGTGGGGATCTGACATCCCCTTGAAGACACTCCCCAGCCTCTCTCTTCTTTGGGGAGGCCAGGCAGTGCGTAGTCAAAGCCAGGACCAAGAGTCATGCTGCCTGCATCAGAATCTAGGTTCCACTGTTGCTGGCTTCTTGACCATGGACAGCTTATTTATCCCTTCCAATCCTCAGAGTCCTTATCTGCAAAATAGGGGTGAAAATTGGTCTCCAGTTGTATCAGTTTTTCTAGCACTGCTGGGAAAAATCCCAGAAATTTAGTGGCTTTAAAAACAGATTTATCATCTAACATTTAGAGGTCACAAGTCCTAAATCAAGGTGACAGCAGGGCTGTGTTCCTTTTGGAGGCTCTAGAGGACACCCTGTTCCCTGGTCTTTTCCTTCTAGTAGAGACTGCACACATTCCTTGGCCTGTAGACCGTCATTCCAAGCCCTAGTTCCATTGTCACAGCTCATTTTTTTGACTATGATCCTCTTGCCTCTATCTCATAAGGACCCTTGTGATTACAATGAGTCCTTCTGGACATCCCAGGATGCTCTCCTAAGGATTCTTAAGTTAACGATATCAACAAAGTCCCTTTTACCATGTAACTACTTCCTGGGATTTGGAATGGACATCTTTGGGGGTCCAGGATTCAGCATACTGTGCCAACTCAGAAGCTTGTCATGTGGCTTATGGAGATAATGCATGAAAGTCCTTACAGGGAGCCTAACACATAGTCAACACTTGGGGTGGTCTTACATTACTCTGATTTTCTGAGCTAAAGAATGTCACTTCATTTTATCTTTCTTTATAGTATAATACTATTTTATTATGTATTATATATTTATTATGATCATCAGTGACTTTTTGTGTTTTACATCTTTGATAGGTATCAGGCACTCTATCATCCCCCCTCTAGGAAAGAACACCTGTATTTCAGGGAGGTTGAATAACTCCTACAAAGTTTCACAACTAGTAAAAGCTAAGGCCTGGCTCATGCCAACAGCTGTATTTTTGCCCCTAGTCTTGACCTACTGCTTATTTTTCCTTTTGGTTCTTCCCTGGAGCACAATGTGGTTTTTGCAAACTTTTCAGAGCATGTTGGAGGCTTGTTGAGACAAGTGTTGTGGTGGAGAAGGGCAAAAGCTTGGGAGGCAGGAGGAACTTACCCACTCACCTGATTAACTTCCTCCTGTGGCTTGTGGCCACATCAGATTCAGTTTTGGAGCCTGAGTAATGGCCTCTTCACATCCACCCCCACTTGGGCCGAGGCAGGTGGTCATCATCCTGCTCATTCTCTTTACCAGTTCTGTACTAATGACTTACATTGATGTGGGCTATGGGTGGAAGGCTCTTTGTCTCTTCAGAGATAACTAAGTTGTTTGACTTGTGGGTGTGGAACGGTAAGAGGCTGCAGTCCTGCTCTTAGGGACCAGCAGCGGCTCCAGTCCCAGGAAATGTTTAACAATGCAAGGGCTATAAACTTTAAGTATTTAGGGGAAATGCAAAAACCAAATATGCTAAAGGCTTATCTAGAATGTCTGGAGTCCATGCTAAAAGCTTACCTAAGATGTGGAAGATATATGCTAATTGAAGCCTATTGAGAACTGAAACAAAGGGACCATTTGGCCTTTCCTCTCTGTATAAAAGACGTTTGAAAATCTTGTTCGGGGCTCGGGATTCAAACTGAAAGCTCCCGAGTCCGGCCGGCCGTCAATAAACCATTTTTCCTTCTCAAAATCATTCCTGAGTCCTGGCCTCTCTATACTCAAATAATTGAACTTTTCTTAAATTCCACAACATTTTTGATGACCCAGATTGGACTACAAATGAAGGCCAGAGACGGTAGCATTTTGCTGCCCCTTCCAAATCCCCAAGGAAGCCGGGAGGACTCGGGTGAACCCCAAATCTGGGCGCCCCTGGATTAAATTTAATCCAGAAAAGATGTGGGCTCCACCAGAATCTTCCCGACAAAATCGAGGGCAATGGAAGGTCTGAAGAGAAAGATTCTGGGAACGAAAAAGAACTCCGAACATGGAAGAAGGTAAGACTCCCCGGGTGAGCACAGTCTGGAAGGCCCTAGCTTTAATTGCTAGGAAGGGGAGGCTGATCACCTCCCGAGAGAACCCTAGTAGCCCCAGAAGGCTAGGGGGAAGCCGTTCTCTCTAGGCTTGGGAAAAGGAGGAAAACCAGGGAAAAGCCCTGGTGTTTTGGGTTTGTCTAACTGCATGTTAGAATCTGGTACTGGGTTCCTGGGAGAGTTGCCAAATTTGAGTAGGTTCTGTCTGCCCATTTTGGCTGAAAGCTGGAAAGCGGGGGAGCGGCTTGCCCCTTTTCAGTGAGTCCACCCTTCTATTCATAAGCTGCATTCCTGTTTGTTGTGCACCCGGCTGCCTGGAAGGGGGGGAAGTGAAGGAGGTGAAAAGCAGAATCAGAATAAATGCAGTAAAGTTCCCTCCTTAGGGTGTCAAAGCCAAAATACGTTTGCATTCTGCTCAGGTTCTTAAAAGGTATTGTAGTAACCTTAAGTAAGAGAATGTGTTCTGTGAAGGTAAAATTTGTCTTAAGGGTATAAATAATTATAAAAGTTTTACAAAGCATTGTTTAAGGTATTTAAGTGGCTAATTGCAGAAAGTCATTATTTAACAAAACTGAATTGATAATAATAATAATAAAAGGCAATTTTATAACAAACTTATTCGGCAGCCAATCTCCCCTGCCAACTTGCTTCCAAAAAAACTTTCTGGTATTACATGCTACTAAGTATTTAAAGTGAAGAAGAGTTCATTATTTTAACAAACTTGTTTAGTATTAATGGCAATTATATGTTGTAAGAAGTTTGCCTGGTAACAGTATGTGGGATATATGGAGTGTGTTTTTATTGTTAAGGAAACAGAAGATGATTTTGTCCTAAGATAAAATGATTGATTATGGGAAAGAGTAGAGTGTGGGACAGAACCTGAATGAATACTGAAAGTGTAGAAGGTTTGTGAAAGGAAAATTTTTATGATTAAAATTGAGTAAGATCAATATACAAAGAAAATCTTTTATCAATGGCTTCTTGTGCTTTAACCTCATCATTTCCTCAGTGTTTGAAGAAGAGTCTTACCTCTTTTAAAAGAATATTTTATGTTCTAGAAATCAAATCCTGAAAAGTAGCCTTTTATTTCCAACTAACTGCAAGAGATTTATTCTTTTACTTTAAAGGAAAAATTAAGGTAATAAGTTCATTTAATATGTTATAAGTTGAATGAAAGGTATTTAAAGGTGTTATAAAATTAATAGGTTTTCAAAAAAAAATTAATAAAACTGTAACTTAGAGTTAAAATCATTTATAAATGCATTTATATTATAAAACAGTGGAAAGACAATAACTGAAATTATAGCTGGGTGAATTTAGCCTGAAACTATTATTTAAGTGTAAATTCTAAACTAACCTTTCCTTTGTTTATGGTTACTTCAAGCCTAACCTCACCCTTTGCCTTTGCATATGGTTATTTCATAATTGAGAAGAGCTGGGACATCACTGTCTCCTCTCCTGGTATTAGTAACCCTTTCTCTCATGAATTCAAGTGTAAACTAAATAAATGGCTGCCTGATGGAATAAGGTTAAATGACCACTGGAGTTTTATTATCTCCAAAATCAAAAAGGGGGGTGGAGGGGGAGAAGTCTCCTGCCTTGACGGTCAGTGTTCCTAAGAGTGGCAATTCATGAGAGAAAGCAGTCTGTCTCCCTGAGGCTTCAAATAGCCTCAGTAAATATATATAAAATTAATCTTGTTGCTTATCCAAAATTCTGCTAATTTCAAAGAAAAATATAAAGTTCTAAAACAAAATGGTGCTAAGGCATTGAGAACATTTTGGTTATTACAATCCATTAAGTAAGGAAGAAAATTCTTGTGGTAAACTGCATGGTCATAGTGCAAATTAAGAAGAGTTTCAAAAGTCTTTGAAAAGTTTAAAGTAACTAAAGTCATGTTGTTGTGTCAAACTATTCATGTCTGCCTATTTGCTCAAATTGTTGAGGTTAAATATGCAGTTATATAAGTAATATGTATTTCTGGACCCCTAATTAATTAAGCTAAACAGTATATAAAATAATGCAAATTATAAGTAATATCAATGAGTTGTGTTTGTGTCTAACTCTTTGTGTCTGCCCATTTTAAAAAAATGCTCAATGTATGGCTTCATACATCAGGATAATATCAAAATAACAAATAAAAATTCTTAAAAGAGGTCTATTCAAATTGTTAAAAATTAAATATGCAGTTATATTTATAAATATTCTTAAAGCCCAAATTAAACTAAGCAGGATGAAAAAGTCATAGAAATCTGATTATGGAAACAATTGGGAAAGGGCCTCCTCTTTGCAAGAGCTTTTAAGGCAAGACTAGGTGTGGCAGATTAAACCTATCTACTAGGCTAGGGAATTAAGAATCAGTTTGCCTGGTAATTTCCCAGTTTAAACCTTTGTCAGCCATAAATTGCAAAAAAAAAAAAACACACAAAGATTAGGTTAATTATCACATAAGAAAAATGTTGATGTAACCTGGCGGCCTGCTGCCTCAGTCTCCCACTCCCGGGTTGGACAGCAGTGGAGGAGACCAGTTTAGGCCAGCCCTATGGGCAGTGGAAGGATGCCCAAGAAGGAGCTAACTAAGTCGGTGCCATTTCAGCACTAAATTCTATTCCTTATTCGAAAACGGGGTGAGCAGGTAAAAACTAAAATGGTTGGAATGTGATAGAGGAAGCAGTTAAATCAACCTTTTGCATGGGAAAGTTAAATCTCAGATAAGCTGTAACTTCTGAAGTATCCAATCTATGGAAAAACAGGAAGAGCTTGCATGCTAGGCTTAGGGGTATAAATTGTGTCATTTTTCTTTGTTCGTGGCACCAGCCATATCTGGCTCTGCACCCCTTCTTGCAAGATTGAGAATAAATTATTTTCTTCTCCACAATCTGGTGAGCCTTATTTTCTTCCAGAAGATTTCTTTCCAACAAAATAAAGGTAATTAGTGGCTCTATTAACAAATTTCAGTAAGTAAAGGAAAGTCCATAAAAACTATGGAGAAATCTTTCCTGGGTTATGATTTTTAAAAAATTAAGTAATTGTGTAATGTGTTTTAAAACCTGGTAGACAGTTATGCTTTTAAATTAATAATTTTCATAACTTAAAGAAAAGAAGTTTTTAGCTTCCTGTAAGGGAAAAAGAGAACATTCCTTGCATAAACTATTATGGTTTCAATTTTATTTAACTTGAGTGTAATCTCCCATAGTTAATTTATAAACTAAATTAACATTATATGTACAAAATCTTTACAGTAATGAAAATTGTAAGTTCACATTGGTGAAATTAGGCTAAAGGAAAAAGATTGTAGATATGCTCTCTTAAATAAAGAGTAAATTTCTTTGGTAATTGTAATTTAATAAGTTTATTTAAACATGAGGTGTCTAGTCAATGCGGTCATAGTCAATTATAAAGAGTTTGTAAAACATCTTCCAAACTGAAAATGTTTAAATAGTTGTAGTTGTAGAAGTCATTGTTAACTAAAGAAACTTAGATTGGTATTGGTAGCAGAAATAACTTCATGATAATAAACCTGTTTGAAGGCCACTGCAAAATACACATTTAAGTAAATGGTAATAAAAAGTTGTCTTGATTCTATTGGAAACATTCTGTTTTCATTCTAACAATGAAAAATAATATTTTTCCTCTATTACTAAAGTAAAGTACCTACTGTTATCTTCATAGTAAAATTGTGTAAGTAAATAGTCATTTGATATATGTATTGCGTTAAGTTGTTTAAAATATATATAAAACAAGGAGTAAACTTTAACATTGTCAAACTCTTGTGCATTCGAACCAGGCCTTGTATACATTACAGGTGGCCTCTCCATGTGAGTTATTGGCTAGGCTGGTCACTGACCCCTCAATTAAAAATATGTGCTATATCAGTCTCTGGTTCTGCTCCTGAAGTCGATGGAAACTATATTGCAGTTTCAAGCTCCTGCAGCTAATAATGACTCGGTACAGCCAAGTGTACAATGGATATCGCCTCCAGACTGGCACTGTTCCATGGTGCCAGAGAGCACTATGCACCAGGCTAGTAGAATACTGGAAAATCTAAGATGAAGGATGCTGCAACTTGCACACTGCGTTGAAGAACATGCTAAGTGGAGCCATGATACCAGGATACTGTAAGTAAAACTTAAACACAATTGGCATTATGGCCTGCTCTCATGGAGAGATAACGTGTAAAGTATTACAAACCTGAAACTCAAAACTAATAATGGCAACTCTGAATCCTTATGCATTAAGTAATGCATTAGTTAATATTAAGTGCTGCACTTTTATCCTGTACTAAATATATGCCTAATAATTGTAATGTTATCTTTTCTATTTTGGATCAAGTGCAGAAGTATATTAAACATGTTAAATTCCTGGTAAAATCATTTTCTAAACAGTTAATAACATGTCTATAGAATAAGGTGGCAGTCTCAGCCAGTCTCAGTCAACTTCTATATTCTGCTGTACTCTGCTGCGTAGCAAAAGTGAGGCTTGCTTGCTGATGGTGAGTCACCTATTGAACAAGTCAAAATTGCTAGACATTGTACAATGAAAACCAAGGTGTAAAAATCTTTATTCTGTAGTTCTGATCACTCCCACAGGTGAAAACTAAGAGTATTTCCAAATTAGTGTTCTAATCCTGAGTGAAGCCAGTTGCCCAAGGAGTACCAGTTCACCAGGAGCATCTGACAGAGTGAATGAGTGTCAATCATTGAACAGCTTGGAATGTGTCTTCAGACAAAGCTAAGTGTCTGTTGCAATTTCTCTCTAAAGATGGATAACTTAAAAAAGAATATATATGCTGTTCCCACCAGCTTTTAAGGAATGCCATCTTTATAGGCACCTAACCTTGTCTACCTCTGTAATCCAGTGTGTCCTCTTTTAAAAACAGGTATTCCAAAATTTTAATTAAGTTTGTTTCTTTCAGAGTGAACATCTTATTAACCATATGAAAACTTCATCCAACTTCGTACAGAATGCCAGATCCATCTTCCTCCAGTTAGAATAAATTAAAGAGCTTTACACCTTATTAGGCAATGACTACAGCCCATGGCCAACAGGAAGCAGTTACAGAAAAGAGATCATCTCCCTTCAGCACCACTTTTAAATTAAAGGTGTAAACTCTTTAAGAGTAAAATAAAAGTAATAGATGGATCTGGAACCTGATTGGAAATCCACGTGAGTGCCAGTGGCAGCAGAATAACTGCGGGAGGCCCCTGCCCAAGATTCTGCTGTCCAGAATGAAAAGTTCTAAACTTCTAAAAATGGTCCTGGATGCTGTACTAAAGACTGATAAATAATCAGTCAAGACAACAAACAGCCATCCACCTCATAGCTCCAACAATAATTATGCCAAAGCTTAGCAAGTAAACTTTGACAAAGGGGGGGAATGATGTGGGCTATGGGTGGAAGGCTCTTTGTCTCTTCAGAGATAACTAAGTTGTTTGACTTGTGGGTGTGGAACGGTAAGAGGCTGCAGTCCTGCTCTTAGGGACCAGCAGCGGCTCCAGTCCCAGGAAATGTTTAACAATGCAAGGGCTATAAACTTTAAGTATTTAGGGGAAATGCAAAAACCAAATATGCTAAAGGCTTATCTAGAATGTCTGGAGTCCATGCTAAAAGCTTACCTAAGATGTGGAAGATATATGCTAATTGAAGCCTATTGAGAACTGAAACAAAGGGACCATTTGGCCTTTCCTCTCTGTATAAAAGACGTTTGAAAATCTTGTTCGGGGCTCGGGATTCAAACTGAAAGCTCCCGAGTCCGGCCGGCCGTCAATAAACCATTTTTCCTTCTCAAAATCATTCCTGAGTCCTGGCCTCTCTATACTCAAATAATTGAACTTTTCTTAAATTCCACAACAACATGACCTGGATAAGGTACCTTGCCATCTCTGGACCAAGAAGTGATCCTTCTAGGCCTTGCCATCAGCTCCCAATCTTCCTAGAGCACATCTGAGGGGAGCAGCCCTCGTCTTGTCGGTTTGTTGCTCAGACAAAGCTAGGCCTTGTGGAGCTGGGGTACATGCAGTAGGCTGGTCCTCAGAAGAACTACCTGGGTGGGCAGGGTCAGCAGGCAGGGTTGAGGTTGGTGTCCCTCCCTCCATTCTCTATCTCCTCCACCTACAAGAAATAATTTTCTTCCAAGTCCTTGATGCACATTCCTCTAAAATAGCTTTCCTCTGTTGGCCCATCATTCCCTGGGGTCCTTCTTTATGTTCTAGGATGACTCCTCTCTTGATAAAACTTCTTTCCTATAGCATAGTGGTTAAAAGCACAAACCCTGGCATGGGACATACTTGGGTTCAAATCCCAAACTCCCCTCTTACTAGCTGTAATTTTCCTTAGGCAAATTGCTTGACATCTCTTAGTCACAATTACCCATTCCTTTAAATGGGAATAGGACCAACTTCACAGCATTTTCAGCCCACTACCTACAGCAAATAAGCACTCAATAATAACTGATTATCATTTCAGTCTTGTCTCAGCAAGGTGAGAAAACATTCAATTAAAACAATTCACCAGAACAGGGGTTCTTAACCAGGGTTCCATGAACTTCAATTGAAAAAGTAAATCAGGCAGCAGACTTGGCCTAGTGGTTAGGGCATCTGTCTACCACATGGGAGGTCCGTGGTTCAAACCCCAGGCCTCCTTGACCCATGTGGAGCTGGCCTATGTGCAGTGCTGATGCACGCAAGGAGTGCCCTGCCATGCAGGGGTGTCCCCCACGTAGGGGAGCCCCATGTGCAAGGAGTGCACCCTATAAGGAGAGCTGCCCAGTGTGAAAGAAAGTGCACCATGCCCAGGAATGGTGCCACACACATGGAGAGCTGACACAACAAAAAGCTGATGCAACAAAAAGAAACACGGATTCCCGTGCCACTGACAACAAAAGTGGACAAAGAAAATGCAGCAAATAGACACAGAGAACAGACAACTGGAGTCGGGGGGGAAGGGGAGAGAAATAAATAAATAAATAAAAATGTAAAAAGAAAAAGTAAATCATCTTCTTTACTTTATTTTTCTGGCTCCTAACTGAAATCAAGCATTTCCTTCACTTATGAATGTATGCAGTGAATAAATTACAGCAGTGACTGGCAAAGGGGTCTGTTGAACAAAAAATGTTAAGAACCCAGCACTAGAAGATGTGAATGCAGAGGGCATGACCTGCCCACAGAGATCTTCTTTTGCCAGCAAATCCTTTAATCCTTGATGGGTTTTGAGATGTGCAAGAGCTATATTTTGCCTTCCTTCAGTGCCTGCTGGGAGCAGTGAGGAACTGGCAGACAGGAGGGATGCCTGTTTCCCATGCCCTCATCTCTTCTGCACATTCTTGCCTTCATACAATCAAGCAATTAGTGCCCAGTTTTCACTGATTTTCTACCCTGGGATTTAATATTTTCTTTGTGGATGACACATGATGCTTAATAGAATTAGCATTTCTAAAGTGCAGTGGGTTATATCCACTGCATCTCACTCCAGCCAAGGGCCCTTTTCTTCTGAATGAAACAGTTTTTCTCAGCTCCCAAGTCTGTGTTACTTCCACTATGTCACAGTGTCCCAGGGACAAGTGAGAAGAAAATTAATCCACATATACATATATGTATATGAATATTCAAGTAAATTAATACTTATGAACTTGTGCTTTCTTACTTTTGGTTTATTTTTCTAGAATACATTTTCAGAAATCCAATTGCTAGATCAAATTGTAGACATCATTTATAAGTTCTTAAAAATATATTAAAAAATTAGCACACCAGTGTGTCTTGTTTCTAGGCATGTAAAAATCAGCACTGCGTTTGGGCCAGCTCACCACACAGGTCAGGAGGCCCTGGGTTTGAACCTTGGACCTCCCACATGATAGGCAGATGCCCTAACTGTTAGGCCAAATCCACTTCCCATGCTTGGTGTTCTTTTCCTTTCTTTCTATTTGTTTTAACAGAAAGCCTCACAAACATGTTTTTGCACATGTGACCATTATGTAGTCTCAAAGCAAGAATTTATAAAAATGCCTTTTCATGTCACTTGACCTCTGCATGCCAAATTTGCTTCCTCAATCTCCCCAGCTAATTCTAGAGTCATAAGCCTGGAAAATAGGAAAATGAAAGATGACCCAGTGTTGGTCTTTAGATCTTGATGGGGTGTCTTGTAGAAGACAGATTTCAGAGAAATCATAAGCTTGTGTGTTCATGGGGCAAGTTTGCTTGAAGAAGGGTTGAATATGATCTGTAACATGTTTTAAATTTAAATACCACCATTTAAAAAGTGGAATATTTAAAATATCAATAGTTGATTATTTTGGGGGGAGAGGAAGAAGCTGTGCACCACTGGGCCCATAGTCCTATCCCCAGACTGGACAGAACCTGCTGCAGTTGTACCCTTGAGACAGAGCACAAGCTTTCCAGTTCTCCCCAGTTATCAATAGTCCCTAGTCATAAACACTTTTACTAATTTATATTTACATGCTGCCATTTAGGCATTTGAATTTCTCACTCCTGCTTGACTGTCCATAGGGTAGGAATGAGCAAGAGTGTAAATTATAAGGGGGTTTGGGTTCAATATAAGGTAGATTTGTTACCTACTCTACTTGTGTGGGGAGAAATGAGGTCTACCTTTGGGGCATAGTATTTACACTCGACCTACTTGAGCACAGGTATAGTGCCCAGTGGTCAATAATGATGTTGACCAGGTGGTGACAAATTTTTTGGTAACCAGCCAGAGAGTAAATATAGTACATACTTTCAGCTTCATGGGCCATATGTATGTTGCCCTGACTCAATTCTGCTGTTGTAGTGTGAAAGCAGTGAGGGCCAATACATAGATACATAAGTGTGTCTGTGTTCCAATTAAACTTTATTTTCAAAAACAGGTAGGGAGCCAGATTTGGCTAATGATCTCTGATTGGACTGGGTGGATGTACCCTCAGCAGAAACTGCTGATCAGTCACAGCTTCAAGTCTTTCTCAGAAGTCAGGATCAGTCCATCACAGTCAGGTGACAAGTATCTGGGGCTGGCTCTGGGATGAGTGAGCATTAAGGCCCTTTCCCACTATTCAAGACAGCTGTAAAATGAGTAGATTTTGTGCCTCCTTTCCTTCCTTTTAATAATTTAGGTACATATCTATAACATTTGGGTAGATTAGCAGATTTTGCCTTAGTAAACTTACCGCATCAATATCCTATTTAAATTGCCACTGGTTGTCATTTTACTCCTGAGTTCATCCACGATATCCTTGCCTCTGGTCTCTGCTTCTAAGGTGGGTCATGGAAAATTTTGTACCGGAAAGACATACTGAATATATTCTTGGGTTTGTTTCTCTTACATAGGATTTATTTGGAGTCAAAGAATTTCTTCCCCAGAGTGCATCTCTGAAGTGGCTTAGTGCCCGTATTTGCAACCATGTCATTCTGAAGAAGCTTTGTGGAAATCTCCTTTTCATTCTGAGTGGATTTAATGAGAAAAATTTAAATATGGTGTGTATGTTTATAGTAAGAGTACTTTAAGCTTTCATTATCTTTATTTTGTCTGTGAATGTATTTGGATTAGATGATGTAGGCGAGGCAGGAATGACCTCATTAGAGCTCCAAAGTGCTTTTCATTTCAGAGATGGGAGAGTAATTTCAGTAGGTGCCTAGAATGCTCTTTGCTGTGGTCATCAAGTGGGCAGTTATCACCTTTCTATATCATATCTATATGGAAATATTGAATGAGATGATTTCTAACAAGTTAATTTCTGGTATTCTAATGATTTGTTTCTTTTAAAAAAATTACTGTGTGTTTAAATTTGAATGATTGTTTCCATATATATGCACATATGTGTATATGTGCATGTGTATTATTTTTAAAACATGTAAACCTTTGGACAAAAATATATTGGTGTTCCTAAATATATTTGTATTTTGTAATGTTGTATTTTCTAAAACAGGTTTTTAAATTCTTGAGTGAAGATGGCAGGGATTTTAAAAAATAATATTTATTTTTTCTGCTGATAAAATTAAGGCAAAAATTCTATTCAAAATTTTGAAATTCAGAGATGCACGAAGAAGGAAAAAAACTACCTATAATCACAACCCATTAGGCTGTATAATTACCATGTTGTTGCCTTTCATTTCGTTCCTATATACCCTGTGTGTGTTGTACATATTTTATAGGACTTATAGTTTAGAAAATTTTTCATTCAGGCTCCTGCTTTTCTCCTAGTCACGTCTGTGTATACTCACTTGTTTTCTTTCTAGACCTGCCACCCAAGTTCTCCTACCTTTGTGTGTGTGGTTGTGATAATTTAATTCTTTTTTTTTTAAATTATCTTTTTCTCTCCACCTTTTCTGAGACTTTTCCCTTCTCTCTTCTAGAGGACATTTTGCCAGAAAGGGTGAAATTCTGTCACCTGAGCAGTTAGTGCACTCCTAAGGATGTGTGGAGGGTGACTCAGCTGACTGAAGGGGCAGCCTGGGCTGTGCTCTACCTCAGTGGCCTTGGCAAGTACCCAATTCTAAGGTCCTTGGCAAAGTACCCATGACCACCCCCTAGCCTATCAGGAGCCCTGCTCTTGTTCTGGCCCCTTTAATGTGGCAGCTGACTGGAGTTAGGGTTGCAGGCTGAGTTCCCCAGCACAGCTCTCTTGCTCAGTTGTGACCTTGTGACTTTAGGTTCTAGGCACATTGGAATTTCTTTCATAACCATTTCCAAAGCCCAGACTCCCTGCAGAAGGCAGCCTTGCCCTTGACCCTTGTGCCTTCTGTGTCATCTCTTTGTCAGTAAAATAGCTGCTTGGCAGAGTGACTTCACAGGACACTTTCCTTGATCCTGTATCCCCTGGGCTGTTAGCCAGATGCTGCCACCCCTCCTAATGGGGACCCCTTGTTCAGGCTGCTCCAGGAGGCAGCCCCGGTGACTGCTGGGAGCGGCTACTGAAGGTGGGCGGGACCTGGGTGTTGGTGGCTGAAAGCCCCAAGTCAGGTGTGGATTTTGGAGGTTCCTGTGGTATGAGGTGGGAGGTGCCCTCAAAGGCCATTTTATTCACACTACATTCAGAAGTTTGCTTTTTGCTTGATTAATTAACATTCAGTTATTCATTTCCAAAACCTAGATCTTTACTTGGCTGTTGAACTTAGTTTACAAATGTTATTCTCATTAGAGCCTGACAAATTCCAAAGAGCCCCAGAGCTGAGACTCTTGTTTCTCTCTCTGGCCCTCTTGGAGCCCTGCCTGAAGCCCAGGTGCTCATCCTGTGTGAAGGTTGCTTCTAGTACATCTTTTGTTGTTGGTCAGAAATACTTTGGGTGCAGGTGAAAATGCAGATTCTTGGGCCCTCCTCAAGATCTATTGAAACTCAGAATTCCAAGAGGGTGTGTCCCTGGGATCTGCATTTTTAATAAGTACCCCCAGGTGACTCTGTTGTACTCCATTGTTTGCAACCTAATGCTTAAAAAAAAAAAGCCTTGCTAAGAAATATTCCTTAAAACATTAAAAAAGGACATTTAACATATTTTATGTGCATTGTGATATGTTAGAAAATACATGAGTAAAAAGAAGAAAAACAACCTGTGTGTGTACCACCCAGGGGTAGGCACTGGTAGTATTTTGGTGTCATCTTACAATTGTTTGGTATAATAATTCCCATTACAAAAGTATGATCCTAGGACACACACTTTCTCTAACATTCCTTTTTATTGAGTAAAATAGCATTGTATTTGTTAGATACAGGCTGAGTTGATGTATCAGAGACCCAAAAATACAGCCACTGAAGCAATTTCTTTCTTTCTTGTAATACAGAGATCAGTGGTCTGGGGTGGTGGTGGAGGGGTGTGGGTGTGTACCACAAAGTCATGCAGGGACCAGTGTACTCCACCCTGTAGCTCTGCCACCCCTGGATGCTACCCTCCCTAGACTGGTTGAAACTGGGTCATCTCCATGTTTGTTCCAGCCAACAGGAAGTGGGGAGTGAGGAAGGGCGAGAGACTTGACATCAAGGAAGTAGCTCAGAAGTGAGCCAGATGGCCATGCCTTGTGAGGGGGGCCAGGAGGTGTGCTTTCTACCTGGGTGGCCAAGTGCTCAGTGAACGCCTGAGTGGTTCTAGTGATGTGGGATATGGGGTGGGAGGCTCTTTGTCTCTTGGGAGATAACCTTAACCTAAGCTGTCTCTCCTGACTTGTGGGTGTAGAACGGTAAGATGCTGCAGTCCTGCCCTTGGTGACCATGGCAACAACTCCAGTCCCAAGAAACAGTTTATCAATGCAAACTCTATGAACTTTAAATATTCAGGGGAAATGCAAACCAAATGTGCTAAAAGCTTATCTAGAATGTATGAAGTCCAATGTAGAAGCTTACCTAGATGTAGAAGATATATGCCAATTCAAGCCTATTGAGAACTGAAACAAAAGGACCATTTGGCTTTTCCTCTCTGTATAAAAGGGACTCAAAAATCTTGTTCCCAGCTCAGGATTGAAACAGAAAGCTCCTGAGTCTGGCTGGCCATCAATAAACCATTTTTCCTTCTCAAAATCATTCCTGAGTCCTGGCTTCTCTACACACAAATAATCGAACTTCTCTCAAATTCTACAACACTAGTACTGAAAGCAGGAAGGGAAGAATGGAAACTGGGGGGTGAGAATGTCCAGGTCAAAACTAAATTTAAAAAATATTTTAATGCAGAGAACGTTTTCCATTGCATGAATTTTTTTCTCCTCATCCTCCTCTTCCTCCTCTCTCACCCCCTCCTACTCCTCACCACTCTCCAAAATCTCATCCTCATTATATTCTATTGTAAAATCAAACCATCCTGGGAATATATTGTGTTATATTGTATTATAGATATGCCTTTATACATTAGGCAAATTATTTTTCTTAGGATACACTTGAAGAAGAACACATAGTGATCGGAGGGTTGGCCTATTTGTTTTTATCCTCCCCCCCTGTCTTGTGGCTTTTTGCTTGCTATCTGCTGTGTCCATTCTTGTGCATTCTTACGTGTCCGTATTTATTTATTTATTCCCCCCACCCTTGCAGCTTGCTTGTTTTCTGCTCTCTGGGTTCATTCATTGGGTGCTCTTCTGTGTTTTTTCTTGTCTCCCTTTTTGTTGCGTCACCTTGCTGATTTGGCTCTCCACAGTGCTGGTGGTTCAGGTAGCACTCCGCAGCTTGCGGGCAAGACTTCCTTGACAAGGAAGCCCTGGGACACGAACCCAGGGTCTCACATATGTTAGAAGGGAGCCCAACTAATTGAGCCACAGCCACTTCCCAGTGTTTGCCTATTTTTAAGACTTTGATATATATTGTAGTATAAAAAAGTTGAGCCTATTTACATTTTTATTAGCATTTGAGACTTAAAAACAACTTTCTAAATGCCACTTTAAAACTGTGTATCCTAATATTACAATTATTTCCTCCTGCTCTTCAGCCACATAAGGTTATTACATAAGTGTAACCATGTACCTATTCTGTTTTAATTTCTGACATTTTCCCACTTAATATTACTTATAAACATTCTTTAGAAACAGTTTTGTGTTTCTGTCTTTTCATATTCATATTTATTATTTTTGGCATGACATACTGTTTGTGCATATTGTAACATAATGCAATTAACCAACTATCTAGTAACGAACTTTAATGTATTTCTGGGTTTCTGTTGCTAGAAATGAGCTTTTCCATATCCATTTTTCCCTCCTTCTGAGGTGCCTTTTCAAGTGGATAGTTTTTGAGGTCCTAAAATGACCCTCAGTACCAAATTCAAATTTAAAAGTTTAGTTGAGTTATAGGCAAGTTTTTCCTTTATATTCATACTCAGCTTTATATAAATGCTGAAAGACAGGATTTGACCAAGTGGTAAATTCACATCTGAGAGTACAGCAGAAGAACAGCTCGCATGGAGATATTTTCACTGACAATTGGAGAGGGAACAGGTGCACTAAGAGGTGCTGTAAATCTGTATTTTGTTCTGCTTGTTAAATGTGCCATATATTTAATATCTGTCATTTGAAATGACAAAAGCAGATGCTAAAACTTCTCTTTTAGCAATCTTCTGGGGTTTCTGATCTCACACTACCTTTTATTATATCAAACAGTAGAATTTTATACAATTGATGAGGACTGGAACCACATACATCAAAAGCAAGGTTGGCTCTCTTTGTAAAGTTAATGTGGCGCCACCATGTGGTCAAAGGTTACACAGAGTTTCCAATTCATTAGGAATGTCAGTTATGGATTTAATTCTTGACATATTTTTAACTTGAGGGCCTGAAGGAACTATGGCGTTGCATTATACAAATTTTAAAAATAAGTGAATTGTTGTTAATAGTTTTATATCAGACTCTTGTAAATATGCATACATTAAAATTGTAAATAAGATATCAACCCACGGTGTTAGTCTCCCCAATTGTGGAAGCTGTACTGACCTGCAGTACAATTTGGTGATTACAACAGCTCTGGTATGCAAAAAATAAGAAGTGTTACATTACTGACAAATAAAGAAATAGCATTACTAGTCACATAGAATGGGTATATAGAACACACGGTGGTTTTGTATCTATATATATTTTCTTTCCCAAGTAAAACAGTTATTGTCTGAAAAAGTTTGATTAGAATTTTGGCAGAAAACATCATCAAAAGTTCATCCAATGGAAGCAACTATTGATCGAGTATAATTCAAAGCATATGTTTGTAGCTGTTTTCTGTGCCCTATTACAGCTACTCTCCAATTATACTATGAGAAATTGAGTCATTTAGTAAAGGAAAGCAAATAAAAAGTTATTTCATTTTAAAGTACAGTTTGGAAATAAAGAGTAAATGTGGTTATCTATATAAAATTGATTTCTGAGGCTGTGACTAAGTCTAGCAACCTATGAGGTTATCTCAAACTTCTGGATCAGATAACTTTTTCCCAAACTGGCTTCGTTTCATGATATTAAATCTCAGAAGCTTCAAGCCTTTGACTGGGGAAGCAGTGCCAAGAATTATTTCCACCATAACCAGGTGAAGTCTTAAATCTTCAGAATAAAATGGGTCCTGAAAACTTATCAAGGAAGCCAGCCTGGGTTGCTGGGTTCTAATAGGGGTCATTACTATGGGAAGTATTTGGGAGAGTTAGACAGGAATGTGTTTGTGTTTCCTCATTCGATTCTAAAACAACACAAGGTGTTGTGGGATGGACCTCTCCTCCTTGCCCTGTCATGGGCAGTAAATACGAATCTCCACTGTGATGTGTCATTTCATCATACTACAGACACAGACTTAGCAGTCAGACTATCCTAGGGTTGTTACCTGCTGGGTCAGGGGCCTTGGCCACATTACATTGCCTAGGCTTTCTTTTCCATATACAGGTAAAATTACCATTTTTGAGTGCTGAGTATATGGCGCATTTCCCCTGCCTCCTGTGACATTGTTGTAGAATTTGAGAGAGGTTCAATTATTTGTGCATAGTAAGGCGAGGACTTAGGAATGATTTTGAGAAGGAAAATGTTTTATTGATGGCCAGCCAGACTCAGGAGCTTTTTGTTTTGAACCCGAGCCCCGAACAAGATTTTCAAGTTCCTTTTACACAGAGAGGAAAGGTCACATGGTCCTTTTGTTTCAGTTCTCAATATAGGCTTGAATTAGCATATATCTTCCACATCCTAGGTAAGCTTTTAGCATGGACTTCATACATACTAGATAAGCTTTTAGCACTTTTGGTTTGCATTTGCCCTGAATATTTAAAGTTTATAGAGTTTGCATTGATAAATTGTTTCCTGGGGCTGGAGTTGTTGCCATGGTTACCAAAGGCAGTGCTGCAGCTTCTCACCATCCCACACCCACAAGTCAGGAGAGACAGCTTAGGTTAAGGTTATCTCCCAAGAGACAAAGAGCCTCCCACCAATAGCGCACATTAACATAGGTGTGATTATCTCTGATGTGCAGATGAGGAACCTGATGTTTAGAGAATTTTACAGCCTGCCTTCCATCCCCAAGGGAGAACATGGGAGGCCTTAATTGCAAAGCACCTTCCCAAGCCCTTGGTTCCTCTACCTGCCATCTGATAGGTGGGGAGAGCTGTGCCTCTCTCAGGGGACCCGGCCCCATCATGGTGCCCCATGGGGCATATGGTAGCATCTCAATAACTAGCATTCATTATCCTTCACTGTGGGTTTGGGTTTTTTGGTTGTTCTGGTAATGGTAATTGATAAGATAATCTGATAGTGATTTTCAAAAGTTAATCTCTTCTAATCACATCAAAGTGACTACATGTTTAATGGAGACTGTGCTTTGTGATTTTGAATATTTGAAAAAACCAACTTCCCCTGTTTCCTTTTTTAAATTGTAGAGTTACCCTCCCACTTACAACATGAAAGACATGCTGGTGCCAACTGCAGTCTGGAATGGGGGACATGACATGCTTGCAGATGTCAATGATGTCAAAGTCTTACTGACCCAGATCACTGCTTGGTGTACCACAAGACTATTCCTGAATGGGAGCATCTCAACTTTATCTGGGGCTTAGATGCCCCATGGAGTTTGTATAATGAAATTACTCATCTAAAGAGGAAATATGAAAGCCAGACTTAAAAGATATAGAGTGTGGCAGACTTGGCCCAGTGGTTAGGGTGTCCCTCTACCACATGGGAGATTTGCAGTGCAGTGCTGAGGCCCACAAGGAGGGCGCTGCCACACAGGGGTGTCCCCCATGTGGGGGAGCCCCATGCACAAAGAGTGCACCCCAAAAGGAGAGCCACACAGCATGAAAGAAAGTGCAACCTGCCCAGGAATTGTGCTACACACACACACGTAGAGCTGGCACAGCAAGATGATGCAAAAAAAGAAATACAGATTCCCATGCCACTGACGACAACAGAAGTGGACAAAGAAGATGCAGCAAACAGACACAGAGAACAGACAACTGGGGTGGGTGGGGGAAGGGGAGAGAAATAAATAAATAAATCTTTTAAAAAAATGTAGAGTTTTTTCACAGGTTTTTTTTTTTCTTTTTATATCCAAGGTAATTGTGAGACTTTGAAGATGCCCAGTTCTCTCCAAAGAGGATTAGAATCTCACTAGCCATTTTTGTTTTTCTTTAATTAAAATCACCAGCTGATTAAGAAATTAATGTCTCAACTATAGTGCTGTTTATTTAAGTCTTTGTGGAAAGATACATATAATCATTCTGTTTATCCTTCCAATTTAAAATGCACTGTATTAGCTTTTTACTTCCGCCCAAGCAAATTAACACGTGTTTGGCTTTTTAAACTGATGTTCATTAATAAATAACTTGAGAAAATCTCAGTGTAAAAGTGTCTAGCTTTCATCTCCTTGCTTTCCCTTCTAAGGATTTGTATTTATGCACCTAAGTGATACTTTTTTCATGCTTATTCAGTAGGTACAGATTTAAATCCAGTGAAATCCCAGCTGTGTCAGTTACAAAGCTCCCATGATGAATTTTATTTATCAAACTTACCTGCAATAGCTGTGAGTTAGTAAATGGTTAAATGGCTCAGGCCAAGAAAAATAATCTGCTGAAATCTTTGAAAACCAATTGCACAGAATCCCATAGAGACACGTTATCATTGGTTACCAGCTGGTTTTCTTTTAACTAGCTGCTCTATCTCAGTAATGATGTCATGGTGTAGAAAAACCCTGTGGCTGCCCATGAGAAGAGAGTCCAAGTTTACTTTTACACAAAAGAAATGTGACCATGACTTTTCACACCAAGATTCAGGGACTTGGTTTTTTTTTTGTAGTTATATGTTCATATTTCTAGCCCTGATCTGCATCCCTATGCCAGGAAGCCCATATTCACATACTTTTCCTGCAATGTTTCCTTACAGTACTCTCTGGTGGACAGATGATTCTGTGATAGAGTTACCTGAGCTGCAATATTAGTATTTAGTTTTGGTTGTTATATGCAAGCACAATACTACTACTTTGTAACATTTAAATGTCTTATTTAAAGTTTTCAATAAAACTCAGTAAGCCTCAGGCCTGAAGAATTTTATATATGCAGTTTGTCCATGATTTAATCGCCCTTTTATTCTTCCCTTTTCCTTTTGGCTGGACTTAAATCTTTCTTTCTCATCTTTCCCCAGTCCTTACTCATTGTAAATCTTGCTGCTACTGCTCATGAACATATGTTCCTCTCTTTTGGGGAGGAGACCACAGTCTCAAGAGTAAGGAGGGTTAGAGATGTTTGGAAACACTAGCTTCATAAGTTATCCTGCAGGCACCATGTTAGTGAGGCTGTGGGTGGAGACTTGGCAGCCCTCAAACCCTGTGCAGGTAGCCCATGGGCTGCAGGCAGGACCGTGGGTTTGTAGGCTGTTGGTCCAACTCCTTCTCCATTGTAGAGATGAGGTAACTGTAGTAGTCAGATAAAGGGAACTGATACAAAATACCAGAAATCTGTCAGCTTTTAAAAGGCTATTTATTTGGGGTAGACACTTAGAGATATGAGGCCCTAAAGAGTCCAACTCAAGGTACCATTAAGAGGGACTATCTTCCCCAAGTCTGTTGCCATCTGTTAATGAAATGTGGTGGATGATGTCTGCTAGTGTTGAGCCTTCCTCTTGTTTCTTAAGGCTCCATGGTCCAAGTTTCTTCTGATCTAAGCTGTAGGCTGTCCTAAGGCTCATCACTCTCCCTGGGACTCATTTCTTTCCAGGTTCAGCTGCTCTGTTTTCTCTACAAGGTCAGCTGTAGGCTATCAGGCTCATCTCTCTTCCCAGGGCCATGTCTATGGCGCACTCTCTCTTCCTGCATATCTGCTTCTGTATTCTCCTTCTCCATGTATTTCCTTCCATGTGAGAGTGTTTTGTCCCCACCAAGAGGCTGGGGACTCAACCCTATATGCCCTAATGATGTGGTCAAATAAAGGCCCTAATTTTGATTTAATAACAGAAAGTGAAACTTCCAAATGTAATACAATCTAATATGCCCAGAGGAACAGTTCACAACCATAACACAATATCTACTTTTGGAATTCATAAACAATACCAAACTGTCACAACAAGCAAGGTCAGGAGAGGTAGGTCTCCTGAAAGGGCCCCTGGAACATAGACGTGGAGCCCCAGTAAGATCTCTCCCACTAGGGTGTGAGTTTGAGGGAAGGGGCTACCTTCCCTGTCTCTTTCTAGCCCAAATCTAACCCAGGGCCTGGAACAGAGTGTTCCACTGGGTATATGAAGATAGACTAAATGTATGAAGAATGAAAGGACTTCTTCATGTAACTAAGGAAAATTAGATGCTCAAATAACATCTGGGAAACTCTAGTGAGTGAAATGGAATCAGTGTGATTTTTCTTACACCCACAGGAAGGAGTAAAAATATACTAGAGGCAAAGGGTGTGCATGTGCAGGAGGGTGCACCCCTCCCCGACTGGCCATATGTCCCCAGGGAGCTCTTCTTTTTGCTTGAACCAAGACAAAGTGGTTTGGTCAGGCACAGGCAGGTTCTTAGGGCTGGGGAGGAAGAGACAGTGAGTGGGTATCTTTGTAGTCAGTAAAGCTCCCACACACTACACCATAAGCTGAGGAATGAGTAGGGGCTGCCATCCACTTGCTTGTTGTGCTCTTTGCCTCTTTTCCACACTTTTCTCTGGGGATTCCTTCAGTGTGTGGACCATTCTAAAGGTGGAGATTTTGCACATTGGTTCTTACTAGTTGGGCCACTTTGCACATTTGCCTTTTCTAGAAACTTCTTATCCCTGACACAACTCTGTAGACCCTTTGTATCCTTATGACCCTGGCTTCATTGACCTAGTTATGTTAACTCAGCCTCTGAGAGCTGGAACTTTGCAAGGTTGGAACTTTTGTCTAAAAGACCTGGGATAAGTTGGTAGGAGCTCTGACTCTGTTTTCAACTGGCTTTGATGTGTATTCTGTGGAGCAAAACTTGATGTTCCCTCGCAGAGCCTCAGAGCAAGGAAAGGACTAGTTATTCTGTCAACTTGGAATTCTTCTCTAAGACATGGGGAAAGGAAGAGCCACCAAGTGTCACAATTGAGAAGGAAAAGTCATTTTCCTTTTGCCACAAGAGGGCAGGCTTGACTTGGCTTGCACACCTTCCCCAGCACCCATGACTTCATTTCTTAGGAAGACTTTCCTCAGGGAAAGAACCAGGCTGCTTTAGGAGCCAGTTAGTAGTTTGAGACTGAGAAGATTAGCTGTGTCAGCATTCATGTCCTTCTAGGAACGTGACTAATTCTTCTCTAATGAATAACACCTGAAACAATTTCCCAAAGGATACCTCTCCCAACTGTGACATATGAAAATAAAATTTTGCCTAGAAGGTGAGCAAATGGTTAGCACCACAGTCATGGGTAGGTGCGTGTGGAATGAAGAAGGCATTAACCCAGACCTCAAAGTAAAGAAGGTCTAAAATTTAGGCTGTTTTTTGTTTGTTTGTTTTTATTTTTTATTTATTTTCTCCCCTTCCCCCCAACCCTCCCCGTTGTCTGCTCTCTGTATCCATTTGTTGTGTGTTCTTCTGTGACCACTTCTATCCTTATCAGTGGCATTCATTCAGAGTATCTATTGTAATGTGCTAAGTGGCAGATTCCGAGTCAAATTCCAAATTAACCAAGTAAAACTCTTTTTCTCCAAGATGGTTTTAGTAGTACTAAAATAATGCTTTCTACTTTTACAGTGTGCTTTCAGAGTTTTTCAAGTCTTTTCTGTTTTCTGCACAGGCCAAATAGGAGAGTTTAATGGGGATGTGGTGGGAATCACCACCCCTGCATCCTTCAAATCCTTGATGGTGGCACGAATTTCTGCAATTCCTCCCAGAATCTGTGATTGCTTTTTGTTTACTATTTTGCTAGGTAGGAGCAGTTCTAGTGGCTTCCACTTGGCCTTTCCAACCATAATAGACTTCACTCCATGAGTCAGGGATCCAATGTGGGGATTCTGCCAGTTACTGAGTATGTCTATTCCAATTATGCCTTCTGGAACTGGGGAAATAACCACAGAATGGGTCCGGGGATGCACTGGTCCAACTGTGAGATGGACCTGAACTAAAACGCCATTAATTACCTGACCTCCATTAGCCCCTACTCTGACTGGTGGACTACAGTGATGTTTGGGTCTTCTGGAATAAATGCCACGTCTGAGCCCGAGTCTAATAATCCCCCAAATGTCTGATCATTTCCTTGTCCCCAGTACACAGTTACTCTGGTAAAAGGCCATAGATCTCCTTGGGAAAGGTGGGAAGAAGATTAACAGTATAAATTTTGGGCAGTTGAACAGGATCCTTCCCCAAAGAGACCTGGCCTACTCCTCAATCAAGGGGCTCTGGGTCTGTAAACTGTCTCAAGTCTCGGAATTGATTATGGGGCCATGATTCTCTGCAATTGTAATTTGAGTTAGGGTTTCATTCACTTGACCTAGAACTCTTCTGTTCATACAGATCCAGAAGAAATTTAGAAGACTGCCCATCTATATCGCTGCTAGGTATCCCATGATGTATTAGCCAACACTGTAACTCCACTTGACTCAGACTCTCTCCAGTGAATATTTGGAATCTGCCTTTCATTACAGTAGCCATACCCACCTTGACTCGGCCATTGACTGCCCATACTTGACTTTTACTAGACTGACATCCAATCTTCCAAATAATGTATAAGGATTCTAATTCCATCACAGACCTCCATACAGTAGGTAATATGACTACAGAGAAGAACAACCACAGAGCTCTTCAGGGAAGATGGAGTTAGTCTTACAAATTTTTTCCTCACAGTTCTGGTTAAAGGTGTGTCCTCTGGACATTCCTGGGGTGGGTGGGCAGCTCTCAAATGGTAAATGCATTCTAGCATTCCAATCTCCCTAAGCCTTTGAATTCCCTCTTCTTTTGTGTGTCAGGGCAAATCAGGCATCTCTACCTCAGACATGCTAGGCCATCTTGTGAAGAAGTAGGAGCCTGTGACCACCCCCAACCGAGAGGAAAATTCCACAGCCTGTAACCAACTGTATCAAGCTTGCTCAACTGTAAAACCTTATCTCAGAACTTCCTTCCTGTAGAAAATCTCATCAGACCCTGCCAAAAGACCAACCTGACACAGATCCTTGTAAATAACAAAAACTCTCCAATCGCTTGTCTCCCCTGATAGAATTCCCATCACTTAATTAACCACAAACATCTGCTTCTGTATGTCCTTGCTTGCTGAGCTATTGCCCCCCACCCTGAACCTAAAGGCCTGTATAACAAACTTCCCCTGCAACCCGGGGCTGCTCTCTCCTCTGCGCAGGATGAGGCAGTCGCTGCAAGCTAATAAAGCTCTCCATTGGAACTTTATTCAGAGTCTGTGTCTGGATGATATTGCTAGTCTATAACAATCTTTTGGCCCATGTTTCAATCAGTCACCCAAACAAACTGTTAGAGCCCTTTCTAACCCCTTGAGCTACAGCACTGAATCCAGAGTTTCTGCTTAGTGTGCTCATATCAATAAATTCAGCATAATCCAGCTTTACATTTCTTCCACCATTATCCCATATCCTTAGTATCCATTCCCACACATATTACCCTGATTTCTGTCTGTATACGTTGGAAAACTCATGCAGTTCTTTCTGAGTATACCTTACTTCATCATGAGTCACACTTTGTATTTCACCTTTGGGGACTTGTTGTGATTTTAGTCTAGTAACAGGTCTCAAAGACAAGAGAGGTGGTGGGGGTTGGTAAGGAGAAGGATTAGAAATGCCTTACCAGCTACTCAACTCAGGGCATTCCCTTGCATTTTCTTCTAGTGAGGATGGAATAGTGTCTTCAGGCAGGTGGTGGAAGGCAGTTTCCTCAGGTTGGGCAGTGCATGCTAGAGATTGGCTGGTACATGCCTCAGGGCTGGGAAGAGGTCCAGACTCCCTAGGGCAGCACGGAGGCTGGGCAGGGCATGCTTCAGTTTGGTTAGTACCCAGCTCAGTGGTGGAAGTTGTTTCAGACTCCCTGGGCAGGCTGGAGGCTGGATGATACAAGGTTGACAAGGTATGGTCTAGGCAGGGCAGGCCATGGCAGGCTTATCTGGTAAAGTCTCAGCAGAATGCAGGGTTCCAATTTCAACACCAATATTATCATCATCCCATAAATGTCCATCTCAATTCTCTGGATTCCACTCTTTTCCAATCAATGCCTCCACTTAAACTGCAGAAACACTGTGGAGCTGAGAGTTTAGTTTCCTATGTAACTCTGCTTTTTGTACTATGAGAGTCTGAGTTTGGTTCTCAGATATTTCGAGGCTGTGGCTACAGGAGACAAGATTTTCTTTCAGAGCACAGATAGAAACTTTCACATCATCCGTTCTGTTTTTCAGTTTCAAATTTAAAGACTTTAACTCATCTCTTTCTTTTGTAACAGTATGCAGAGTATCTAGGAAGAGCCAGCCAACATCATTACACTCTTTGACTCCAGAAAACTCTGTTAAGGTGGTGAAAACACTCTCACCCAGGTCCTTGCTTCTCATAAAGGTAGAAGTAGGGGAATCTAGTGATGCTATTTTGGGTTTCTCAATTGCCAACTGGCACCATGGACTATTAGAGGCCTCTTCGTTATTGGAAAGGGAGTCGTCAGTACCCCTGAGTCTAGTTAGAGTAGAGAGACAATTGCAAAATTCCCAAAACCACCTCAGACACTCCATGTTTAAGATTCTGTTCCTCAAGAACCACTCCTGGAACCAAGCTGTATTAGTCAAGGATCTCTAGAGTAACAGAATCAGCAAGAGATACCTGTCAACAGTATGCAATTCTTTAAGAGTTTCTCATGCAGCTGTGGGGCTGCACAAGTCCAGGTTCCACTAGCAGGCTACAACCAGGATCTGCAATGAAAGTCTAATGAAGGTTCTTGATGAGTTCTGGAAGATGTTGGCTGTCCAAAGACAAGCTGGGAAATTCTAACTCAATGCTTGAATCACTTCCCCTTTTAAGGCTTCAGCTGATTGGGTTAAGCCTCACTCATTGCTGATGGCAATCTCCCTGATTGATGTAATTAGAACCAGCTATCTATGATTTACCACTGCTGGAAGTCAATGGTGACCAAAGTCCATAAATGCCCTTGTATTAAAGTTAGGCCTGCACTTCCTTGACCAAATGAATAGGCACAGTTCCCTGGCTTAGATGACTCAATAGCCTAACCATCACATATCCTGAAAAGGAGAGGACGATTTGGAGATAGGGAGATACTGAGGAGACACACACAAGGAAGATGTGATGACAGAGGCAGAGACTCAAGTGATACAGCTATAAGCCAAGGATCACCAGGCAGCCACCAGAAGCTAGAATGATGTAGGAAGTGATCCTCCTCTAGAGTCTGCACAGAAAGCATGGACCTACCAACACCTTGATTTCAGACTTCTAGTCTCCAGGACTATGAGGAAATAAATTTCTAATATTTTAAGCCACCAAGTTTATGGGACTTTGGTTCAATGACCCAAGGAAACTAATATAAAACCCAATCAAAAATGAGCAAAAATTTGAATTGAAGGAAACTTTCTCTACATGGTAAAGTCCATCTATGAAAAACCTGTAGCTAACATTGTACTCAATGGTGAATAGTGAAAGCTTTCCCACTGGATTAGAGACAAGACAAGGATACCCACTGTCACTACTATTGATCAAGAGAGTGCTAGAAGTTCTAGCTAAAACAATCAGGCAAGAAAAAGAAATAAATGGCATCCAAATCAGAAATGAAGAAATAAATAAAACTTTCACTATACACAGATAAAAGCCCTGAAAAATGTAAAACAAAGCTGTTAGAACTATTAAACAATATTAGTAGTGTGTCTAGATACAAGATCAATATGCAAAAATCAGTGTTATTTCTATACACTAGTAATGTGCATACTGAGGAAGAAGTCAGGGGAAAAATAATTTATACTACTGACTATAAGAATCAAATATTTGAAATATTTATGAATAAACATAACCAAAGAGGTAAAGCACTTGTATTCAGAAAACTACAACTCATTGCTTAAAGAAATTTTTTAAAAGTCCTAAATCATTCGAAGAATATTCCTTGCTCATGGATTAGAATACTGAATATCATTAAGACGGCAATTCTACCCAAAGGATATATGAATTCAATATAATCCTGAAAAAACTTCACCAGCATTTTTCAAACAAATGGAAAACATAATTTGTCAGATTTATTTGGAAGGTATAGTACCCCAAACAGCTAGAAACATCTTAAAAGAGAAAAGCAAAGTTGGAGGGCTTTCACTTCCAGGTTTTGAATAATATTACCTAGCTTCAATGGTAAAAACAGCAAAGTACTGGCATAAAGATAGACACATAGTTCAAGGGAGTCAAATTAATGCTTCAGAAACAGACCCTCACATCTATGGCCAAGTGATTTTTGACAAGCCCGTCAAACCCACTCAGCTGGTCAATAACAATCTATTTAACAAAAGGGGCTGGGAGAACTGATATTCATAGCCAAAAGAAAGAAAAAGGGCCCCTATCTCATACCCTATTAAAAAAGTAACTTAAAATGGATCAAAGACCTAAATATTAAAGGAATAACCATAGAGCTTCTAGAAGAAAATGTAGGAAACATCTTTAAGACTTGTTGGTAGGTAGTGCATTATTAATCCTTACACTGAAAGCATGAGCAGCAATAGAAAGCTGTGGGTGTGCCCCTGGGGCTGTTAGCTAGACGGCTTTCGCCTCGGTGAGGTGAACTTCTCGAACAGGTTGTGAGTGATGATGGGGCCCCAGTATCACACAGCCAGGTTAAACACACAGTAACCATCCTGGAAATGCAGGCTTGTGGCGCAGGTCTGGTTTATTGGGGAAGTGGTACAGCTTATATAGGCAGGGGTGGGGGCTTGAGGTGATGTGTCAATTATAGATAGGCTAAGGGGATTGGGATAATATGAAGCAGCTACTTGATTGGATGAGGTAGTTTTGAAGTTGGCATGCGCGGGCTTCTCTGGTGGGAAGCTGGCTAGGAAGAAGGGAGGTGCCTTTTGTGATAGCCATTGTGTATGCTTAGCAGCCATTTTGGCTACATGTTTGCCAGCAAGCTCACCAACAATACCTCCGTTTTTGTTTTATTTCAAGACTGCAATAACTGTGCCTGTCTTAGGTTGTTCTCCCTTGAGAATCTTACCCATCTTTGGCTACCAGTTACGAGTCATTTATGCCATGCAGTTGCGCCTGTCTTAGGTTGCCTCCCTCTGGAGGTCTTACCCATCTCTGGCTGCCAACTGAGCTTTGTGGCTGGAGGGAAGGTGGCTGTGTGCTAGCTACACGGCTACATGGCAATGGTGGCTTCAGTTTCTTCTTGTGTTAGCGGTTGGTACTGGCAGAGCTGCATGGAGTAAATACTGAAGGCAGAAGTGTTTTCTATTTGCCTCTGCAACCACTTTAAAAGACAAGGTGCTATGGTGAAGAAAATAACGATTAGTATAAGAGGACTGATTAGGGGGGCAAACCACGCTGTGATGGGAGAAGAAAACCAATTGAGAAAGGGATTGGCACTATTTTGATTGGTATATAAGTTTTTACGTAGATTATTAAGTTTTAAAATATTTTGTTCTACAACTCCAGATTCATTAACATAGTAACAGCATTCTTCTTGGAGGAATAAACATGTTCTTCCTTTTTCAGCTGTGAGTATATCTAAGGCCCTACAGTTTTGTAAGGCTACTTGAGCAAAGGAGGTTAGTTGCTGCTGCAGAGCATCAAGAGACTGTGCAGTGGATTCTAGGCTAATTTGTCATTGTTTAAAGTATTGCAAACTGATGAGGCCATGACCAAGAGCACTACCCGCTGTGGCGGCTGCAGCAACTGAAGCTGTGAGGCTAATTCCTACCAATATAGGGAGAAAGGCAGCTCTTTTTGACACAGATGGGGATAGTAAAATTTCTAGTTTGACTTCTCCATAGTATGTTAGTTGCGGGGTAATGGCTACTAGGATGCAAGGCCTCATTTTTATAGAATAGAGCATTTTTGGGTTATAGTTAATTTTCTGACTATCATAAGTAGAATTCTTGGTTATGATTAAATTGTAAGAGGGAAACAAAGTTACAATAAACTGAGTATTAGTATTTTTGAAGATAATTATGGCCTGATTTTTAACCTACATACAGGAAGGATAGTTACTAATGCATAAGGGTTGATAATCAAATGGTAATATGAGATTATCGATTCTTTGTCTTTCTTTATAGGGTTTAATTGGCAATCGATTATCAATTGGTTTAGGGAATATATGGGTTTTATTCAGATATATATGAAAGAATGAATTTTTCCAGGTTAACATTCTAAGTAATGGGGGGTTAGTTATATAGGCCTAATAAGTGTAATTACTGGCAGCTTCCTTATTACTTACGATCACCATCATCAGAAGTTGTAGAAGACTCCATCTCTTCATTCTGGGGTTTAATCCTTTTTGCAGATAACTAAATTTTTTCTCCATTTTCTGAAATGATAAGAGCATAGCCTCACCCCCTTACTTTAATCCTGCCTTTTTCCCCATTCATTGCTTAAAATATCTTTCTAGAATATTGGTTGATCTTCATTTCCTGTGTCTACTGTAGATGTTTGACATTTTCCAGAGTGACATTCCACAGGTGTTAATGAATTATAAACATTAAGAAAATGTAAAATAAATAAAGCTTTTGCTAATTAATCTTTTGGTGTTACAATACCATTATCTCCCCCTTTTTGTGTTAAAAGCATAGTTTTTAGAGTATGATGGCTGCATTCAACTATGGCTTGACCTGTAGGATTATAAGGAATACTAGCAACATGTTGAATACCATATTTTAAAAAGAAAGATTCAAAGGATTTACTAATGTAAGAAGGTGTATTATTAATTTTTAGAGGGCATCCCATTACAGCAAAAGCAGACTATAGATGTGAATGAACATGATGCATCTGTTCCTTACTTTGAGCAGCAGTCTACATAAAATGAGAATAAGTGTCAATATAAACATGAACATATTGTAGTTTACTAAAGGATGGTATGTGGGTAACATCCATCTGCCATAATTGATTAGGAGTTAGGCCTCTGGGATTAGTTTCAGCTTGAAAAGGCACCACTGTTAGTGGTCCACAAGTAGGACAAGTGAGAAAAATTTTTTGTGCCTGTAGTTTTGTTAACTTTTGATATTTATTTTGTAGGCCTTTAGCATTAATGTGAGTTAAAGCATGGTAATCATGAGCACTTTGTAAACACCCTACTAATAAATCAGCTTGAGCATTATTTGCTGTCATTGGACTAGGCAAAGAGGTATGAGAGCATATGTGAGTAATGTAAATAGGATGCTGTTTTAACCTGATGAGATGTTGCAAGTCAGTGAAAAGTTAAGATAACTCATCAGTAGCAAAGATATGAGCTGTTTTAATATGCTTGACAGTAAAACTTACATATTTAGAGTCAGAGACAATGTTCAAGGGCTCTTAAAACATTTGTAAAACTTTAACGATGGCTGAAAGCTCTGTGCATTGAGCAGATGAATAAGGAGTTTGCTAAACCTGTTCTTTTTGAGAAGTAATGTATGCTGCTTTTTTATTACTATTACTATCAGTAAATACTGTACAAGATGGTTGGGCTATGCACATAGCCTTGAAAAGCACTGCAAAAGTTTATTGTTGGGTTTTTTACAGATAGAGGAATGCAGCTGGCTTGATTTGTCTAAGAAGACACTAAAGAAAGTCTTAGCAAGTTTTAAAACAAAGTGATAGCAATACAGCTGGACTTTAACTTTTTGCAACAAACTAGCAGTGTTTGGGATTGCTGCATGCTAGTGTTGTTACTTTAATCTATGATAAGAGGTTGTTTCTGTGACACATACTCTTTTATAATAATTAAAACCATAAATAACCACATTGTACTTCTCTTTAATATTATGCTGAAATATTGGTAACTTTATACAATTTTAAGCATTCATAGGAACCTTTTATTCATATGACTTTAATTAATAGAGGGTTTAAGGAAAGAAAAACTTGTTAATTTTATAACACTTTAAAACACCTTTTATTCAACTTATAACATATTAAATGAACTCAATTATTACTGTAATTTTTCTTTTAAGGTAAAAGAACAAATCTCTTATAATTAGTTTGGAATAAAAGGCTACTGTTCAGGATTAGGTTTTGAGAAAGCAGTTTTGAACATTATGTTCCTTTAAAAGAGATAAAACTTTCCTTTCTTGGAACACCGAGGAAATGATGAGAACAAGAAGCACAAGAAGCTACTTTGATAAAACAGACATTCTTTGTATACTGATTATTGAAGATAAAAACTTGTACTAAATCAGATTGATTTGAGAGGCCTTGAGAAAGAACAAAATTTTTAACTTTGCATCAGCATAGTACTTGATACTAAAGCCTTTAAAATTTTATAGATAGACCCATTAAATTTTATTTCACTTTAACTATAAAAATTCCTTTTCCACCAACCTTCTGCACTTTCAGTATTCACTCAGGTTTTGTCCCACACTCTACTCTTTCCAATAATCAATCATTTTATCTTTGGACAAAATTATCTTCTGTTTCCTTAACAATAAAAACACATTTCATATAGCCTACATACAAAGTTATCAAGCAAACTTCTTATAACAGAATACCGTGAACACTAAACAAGCTTGTTAAAATAATGAACTTTTCTTTAAATACTTAGTGGCATGCAATATCAGAAACAGTTTTCTAGAAGGAAGTTGTGAAGGGAGGCTGGCTGCAGCCAAGCTTTTTTGTTATAAAATTACTTATTATTATTATTATTATTAATTCAGGTTTGTTTAAACACTTGAATTTAAACAATGCTTTATAAAACTTCTTATAATTATTTATAACCATATAGACTATAATTATATTATTTTAAGACAAATTTTACCTTTACAGAACACATTTCTTTACTTAAAGTTACCACAATACTTTCTATAACTTGCCACATACATTTAAGTTCCAAGAGTTTATGAAAATTAGCCATCCTACTTTAGGAAAAAACACACCTTTCTGCAAAAATGTATTAAATTTCAGTTAGCATCCTCACAAACTTTTAACCTTTTTAATATTTACTTAAGTTTTACATTCTTCATATTATCCTGTGAAGAAAAATAAATTATTCATTTCAATCTAGGCAAGAACAACTTTTTATAAAAAGACTTATAGTAATTTTGTTAATCAAGACTTATGATTTTTATCATTGTAGCAATCTTATTAACATTTAAACTTAAGTATTAATATAAGTGCTTATTTAATTTTTGGCCATTTGAATAGAGCTCTTTTATAAATTTTTATTAATTTATATTACCATCCGGAGGTATGAAAATATACACTGACACTGAAGGAACAGACAAACACAGAACAATCACAACACAGTAACAGAAACATACAGTTTACAATTAACTCATAATTCTTACTTTCTTGGTATAGCTGCTTTTAAGCTATCCATTATACCACATTTTAAATATAACTTCTTAAGATTTCTTCTGGAATCCATGTTGCCTGTAACATGCAAGCTTGTGCTTGGAAACATTGTTATTAGTTTAGTTATGGTTAAACATTGTTCAAAGTAGGGGGGGGGGACAGCTAGCCTGAACTTTTGGAAGGGTTTATTGCTCCTCACCTTTGAAAGCACTTGGGGGAATGACTGTTATTCCATTAGTAATGTTGTGGGTACCTACAATTTCGGCTTCATTATAATAGAGAGCTTTTTAGGTAATGTAATTTCCCAGGGTTAAAATAGCAAGGACTAGGCTTTTCCAATTAGTAGGTGTATTGTGAGCATGAGAAATGCTGTTTAATAACATCTGAGCACAGGGGCTATTAAGACTATATCCTTGAACAGATTTACGAAGGTGAGTAATGGTTTTATGATGCTAAGGAGCCTAAAAGGGAGGAGAATCTCATTGTGGTAATTTACTGGAAAGAAGTGAGGAGGAGTGAATGGGTGGTGATTAAGGACAATTGCAGTAAGTGGAGCTGAAAGAGGAGGTGTAGAAGGCCCGGCAGTGAAAGAGTTAATAAGCGGAGCTGAAAAGGGAGGTGTAGTAGGTGTGGCAGTGAGAGAGTTAGGCTCCTCGGGTTTTAGCCAGTGTCTAGCGGGGCGCCTGTAAGGCAGCCGTGAATAGCTAAAAGAGTGGGGATGAGACTAAGAGGGAAGGTTTTGCCTTCATGGGGCTTAGTGGATTTGACTTGCCTGAGCAATTTAGCCCAAGTGGCAGGATTCCATATTGCAGCAGTGGAAAGGCACGGGTTAAAACGGACAAGAAGGATGGAATACTGATAGAGGTATTTTTTAGTGATTTTAAGGTGGCGGCTAGCTAATAGGGCATATAACGCCCATGTTTCTAGTGCGTTCTCAGAAGAGACTAAGTTCCCCATTCTGAGCTTCATTCACCGATACGAAGAGGATCACTTCGGATCCCGCTGGTTGCTGTCCGGACGAGGTGTGAAGTCCCTGAGTTCGGGTGCCAGTTGTGAGCATGCCTGTGGGGCCGTTAGCTAGACGGCTTTCGCCTCAGTGAGGCAAACTTCTCGAACGGGTTGTGAGTGATGATGGGGTCCCGGTATCACACAGCCAGGTTAAACACACAGTAACCACCCCGGAGATGCAGGCTCGTGGCTAGGAAGAAGGGAGGTGCCTTTTGTGATAGCCATTGTGTATGCTTAGTGGCCATTTTGGCTACATGTTGTTTGCCAGCAAGCTCACCAACAGAAAGCAGGGATAAAAGGGACCTGCTCAAACTCAAACACTCTTGTGATTCAAAGGACTTTGTCAAGAAGCTGAAAAGGCAGCCCACTCAAGGAGAGCAAATATTTGGAAACCACATATCCATGCCCATTCTATATAAAGAGATCATACAACTCAACAATAAAAGAGTTAACAATTCAATTTGAAAATGGGCAAAAGACTTAGACATTTTTCCAAATTGGAAATATAAATAACCAAAAGAACATGAAAAAATGTTCAGTATCACTAGATATTAGGGAAATGCAAATCAAAACATCAATGAGCTATCATCATCTCAGACTGCATAGGATAGCCATTACTCAAAAACAGAATAAAACAAAAAAATAAGTTCTGGAGAAGATGTGGAGAAACAGGAATGAGGCAGGTTAATATAGGGAAAGGGAACACTTGGGTGACAAGTGAAGAACTGACAGACAACATGACCAGCAGACCACAAAGCTGTGTGTCCTGGCTTGGAAACCTCCTGAGGGATCCCACAAGACTCTGGCCATGAGAATCCCATTTGGAATGAGAATCCTGTTTGCGGTCAAAGGAAAGCCCCCAATTCTATGAAAAGGCCTCACCATTGGTTCCCTGGAAACTGACAGTTGGGGTGCCCAATCAGAATGGCAAACAGCTGGGGCCCCTCCCCCAACATCATGAAGGGGGAGGAGGAAAGACTTTAAAAGGCCTGACCTGGGGCCCCACGAGCACGTCTCACTCTTCAGCATGCCTGCAGTCCATGCCTCAGACTGTGTGGTTTTCTCATTTTCTTGTTTCCTAATAAACTCTTCACAGCCTTGCCTACCGTATGGCATTTCCATAACTTCTTTAATGTGACATAAGCCAAGAACCAGAAGCCCAGAAACCAGAGTTTTCCACTAACATAATTTGATGAGTCATGCCAGGAGACAGAGGCAAGTAATGCTCCCTGACACTGGACTAGGACAGGTGAGTCTAAACTTTTAAATAAGGCCTGCTTGTGGCCTCTTTTGATTTATTGCTGAGGCCCTGAAGTTCCTTCTAATCCATTACCCCCAGGGCCTCTGAGGCTGGTTGCTTGTAAGCCACAGATCATTCTCTACTTGACTTTTTTATAAAAAAGATTTATTTTATTAATTTCTCCCCACACACAGTTTTGCAATCACTTTTTGTTCTTTGTATCAGTTCCTTGTCACCTTTTTGCATCAGTTCACCACAACAGTCTGTCACGTCAGCTTGCTGTCTTGCTTGTCTTCTTTAGGAGGCTCAGGGAAGGGAACCTGAGACCTCCATGTGGTGGGCAGGCACCCTACTGCTTGCCTTTTAATGTCAAGTTTACCTGTAGGGAAGCGGACTTGGCCCAATAGATAGAGCATCCACCTACTATATGGGAGGTCTGCGGTTCAAACCCTGGGCCTCCTTGACCCGTGTGGAGCTGGCCCTTGCACAGTGCTGATGCACAGTGCTGATGTGTGCAAAGAGTGCTGTATCATGAAGGGGTGTTCCCCACTTAGGGGACCCCCATGTACAAGGAGTGGGCCCTGTAAGGAGAGCTGCCCTGTGCAAAAAAAGTGCAGCCTGCCCAGGGATGGTGCCACACACACACAGAGCTGATGCAGCAAGATGACACAACAACAACAACAAAAAACACAGATTCCCAGTGCCACTGATAAGGATAAAAGCAGTCACAGAATAACGTCTGGACACAGAGAGCAGACAACTGGGGGGAGGAGCATGCAGGGAAGGGGAGAAAAATAAATAAAAATTAAATCTTGTAAAAAATTAAAAAGCTTAACTACAGAAGTCAGTCCTTGGGAGTGGCCATGAGATAACCTTGCTCATCATGGCTCTCTCCTAAGACCTCTGCAAAGTAGGCTAAAGAAAGGTCCCTAGACAGTCCCTTTCCTAGGGTCTGGCTAGGTCCTTCAGTCTGAGAACCAGAGCCAGACTTCCATAAGACCTCTAAGGTTCTGGGGATGCCCAGAGACATAAGGCTCCCAAGCCCTGGAATGTAGGGTCAGCAAGCAGGTCTCCTGACCTCCAGGATGCTGGCTCAGTGAGCAATCCATTCAACCAGGTCTAGCAGTGGATGCTACCAGGACTGATGAATGCATTTGTCCCCCCCTAGGATAATGGGTGGCTTCTAATTGGGACATCTGTTACTGATGGTCTAAAAGGGAAGAGGCTAATCTTTCCTGCCATGCCACCTGGTGCAGTGTAGCTGAGAGTTGTCTCTGTATGAGACCCTGACTTCCAGTTAAACCTGTGTAAGAGAGAAGGAGAGGACAGACAGATCTGAGGGCCAGAGGCCATGTGGCCATGTCTCCTTAAAGGATAAGGAAGTCAATTATAAGCTCAGGGAAGTTACACTGAGGCAGGGTGAAAACCCAGCCTTATTGCAAGGCAAGCTGTCAGAGGCAATAAAAATACTGTCTTGTAGATCCTAACTCTAGAGAAGGATAGAACCTCCTAGGATCTCCAGTCTACCTTGGATACCCATAGAAACCTGCAGAAATTTCCCTGGGCCCCCAAATTTCCATTAACTCCCTTTTAAAACAGCCTTTGCAGTTTTCAACAATCAAGACTGATTCACCGAGGAGAAGCAGGTGAGGAGGGGCAGGCATGGGGCCCAGAAGTAGGCTCTCCTTTTAACTGTCACTATTAAAGACACTGTCATGTCAGGGATAACCAAATCCAGCCTCCATGTCTGCAGGAACCTGGCCCCAAGCTGTGTCAGCACAGACCATTACGGGCCTTGCCCCAGGTGAGGACGGAAGGCACCTGAAGCCACCCAGGAAAAATGAACCAGGAGGCCTCTGCTGACCCTTGCCTTGGCAGGTAATATTATTAATTTCATAATTAACCAATTCTTGGCCCTAGCCTGCACGCCAGACCTCTTCTAACCTCAGTTGTGCCCAATAAGGGCAGTGAATAGGGCATCAAGATCCTAGGCCATTTACTAAGCCTCTGTCCTATAGAATAAGGAAACCTCTTCATATGCCATCAATTAAGATTAAAAGCCCCTTAATATTCCTAGCTGCCTGCCAACACTCCAGCCCTTCCAGTGAAAACAAAGGCCCTCAAGGCTTTACCCTTTGCTGGAAGGTAACAAAAGTGCTGCAGCCCACAGAGAAACCCGTTTGAGTCTTGTCAGGGGCAGGGCTTCTCTGGACCCCTTAGCTCCATACCTAGCAGCTGTCCAGGGATTTTCCTACAGGAACAAAGCTGGAGGTTGCTGCATGAGTTTTCTGGCATGGGCAGAAATTGGGAATTTTCCATCTAGGTGATTCTAAAGTGAAGTATTTCCCTACGTTATGTGTGTAAAATTCTCTTTTCTATTCTAATCTGTGTTTGCTTCAATGTTGCCAGTCTGCTCCTGCCTAGGAATGCACAATATAGATTTGGGGTTCACTTGTTGTAGGAACATGGTTTTAAATTAAAACATTTCTATAATACAGACAAAAGTGCAGGCTTAGGAACACTGGGCCTTGAACTGATGCAAAACCATCTAGTCAGCACAAAAAAGTATTTGTGTGAGGAAGAGTTTGAACTTTGTATAACCTGTACCTTATTATAGAAAAATGTTTGCATCTGTTATATTGTAGATGTTGCCTTATTGTACATGTTGAAGTTCTGATAGCAAACAGCTGCTTGTTAGTTTCTAAGTAAATACAATGTGGAAACTAGGGTTCAGGCTCTCAGTTCCAGAAGCTATGAGTCCCTGGGACCCATCTTTATCTCCTCTCTTGTCTCTCTGTCCTTTATTTCATAGAGTTGCATCACCTTCCTTCAAGGCAACCAATTGCTGACTTAGCACAGCAACTGTTGCCCAAGGTGGTGCCCAAAGGGAAGAAGAATCACTTCAGGTGAAATTAAACTCATGGCATGGAGCCGCAAGTGGTTTATAAGACCTTCCAAGTCCTAAGAGATTAAGGACACTCTTGGGTATTCTAGCAGAGTTATGGTGGTAAACAGAGACAGTTCAAGAAAATATTACCTGTATGTATGTCTCTTGAAGCAATTTCTCAAAGCTAAAGGAGCTAAGGTCTCTGAGGCTTCTTTTTGGAACTCTTACAGGTTATAGAAAATTATTGCTCATGGTTCCTAGCAATAGGAAATTTGAATTAGGAGACTGGGAAAAGTGGGAAAAGAGTTAGAAAAATTACGTGTACAAGGTGTTTCTCTCCCTATTACTATTTGTCCCACTTTGATTATAATTAAATCTATTTTAGAACCCTTGTCAACAGAAGAAGATGAAGATAGAGAATGTGGGGAAACGGACTTTGGCCCAGTGGTTAGGGCGTCCATCTACCACATGGGAGGCCCGCGGTTCAAGCCCCGGGCCTCCTTGACCCGTGTGGAGCTGGCCCATGCGCAGTGCTGATGCGCGCAAGGAGTGCCGTGCCACGCAGGGTGTCCCCTGCGTAGGGGAGCCCCACGCGCAAGGAGTGCACCCATAGGGAGAGCCACCCAGTGCGAAGGAGGGAGCAGCCTGCTGAGGAATGGCGCCGCCCACACTTCCCGTGCCACTGACGACAACAGAAGCGGACAAAGAAACAAGAAACAAGACGCAGCAAAAAGACACAGAAAACAGACAACCGGGGGAGGGGAGGGGAATTAAATAAATAAAAATAAATCTTAAAAAAAAAAAAAAAAAAAGAGAATGTGAGGAAATTCCTCCCATTGTCTTGCATTCAGCCCCTTCATTAACTGACTTTAGAAAATCAGGTTCCCCTCCACTGACTCCCTCTCCCCCTCCCATATCTGGAGACACTTAGTCAAAGTTGTCCACTTTACAACAGGGTATCTAACAGGCTAGAAGGGAGGGTGAATTGGAGGCATTTCAAATGGACTTTCCAGTTAACATACAAGAAAGAATTACTCCCAGAGTAGATCCTAAAGGCCAAATGGAGTTTAGGAGTTCCCCCATGAATCTTTCCCATTTAAAATATTGAAAGAGTTAAAAGCAGCAGTGCAACAGTATGGTCCAAATTCTCCTTCTGCCTACGGTGCAGTGCAGGAGCTTTCCAAAGGCTCTAGGCTGATTCCAGCTGACTGCTCTGAGATAGCACGTACCACCTTACAACCTGGAGAATTTTTACAATTCAAAATCTGGTGGGCAGATCATGCAGAGACTCAGGCTGCTCATAATAGAGCCCATAATATCCCCATTTCCTTGGATCAGTTAGTGAGAGTGGGGAACTTATTATCTTTTCACTGTTTTATAATTTAAATGCATTTATAAATGATCTTAACTCAGTTACAGTTTTTTATTAATTTTTTTAACCTTAAGGTGAATTGGATAGCTTTATTAATTAAACTACAAGAATTTTATTAATAACAATTCTTTGAAGTCCTGCCTTTTCTTAGTAATGGAACAAATTCTCATCTGTAAGTTATGCATTTAATTCACCAGGAAGAGTATTAGCATTTAAAGATTCATTTTAAACTACCATTTTACCATGAATTCTTAGGCACCAGCAACTGACAAAAGCCAAACATAGATTTTAAAGTGGCATTTCATTCCTTTTTTTTCTTTCTCTGTAGTTTCACAACCCTGAAGTTCCCAGCCAGACCATTGAAAAGGCTATCAAGTGATTAGTGGTCTATTGTTTCAAGCCATAGCCTCTTTTCTTCAGATGGTTTTAAAGTTCTAAAACATTCTAAAGTATTTCTACAGTCTTACAGAGAGAGAGATTTTGGCCTTGACACCCTAGGGAGGGAATTTTACTGCATTTATTTTGATTCTGCTTTTCACCCCCTTCACTTCCCCCCCTTCCAGGAAGTCAGGTGCACACCAATCAAATAGGATGGCAGCTTGTGAAGAGAAGGTGTGGACTCACTGGAAAGGGGCAAGCCGCTCCCCCCTTTCCAGCTTTCTGCCAAAATGGGCAGACAAAACCTACTCAAATTTGCATGCCCCCCTGTACCCAGCCACCTGACTGGGGCAGCCCCAACAAACTTGGGTGCGTGGCACAGGCACAGATGGCCTCCAAGCCCCAGTGAAGGGGCAGACCAGAGACAAGACTGCAGAGCATGCACAAACATCTAGACTCTGCAAACATCAGACTCCTCAGTTTTGCCCCATTATCATTTCACCTCCTTGCCAATGGCAAGGAAGCATTCCAGCTCAACTGAATTCTACTTTACATAACCACACAACTCTAACACTAGCATTGAGCTGACACAGATAGAAGCAAAAAGGTCACTAATCTGACCAACAAATTCTATATATATCTTTTCAGCATGGCTGCCCCCACAGCCATCACAAACCTTAGAACACTTAACATTTGGTATAAAGCAAATTTATTCACAATTTAGCAACATAACAAAAGATTTCAGCTGGATCATTTTCACTGTTTAACTTTATAACCAGACCAAGCTTCACTAGAAAAGCTGATCTATTTTCCTTTAACCAAGTTTTGTTTCTGTTTTTTGTTTTTTTTTTAAATCCAGGCCAATTTCCAGGATATTAGGACTCAAACCTATAAACAGCCCTTCCTATTATAATCAAGCCTTCACTCCTTTAGTGGATATAAGACCAGTACTGGATTCTAACTTGCAGTTAGACAAACCCAAAACATCAGGGATTTTTCCCGGTTTTTCTCCTTTTTCCAGACCTAAAGAAAATGGCTTCCCTCCAATTTTCTGGGGCTACAAGGGTTCTCTTGGGAAGTGATCAGCCTCCCCTTCCTAGCAATTAAAGCTAGGGCTTTCCAGACTGTGCTCACCCCAGGCGTCTTACCTTCTTCCATGTTTGGAGTTCTTTCTCATTCCCAGAATCTTTCTCTTCAGATCTTCCATTGCCCTCAATTTTTGTTGGGAAGATTCTGGTGGAGCCCACATCTTTTGTGGATTAAATTTAATCCAGGGGTACCCAGATTTGGGGTTCACCCAAGTCCCCCCAGCTTCCTTGGGGATTTGGAAGGGGCAGCAAAATGCTACCATCTCTGACCTTCATTTGCAGTCCCTTCGTGGTCACCAATAATGTTGTTGAATTTGAGAGAGCTTCAATTATTTGCATATAGAGAGACCAGGACTCAGGAATGATTTTGAGAAGGAAAAATGGTTTATTGTCAGCCAGCCAGACTCGGGAGCTTTCCGTTTCAATCCCGAGCCCCAAACAAGACTTTTGAGTTTCTTTTATACTGAGAAGAAAGGCCAAATGCCCCCTTTGTTTCAGTTCTCAATTGGCTTGAATTAGCATATATATCTTCCACATCTTAGGTAAGCTTTTAGCATGGACTTCATACATTCTAGATAAGTTTTTAGCATATTTTGTTTACATTTCCCTGAATACTTAAAGTTTATAGACCTTGCATTGTTAAACTGTTTCCTGGGACTGGAGTCATTGCCATGGTCACAAAGGGCAGGACTGCAGCCTCCTACTATCTCACACCCACAAGTCAGACAGCTTAGGTTATCTCTGAAGAGACAAAGAGCCTCCCACCCATAGCTCACATCAAGGCCAATTCTTGGACCAGGAAAAGAGTTGGTTTCCTAGTGACTGCCTAATATACAGATTTTCACATAGTTTTAAAAAAATCTATGGAGTATTTTTTATATTAATTGGAAGGTAGATGTCAGTTTAGGATAAATAAAATGCAATGAAAATAATTATCTAAAGAGAACTTTCCCTATGACTCTTCCCTGTGATTTCCACATCCTCAAATTAGCATTGGTGTAGGCTGTTGGTGGGCAGGTGCTGTTCATCTCTTCATAGGTAACCTGACTGAGCTGTGTGTTTGGGACAGTGAGAACCGCAGCCCTGCCCTTGGTAACCATGACAACAACTCCAGTCCCAGAGAAAAAATTTAGCAATGCAAACTCTATAAACTTTAAATATTCAGGGAAAATGCAAACCAAAAGTGCTAAAACTAATCAAGAATGTATGAAGTCCATGCTACAAGCTTACCTAGGATGTATGTTATTTCATATGTTAATTCAAGCTTATACACCACTGAAACAAAGAAACATTTGGCCCTTCCTCTGTATAAGAAGAATTCAGAAAGCTTGTTCATGGCTCAAATTTTTAATGGCCCAGCTGATCATAAATAAGTCCTTTTTCTTTCCCAAAATTATTCCTGCGTCCTCAATCTTTCTATATGTAAATAATTGAACCTCTCCTGAATTCTGTAACAGTTCCAGTTTACTCTCTAACTGCATAATTCAATTTTTGTCATATCAGGCAACACATATTCAAGTGCTGCAGGATGACAGTCTCGCTGGCATTCTCAAAAGGCCAAGAACCAGTCTGGGTCAGAACACACACATGCATACTTCCTGCCAAGAATATTGCTACAAATTGCCACAGCCTATGTACCAAGGGGAGAAGACAATTTCAAGTCCTTCTCATGGATGCATTGTAGCCAGTTATTTGAACATAGCTTAAGCCCATTTTGGCAGGAGAATAATATTCTTCCTCTTAGACTATTTGGCCTTTCAGTCATCCCAGTATGACTGACTGCATCCATTTTTTCCTGTACCAGATCCTATTTAGATAATATGTAAGGACTGAGGTTAACTCTTGATACTTTTCTCCCCTCCTTCCCATGTGGTGTTCTTGCTCCCTGCAGTCCCATCTAAGAAAATTATCTGGCTAGGAAGCAAGCCAGCTATTTTACATTTCCCATCAATCCTAACCACAATTTAAGACTTTATTCTATTTCTGATGTACATTATAGCATATCAGAATGTGAAGGGAAATTAGAAATTGTGTTTGACCCTTTCATTTCACAACTAAAAAAAGAGAAAGACCCATTTTTGGTACAATGCCATATATGATGGGGGTGTGAATCTGAGGGTGATTAAAACCCACCTTGTCTTTTTAAAAAAATTCTACTCCAGAGTTTTTATCATACAACTTTATAATATTCCCTATTTGCATATGAGTATTTTCAAGGGTTTCTGTTAATAGAAGATTCCATCTATGTAGAAAATTGTTCCCAAAGGAATTAGAATTAATTCAACTGGAACTGGAGGAAAGGTGAAATTTGAGATTCTTAATGTTAATTAAAAGGGGGGCATATGTTCCCAAAAGTTTGAAAAACATTTTCCTATTAACAGAGAACTAATTAAGTGACAAAATGTTTAGTGGCAGGTATTCTCAGGTCAAGCATATTCCCCTAGAATTCTGTAAATTCTTTGTTTATAGATATATGAGTTTCATTGTGGAGTTTCCCATTCAATTGAGTTGGAGTTTACAGAGCTTAGGAGCAGCTAAAATGACAGACATCAGTAATAATCTGAAAACATTTTGAGTATAAACAACTACTTACTAATTATTTTGGTGAACTAAATATTCTGTTGAAATAAGAATGCCATAACTGATTCATTCCAATGATACCTGATAGGACTAACACCTCTTGTAATAATGCCATCATTGCAAAGAACATTGGGGTGGGGTCTCCCCTTCTAAATTGCCTTCAGAGCCTTTGTCTGCTACATATTATTTCAACCATCCTCCAAGGTATTAATATATACATATTTTTTATATTGAATCTATTATGAAACCAGCCTTACTGAAGATGAGGTTTCTTTCTTTAAAAATTACTTAATATGCTAAAGTTAAGCCTGCTTTACCTACGTCTCAAGGCTGCTTTGTGGATTAATTGGATGGAAGAGCCCTTTACAAACATTTATTGTGTACAAATGAGATTGTCATTACTATAAAAAGTGCCATTCCCTTACAGTCATAATAACACTTCATAACTATAATAATAACATAATTACAAAGGAATTTGGTTTTTCCAAACTGTCCTGGTGATAGATTGGAACAGACTCCCCTAACAAATGGGCTTTTTCTGTAAGAATATGATTATAGTGATTTCTGCTGTGTTATGTCATTCTTTCTAGAATATTTTGTTCATATTCCCACTATTACATGACACTTTAGGGGCTATTCCCGGCTTTCAATACAAATGTGCCAAAAGAAGAACCCCTGGATGCAGCTGCAGTTGGGGTCATCTTCCTAGGTCTCCACCCCTACAAGGGCCACCATGCTGTGAGCTGGGAGGCTTATAAGGTGGGTGCCCCTCTTCTGGGAAACTCCCAGGGAGTGGAAGTACATCTAGGGCTGCTTTCAGGTTTGGGGCAGAAATTCTTAATTTCCTAGAATTCACAAAAACACCACTCTGTGTTTTCTGTATAGCTGTCACCACAAAGAGAATAGATTTTCATCTCCTGCATATTTCAACCAGCGCAGTCAAGGTTTCTCAAGTTGTGGCCAGTGAACCATTTGCCTAAGGATTTTCGGTCACTTCCCCAGACATCTGGAGTACAACTCAGGGATCTATACATTTTATAATTTCCCCTTGTGATTTTTATACCTTCTAAAATTTGAGAACCATGGTTTCACAGGGGCTTGAGATCTGACTTCTAGGATGTAATATGAGCTAGATCTGACAATACAATAGAGTAAAGCTATATTGAACTGGAAGATACCCCATTAGGATCAATAGTGAGAGCTACTGTTGTAGAATTTGAGAGAGGTTTAATTATTTGCGTATAGAAAGGCCAGGACTCAGGAATGTTTTTAAGAAAGGAAAATGGTTTATTGAGGGCTGACCAAGCTCAGGAGCTTTCTGTTTCAAACCTGAGCCCCAAACAAGATTTTTGAGTTTCTTTTATATGGAGGAAGGGCTAAATTTTTCCTTGTTTCAGTGCTCAATAGGTTTGAATTAGCATATTACCATCCACATCTTAGGTAATCTTTTAGCAAGGACTTCATACATTCTAGATAAGCTTTTAGCACATTTGGTTTGTATTTCCCTGAATATTTAAAGTTTATAGAGTTTGCATCGATAAACTGTTTCCTGGGGCTGGAGTCATTGCCATGGTCACCAAGGGCAGGACTGCAGCTTCTCACCATCCCACATGCAAAAGTCAGGACAGACAGGTTATCTCCAAAGAGACAAAGAACCTTCCACCCATAGCCCACATCACTACAGGTAAAAAATTCTGAGTGTCACGTCAATATCAGGCCAGATTCATTCTCTTTAATATGCTTACTTTCCAATGTCATTGGTTCTAGGTATTCCTGGACAGTCAAATACTGACTTTTAAAAATGTATTCTTTGACTCAACCAACATTAATGATCACCAGGTCTAGTCATTGTCACCAGAATTGCAGAAACTACTAGGATAGCATCCTTCCCATCAAAGAGCTTACATTAAACCCTTTCTTACTAACTTCCTCTAGTAAGTACCACAGAAAAAAGCACTTCATTCCAAACAGTGAAATACTACAATTTTCCAGGTCCAGTGGTTTTACACTAGGTTTCTTAGAGCTGTGAGGTGCTTTAGAGATTTCCTAGGAAACGTGTGGGTGACAGATCAAGTAGACTCTATACAAATACTTCCCCTGAATTATAGCAGTTCCAGTTTTCTCTACTTATTTCTTTATGATTATGGCTCCACATAAGATTTCAGTTAAGACTAGAGCAATTGCTTACTGTGTATGTTCAATCCCTGGTAATTTCTTAAAAAATAAAACAAAGAACAAAACAAGCACCCTAGAATTGATATGTTTTCAGGCATTTATAGTCAACAAAAGTTTTTTTTTTTAATTTATTGAAGTATATCTGTCATACATAAGCATACATAAACAGTAAGTGTATACCAATGGTTGTGGACTTATAAAACAAACATATATAACATCATACAGGACTCTCATAACTCCCCCTACAACCAATAACTTGCATTGTTGTTAAACCTTTTTAACTAATGATTAAAGAGCTTGTCAAAATATTACTACTAAACAAAGTATTTTCCCCCAACCAATCTTATTATTATTATCTTTATATCATTTATGTATGAACATACATAAACAAGTGTATCATGAAAGTTGTGAACTTACAAAGCAAGCGTGCATAACATCATACAGGGGTCCCATACATCAACCCTCCACCAACCCTCAAAACATCATGAGATGTTGTTACAAATTATGAAAGAATATTGTCAAAATTTTACTGCTAATCATAGTCCTTATCTTACATTTTGTGTGTTTTTCCCCCTACCCACCCTATTATTATTTTTTAAATATATTTTTTATAACAGAAGTTTGAAACCTATAAATCAATCATGGACATGTGCAGAATTCCCAAACAACACCCCTCCATTAATACACCACAATGCAGTATGTCATTGGCTACAGATAAAATAATATCATCTGATTGTTACCATGTCCATAGTGTACATTTGGCTCACATTTTCCAAACTGCCTCAGTATCAACACAGCACATCTTTAGCTTAGATGCAAGAATATTATATTATTAGTACTAACCAGTCCATAGGTCACTCCAGCTGTACTTTTCCCATGCCCCTCCATACTCCCAACACCCTGCCAAAGTGATATACATTTGCTCTAGCTAACAAAGGACACTCTTGCATCTGCACCATCAACCACGATTCTTATCCACCTCTCGGTTCACTGAGATATCAGGTTCCTAGATGATTCTCTAGCATTCTGTCAATTGGCATTTACATAACTTGACTACCATTTTCAGACATATCCCCATTTATAAACTAGCTGTCACTCACTGTGTGTTACAATCCACTCTATATATTTCCACACTTTTACAGGAAAGCTAATTAAAACTTCTATATATATTAAACATCAGTAGTCCATTTAGTCCTCCTCCTTTAAGAATCCACCACCTACCACCAGGTCTTGAAGATATTTTCCAATAATTTCTTCTAGAAGTTTTATGGTTCTTGCTTTTATTTTTAGTTTTAGTTTTGTTTTTTTTTTATCCATTTTGAGTTAATTTTTTGGATAAGGTATGAGATAGGGGTCCTCTTTTCTTCTTCCAGCTATGGATATCCAATTCTTTCACCACCATTTGTTCAATGGATTGTTCTACCTGGCCTGTGTGAGTTTGACAGAGTAGTCAAAAATCACTTGACCATACTTGTGAGGGTCTGTTTCTGAAGCATAAATTTGGTTCCATTGGCCTATCGTGTCTGTCTTTAGGCCAGTACCATGCTGTTTTTACCACTATAGGTAGGTATTATGATTAAAGTCTGGAGATACAGGTTCACTTTTCCTCTTGATAATGTTTCTGGCTATTCAGGATTCCTTACCCTTCCAAATAAATTTAATGATATTGTTTTCAATTTTTTGTTTAATGCTGGTGGAATTTTTATCAGATTGCATTAAATCTGTATATCAATTTGAGTACAATTGACATCTTAATGATATTTAGTCTTTAATCCATGAGCATGGAATGTTCTTCCAGGTCATTAGGGGTTTTTTGAGTTGTTCTAACATTGAGCTGCAGTTTTCCGAATACAAGTGCTTTACAACATTGGTTAAGTTTATTCCTGACTATTGAGTTTTATCTGTCATATTTTATTTTCACCACTTTTTTGACACTTTTAGTTACTTATAGCGCTATATTCTTCATTTCTAGACTCTTTCCCAGACGTCTATCTCCTGTCTTTTCTTTTCAGTATCTAGCATACCTTTTATTATTTCCTGAAAATCTGGTCTCTTGCTTAGACATTCTCTCAGTTTCTGTTCATCTGTGAATATTCTAATTTTGTCCTCATTTTTGAAAGACAGTCTTGTTAGATATAAGATTCTTTTTTTTTAATTCAACAAATTTTACTGTAATTCACATATGTCATTGAAAAAGGAATGTGGTAAATGCATCATGGCTGCATGAAAAAATTAAAATCCAGATTTGTGCACACTGCTTTATTTACAACTGGGAACAGGAATCTCCAACTTCAGGTGCAGCAGCTGCACTTCTCTGAGGCGCCTTTGCATATGCAACCCTGGGCATACTTGGCACAGCCTACAGGGCAGCAAGAGCAGCAGCTCTTCTTGCAGGAGGTGCATTTGCACTCTTTGCATTTGCAGGAGCCGGCCCAGGGGAGCAGTTACCAGTGTTGCACGAGCAGTCGGGGTCCATTTCGAGCTGAGTAGATGCCTCACACCCAAAGCAAGTGATGAGGAGGCATTAGGCTGGTGGAAGTCATGGTGTAAGATTCTTGGCTGGAAGGTGTTCTCTTGTAGAGTCTTAAATATATTAGTCCACTGTCTTCTTGCCTCCATGGTTTCTGGTGAGAAATCAGCAGTTAATCTTACTGGATATCTGTTATATGTTATGCATTGCTTTTCTCTTGCTGCTCTCAGAACTCTCTCTTTCTCTTTGGCATTTGATATTCTGATGAGTATGTATCTTGGAGTTGGTCTTTTTGGATTTTTTTGGATGTGAGTATGTTGTGCTTCTTAGACAGGGATATCTATGTCCTTCAATAGGGTTGGGAAATTTTCTACCATTATTTCTTCAAATATTGCTTCTTCCCCTTTTGCCTTCTATTCTCACTATGGGACACCCATGACACATATGTTTCCATGCCTTTTGCTGTCATTTAGTTCCCTGAGACCTTGTTTAATTTTTTCCATTCTTTTGTTCATCTGTTCTTTTGTGTGTTCACTTTCGGAGGCCATATCTTCAAGTTCACTTGTAGAAATCCTTTCTTCTGCCTCCTCAAATCTGCTATGATTCCAATGATTTTTTAATTTCATTTACTGTACCTTTCATTCCCATAAGATCTGCTATTTTTCTATGTATGCTTTCAAATTCTTATTTGTGCTTATCCAATGTCTTCTTAATATCCTTAATCTCTTTAGCCATCTCATTGAATTTATTAAGAGATTTGTTAGAACATCTATGATTAGTTGTCTCAACTCCTTTATGTCACCTGGAAGCTTACCTTGTTCCTTTAACTGGGTCATAGCTTCCTGCTTCTTGGTGTGGATTGTAATTTTTTGTTGGTGTCTTCTCATCAACTTACTAGAATATTTTTTTCTGGGTGCAGTTTTTCTCTTTAGTTTAGGGCTTTCTGTCATTTCTCCCTTGTTAATTGTGCAGTAGGAGCGAAGCATGTAGGTGGTGCTGTAAGCTGTGGAGGCTCAAGCTGCCCTCATTTCACCAGGGACAAATGAAGCTTCTTCCAACTTTTTCCTTTGCCAGGGGTAGGGACCAAGTCATAGCTGTGTGGAATAATCCAAGAGCAGGCCTAGACTGTAGTTGCCCTAGAGAGACTGATGAAGCTTCCCATCCCTTTTTCCCCTGCCTGAGGTAGGGATGGAGTGGCAGGTGTGGGCAAAGACCCATATAGTGCAGGTCCAAGATGAACCGCAGTTGCCCTGGTAGGCTTCTGATTTTCAGTCTACGCCAGTGAAAGTTTCCTGTAGTTACCTGTATAGGCTGGGTGCAGGGCTCCTCCGCCTCTTCCCTGTGAGAGGTAGGGCTGAAGGCTAGGATGGGGCTGTAGGCTGATCTGTGTGAAAGAAACTGGTTTCTGCCAACACTGAGAGTTTCAGTCATCCCAGCTGCCCCTCAGGTGGGGGTGGAGTCAAAATGGTGGCTACTGGCCTCTTTCTGACCTTGACTGGTTCACACCCTTCTGTTCCCAGGGTTATATCTCAGCCAGTCAGTCTACCAATAAGTAGCCAAAATCGGCAGCCCACGGTCTCTTCCTCTCCTGTTTCTGGAAAATGGAGCTTCCAATTCCAGTCACAGAATAGCTACTGGGATGGCTTGTGCAGCCAGAGTAGGATAATCACCAGCCTCCACAGCTTGGCCAGGAGTTTCCTGGGTAGGCTAGAGCAGGTCTCCACAACTTCCTCCTGCTGGACATGGCACCAGGGCCTAGTTTGGAGCTGCAATCTGACCTGGATGGAAAGAAGCTGGTCTCCACCAGCACTGGGATTTTCAGTCCACCTCACTTCCTCTGGTGCCAGGAGTGGAGTTAAGATGGTGGCTCCTGCCTCTTTCCGACTTGGACAGGCTCAAACTTAAGCTGTTCTCAGGATTATACTGTAGCCCGCTGAAGTTATTCATAGTAGATGAACTTGGTGTCCAACCGTCTCTTCCTCCCCCATTTTGGGGAAGTGGAACTTTCAATTCCAACTGCAGAACAGCTCCTGAGGTGGCTTTGCCTCCAGTGGAGGATGGGCACTGGCCTCCAGGGCATGGAGTGCTCTATGTATGAGTCTTCTCTGCAGATGGGCTGTCTCTTCCTTCCACTCCTTCTAGGATTTGCACAGTACATTTCTGGCCCCCTGGAGTTCCCAAATGGGTGCCTCAGCTAACTGCAGATAGCTCTGGGTGTTTACTAATTGCCCTGTAGCAGGAGCTGACTCTTGGAGTTCCTTACTCTGCCGACATCTTGCTGGTTCTCTGCAAAAAAGAGTTGCCAACTCTATTTTCAACTTTCTCCTTGTCTTCTTTTGATATTTTTGCTTAATCAGAGGGAATGCCACAGACAAATGCTCACATGTTATAAACTCACCATGTTAAGTTTTAATAAAGATGTTTGCCCTCAAGTGTGCCAGAGGCAGTAGAAACACGTGGTTTCAGTGAAACTACTGCACTGGCATTTCACTTGGAGGAGGAAATTTTTGCAACAATGTCAAGCTACACAAGAACTATTTTAACCCACAAATCTTGACTATCTTAGTTCCCAAATCCTTTTCTGATTCCAACGGCTCCCATCTTGGTCCAGACTAATTTCTTTGCTAAACTCCTTATTGCCTTGTGGATCAGCACTAGCCTCCATTGAAGTAAGATACCTTCCCATTTTCTAAAAATATATTTTCCTCTCCCACGAAAGGCCTAGATTCCTATCCCAAAGAACCTAGATACTGAATGAGAACAAGAAGGACTTCTTAATTTATCATCAATTGACCATGTACATTAATGCATACATGTCTAGGAGCATACATATTTATACACAATAGACCCGTGCTCCCTTCGGAAGGCACATTTTAATACAGAGTAGTAGAGGTGACTCCTTCATGGGGAGTGATCACAGATTTCTCTGAGACAATAAAATAATGCTCAAGTTCCTGAGGATCAATACAGCATTGTGGTCTGTCCGAGTGCCAGTCAGCAGGCTAAACTGTTTGCACTCTGTAGGCCAAGGGGGTCCACATGTTTATTCTGGGGTATGAATACCTGCTTGGTCTTCTGGTAGTTCTTGTTGAAGCAATTCTCAATAGATAGCAATTGGTGTTCTACCCGTTTACGGTCTTTGTTGGCACTGGTAGCTGAGACCAAGGGTACAGAAAGGGCTACTTCTGCTATGAGACAGCTTGCAATGACATGGAATACTCACTCAAATCTAATTAGTCTAAAATCACAACAATAATTTGGAGAGGTTTTAAATATTCTCCACATCATTATAGTGATTCTTTCAGTTTGTAACTAGAAAAAAGAAAAGCATTTAAATCTCCATGATCTCCAAGTGGATTTAGTGATTGCTAATTCAGACTTCCTTGCTTTGTGAGTTTGCACATCTTGTTTAACTTTTCTAGCTTCAGGTTTCAGATTCCTGATTTTCAAGATATAAACGTGGAACTGAATTTTGTTTGTGGGCTGATAACCCCACCTCCAACCCTGCAACATAAACATACAGAGTCAATTGATTTTTTATATCTAGTTTTTTTTATATCTAGTTCTTTAAGAAGGAGCTTGGGTGGTGGACTCAGCCCAGTGGTTAGGGCATCCATCTACCACATGGGAGGTCCCCAGTTCAAAACCAGAGCCTCCTTGACCCATGTGGAGCTGGCCCATGCACAGTGCTGATATGTGCAAGGAGTGCCCTGCCAGGCAGGGGTATCCCCCGGGTAGGGGAGCCCCATGCGCAAGGAGTGCACCCCATAAGGAGAGCCGCCCAGTGGGAAAGAAAGTGCAGCCTGCCCAGGAATGATGCCGCAAACACAGAGAGCTGACACAACAAGATGATACAACAAAAGGAAACAGATTCCCGTGCCACTGACAACATCAGAAGTGGACAAAGAAGATGCAGCAAATAGACACAGAGAACAGACAACTGGGGGTGGGGGGGGGGAAGGGGAGAGAAATAAATAAATATGTAAATTGTTAAAAAAAAAAAGAAATGACCTTGAAGCTTATGTTACCTCTCTCACATCTCATACTGGTCATTTCTGTTTTTTCTCTTTTTTCTTGATCAGTCTGGCTTATTGATATTCTAAAGGAAACTGCTTTAGGTTTTATTTCTTTTTTCTGTTGTTTTTCTGAATTCTACTTAATTTATTTATACTCATTTAAACTGTATCAAACATTTAAGGAAGATGTTCTATCCCAGTTCTACACAAATTTTCTTATAATATTTAAGAAGAGGGAACAACTCATTCTATGAAGCTAGCCTTACACTGATACCAAAAAAAGGAAAAATACATTAAAGGAAAAGCCTGCAGAATAATATCCTTTATATACATACATGCAAAAACTCTGAACAAAATTTAAAGAAGTCTAAACCAACAATCCAAAACAATGATAATACATCATGGCAAAATTGAGTTTATCCTAAGAAAGCAAGGCTGGCTTAACTTTTGAAAATCAATCCATATAATTTACCATATTAACAAACTAAATAGCAAAACCATATAATCATCTCAAAAAATGCAGAAAAGGCAATACACAACATCCTGTCTCATAAAAACTCTCAAAAAGTAGAAATTTATAGGACATTCTTCAAATTCAAAAGGGGTATCTACAAAAAACGTGTACTGGACAACATATACTATTTGATTTTAAGACTTTTTATAAACCCACAGTAATTAAGACTGTGGTAATGTCATATAGCTATACAAATAGAGCAATGATTCAAAGGGGTCCAGAAATGGACCGACACAGATGATATCAACTGATTTTTTACAAAGGTGACAAAACAGTTGAGTGGAGAAAGGATAATCTTTTTAACAAATGGTGGATATCTGTATGTAAGAAAATACTTCAATCCATAGCTAGGATCTTATATAAACAGAAAGGTAGGGTTGAAAATGGGTCATCACCTAAATATAACATGACAGAGGAGAAACAATAAGAGATGCTGCAGACCAGGTAGCTGATGTGGCACAAGAGATTGAGCACTTCTCTCCCACTTCAGAAGTCCCAGGATTGGTTTCCGTTGCTTCCTTAATAAAGACAAGCAGACACAGAAGAACACACAGCAAATGGACACAGAGAACAATAAATAAATAAATCTTAAAAAAAAAAATGTATGGATGGAGAGTGGATGTGACTCAAGCAGTTGAGCACTGACCTCCCACAAAGGAGGTCCGGGGTTCAGTTCCTGGTGCCTCCTAAAGAAAAAAAAATAGGCAGGCATGTAACAAGCAAAAACAGTAACAAAAAAAATAAAACAAAGAGCAAACAGATGAGGGAGCCATCTTTGGGGGAAGGGTGGAAGGTATACGGATGTCCAATAAGCTTAATATCATTAGAATTATGGAATTTCAAATTAAATCTATAGGGATACTGCAGAAATATTGTGGGTTTAGTTCCAGATCACCACAATAAAGTGAGTTACGCAATTATTTTGGTTTCCCAGTGCATATAAAAGTTATGTTCACACTATACTGTAGTCTATTAAGTTTGCAATAGTATTACATCTAAAAATCAATGTATAGACCTTACTTTCCACATGCTTTATTGCTAAAAAATTCTAACCATCATCTGAGCCTTCAATAAGTTGTAATCTTCTTGCTGGTGGAGGTCTTGCCTTGGTATTGATGGCTGCTAATCAGTCAGGGTGGTGGTTGCTGAAGGCTTGAGTGGCTGCGGCAATTTCTTAAAATGAAGTTTGTCATATCCATTGACTCTTGCTTTCACTTGAACACTTAGAAACCCGAGTAGGGTTACTAATTGGCCTAATTTCAATATTGTTGTGCCAGGGCATAGGGAGGCTGAGAAGATGGAGAGAGATGGGAGAAAGGCCGGTCACTGGAGCCATCAGAGCACATGCAACATGGGTCAATGAAGTTTGACATCTTATTTCAGGCGTGGTTCAAGGTGCTACAAAACAATGACAACAGTAGCATTGAGTATCTCAGACCACACAACACCATAAAAGACGTAATAATAATGAAAGTTTTGAAATATTGAGAGAATACCAAAATGTGACATAAACACCCAAAGTGAGGACATGCTATTGAAAAAATGGTGTCCATAGACTTGCTCAATGCAGGGTTGCAACAAACCTTCAATGTGTAAAAAATACAATATGTGCAAAGCACAATGAAGTGAAGCACAATAAAAGGAGGAATGCCTGTACACTGAAAAGCAACTATGTACATATTAGAATAGTTAATTTTTAAAAATAAAAACCTGACCAATGTTGATGGAGATGCAAAATACCATGGAACTCTTACATGCTGCTGGGAGAAATCGAAATGCTTACAACCACTTTGGAAAATGGTTTGGCAGTTGCTTATAAAGTTAAATATACACAAGTTCCAAGCATTCTACTTCTAGGTATCTATCCAAACAAAAATGGGAAATATATTTCCACACAAAGACTTGTACAGAAGTATCCAAATCAACTTGACTTATAATAACCCCAAACTGGGAAACATCCCAAATATATACGATATGATTCCATTTACATAGAATTCTAGAAAATCTACACAATGTATAGTGAAAGAAAGCAGATCAGTGGATCCCTGGGTTTGAGGAGGTGATACAGGAAGAGGTGGGAATGATTTAAAAAGGGCACAAAGAAAACCAATGTTCACAGCAGCATTATTCACAAATCCTAAACTATGGAAACAGTCTGAATGTCCATCAGCCAATGAACCGATGTTCACAGCAGCATTATTCACAAATCCTAAACTATGGAAACAGTCTGAATGTCCATCAGCCAATGAAGGGATAAACAAAATGGAGTCTATACATACAGCTGAATACTATTCAGCTGTAAGAAGAAATGAAATCAGTGTACATGTAAGAGCATGGATGAAACCTGAGGACATTACATTGAGTGAAATAAGCCAGACACCAAAGGACAAGTATTGAATGATCTCACTAATATGAACTAAATATGATGCGTAAACTCTTGGCGGTAAACTCTACAGTACAGGTTATAGGAGATAGAATGTGGGTTGTGAATGGGAGCTGATGCTCAATGGATGTGGAATTTTTAATAAGGTTTATTGTAAAAGTGTGGAAATGGATAGAGTTGATATTAATACATTATAGTGAGTATAACTAACACTGCTGATTTACAAATGTGATTGTGGCTGAAAGGGTAGTCTGTAGATATAAATGTCAATCCAAAGGATGCTTGAGAATAATCTTGGGACTGTATAACAGTGATTTGGGCACTGGATGAAAAGTGTGGTTCATAGTATAAATACAGGAATGCTTTTCTTTTACAAAGTTTTAAGAACGTCATGATATGTGGGAAAATTACAACTAATGTAACTTATGGACAATAGTTAACAGTAATAATGTAATATTTTTGCAGCAATGACAAATAAGACAATATACCATTTCTACGAGACTATAATAGGGGGTATAAGGAGTATGAAATTTTTCCTTTTGATGTAATGAAAACATTCTAAAATTGACTGAGGTGATGACAGCACAAGTCAGTAATGAAAATGAGACCCAAATTGTAGACTTTGAGTGGACTGTACAAAGCATGGGACTGTATAAAATAGGGGCTCTTATGGTGGGAGGTGGACTGTACTTAACAGAACAAATATGAAAACATTCTCTCATTAACTACAACAAATACTTAATACTAATACAGGGTGTTAATAATGAGGTGGATTGGGGGAAAAATATACCAAATGTAAGATATGGGCTATAGTTATTAGTAATATCTTGACAATGATCTTTCAAATTTTGTAATTTATGTTTCACAACAATGCAAGGTGGTGGTGGTGGGGGTTATGCATGGGAGAACTGTATGAAGAGATGTATGTTTGTTTTTTAATTTCACAATTTTCACTGTACATATACAATTTCTGTATGAATGATATACTTCAATAAAAAAATTTAATGAAAAGAGGCTCAAAGAAAATTATGGAAACATAATATCTTCATTTTCTTGATTCAAGTAATGATTCCTTGGATATATACACACATCAAAACTTACCAAATTCTGCACTTCATACATGTGTCATTTACTGTATGCAAATTAACCTTAATAAAGCTGGGCTTTTTCCTTTACTTTTAAAGAAGGTTTAGATTATAGAAATGTTACATCAAAAATACAGTCAATTCCCATATACCCCACCCCCTTCCCTTCCCACACTTTCCCCCACTAACATCTCTCATTAGTGTGGTACATTTGTTTCAACTGATGAACACATGTAGAAACTTTGCTGCTAACCCTGATCTATACTTTACATTATGTTTACACTTTACACTGCACAGTTTTATATGTTTTGACATAATGATTAAAGGCCTGTATCCATCATTGCAATATTGTGCAGAACAATCCCAATATTCCACAAATGCCCCATGTTACACCTATTCTTCCCTCTCTTTCCCCTCAGAAATTTTATGACCTCTACCTTTACATCAAGGTTACAAATTCTTTCATTACAAAATAATAATGTCTACTTTGGTCCCTATTTGCATTCCCTCCTTATATTTGTTCATTCCTCAATCTTGAGGATTTGGGATGGTGATGCCCACTCTGCTTCCATTGGAGAAGGAGCTTAGATCCCATAGGGCAGAGGGATGGAAGTGTCTTGCTTGCAGTTGTAGATAACACTCTGCTTTTGGGGATGGGCATTGTCCATCATCATCCTTTTGTCAGTTGTCCTGGTGAGTCCAATAAACTGGAGACTAAGTGTTGCAGTTCTGCTGAGATTCAGGGCTCAACTGGCATATGAACAGACCAAAGATTTAAGCCTCTGGGACATATATTTAATGTGTATAGTACTAACTATAGGTTCAAATAAAGGGCAGAAGAACTATGTGTAGGAAACTTATAAAGGAGTCTTACTCTGATATATAGGGAGATAGAAGTTATCATATATTCCATGGTAAGGCCCACCGATGGGGTGCCAATTTGCTGGGGTTGTCTGCCCTGCCTATACTGTCCACAGGTTTCTAGAGCCCTCAGGAACCCCCTGCTTGAGGCACAGTTTACTATGGCAGTCAATGAGAATCTCCTGAGATTCTAGAGCAAAACCTCTAGAATGACATCCCAACTCACTGTGAAATCTCTTCACCACAAAACTCATTTCTGGGAAGTGGACTTGGCCCAGTGGTTAGGGCACCCATTTTCCACAAGGGAGCTCCCCTGTTTGGACCCTGGGCCTCCTTGTCCCGTGTGGAGCTGGCCCATGTGCAGTGCTGATGTGCGCAAGGTGTGCCGTACAGCGCAGAGGTCCCCTGCATAGGGGAGCCTCACGTGCAAGGAGTGCACCCCGTAAGGATAGCATGAAAGAAAGTACACCCTGCCTAAGAATGGTATCACACACATGGAGAGCTGACACAAGATGACACAAAAGAAAGAAATACAGATTCTCGTGCCACTGACAACAACGGAAGCGAGCAAGGAAGAACACGCAGCCAATTAATACAGAGAACCGACAACCGGGGTGGGGAGGAAGGGAGAGAAATAAATAAATAAATCTTTTAAAAAATACATTTCTATTTAATATTTCCCCCTTTTGATCAACGTCTTCTTACAAGTACATCACTAGTTGGCACTCAGTAATAATCCCTTCGTGCCAGGGAGGCCCATGCCCAGGAGTCATCTCCCTCTTGGAGGAGGCTGGCCTAGGGGAGGAGGCAGTGAGTTCATATCCCGAGTTTGGATCAGAGAGAGGCCATATTTGCATAACAAGGAGGTAATGTTGTTTTTTAAAAAGCCAATTACCCATGAGCCTTTCCTGTAAACTCCAAGCCTTCTAAATATTTTAATGAGCTTTGATTTTCATTCTAAAAGTATTATTTCTTTATTCTAAAAGATTTAGAAATTTACAAAGGCACAGAATAGAAAATAATCACCCATAACCATTAATCTAATTATAGCCACATTTAATATTTTGGTGACTCTATATATCTCAAGTTCTTTCTTCTAAAAGATATACTTATTTCTTTATGGTTTATGAAATTGTCATTTTTCTGATACTGCATCTTTTTTTTTGGTAAGGTCATCTTGCTGAATCAGCTCTCTGTGTGTGGGGCACCTCTCCTGGGTGGACTGCGCTTTTTATCACGTGGTGGATCTCCTTGCAGGAGGCACTCCTTGCGCATGGTGCAATGCCACATAGTTGTACCCCTGCATGTCACAGCACTCCTTGTAAAGCTCTGCTCATGGACCAGCTCAACACATGGGCCAGGAGGCCTTGGGTACTGAACCCTGGACTCTCCTGAATGGTAGGCTGATGCTCTATCAGTTGGGCCAAGTCTGATTCCCCACATTTCTGATCTTCATCAAATGTCAGCCCCCAGGGTCTCTGAGGGGGCAGGAACCTTGGGTGGGAGAAGCCACAAGGCTGAGCAGGAGGAACAGGGGCCTTTGAGTTCTAGCTGAGCAGCATGACAGGGAAAAGGTCACTTCCCATCTCTGGGCCTCAATTTCCTCATTTGTAAAACAAGGAATTACCACCAGATCATCGCCTTAGCATTCCAGGAATCTTTGAAAGTGGCAGGGCCTGCACTTGAATCATTTTCCCTCAGCAATGCTGGATTGGAAGCTTAGCAAAGCCACTGGGGAGGAAGAGTGACTCCCTTTTCTCAACCTATCAGGGGAGGTAGGTGCCTAACTCCAAGAGGCTTCTCCTTTCAAAAGCCCTTTACCTTTGCCACCAAATTCCCTTTAGCTACCAGATTGCAGCTCCTGGCTTGGCTCTGTCTCTCAGCTCAGAGGAGAGAGCCCTCTCCTGGGGGGCCTCAGACTGACACAGCCTCTGGCTCTGGCTACTGCTCTGCTACTTCTGGGACCTGGGCTGCCCTTGGCCAGCCTCCTCTAACTAGGTCTCCCAGAGCCTCCCCAGCCCTCTCCTGCTTCCACTTCTCTGCTGCTCCTAAGATTAGGCAGAGAAGCAAGAGCCAGGGCTTTCAAAGGAGAAGAACCCAGGGAATCAAGGCCAGGATGGAGCTGGAGAGAGTGGGGCTGGATGAAGGAAGCCCAAGGCTGGAGAGGGAGCACAGTCTTGGCAGGGATGGTTGGGGGTGGGAGGGGGATCAGGCACTGTAGCACCATCTTCCCCTCATGCAGGCCTGAGGTCCACATGGTCACCTCTGCACATTCCTCCACTGGCTTCATATTGATCCATATCCCTGGATCTTCATAGCAGCCTTAAGGAGCCCAAAAGCCCCTTGGTACTACCCCAGCCTGTACCCACTTCACAGTGGAACATCAGAGGGGGATTCGGTGATTCCCCCCCAAAACAGGTCATCAGGCAACTCACACCCAGCCACAAATTCCAGACAAGAACTTTAGCACCCTCAAGTGCAAGAGCTTGAAGATATCAAAGGCCTCTTCCTTCAGAGACATTCCCTCCAGTTGAGAAGACAATTTCTTCAGGGGGAGGGAGGAGGCTGTGAGAGACCTCAGGGAGGGAATGAACTGCCAGCTGGGGGTGAAAGCAAACCTAGTCTATCAAGTGGAGCAGTTCCACCACCAAACCAGCCTTCCCTGGAAGCCATGGGAGACAGGGAACCTGGTTCTTCTTCTGGTTCTGAGAGTGATGGCAGGAGAGACAACGAAGGAAATAAGCAAAAGATATCTAGGGGGAAATTCCTTTGCCCTTGTGTACAAAGGTCTAAAGGATTTCTGCTCACAACAACTTTATTTCCTTAAGCATAAAAAAACAAAACAAAACAACCCATTACATGCATCACCACTGAAAAGAAATATAGAAAAATATGATAGATGATAGATAGATGTTTAGAGAGATATAGCAAGTGGAGACTGACTTAGAGGAAGACTGAGACAGAGACACAAAGAGAGATTCTTCTGATTGGGTACTCAAAAAAGAGTGGGAATAAATGAATGTGGAGGGGAGTTAACTTTTTCCTTTATATTGTTTTATACTATTTGAAATGTTTCTATGAGCATATGCTACTTTTATAATAAAAGACATTATCATTTCCTCCCCATCACCCCATCCACAGTTGTTTGGGGACAACCTCATTATCTTTTATGGGTAATCATAATTTTTGTGGCAATTTGTAGAGCCTTAACAACTTGTTCATATCCCTTTATAGCACCAACCAGATTAGATTAGAGGCATGTGTCTGCCCGACCATCTTCCCCAGGACACTGTGACCTTCTCTAGAATGGAGTTCATTGAATGTGAGCATGGAATTGATGGGAAGCTGGGATGGACTAGTGATGGAGGTTGAAGAAGAAAAAGGTCAGGATGAGGAAGATGTGAATATGGGGAAAGGAGGGTTTCTAGTGCTTCCAGAATTCATGCAACCCTAAACCAATTACTTATCAAGAACTAGGCATTTTACTCACGGTGAAGATAAATGGTATACAGGACTGAAAAGGTAATGTTATATGTTTTTATAAAGAGAGAAAGAGAGGTTTATAGAAAGAGTGAATACATTTATTATGGGTGTACATATACGGTGTCTATATGGCATATGTGTACATAAAGAGTGTGCACCTATATATAGACATATGAATAATACTGTCTGTTGTGCATATGTAGCATGTGTACATATTTATTCTATGTAATAGAATTGTACATATATGTGTATATTATATACTTATGTATTCTATTTATTCATATTTATGACATGTACACATACATATAGCTCATAGGAGTGTACGTGATCATATAATAGTATGCATACATGTCATTTGTGTATATAATATATATAGCATAAAAATGCTCATGTATATGGTGTGTGTGCATAAACATGGTTATTTGTGATGTTTGTGTGTCTGTGAGCTACAATGCAATGCAATAGGATATTTACAGGGTACATTAGGAGATGGTAAGAAGGAAATGCATTGCATATATTGCATAGTATAATCAGTGTTATAGATATTTTTGAAGAAAAAGGAGAAGTACCTTTAGGTTTGCTTCCATGCTATGGAGACAGATGACCCATTGAAGGGAGAAGAAACACCTGGAGAATTAGGAAGGAAAACAATTTAGAAAAACTTCAATAAAGCCAAGGAAGAAGTATATTCCAAGAAAAGAACAGTCGGCAAAATACAAATATATATAAGAAATAAAAAAGAGAAAGAAAGAAAAGCCAAGGAATGGAAAACCACAAAAGAAATCATTAGATGTCATCAGTAGGGATATAGTATTAAAGCAAGAAAGAAAAGTTTGAGGAAGAAGTGGGAGCAGATGATTCAGAGTTGAGGAAGTAGAATCAGACAAACACAGCATTCTGTCTCTTTCCAAAACTTTGGTCTTGAAATGCAGACGAGATGCTTATGAAAGAATCAGGATGAAAAACTCTGCTTTACTTGGTTCTGTGCTTCATTAGTTAGGGTCCTCCAGAGAAACAGAACAAACAGGATATATGCATGTGTTCCTATGTATATATGCATATACATATATATTTAAAAGATTTATTATAAGAACTTGCTTCACACAAACATGAAAGCTGGCACGTCTGAACTCTGTAAGACAGGCTGCAGGCTGGAAACTTTGATACAGGTGATAGTGAAGTCCTTAGTTTGAATTCCCCAGGGGAACTGGCTGGCTGGAAATTCCAGCAAGAGCTAGTGTTGACGTTGAGGCAGAAATTCTTCTTCTAACCTCTTAAAATCTCAATTCTGACTTTCAAGACTCCAACTAATTGAACTGAATACTCACATTCAGTGGATCAGAACTACAGAATAAAGTTTTTACATTTTGCCTTTAATTGTACAATTTCTGGTAATATCAACTGTTTAATAGGTGACCCATTATTAGCAAGCAAGCCTCATTTTTGCTACATAGTAGAGTACACTAGAATAGTGAGTTGGCTGAGCCTGGCCAAGACCGTTGCCTTATTTTATAGACATGTTCATTAACTATATAGAAAATAAAGTTACCAGGAATTTAACATGTCTAATATACTTTTGTACCTTATTCAGAATTGAAAAGATAACGTTTAATTATTAGGCATATGTTTAGTACAGGATAAAAGTACAGTCGTTCAATATTAATTAATGTACTACTTAATGCATAAGAATTCTGAGTTGCAATTAATAGTTTTAAGTTTCAGGTTTATAATACTTTACATGTTATCTTTCCATTTGAGCAGGCCATAATGCCAATTGTGTTTAAGTTTTACTTACAGTATCCTGGTATCATGGCTCCACTCAGCATGTTCTTCACACAGTGAGCAAGTCGCAGCATCATTGATCCTAGAGAGTTTCTAGTATTCTACTGGCTTGGAGCATAGTGTTCTCTGGCACTATGGAACAGTGCCAGTCTAGAGGCGATATCCATTGTACGCTTGGCTAGACCGAGTTATCATTGGCTGCTGCAGGAGTTTGAAACTGCAATGTAGTTTCCACAGACTTCAGGAGCAGAACCAGAGGCTGATATAGGAAATATTTCTAATTGAGGGATCAATGACCAGCCTAGCCAATAACTCACATGGAGAGGCAACCTGTAATGTATTTAAGGCCTGGTTTGAATGCACAAGAGAGTTTGACAATGTTAAAGTTTATTTCTTGTTTTTATATATATTTTAAACAATTTAATGTAATACATCATATATCAAATGACTGTTTACTTATACAATTTTACCATGAAGATAATAGTAGGTATTTTACTTTAGTAATAGGGGGAAAAAACAATTTTTCATTGTTAAAATGAAAACAGAAGATTCCCAATAGAATCAAGATAATTTTTTACTACCATTATTTAAATATGCACCTTGCGGTGGACTTCAGACAGGTTTTATTATCACAAAGTTATTCTTTGCCAAGTTTTTAGTTAACAATGACTTCTAGAACTAAAACTATTTAAATGTTTTCAGTTTGGAAGATGCTTTACAAACTCTTTATAATTGACTACAACCCCACTCACTAGGTACAGTATGTTTAAATAAACTTATTAAATTACACTTACTAACCAAAGAAATTTATTAAAGAGAGCATATCTACAATTTTTTCTTTAGCTTAATTTCATTAATGTGAGCTTGCAATTTTTTTACTCTAAAGATTTTGTACTTATAATGTTAATTTATTTAATGGGCATTTTATAAAATAAGGGAGACTACACTCAAGCTGAATAAAATTGAAACCATTATAGTTTATACAAGAATGTTCTCTTTTTTCTTTACAGGAAGCTAAAAATTTCTTTAAGTTATGAAAAAGAACAATTTTTAAAAGCATACTGATTACCAGCTTTCAAAACACATTACACTATTACCTAATTTGTTTAATCATAATCCAGGAAATATCTCTCTGGAGTTTTAATGGACTTTTCTTACTGAAATTTGTCAAGAGAGTCACTAATTACCTTTATTTTATGACTGACAAAAGGTTTAAACCGGGAAATTACAGGGCAAACCAATTCTTAATCCGCAGTCTCACAGATATGTTTAATACGCTACACCTAGTCCTGCCCTGAAACCTCTTACAAAGAGGAGGTCCTTTCCCAATACTTCCTATAATTAGATTTCTATATGACCTTTCCATCCTGCTTAGTCTAATTTGGGCTCCAGGAATATTTATTCACATATAACTGCATATTTAATTTTTAAAAATTTGAATAGAGATCTTTTAGGAATTTTCACTTGTTAATTTGATATTATCCTGATGTATGAAGACGTACTCTGAGCAAATGGGCAGACACAAATAGAGTTAGACACAGAAACACAACTCATTGATGTCACTTATAATTTGCATTACTTTATATGCTGTTTAGCTTAATTTGGGGTCCAGAAATATATATTATTTATATAACTGCATATTTAACCACAACAATTTCAGCAAACAGGCAGACATGAATTATTTGACACAAAAACATAACTTTAGTTACTTAAAACTTCCATTTTATTTTACAAAATAAGTATGACTGCAAAACATTTCAAAGACTCTTGAAACTTTTCTTAATTTGCACTATGACTGTGTAGTTTTACACTGTGACCATGCAGTTGTACAAAAGAATTTTGTTTCTTAACTAATGGATTGTAACCAAAATGTTCCCAATGTTTTAGCACAATCCTCTTTTGTTTCAGAACTTTATATTTTACCTTGAATTTAGCAGAATTTTGGATAAGCAACAAGATTAATTTCATGTATATTTACTGAGGCTATTTGAAGCCTCAGGGAGACAGACTGGTTTCTCTCATGAATTGTCACTCTTAGGAACACTGACAGTTAAAGCAGGGGACATCCTTTATTCCTCACAGTCCTTGGAGATAATAAAACTCCAGTGATAATTTAACCCTAAGAGCTAAGAATTCGACTAGGCAGCAATTTAGTTTATACTTGGATTCAAGAGAGAAAGCAGGGTTACCAATACCAGGGCAGGAGACAGGGATGTCCCAGCTCTTCTCTGGACCGTAGGGGCAGAAGCTATTATGAAATAACCATAGGCAAAGACAAGGGGTGAGGTTAGGCTTGAAGTAACCATAAATGAAGGAAAGGTTAGTTTAGAATTTACACTTACAATAATAGTTTCAGGCTAAATTCATTCAGTTATAATTTCAGTTATTATTCCACTGTTTTATAATATAAATGCATCTATAAATGATCTTATCTCTTAGTTACAATTTTCATTAAGTTTTAACCTTAAGGTGACTTGGATACTTTTATTAATTAAGCTACAAGAATTTTATTAGTAACAATTCTGTGAAGTTCTGCCTTTTCCAAGTAATGGAACATATTCTCAGCTGCAAGTTATGCATTTAATTTACCAGCAAGAGAGTATTGGCATTTAAAGATTCATTTTAAACTACTTTTTTTACCTTTTTACAGTGAATTCTTAGGTGCCAGCAACTGACAAAAGCCAAACATAGATTTTAAAGTGGTGTTTCATTCCTTTTTTTCCTCTGTAGTTTCACAACCCTGAAGTTGCCAGCCAGACCATTTAAAAGGCTATCAAGTGATCAGAGGTCTATAGTTTTAAGCCCTAGGCTCTTTTTTTCAGAGAAGTTTACAGTTCTAAAACATTTCAAAGTATTTTTACAATCTCACAGAAAGATTTGGAAAAGTAGAAAACCCTGGGCAGAATGCAAATAAATTTGGGCCTTGAGAACCTAGGGAGGGAACTTCATTTATTTTGATCCTGCTTTTCATCCCCTTCACCTCCCCCCTTCTAGGCAGTAGGGTACACAGCGATCAAATAGGAATGCGGCTTATGAAAAAAAGGTGTGGACTTACTGGAAAGGGGCAAGCTGCTCCCTCCTTTCCAGCTTTCTGCCAAAATGGGCAGACAGAACCTACTCAAATTCAGCACCCCTCCCGGGGGCCCAGCCACCCTGACTTGGGCATCCCCAACAAAACCTGGTGCGTGGCATGGACACAGACAGCCTCCAAGCCATGGCAAGAGCAGACCAGAGATGAGGCAGCAGAGCATGCACAGACATATAGACTCTGCAGTTTTGCCCCATAAATTCACCCCCTTGCCAATGGCAAGGGAGGGTTCCAGCTCAACTAAATTCCACCACTTTACATAATGACACAACTCCAATACCAGCATTAAGCTGACAAAGACAGAAGCACAAAGGTCACTAATCTGACCAACAAGTTCTATATATATGTTTCTTAGCATGGCTGCCCCTGCAGCCATCACAAACCTTAGACAGAACACTTAACATTAACATCTGCTATAAAGACAATTCATTTGCAATTCAGCACCATAACAAAAGATTCCAACTAGACCTTTTTCTTTGTTTAAATTTATGCCCAGGCCAAGCTTCACTAGGAAATCCAATCCATTTTCCTGTAACCAAGTTTTTTAAAATCCAGACCAATTTCTAGGATGTTAGGACTTCAACCTATAAACCGCCCTTCCTATTATAATCAAGCCTCCACTCCTTCAGTGGATATAAGACCAACAGTACCAGATTTTAACATGCAGTTAGACAAATCCACAACACCACACTTTTTCCTGGTTTTCCTCCTTTTTCCAGACCTACAGGGAATATCTTCCCCCCAATTTTCTGGGGCTACTAGGGTTCTCTTGGGAGGTGATCAGCCTCCCTCCCTAGCAATGAAAGCTAGAGTTCTCCAGACTGTGCTCACACAAAGACTCTTACCTTCTTCCATGTTTGGAGTTATTTTCATTCCCAGAATCTTTCTCTTCAGAACTTCCATTGCCCTCGATTTTTGTTGGGAAGATTTTGGTAGAGCCCACATCTTTTCTGGATTAAACTTAATCCAGGGGTGCTCAGATTTGGGGTTCATCTGAATCCTCCTGGATTCCTTGGGGACTTGGAAGGGGCAGCAAAATGCTACCACCTCTGGCCTTCATTTGAACCCCAGATGAGCCCCCCAAACACTGTAGACTTTGAGAGAGGTTCAATTATTTGCATATAGAAAGGCCAGGACTCAGGAATGATTTTGAGAAGAAAAAATGGTTTATTGATGGCTGGCTGAACTTAGGAGCTTTCTCTTTCAAACCTGAGCTCCGAACAAGATTTTCAAGTTCCTTTTATACAGGGAAAGGGCTAAATCGTTCTTCGTTTTAGTGCTCAATAGGTTTGAATTACCATATATCTTCCACATTCTAGGTAAGTTTTTAGCATGGACTTCATACATTTGAGATAAGCTTTTAGCATATTTGCTATGCATTTTACCAGAATATTTAAGGTTTATAGACTATGCATTGCTAAACTGTTTCTCCTGGACTGGTGTCGTTGCCATGGTCACCAAGGGCAGGACTGCAGCTTCTTACCGTCTCACACTCACAAGTCAAAGACAGCTTATGTTATCTCTTAAGAGACAAAGAGCCTCCCACCCATAGCCCACATCAATATGGGAGCACTCCAAATTGAGGGCAGGAGGTCAGAGTTCTGAACTGTAGGCTGGTGCTCACATCATGAAGCAACAGTCAAGCAAAGACAAATACAGCCACATTTTCAACCAACCTAGCATTTATATAAAGTAACTCAAAAACCTGCACAACAACCCTGTCAGATAGTTTCTTTGATTATCCACATTCTATACATGAGGAAACTGGGGCACAAAGGTTAAGTAACTTGCCCTAAGTCACACAGCTACTAAATTACTAGAGTTAAGATTCCCACCTAGGTGATCTAACTTGTGAACACCTCTTCTCTTCATCAACCTGGAGTGAGGGATGCTGAATAAAAGAGTCCTAGACCTGCATCCCTGCTTGGCCAACTCCTGCCTAGACTAACTGAGGTCTTGCTTCTCTGGCTTTCTTCACTGCACATGCAGAGGCTGTGAATGCAGGGACAGCCACATCAGAGCAGTTGGGCCATGGGTTTGCTGTGCTTGAGGGACCGTGGCTTAGGAGGGAACAAGTGTTGCAGGGTGTACATCTTTCTCACTGCTGTGACGATCATAAGAGGGGTGTAAAGGATCCCACAAGAACTAAATTCAGGAACTGGCTCCAACACCCGGTATTTTATAATATGGAACAACTCACTAAACTCATTATTATTATTTTGTTGTTCTGATTGTTATTGTTAGGTTTCAGATATGTGAAAAACTGTTCATCCTCTTCTCTCTCTCACTCCCACCCTCCCAAAGCATTACAGACTGATAAGAAGTGATTTTGAGAAACAAATACTGTCCATGTGGACAATCTGCCCCAAATCCCAAACTCCCTTTTATAGTGAGGCAGCATGACACATTTTTGAAAAAGTCTCTGAAGGTAAGCTGTGAAAAACCCTCATTATCCAAGCTTAAAAGGGCAGTTTCAAGGTTCCTGGAGCTGCTCAAAATGACTAATAGCTGCACGTTCCATATATTCCACACCTCTTGGTTCTGCAGGGGCATGCTGCTCATATTGACATACTGCCTCCAATATAGTGATGTGGGCTATGGGTGGGAGGCTCTTTGTCTCTTCAGAGATAACCTTAACCTAAACTGTCTGTCCTGTGGGTTTGGAATGGTAAGAGGCTGCAGTCCTGCTCTTGGTGACCATGGCAACGACTCCAGTCCCAGGAGGTAATTTATCAATGCAAACTCTATATACATACCAGTCAGTCCAGGGAAACTCTGATGGTGATGATGCCAAAACTTAAGGGAACTTGAACTTGGCTTTGAATGGGAAATATAATATAGCCTGTGCATAAATTCAAAATCATCTAATTCTATGTCCAAGTGTGCCTGATGTCTAGAAAACCAGTTAAGTGATATGAACTTTGAATGTTCAGAAAGGATGTAAGACTAAATGTGTATTCAAGGTTGCATCCAGACAGAACGTGGGTATGATGCTAATTCAAGCTCATCTGAAATGTGGGCGATATGTTAATTCAAAACCTACCTGGTACTCAGGCAAAGACTTAACTAAAAAAGAAAGTAGTTTTCTTTGATGAAAGCACCATTTGACTCCCCACCCTGTATAAAAGGAACTTGAAAATCTTGTTCAAGGCTCGGATTTGCAACAGAAAGCTCTTGAGTCTAGCCAGCCATCAATAAACCATTTTTTCCTTCTCAAAATCATTCCTGAGTCCTGGCCTTTCTATATGCAAATAATTGAACCTCTCTCAAATTCTACAACAGTAGCACCGTCCCCTCAGAGCTTACTTCCTGTGTCTGTGGATTTCACTCTCACACCATCAATGCATGAAATCTTTAGGTACCAGCATGGTCCTGAGGTAACAGATGAGGAAGTGACCTCAAGCACAGAAGCCAGGGGAGCACATACAGGGGTGTATGAGGAAATCAGCAAGCAGCTGGGCAGCCTGGCTCACTTCCAACAACCACCTATAGGGCCTAAACACATTTCTAAGGAGACTCAATGGCAGGCTGTGGAGACCAGGATTTTACACGGACTTCTTCACTTTGAAACAAGAGAGTTTGGATCATAAGGAATAAGCTGAGCTACAAACCGGCCTTATTTCCACTTTTCTATCTTAACTTCCAACTTTCCACAAAATAAGCTATATTCAAATGCTGAAGTGAAAACAATTAGGCACCAGCCAGATGTAATATGTGCTGTGTGACACATGTGTGCTTTGTAAAAGAGATATTTACAGTCAAGAGTAATCCACGAGAACATCTTGGAACCATCTTTAACAGATGAGGAATCGGGGATCTGGGGCCAAATTTCACTACATCATTACTTCTCCTTTCTTTAAAAGAGAGATATGCATTTTGAATGATGTCTTAATTATGAAAGTTGAAAATACAAAACTCCTGGATTGCAGACCCACTGAATTCAGTGATCATTTGCATTACCCAAGGATGCTGACTTCATGAAAAGAGACTTACCACTCTAATGCACACATTTGACTTATCTGTTTTGCAAAGCAAGGTGCTTTTCTAATTCTCTTCACCTCCCCTTCCCCCAACATGCTCCCTCCACCTGGACAAAACAATCAGATGGCTGCCCAGTGTTAGTCTCTTTCTAAAACTTCCCAGATCAAGTCTATAACTTGCCTCTTAGGCAGAAGCAGCTGAAAAGTATTCACAACAATAGGAAATACAAATACTTGCTATTTCTCCCTCTGTGCAATCTTTAGACCAAAACAGACAACCCAGGCCTACAACCACCCATACGACGCCCAACCCCCATAGACAGCTGCTCTAGGCTCTGAAGGACACCCCACGCCATCTCCCTCTTCCTTCTGTACTTTTTATCAGTCAAATGTTGGTGAAACAAGAGCCAGTGCTTGTTTTCGTCATGTTTTGCTAAAGCACAAATATCATTTCTTTCATATAAATATATGTCTCTATGAAAAAATAGAAAAAATGACTATAATCTTGGTCACTGTCCAGCAGGAATATATTTCACAGTTTATAAAGTCAGAGGCCAGATCCTCTGTTAAAATCTGTTCTCTCAGTCTGATTCTAGGACACTTTCAAACCTAGGACATTCCTTGTTCTACAAACAAATCATTTTAGAGATGATGTAAATATGCCAGTGACCATTATCTGAGTCTTATCTAGGAATAAAAGCTATTGAAATGAGCTAAGAATTCCACACAGTAGACTACAACTGCATTGATATACAAACATGATATAAATTACTTGCCAGGTAGCAAAAATAGATTAGATTTTATCTACAACAGTTTCCATTAGTTAAGAAATTCATGTTCTTTTTTGATACATAAAAAGAGACACAGCTTAGTGTTCTTTTCCTGATGCAAGAGTGAAACGCACAGCCATCCCGGATCTGAGAGGGCACCACCCCTGCCAGGCACGCAGCTACTTGGCGTAAGCAGACTGCAGCGTCCCCAGCATTTTGTCCCAGTGTGTGAAGTAAGGTGTGAAGTTGCAGTTAAAGCGGGAGGGATGCAGGTCGTGGTGCGCTCCGCCCCCGTACCACCCGACAGGCACCAGTCTGTGCATGGACCAGGGGAAGTCGTAGCCCGAGTGGTCCTCCACGGACAGCCAGATGTTGATCACGTGGAACACCAGGACGGTGAGCGGGTGGCACCCGAGCAGCACCACGTTCACCATGTCGAACAAGCCCAGGGAAAACGGCTCCCACACGCTCATGTCCTGCGTGGCCAGCGCGAAAGAGGACACGTTCTGGTGGTGCACCTTGTGGAAGGTGCGCTGCAGCCAGGGCACCTTGTGGTGCAGCAGGTGCCACAGGAGGAACTCGGCGACAAAGAGCAGCAGGCAGACCACGACGTGGCGCGTCAGCTCCAGCACCGCGGGGGCGTCGGCGGGCAGGCTGGGGGGCTGCGGGCCCAGTGCAGCAGCGTCGCGGGCAGCATGAACACCGCGTGCTGGTAGAGCGTCTGCCCCAGGCAAGGCAGCAGCTGCCGCGCCCACGGCGAGAAGTCGGGGTGGACCTTGTAGCGCCGCAGCGCGGGCACCCAGGGGCACACGGCGTCCCGCAGCACGAACGGCAGGCAGAAGCCCACGTAGGTGATGATGGAAAAGATGACGGGGAAAAAGGGCGACTGCGGGAAGGCCTCGCGGCTTCTCAAGCGGTCCCAGAGGGGCTGCAGGAACAGCTGGCCCGAGCCGCAGAGGACCTGGGCGTCGGAGCTGTTCCAGTGGCTCATGGTGGGGCCGGGCCAGGCTGCTGCTATCCACGCGTCCCGACGGCTTTTCTTGGGACGCGCGGCCCCGCCCCGAGTGATGTCAGCCGCGTTTTCTCCCCCTTTCCTGGCTGCGCAGAGCTGGATGAGGAGGTAACCCCGCAAATGAGCAGGGCTATAAACACACAGCCCTAAAGCTGCCTGAATGGGCTTTTACATATGCAAGCTAACGTTTCATGTCCGTGCAGTTGACATTTTCTGTCCTTTTTAACTGACGTACAATTTGCATGCAATGCAGAGATCTTCAGTGTAGAGTTGCCCTCAGTTTTGACAACTCAATTCACCCGTGTCATCACCAACCCAAGCAAGAGAGACTATTTCCAACACCATCAGAAAGTGCCCCTTTGGTAACCAATAAAGAATTACTTGTACTTTAAACGCGTGTGTGTAACTGCACGTGTGTTTTCATAAAGACGCAAACATGATTGCGTTTTGAGAAAAGAAAAAACTTTTAAGAGAGACGTACCCTCTGTATTTTGGATCTTTTCTGCTCTACGCAGCCTTAATTGTAGCTCCAAGCGAAGACCAGCGGCGAAACTCGCCTTCCGCAGAAGGATCCGGGTCCCCCGGGCGCCCGTGGGGCAATCAGCGCAGGAAATGGGACAGGACCAGCGGCCGGTCGGTCTCAGCGTCTCCGAGACGGCCTTTCCCGCCCTGGTCGCTGCAAACTTGAGAACCCGCTGCGCTCAGACTCTCTGGGTGGGTCCCGCTGCCCGAGCCTGAGAGTCGACGCTCCGCGGCGCCCCCGGGGCGCACACGAGCAGCTGCGGGAATCCCGGGGCACAGAGGCCCTGGAAAGCGGCCCCGGCTGCAGAGCTTCCTTTTAAAGTTAAAAAATAATAATAAATAAAATAAAAATTTTAATTAGATTTAACACACAGAGCCGGTGCTGGTCTGGGTAAAAAGCCACTGCATTTCAGGCTGGCGTGTAAGCAATGAAATCAGTAAACCGCCCACTTTGTTCCTCCAGAGAATGATGCGAGCGGTCCTGACGCTTCCCAGGAGGCTGGTGAAGGAGCAGATGATGTCGCGCTACCCTGACCTTCCCGTGGCAGGCTTCGCGGCGCCACCCTGCCCCGTGCCCTCCAGCCCCTTCCCCAAAACCTCGACCCAGAGAACCGGCTGCGGGGCCGCCCTCATCCCCTCTCTTTTACACCCCTGAACTGGGGTCATCTGAACCGACGCTGAGCACACGGAGGTCGGTACTGGAGACCCCCGGATCAGCATAAACGAGCCCCGCTTTTGACTGCGTGGCTGACAGGAGACGCACGGGACGCTTAGGGATTAGAGGCTTGCGACAAAAACTTTGTAGCCAGCGACCACTCCCAGTCTCAGCTTTGCCTCTTCTTTCTTGTGGTTGTGGCCAGCGCTTCACTCCTTCCAAGCTCTGGTTTACTTGTCCCTCCAAATGGGAGTAGTAGTAGAAGCCATTTCATGAGACTGTCGTGAGTATTAAATGGAAAAAAATAATATAGCAAAGCCAGCAGGTAATGTCTGCCTATCAGGTGCCAGGCGCTAGCTAAGAGCTTTACCTGAAGCGATTTTATTTACTCCTCAGGAGAGCTGGGTTCCCCACCCTGCCAAGAAGTAGGTATTATTCTTATCGCTGTGTTTACAAAAGTGAAGTCATCGTGCCTGGCACTTGGTAAATACACAAAATACGATACATATTTTAAATTTTACTTCACACTTTACATAAAAATAACTGAGGAAGTTTGTAATTAAAATGAATATTATGTAAAAAGAAATACAGAATCAAACATTATGAGGAAATAATAATTACAACAAAAATACATAGGCCCAGAAACATATCATAGGGTTTATAACATAATAATTTATAATATATAGAATATATAAATATATACATATTCACACACACATAGGCCAAGTCATGAATCAGAACTTCTCAGTTGGTATGTGGGCACCACTGGTAGAATACACAGATATTCTTTAGATGCCAATTCTCCACAGTCCTGAAACAGTAGTCTCTGGACCTACAGTAGCCCCATTTTTTTTTTCTTAAACCCCAGGAACCAGGAATATCATTTTCTGCTTTGCCTGATGAGAAAATGGTTCAGAAGGAACTGAGCTTTTTGACAGTCAATTCAAGAAAGGAAAGAGGAAGGATTTTTCTAATCCTGATATCTATTCTAGATGGTAGTAAAAACCACAGGTGCAATCAGACCTCTGGCCTCCCTACTCTTTCTTTTCTTCCAGTTAGAGAACCTGTCCTTTCTAGGCTACATCCTCTATATACTGTTTCTTCTTCACTTCTAAAAGTGGTAACCCAGGAATTTCTTCTTTTTCTTGTAAAGATGGACCTGCCTTTGAGCTGTGTGGGGCTCAGTCTTGTAGTGAAGAGGGACTAGGGAACTCATTTTTCAGGATTACAAAGGAATTCTGCTTTTAAGTTATTCTAATTTGTCCTCAAAGGAAATTAGGTCAACCCACAAATTGCCTTTTTCAGGACAGGCCATCCTTTTCTTATGGTTGCAGTTTCCATGCTTGGATGCTTTTGATGTCTTACAGATTTTTTACGTGGGTGGATAGAGGTTTGCTTAACTTGGGCTTAGATCTTAGGTTTGCTGTCAGGACTGTCTCCATGAGCCCCACCACCAACCAAACCATTCTTTACATTCTTTGGGCTTCCATCCTCTATCCCTAAGCCTGTTAGGATAATCTCCAGGAGCTAATTACATAAAGCCCTCTGTGTGGAAGGCATGGCTTCAACCTGCTGTGTCCAGGTTCCTACCTCCTACCATGCAGGGCGCTGAAGAACTGAAACCAGCTTCTGAGCCTTCCCTGCACAGGCAGACCACCAGGAGAGAAGTTTGTGTCCCATACACAAATGCTATCATTGCAGGGAAATGGATCCATTAATATGTGTCAGTCATCCTCTCCACATCATGGAGGTTGTTGAAAAAGTAGGTAAAAAATGTAGGGCGATAAAATAAAATCAATTTCTATCTAGTATTGACTCAATTGATGTGCTTCTTTAAACAGTTTTTATTTCCACAAAATATATTTGATAGCTTACTAGATGTTTAGGTCATTGGATGTGTATGTTCTTTTTTTTTTTTATTGATTTTGTAAAAATATTACATTAAAAAATATATGAGGTCCCATTCGACCCCACCACCCCCACCGCACCCCTCCCCCCCCCCCCAGCAACACTCACTCCCATTATCATGACACATCCATTGCATTTGGTAAGTACATCTCTGGGTATCTCTGCACCTCATGGTCATTGGTCCACATCACGGCCCACACTCTCCCCCATTCCATCCAGTGAGCCCTGGGAGGATTTACAATGTCCGGTGATTGCCCCTGAAGCACCATCCAGGGCAACTCCAAGTCCCAAAGGCGCCTCCACATCTCATCTCTTCCTGCCATTCCCCATACCCATCAGCCACCATGTCCACTTTTCCCACTCCACTGCCACCTTTTCTCTGAGGTCCTTGGATTGGTTGTGTCCGTTGCACCTCTATGTCAAGAGGAGGCTCAGATTCCACATGGTTACTGGATGCAAACCTCCTGCTTTCAGTTGTAGGCACTCTAGGCTCCATGGTGTGGTGGTTGCCCTTCTTCAACTCCATCTTAGCTGAGTGAGGTGAGTCCAATAGTTCAGATTGTAGGAGCTGGAGTCTGTTGAGGCTCAGGGCCTGGCTATCATATTGTCAGTAAAAAGATTCAATCCCCTAAATATATCTTAAACCCCAATACCAACTACAATTTCAGTAAAGTAGCATGATAGTCTTATGAAAAGAGATCCCCTCTGGGTCCAGTTTCATCACGCAGAAACACCAGCTCCATAGAAGGGCCATCTGACATGGCAGTGAACCCTATCTGCCATGACCGTAGAACCCGTGGGTCCCTTTAGCCCTCAAAGGAACCAATACCTGGGGATTGTATCTACTTTATCTGTCTCTTAGACTCTGCTCAGTTGTGCATAAGGGAAATCCTTCTGACAGCCTCCAGACTTTTTTTTTAGAGACTCATAGCCATATAAACTCATTTCTCCTTTCTATTTCCCCCTTATATTAGATCAAACAGCATTTTAAAGTCATATTATTCTATGTAGACAGGGATATTCTACTGATCCACATCGAACCTTCAATTCAAGGTCATTTTCCAGTTGCATTATCAGTTGTTAGTTGATAGTGATCCCTCGGTGCCAGGGAGGCTCATCCCCGGGTGTCATGTCCCACGCTGGGGGGAAGGCATTGCATTTAGATGCTGAGTTAGGCTTCGAGACTGGCCACATTTGAATAACATGAAGGCTGTCAGGAGGAAATTCCCAGGCACAGTGCTGCTGTAGGCCTTGTTCTTATTTCAGGCCTATAGGCTCACAAGTATAGTCATTAGTATCAGGGGCTTACTGTTGGACCTTCATTCCTTCTTGGTCCTTGCCGCTGCACTTGGGGGACTGCCGCTGCTCCCCTAGGGACCACAGCACAGCACCCCCGGCCAGGGACCCAGTACCCCCCCAGCTTTAGTTTTTAATTGTTGCAACTATGAGTATATCCAAACATTACCATGCACCCTGGACATATGCCCTGTATAGCTCCCTGTCAGCCATATATCCCCTGTCAATGGTATCCCATACCAGTATTTCTCTGCTGCCATTGTTGGACCACTCTGGGATCCAGAACTTCCTGAATATTGAAGCCCCAATATCATTTCAGGATCTCTTACTAGCAAAATGGAATATAGCGATGGGTTTAAAGGTTAGATATAGAATACGTGTTGACTTGGAAAAATTCTACATCCTATCTTTTTCTTTTCCTTTTTTTTCCCCCTAATTATTGAACTTCTCTTCACAAGAGCCCTAGACCACAGCAATTCATGTACGCAATATACAGCACTCCCACACATCCACTACAAAACCTTTTCCCTTCCACAGCGATACTCTTACAACCTATTCACAACATATTTACTTAAAGTGATGTACATAGTCTGAGACAATAGCTTTCAAATCAGGTGACATCTGTGCTTACATTGTGGTGCATACTTTAGGACACGCAGTTTTCTAACATCTTTAGTTATCCTATGTTTTACATTATGGTTTACATTGTCATTCTGTCGTCCCCTATATGTTTATGATGTAATATTACATATTTTATATCCATGCTTGTGTATTCTCATGAAACTCCTCTCTTACCCCACATTTACGTTGGTTTCACACATTTAACATCCATTTTCCCATCCCCTTGGTGCCCACAGTGACAGCCAACCTCCATTTCTCGAGGAACCACATCCAGAGATACTTGCAACAGTGTTCAGGTCCTAAATTGCTCAGCTGCCCCAATGCCCTGGGAGCCACCCTTTCTCTAGAGAGATACAGTTCCCTCTATTTGATGGCATTAGTCCTCCCCAGGATGTGGGTCCACCCCCACTCTCACTACTTGGGTCTCTACCCAATGGTATCACCCACTCTGGCAAAATGAGCATTCAGACATTCACCAGGAGCCCGTCCCGCATCAGACCATCCCTTCCGAGCATCCTAAACAGGTAACCCTCTTAATTATATTCTGATACGATTTTTTCAGCATTTTACTCTCAACCAACACCTGACACTCTCCTGTGTTCGTATGCTACCCCTCCCTCCCCCCACTTTTTGGGCAATATTACTCATCTGCCCATCCCCAGCCCCCCTCAAACCCGCAAAGCCCCCCCACCCAAAGGCAGCCCCTTGCCCCCATTTTATCTCTTCTTTGTGTTCATACTTACTGCCAACTCATCGTAAATTCCACCCCTGCAGACGTCGGCTCACATCCTTCCTCCACCCCCTGATTTCCTGTAAGTCTATCGTTCAGTCTCTAGCTCTCTGAGGCAGCTTGTTTATTTCATATCATTGAGGTCATGTAGTATTTGTCCTTCAATGCCTGGGTTGCTTCACTCAACATAAGGTTCTCAAGATTCATCCATGTTATCATGTGTGTTTGTAGTGTATTTGTTCTTACAGCCGCGTAGTATTTCATTGTGTGTATATACCACATTTTATTGATCCACTCATCTGTTGATGGGCATTTGGGTTGATTCCAACTTTTGGCGATAGTGAACAATGCTGCTATGAACATTGGTGTACATATATCGGTTTGTGTCCTTGTTTTCAGTTCTGCTGGGTATATACCCAGCAGTGGTATTGCTGGATCATATGGCAAATCTATGGTTAGCTTTTTAAGAAACCGCCAAACTGTCCTCCAGAATGGTTGGATCCTTCTGCATTCCCACCAGCAGTGGATGAGTGTTCCCCTTTCTTCACATCCTCTCCAGCATTTGTATTCTTCTGTTTTTTTCATAGCTGCCAATCTTATGGGTGTAAGATGGTATCTCTTTGTAGTTTTGATTTGCATTTCCCTGATAGCTAGAGATTTGGAGCATTTTTTCATGAGCTTTTTAGCCATTTGTATTTCTTCTTTGGAGAAGTGTCTGTTTAAATCTTTTTCCCATTTTTTAAATGGGTTGTTTATCTTTTTATTTTCAAGATATATGAGTTCTTTATATATGCCAGTTATAAGTTTCTTATCAGATATATGGTTGCCAAATATTTTCTCCCACTGTGTAGGCTCCCTTTTTACTTTCTTAACAAACTCCTTTGAGGTGCAGAAGGCTTTAATTTTGAGGAAGTCCCATTTATCTATTAGTTCTTTTGCTGCTCGTGCTTTTGGTGTGATATTCATGAAGCTATTTCCTATTACTAGGTCCTGTAGATGTTTCCCTACACTGCTTTCCAAGGTTTTTATGGTCTTGGCTCTTATATTTAGGTCTTTGATCCATCTTGAGTTGATCTTTGTATAAGGTGTGAGATGGTAATCCTCTTTCATTCTTCTACATATGGATATCCAGTTCTCCAGACACCATTTGTTGAATAGGCCACTCTCTCCCAGTTGAGAGGGTTTGGTGGCTTTATCGAATATTATATGGCTATATATGTGAGGTTCTATATCAGAGCTTTCAATTCGATTCCATTGGTCTGTGTGTCTCTCCTTATGCCAATACCATGCTGTTTTCACTACTGTAGCTTTGTAGTATGTTTTGAAGTCAGGTAGTGTGATTCCTCCAATTTCATTTTTCTTTTTCAGTATGTCTTTGGCTATTCGGGGTCTCTTTCCTTTCCAAATAAATTTCATAGTTAGTTTTTCTAGTTCCTTAAAGAAGGCTGTGTTGATTTTTATTGGGAATGCATTGAATGTGTAGATCAGTTTTGGTAGGATAGACATCTTGATAATATTCAGTCTTCCTATCCATGAACAAGGACTATTCTTCCATTTATTTAGGTCTTCTTTAATTTCCTTGAACAGTCTTATATAGTTCTCGGTGTATAAGTTTTTTACTTCTTTAGTTAAATTTATTCCTAAGTATTTGATTTTTTTATTTTCTATTGTGAATGGTATTTGTTTCTTGATTTCCTCCTGATCTTGCTCATTATTGGTGTACAGAAATGCTACTGATTTTTGCTAATTGATCTTATCTTATAACCTGCAACTTTAATAAAGTCATTTATGAGTTCTAGAAGCTTTGCTGTAGATCTCTCAGGGTTTTCTATGTATAGGATCATGTCATCTGCAAATAATGAAATTTTGACTTCTTCCTTTCCAATTTGAATGCCTTTTATATCTGGTTCTTGCCTCAGTGCTTGAGCAAGTACTTCTAAGACAATGTTAAATAGGAGTGGAGACAATGGGCATCCTTGTCTTGTTCCTGAGTTTAGAGGGAAGGATTTTAGGATTTCTCCATTGTAAACAATGTTGGCTGTAGGTTTTTCATATATACTCTTTATCATGTTCAAAAAATTTCCTTGTATTCCAATCTTTTGGAGTGTTTTTATCAAGAAAGGGTGCTGTATTTTGTCAAATGCTTTTTCTGCATCTATAGATATAATCATGTGTTTTTTTCCTTCAATCTGTTTATATGGTGTATTATGTTGATTGATTTTCTTTTGTTGAACCATCCTTGCATACCTGCAATAAATCACACTTGGTCGTGGTGTATAATTCATTTAATGTGTTGTTGAATACGATTAGCAAGTATTTTGTTGAATATTTTTGCATCTAGGTTCATTAGAGAAATTGGTCTGTAATTTTCCTTTTTTGTGGTGTCTTTATTTGGCTTTGGTACTAGGGTAATGTTGGCATCATAGAAGGAGTTCGGCAATGTTCCATCTGTTTTGATTTTTTGGAATAGTTTCAGCAGGATTGGTGTTAGTTCTTTCCGGAATGTTTTGTAGAATTCACCTGTGAAGCCGTCTGGCCCTGGGCTCTTCTTAGTTGGGAGATTTTTAATGACTGATTCTATCTCTCTACTTGTGATTGGTTTGTTAAGATCATCAATTTCTTCTTTCATCAATATGGGTAGCTTATGTGTTTTAGGAATTTGTCCATTTCCTCTAAATTGTCATTTTTGTTGGAATATAGTTTTTCAAAGTATCCTCTTATGATAGTCTTTATTTCTGTGGGGTCAGTGGTGATATCACCTTTCTCATTTCTTATTTTGTGTATTTGCATCTTCTCTCTTTTTCTCTTTGTTAGTCTCGTTAAAGGTTTGTCAATTTTGTTGATCTTCTCAAAAAACCAGCTCTTGGTCTTGATTATCTTTTCAAGTACTTTCTTATTTTCTATTTCATTTAGTTCTGCTCTTATCTTTGTTATTTCCTTCCTTCTTCTTCCTGTTGTGTCACTTTTTTGTTGTTTTTCTAATTCCTTCAAATGTGCAGTTAATTCTTCAATTTTTGCTCTTTCTTCTTTTTTGATATATGAATTTATGGCTATAAATTTCCCTCTCAGTACTGCTTTTGCTGTATCCCATAAATTTTGGTATGTTGTGTTATCATTATCATTTGTTTCAAGGTAGTCATTGATTTCTTTTGAGATTTCCTCTTTGACCCACTGTTTTTCTAAGAGTGTGCTGTTTAATTTCCAAATCGTGGTGTGAAATCTGGGCCTCTGTCCCTTTCAAATTTCCAGCTTGACTCCACTGTGGTCAGAGATATTGTTTTGTATGATTACAATCTTTCTGAATTCATTCAGCCTTTCTTTGTGGCCTAGCATATGGTCTATCTTGGAGAATGATCCATGTGCGCTTGAGAAGAATGTATATCCTGCTGTGTTTGGGTGTAATGATCTATATATGTCTATTAGTTCCAGCTCCTCTAATATACTGTTCAAATGTTTTGTTTCTTTAGTGATTCTCTTTTGAGATGTTCTGTCCAAGGTAGATAGTGGTGTATTAAAATCCCCTACTATGATTGTAGATGCATCTATTGTTTCACTTAGTTTTTCCAGCATTTATCTCACGTACTTAGAGGCACCCTTGTTAGGAGCATAAATATTTATGATTGTTCGATCTTCTTGACAAATTTTCCCTTTCACTAAAATGTAGTATCCTTCTCTGTCTCTCACAATTGTTTCACATTTAAAGTCTATTTTGTCTGATATTAATATAGCTACTCCTGCTTTTTTTGGTTATTGTTTGCTTGTTTGATTTTTTTCCAGCCATTCACTTTCAATCTCCATGCGTCTCTGGGTCTAAGATGTGTCTCTTGTAGACAGCATACAGATGGGTCATATTTCCTTATCCAATGTCCAGTCTGAATCTTTTGATAGGTGAGTTTAATCCGTTGACATTCAGTGTTATTACTTTCAAGGAATTATTTGTGTTAGCCATATTTTTATTGGATTTTTGTTTGTCATATTTTGTTTGTATTTTTTTTCCCCATCTAGTTTGTCTTTTTTTGTTGCTCTTATACTCTCCTCCAACTCTGCCTGTCCTGTTTTTTCCTTTCTTCCTGCAGAACTCCCTTTAGAACTTCTTGAAGGGGAGGTTTCTTGTTGGTATACTCTTTCAGTTTCTGTTTATCTGCGAATATTTTGAACTCTCCATCATGTTTGAATATTAGTTTAGCTGGATATAGTATTCTTGGTTGGAAATTTTTTTCCTTTAGTACCTTGACTATATCATACCACTGCCTCCTTGCCTCCATGGTTTCAGATGAGAAATCAGCACTTAATCTTATGGAGCTTCCCTTGTATGTGATGGTTTTCTTTTCTCTTGCTGCTTTTAGGATTTTCTCTTTGTGTTGAGCTTTGGATAATTTGACGAGTATATGTCTTGGAGTTGGCCTGTTGGGATTTATGACCAGTGGAGTGTGCTGTGCTTCTTGGATATGTACGTCTGTCTCTTTCAGTAGATTTGGGAAGTTTTCAGCCATTATTTCCTGCAACACTCCTTCTGACCCCTTTCCCTTCTCTTCTCCTTCTGGAATACCTATAATACGTATATATGAGCCTTTTGCATTGTCATTCAGGTCCCTAAATCCTAGCTGGATTTTTTCTATCTTTTTATCGACCCCTTCTACTATCTGTTTGATTTCCGATGTACTGTCTTCCACATCACTAATTCTCTGCTCTGCCTCTTCTAGTCTGTTGATATTTGCTGCAAGTGTATTTTTGATTTCTTGAACTGTGGTGTTCATTCCCATCATGTCTGTTACGTTTTTGCGTATGTCTGCAATTTCCCCTCCCAGTGTTGTCTTCATGTTGTTAACCTCTTTCATTACTTCATCAAATTTGTTGGTGATAAATGTTGTGAGATCGTTCATTGCTTGTGCGAAGTTCTGCTCCCCTTCCTGATTTTTAGTTTGTTGATTGGATTCAGCCATGTTTTCCTGATTACTGATTTGGTTTGTCGATTTTTGTTGCTTTCTGGTCATCCTTTTATCTTGACGGGTGTACTCAGTTCCTTAGCTTCTTTATCTAGTCTTGGAGATTAATTAGCTATTATTTTTGTGTAAGTGTTATATCTTCTTTTTTTCACTTTGTTCTTCTTATTCTAATTTCTTGTTGCTGGTTAAGTTCACTTTAAAGGAAAGTATTAGTGCCAGGGAAAGGCAATTGTGTAAGCAAGGAAAAAGTGTAGAATAGTATTGGTGATATATGTTAACAAATCAAGAATATGAGATCTGGGAGGATGGAGGTTAGATTCATGTAGATTGTGTAGAGTTATAGCTGTAGGTAGAGTACCTTTTATGAGGTAGATGACTGAATATGGGAGGAATATGGTATGAGCTACAAAGCTATTGTTTTCGTGAGAGAGGGAAAAAGAAAAGAAAGGTAATAGTTTCAAGAGTGGATACCAGACAGAAAACAGAACAAAGGTATTAGAAATTAAGAGTTAGACACTTTGTGGATCAAAGAACGGGAAGTGGCGGGTGGAATATAGGAGAGACAGTAGATGATAGTGGATATCAAGATGCAGGGGAAGGGGGATAGTGTAGGTAGCCTAAATCAGTTCACACAGAAATGAGGCAGTGGAGGATAGGCAAACCCAGCAAATGTGAGGTGTTCCCTGTAGCACCTATTGTATACTTGAATCAAAATAAAATAAGTGGAAAATGAGGGACAAGAGGGAGAGAGAAAACCGAGAAAGAAAAACTAATTATAATAAAGAAAAAAAGAGAGACGAGAAGAAAGGAAGAAAGAAAAAGAGGGTGGGCAAACGGTGGGGAACAGGTAGGGGGAAGAGAAATACAGGTATACACGTCCCACAATTGCAACACTATCTAAAACAACAACAACAAAAAACCCCTAAATAACTGTATAAAAAAAGGACTTTGGGGGACACGCTAGGAGAAAAGACTAGGGGATAATGCAATATTAGCAATCAGGGCATCAAAAAGAGTAAAAAATAAAGTGAAAATAAAAACAAAACAATGTGAACCAATAAAGATAAAACACAAACGTTAAGGTCCAGGGCACTCAAGGACCCCAGGTAGACCCCAGGGCATGATGGATTCAGGGGTGGAAAGTCTGAGACACTGAAGACTCAAGAGGTGTGAGTCTGGGGTGTGGACCACTGGAATTCAGAGGACCCAGACCTGGCAACCTCAAATCTGGTCAACAGGAAGCTTAGGAGCCCCGCAGTGCAACACAGCCCTCAGGGATCCCCGTAGCTGGGTGCCAGCCCCGTGGGGGAAGCCAGGTCCGCTAACTCTATATTTAATGTCTGATCCCTGCAATTCACCTACTCCTCAGGGTTTCAGCCTTTGGACAGCTCCCTCCCTGTGCTCCCACACAACAGCCACTTGAGGGCGCCTCTACACCACAGCCAGTTCAATGACCCAGATCCCAAGCCCCGCCGGGTGGGCTGGGCTTCAGCTGGAAATGCCGAAAACAGACTCCAAGACCGGAAGTCCCAAACTTCGCAAAATATTCCCCAATCGGCTTCCAGACGTGTCCCCCTCCCTCACTGCACCCTACAACAATCTCCCAACTGTGTCCCCTTATTGCCAAAAATCCAATTCCGTTGCAGATCGGCAGCCGGACCTGTAGGGATGGAGCTCCAGGCGGAAGCGCTACCCCCCTGTCCGGTGACCAAAACATCCCCAGCTTCACAACAAAACACCGTCTGTCTCCCCAAATCGATCTGCAAAGGAGTCCTGTCCCATCAACCCCTGACCAGCTGGCCCAGTACCCACGAATTCCTCAGCACCGCAGAGCCTCCAAAATAAGGAAAGAAAAAAAAAACAAACCCCTGGCCGCTGGCCGCTGCGGCTCCCCGAGCTGCAGCAGCACCTGATACCACAGCTCCGCCCACCCAAGGAGAGAACTTTCCGCGCCCAGCTGGGACCTCCGTTTATATATTATAGACGTATCCTCTCTGTTACCTTCCCACCAAATTGACGTCCAGACACCTTCCAACCAGCAAAAATCCCCGAAACAGCGCGGTCCCAAAGAGCCTTCAACGCTGCCCAGCCGCCCCCTGCAGAGACACTACCAGGCAAGCTCACTCAGCCACCATCTTGCCCCCTCTCTCTGGATGTGTATGTTCTATGCCCTTCTCATACTGCACCAAGCATTATGCTCTGCCCATGAGTCTTCAAAAGATATCTGTGGGGAAGAAGACTTGGCTCAGTGATTAGGGCATCTGTCTACCATATGGGAGGTCCACAGTTCAAACCCCAGGCCTCCTTGACCTGTGTGGAGCTGGCCCATGTGCAGTGCTGATGCGCGCAGGGAGTACTGTGCCAGGCAAGGGTGTTCCCCGTGTAGGGGAGCCCCACACACAAGGAGTACACCCTGTAAGGAGAGTTGCCCAGTGCAAAAGAAAGTGCAGCCTGCCCAGGAATGGTGCTGCACACACAGAGAGCTGAAACAACAAGATGACTCAACAAAAAGAAACACAGATTCCCGGTGCCACTGACAACAACAGAAGTGGACAAAGAAGAAGATGCTGCAAATAGACACAGAGAACAGACAACTGGGGTGGGGGGATGAAGGGAGAGAAATAAATAAATAAATAGATCTTTAAAAAAAAACATATTTGTGGACTCAATTGAAATTTTGAAAAAGATCATGTTAAAAGATGATGGCAGAAGTGAAAGTGACTCAAGTGATTGTGCTTCCATCTACCACATGGGAGGACCCAGGTCGATCCCTGGGGCCTCCTGGTAAAAGGCGTGCCATGTGGTGAGCCAGTGCCCACATGGTGAGCCAAACACTCCCACTGTGAACCACACAGCAAGATGATAATGTAACAAAAAGAGAAACGAAGGGGAGAGTCAAGGGGAGAGGCAACAGAACCAGGAACTGAGGTGGCACAAATGACAAGGAACCTCTCTCCACATTGGGGGTCCCCAGGATCAAATCCCAGTGAATCCTAGAGGAGAAAACGAGAAGAGAAAAAGAGAAAAAGACACAGATGGTCACACAGCAAATGGACACAGACAGCAAAAACAGCAGGGTGGTGGAGAGAGGGGGGAAGGGAGGGGAAGGAAGGGGAAGGGGAAGGGGAAGGAGAAGGGGAAGGGGAAGGGGAAGGGGCTCTAAATCAAGCCTGAAAAATAGAACCCATTTTTTTCTGGAGCACTAATTGCTGCAGTTGGAGCTACTCACCTACAGGGAGGTTTCCCAAGGAAGAAGTGCTTACTGACTTCTGATGCTTACAGGGTGTCAGTCACACTATTTCTTACATGCTCCAGCTCATCCTGACTTCTTGTACATTGTTTTTATCTTGGTGCAGAATTTCTGACAGGATTCTTTACTAGCTATCTACAAGGATCAGGTGACTCATGTGAAATACAGTAATTAAGACTGCATATTTAATACTATCTCAAATTTATAAAATATCAGCTCTCAAAACTTCAGAGCCACTCTTCCATTAAAAAAAAATAGCACATGTAATTGGCAAAGCCCAATACCAATGATGTGAACTCTTTTTTTTTTAAATGGCCTCTGTGGTTTATTTATTTTTCTTTCTAAAAGAGGGTGAGGTCCTTTTGGCCTCTATCAAACCTAACGATGCCTGGATATCAGAGAGGAATGATTATTATGATGTGTTACACTTGAGTCTCACAGACAGTGGGGTCACCTCAAAGATCAAAATCAAACCCCTCCTTTTGAAGATGAAGACTTAGCTCAGGAAAGTCAAGATTATCCACCAAAGAGAGAGTAGAATCAGGTCAGTTCCATGGTATCTCCACAGAAATTTGCAGCTGGAAGCTGCATTTACCTGGTACTTTACCAAGGACTTAGCAAACTTTATTCCTATCAAAAGCAGCAGGGGATGCTGATGAAGAATACGGGGTGTTAGCTCCCCTAAGAGACTCCCTGGTGCCCCTACTGCCCCTAAAGTACTGAGGTACATTTGGTTTAAACACATTTATATTTTTGATCCATCTATGCTAGGCTTCTGCTGAAATTGTTGCAACCACTTCCAACCCCTTTAAAACATTTATACCATATATAAATGAGCTTAGCACATTACAATACATACTCTGAATGAATGTCTGACAAGTTTTCTAAAAAATCAGAATAATTACTCCCTGATGCTTCCTTTCAGGAGTCATAAGAGACCAGGGTTACTTTCATTTTTTTAAATCTCTCCATATATTAAAAAATACATTTCCAAAAGTTAAAAATACAGGATATTGTAAATGCTTACATTGAATAAATTAACACCTTTAATCTCCACAAACACAAAATAACCTTATTTGGAGATCATTTCAACAATCTAAATTTTAGACCTCCTTTACTTTGAGGTCTGGGTTAATGCCTTCTTCATTCCCCACCCACCTACCCATGCCTGTGGTGCTGACCATTTGTTCACCTTCTAGGCAACATTTTGTTTCCATATGTCACATTTGGGAGAGAGCTATCCTTTGGGAATTGTTTCAGATGTTATCCATTAGACAAGAATTAGTCACGATCCTAGATGGACATGACCGCTGACCCAGCTGACCTTATCAGTCCTCAAACTACCAACTGGCTCCCAAAGCAGCCAAATTCCTTCCCTGAGGAAAGCCTCCCTAAGAAATGAAGTCACAGGTGCTGGGGAAGGTGTGCAAGCCAAGCCAAGTCTGCCCTCTTGTGGCAACAGGAAAAATGACTTTCTTCCTTGTTAACTGTGGTGACATTTGGTGGCACTTCCTTTCCTGATGTCTTAGAGAAGAATTCCAAGTTGACAGAATAACTAGTCCTTTCCTTGCTTTGAGGATCTGCGGGGGAACATTGCATTTTGCTTAACAAAATATACATCAAAGCCAGTTGAAAACAGAGTCAAACCCCTACCAACCTGTCCCAGGACTTCTTTAGGCAAAAGTTCCAACCTTGTGTCACAATCTCAGTCACTAAGTTAACTAGGTCAATGAAGCCAGGGTCATAAGGATACAAATGGTCTATGCAACTGTCATGGGTAAGCAGTCTCTAGAAAAGCCAAATGTGCAACTAGTAAGAACCAATGAGCAAGATCCCCACCTTTAGACTGGTCCACACACTGAAGGAATCCCCAGGGAAAAGTGTGGAAAAGAGGCAAAGAGTAAAACAGGCAAGTGGACGGCAGCCCCTACACATTCCGCAGCATATGGTCTGGTGTGTGGGAGCTTTACTGACCACAAAAGATATCCACTCACTCTCTCTTCCTCCCCAGCCCTAAGAATCTGCACGTGCCTGGCCAAACCACTTTGTCTTGGTTCAAGGAAAAAGAAGAGATCCCTGGGGACATATGGTCAGTGGGGGAGGGGGCCCTCTTCTGCAGATGCACACCCTTTGCTTCTAGTACATTTTTACTCCTTCCTCTGGGTCTAACAAAAATCACTCTGATACCACTTCACTCCTTACACTTTCCCATCTGTTACTTGAGCACCTAATGTTCCTTAGCTACATGAAGAAGTCCACTCATTCTTCATACATTTAGTCTACCTACATACACCTAGTGGGACTGAGACAGGTAAGGTGTAGCCTCCTTCCTCAAACCACACCCTAGTGGGAGAGATCTTACTGGGGTGCCAAGTCTATGTTCCAGGGGCCCATTCAGGACACCTACCTCTCCTGACCTTGGTTGCTGTGGCAGGTTAGTATTGTTTATGAATTCCAAAAATAGATATTGGATGGTGTTTGTAAACGGTCTGTTCCTCTGGGCATATTAGATTGTATTAGATTCAGAGGTTTCACTTTTACCTTATTAAATCAAGATTAGGGCTTTTATTTGATCACATCTTTAGGGCATGTAGGGTTGAGTCCCCACCCCCTTGGTGGGGATAAAACAGACTCTCATGTGGAAGGAAATACATGGAGAAGGAGAACACAGAAGCAGATATGCAGGAAGAGAGAGTGCTCCATAGACATGGCCCTGGGAAGAGAGATGAGCATGATAGCCTACAGCTGACCTTGTGGAGAGAACAGAGCAGCTGAGCCTGGAATGAAATGAGTCCCAGGGAGAGTGATGAGCCTTAGGACAACCTACAGCTGAGATTGGAAGAAGCTGGGACCATGGAGCCTTAAGAGACAAGAGGAAGGCTCAACCCTATCAGATATTGTCCACCACGTTACATTTACAGATGGCAAAAGACTTTGGGGGAGATAGTTCCTCTTAATGGTACCTTGAGTCAGACTCTTTAGGGCTTGGTAACTGTAAATTTCTCCCCAAATACATACCCTTCCTAAAAGCCAACAAATTTCTGGTATTTTGCATCAGCACCCTTTAGCTGATTACTACAGTTGCCTCATCTCTACAATGAAGAAGATGGACAAACAGTCCTCAAATCTTTGCTCCTGCCTGCAGCCCATGGGCTACCTGCACAAGATTTGAGAGCTGCCAAGTCTCCACCCACAGCCTTACTAATGTGGTGCCCGCAGGATAACTTATGAAGCTAGTGTTTCCAAACATCTCTAACCTTCCTTACTCTTGAGACTGTGGTCTCCTCCCCAAAGGAGAGGAAAAGATGTTCATGAGCAGTAGCAGCAAGATTTACAATGAGTAAGAAGGACTGGGAAAAGGTGAGAAAGAAAGATTTAAGACCAGCCAAAAGGAAAAGGGAAGAATGAAAAGGTGATTAAATCAAGGACAAACTGCATACACACAATTCTTCAGGCATGAGGCTCACTGAGTTTTACTGAAACCTTTAAATAAGACTCTTAAATGTTACAAAGTAGTAGTATTCTTCTTGCATATATTAACCAATACTAAATATTGTTATTGCAGCTAGAGTAACTCTATCACAAAAACATCTGTCCACCTGAGAGTACTGTAAGGCAACATTGCAAGAAAAGTGTGTGAATATGGGCTTCCTGACAGACGGATGCAAATCAGGGCTGGAAATATGAACACACAAATACAAAAAGAAAACAAGTCCCTGAATCTTGTTGTGAAAACAGTCATGATCACATTTCTTTTGTGTAAAATTAAACTTGGAAAATTCTCATGGGCAGCCACAGGGTTTTTCTACACCATAATATCATTACTGAGATACAGCAGCTGGTTAAAAGATCACACTAATTTCAGAGAAAACCAGTGGTAAAGTCTCTCTATTGGATTCAGTGCAATTAGGTTTCAAAGATTTCAGCAAATTATTTTGCTTGGCCTGAGCCATTTAACCATTTTAATTCACAGCTATCACAGATAAGTTTGATAAATAAAATTCATCATGGGATCTCTATAACTGGCCCAGCTGGGATTTCACTGCATTTAACTCTGTACCTACTGAATAAGCATGTAAAAAGTATCACCTAAGTGCATAAATACAAAATCCTTAGATGGGAAAGCAAGGAGATGAAAGCTAGATACTTTCACACTGAGATTTTCTCAAGTTATTTATTAATGAACGTCACTTTAAAAAGCCAAACATGTGTTAATTTGCCTTTGGTGGGAATAAAAAGGTAATACATCACATTTTAAATGGGAAGGATAAGCAAAATGATTATCTTTTCACCAAGCCTTAAAGAAACAACACTATAGTTGAGACATTAATTCCTTAATCATCTGGTGATTTTAAATTAAGAAAAAAATAAAAATAGCTAGTGAGTTTCTAATCCTCACTGGAGAAAATCGGGCATCTTCAAAGTTTCACAATTTCTTTGGATATAAAAAGAAAAAAGACGTGGGAAAGAACTCTACATCTTTTAAGGCTGGCTTTCATATTTCCTCATTAGATGAATAATTTCATTATACAATCTCCAAGGGGCATCCAAGCCCCAGATAAAGTCGAGATGCTCCCATTCAGGAATAGTCTTGTGGTACACCAAGCAGGTGATCTGGGTCAGTAAGACATTGACATCATTGACGTCTGCAAGCATGTCATGTCCCCCATTCCAGACTGCAGTCGGCACCAGCATGTCTTTCACGTTGTAAGTGGGAGGATAACGCTACAATTTAAAAAAAGAAACAGGGGGAATTTTTTTTTTTAATTTTCAAAATCACCAAGAACTGTCTCCATTAAACATGTAGTCACTTTGATGGGAGAAGAAGAGTTTAACTTTGAAAAATCACTATCAGGTTACCTTTTCAATTACCATTACCAGAGCAACCAAAAAACCAAACTCACAGTGAAGTTGATAAAGACTGCTAGTTATTGAGATGCTACCATATGCCACATGGGGCACCATGACAGAGGCTGGGTCCCCTGTGAGAGATGCAGCTCTCCCCACCTACCAGATGGCAGGTAGAGGAACCAAGGGCTTGCGAAGGTGCTTTGGAGTTATAGCCTCCCATGTTCTCCCTCGGGGATGGAAGGCAGGCTGTAAAAATTCTCTAAACATCAGGTTCCTCATCTGTACATCAGAGATAATCACACCAATTGCACAGGAGGCAGGGGAAATGCACCACACACTCAGCACCCAAAATGGTGATTTTAACTGTATGTGGAAAAGGAGGCCTAGGCAATGTAATGTGGCCAAGGCACCAGAGCCAGCAGGTAACAACCCTAGGATGGTCTGACTGCTAAGTCCTTGTCTGGAGTATGATGAAATGACATTGTCACAGTGGAGATTCATATTTATTGCCCACAACAGGGTAAGGAGGAGAGGCCCATCCCACAACACCCACCACAGGGTTTGAGTTGTTTTGGAATCAAATGAGGAAACACAAACACATTCCTGTCTAACTCTCCCAAATACCTCCCATAGTAATGACCCCTATCAGAACCCAGTAACCCAGGCTGGCTTCCTTGATGAGGTTTCAAGGTCTATTTTATTCTGAAGACTTTGAAGACTTTACCTGGTTGTAATGGAAATAATTCTTGGCACTGCTTCCCCAATGAAAGGCTTGAAATTTTCGGGATTTAACAACCTAAAAAGAAACATTTTGGAGGAAAGTTATCTGATACAGAAGTCTGAGATAAACTCATAGGTTGCTGGACTTAGTCACAGCCTCAGCAATCAATTTTATAGAGATAACCACATTTACTCTTTATTTCCAAACTGTAAGTTAAAATTAAATAACTTTTTTTTCGCTTTCCTTTACTAAATGACTCAATTTTTCATAGTATAATTGGACAGTAGCTATAAGAGGGCACAGAACTTACCAAATGCAATGGATGTGTCATGATGATGGGAGTGAAAGTGGCTGGGGGAGGGGAGTGGTGGGGTGGGGGTGGTGGGGTTGAATGGGACCTCATTTTTTTTTTTAATGTAATATTTTTACAAAATCAATTAAATAAACAAATAAATAAAAAAGAGGGCACAGAAAAGCAGCTACAAATATATGCTTTGAATTATACTGAACCAATACTTGCTTCCATTGGATGACCTTTAGATGATATTTTCTGCTTAAATTTGAATCAAGCTTTTCAGAGAATAACTCTTTTACTTGGGAATGAAAATATATATAGATACAAAACCATTATGTGTTCTATATACCCCTCCTGCTTGTCTAGTAATGCTATTTCTTTATTTGTCAATAATGTAACACTTTTTCTTTTTTGCATACCACAGCTGGTGTAATCACCATATTGTACTGCAGGTCAGGACAACTTGCACCCAGTTGGGGGGACTAAAGCCATGGGTTGATATCTTATTTATAATTTTTTAAAAATTTCTCTCTCCTTCCCCCTCAACCCCCCTCCCCCATTATCTGCTCTCCTGTGTCCATTTGCTGCACGTTCTTCTTTGTCTGCTTCTGTTGTCACTGGCATGAGAATCTGTGTCTCTTTTTGTTGCATCATCTTGTTGTGTCAGCTCTCCGTGTGTGCGGCACCATTCCTGGGCAGGCTGTACTTTATTTCACACTAGGCGGCTCTCCTTACGGGGCATACTGCTTGTGCGTGGGGCTCCCCGATGTGGGGGACACCCCTGCGTGGCACGGCACTCCTTGCGCATCAGCACTGCAAATGGGCCAGCTCCACACGGGTCAAAGAGTCCCAGGGTTTGAACCTCGGACCTCCCATGTGGTAGACGGACCCCCACTCCACTGGGCCAAGTCCGCTTCCCTTATTTACAATTTCAACATATGCATATTTACAAGAGTCTGATATAAAACTATTAACAAAAATTCACTTATTTTTAAAATTTGGAATAATGCAAAATCATACTTCCCCCAGACACCCAAGTTAAAAATATGTCAAGAATTAAATCCATAACTGGCATTCCTAATGAATTGGAAACTATGTGTAAGTTTGGGCCACATGGTGGCGTAACATTAACTGGTACAAAGAGATAGCCAACCATGCTTTTGATGTATGTGAAGTTTCAATCCTTATCAATTGCATAAAATTCTGTTTGATAAAATAAAAGCTAGCGTCATCAGATACCACAGAGCATTGCTAAAGGAGAAATTTTAGCATCTACTTTTGTTATTTCAAATGACAGATATTAAATATGTGTGGCACATTTAACGATCAGAACAAAATATGGGTTTACAGCACCTCTTAGGACACATGTTCCCTGTCCACTTAGCAGTGAAAATATCTCAGTGTGAGCTGCTCTGCTGCTGTACTCAGATGTGAATTTGCCACTTGGTCAAATCTGTATTACAGCATTTATATAAAGTCGAGTATGAATATAAAGGGAAAACTTGCCTATAACTCAGACTAAAATTCTAAGCTTGAAATTTGTACTGAGAGTAACTTTAGTACTTCAAAAACTATCCACCTGAAAAGCACTTCAGAAAGAGGGAAATATGGAAAAGTTTGTTTATAGTAACAAAAACACAGAAATAAACTAAAGTCCTTTAATAGATATTTGGTTAATTGCATTATGTTATAACAATATGCCCAAACAGTATGCCATGCCTTAATAATAAATATAAATATAAGACAGAAACAGAAAACTGCTTCTAAAGAATGTTTATAAATAATATTACACGGGAAATAGTCAGAAATTGAAACACAATAGGTACTATGGTTACATTTATGTAAAAACATGTGGCTGAAGAGCAGGAGGAAATAATTGTAATATTCGGTTACACAGTTTTAAAGTGACATTTAGAAAGTTATTTTTAAGTCTCATTGCTAATAAAAATGTAAATAGTACCTTTTTATAGTACAGTATGGATCGAAGTCCTAAATATAGTCTTGAAAATAGTCCAAGAGTCTGACCACTATGTCTCCTTCTTTAAGTGTATCCCAAGAAAAACAATCTACCTGATGTATAAAGACATATCTATAATATAATATAACACAACCTATTCCCAGGATGGTTTGATATTGCAAAGAGACTATAATGAAGAAGAGATGGTGGGGAGAAGTGAGGAGTAGGAGGGGGTGAGGGAAGAGGAAGAGAAAGAAGAGGAGAAAAAAATTCATGCAATGGAAAACTTTTTCTGCATTAGGAATATTTTTTAAATTTAGTTTGACCTGGACATTCTCACCCCCAGTGTCTATTCTTGCCTTCCTGCATTCAGTACTAGAACTGCTCAGGCATTTACTGAACACCTGGCCACCCAGGTAGAAAGCACACCTCCCCCCTCTCACAACTAGGCATGGCCATCTGGCTCACTTCTGAGTTACCTCCTAAATGTCAAGCCCCTAGCCCTTCCACACTCCCCAATTCCTGTGGGTGGGAACAGACATGGAGATGACCCAGCTTCACCCAGGCAGTGGAGGACAGCACCCAGGGGTGGCAGAGCTACAGGGTGGAGTACACTGGTCCCTGCATGACTTTGTAGTGCACACCCACACCCCTCCACCACCACCCCAGACCACTGATCTCTGTATTACAAGAAATAAATTGCTACAGTGGCTGTTTTTTGGGTCTCTGATACAGCAACTCAGCCTGTATCTAACAAATACAATGCTATTTCATTCAATAAAAAGGAATGTTACAGAAAGTGTGTATCCTAGGATCCTACATTAGTAATGGGAATGATTATACCAAACAACTGTAAAATTATACCAAAATACTACACTACTACCCCTGCGTGGTACACACACAGGTCGTTTTTCTTCCTTGCACTCATGTGTTTTCTAAAATATTATAATGTTCACATATTATATTACTTGTCCTTTTTACAATGTTTTAAGGAATATTTCTTGGCAGGTCTTTGTATTTTTTTTAAACATTAGGTTGCAAACAACGGAGTATGTCAGAGTCATCAGGGGGTACTCATTAAAAATGCATATCCCAGGGACACACTCCCTAGGAATTCTGAGTTTCAACAGATCTTGTGGAGGGCCCAAGAATCCGCATTTTCACTAGCACCAAAGTATTTCTGACCAACAATAAAGATGTACTAGAACCAGCCTTCACACAGGAATGAGCACCTGGGCTTCAGGCAGGGCTCCAAGAGGGCCAGAGAGAGAAACGAGAGTCTCAGCTCTGGGGCTCTTTGGAATTTGTCAGGCTCTAACAAGAATAACATTTGTAAACTAAATTTAACAGCCAAGTAAAGATTTAGGTTTTGGAAATGAATAACTGAATGTTAATTATTCAAGTAAAAAGCAAACTTCTGAATGTACTGTGAATAAAATGGCCTTTGAGGGCATACCACAAAAACCTCCAAAATCCACACCTGAGTTGGGGCTCTCAGCCACCAATACCCAGGCCCCACCCACCTTCAGCAGCTGCTCCCAGCAGGCACCAGGGCTGTCTCCTGGAGCAGCCTGACCAAGGCATACCTGACAGGTGGGGTGGCAGCCTCTGGCCAACAGAACAGAGGAGGTGGGATCAAGGAAAGGGTCCTGTGAAGTCACTCTGCCAAGCAGCTATTTTACTGACAAAGAGATGACACAGAAGGCACAAGGGTCAAGGGCAAGGCTGCCTTCTGCAGGGAGTCTGGGCTTTGGAAATGGTTATGAAACAAATTCCAAAGTAAGTAGAGCCTAAAGTCACAAGGTCACAAGTGGACAAGAGAGCAGTGCTGGGAAACTCAGCCTGCAACCCTCACTCTAGTCAGCTGCCTCATAAAAGGGGGGGGGGGACAAGAGCTGGGCTCCTGAAAGCTAGGGGGTGGTCATGGGTACTTTGCCAAGGACCTGAGAATCAGGCGCTTGCCAAGGCCACTGAGCTAGAGCATAGCCCAGCCTGCGCCTTCAGTCAGCTGAGTCACCCTCCACGCATCCTTAGGAGTGCACTAACTGCTGAGGCGACAGAATTTCACCCTTTCTGGCAAAATGTCCTCTAGGGGAGAGAGGGAAAAAGGCTCAGAAAAGGTGGAGGAATAAAGATAAGAAAGGAAAGAAAGGAAAAGGAAGGAAGGAAAAGAAAAGAGAAAGAAAGAAAAAGAGAAAGAGAGAAGGAAGGAAGGGAGGAAGGGAGAATGGGAGGGAGGGAGTGAGGAAGGAAGAAAGGAAGAAAGGAAGAAAGTTGCAACTAAAAAACAAAAACGGTAGGGGAATTTTGGTGGTAGGTCTAGAAAGAAAACAAGTGACTGTAAACACACTTGTGACTAGGAAAAAAGAGGAGCCTGAATGAATGTATGAATATGAGGATTTTTAAGGGTCCAGTACACCTTAAAAGTGAGAGTGTGCTGTGCAGCGTGTACTGCACTACTTTCCATTGCAGGTGCCCTGGGCTATACCTTAGCAATCTGTCACTGAGTCACTGACATCTGAAATGTGGTCGACCTTCACTACAAAGAGCTGAAGCCTCACATGGCCCTTTCTGGTTCCTGAGTCCCAGGGAGACGCTAACAACAGGACTCCCAGGGGAGGATATTTCTGAAGCCACTGAGTTCACTAAAGTGCTATCACATGACAGAGGTTCCCTAATCTAATAAAGCTGAGCAAGCTATTGGACAGATGTTAATTTATTTTCTTAAAATACAGATTCTCACTGCTCAGCAATCAAAGGGAGGGACAACTGATAGGTTGATAAAATAGGCATAAGTTGTCTATCTACTGATCTTCCAGGCATATTATGCTTATAGGTTAATACTAAAATGGAATCTTCTATCTCCAAAGCTGCTCTAAAACCATGTTTTATGAAGCAACATGGAAATAAAATAAATCTGAGTCTCAGCGAACAGCAGAACATCGAAGAGAAGGGAAGAGAAAAGACATTAGTCAAAACAATTAGTTTGGTGAACCCACGGCATGGTGTAGTATGCTCCAGAGAGGACAGCAAAAGCCAGACTAATTCAATGAGGAATCCAGGACTCCAGGGAAGGAAATCAGCTCATATTTGTAAGCAGATTGTCCTTCTACTTGGAAAACATTTGCAGAGAGGTACTGCATGGAATGCGCAGACCTTTCTAGCAATGATGCTACACAAACCCCCAACTTTGCTCCTGGAATACCTACCTGACCCCAGTGTAACAAGTTTTGCACAGAAGTTCCAGCAGGACTGTGTGTTGTATATACATCCACTCTAGACTGCAAAATAAATACATTTAACTATGAATGAAAACAGCATTAAGGTAATATCAATAATACACATATATTAATCTTTAAAACATTAAAACTATAGAGTTGTATCCTCAAATACAAGAGAGATTATGGGCAGGAAAAATTTCTCGACTATAAATAAATCCTATGAAATATGTACAACACACACACACAGACTATATAGGAAGGAAATGAAAAGCAACCACATGGTAACCATGCAGCCTAATGGGTTGTGATTACAGGTAGTTTTATTTTCTTCTTAGTGCTTCTCTGAATTTCACAATCTTATGTACAAATGTCACATTACTTTTATCAGCAGAAAAAAAGAAAAGTGGATAACATTTTTTAAAATCTCTGCAACTTTCACTCCAGAATTTTAAAACGTGTTTTCAAAAATGCAACATTGTGAACTACAAATATATTTAGGAACACCAGTATATTGCTGGCCAAAGGATTACACATTATAAAACAAATACACGTGAACATATAAACATATGTGCATATATATGGAAAGTCATTCAAATTTAAATACAGAGTAATTACATACCATATTTAAATTTTTCTCATTAAATCCACACAGAACAAAAAGGAGATTTCCACAAAGCTCCTTCAGCATGTCATAGGGACAAATATGAGTACTAAACCACTTCAAAAATGCACTCTGGGGAAGAAATTCTTTGACTCCAAGTAAACCCTATAAAAGAGAAACAAACCCAAGGATATATTCAGTATCTCTTTCTGGTACAAAGGTTTCCATGACCCACATTAGAAGCAGAGACCAGAGGCAAGGACATCCATAGGTGAACCCAGGAGTAAAATGACAACCAGTGGAAAATCAAACAACATCCTGATGACATAAGTTTACTAAGGCTAAATATGATAATCTACCCCAATGTTACAGACATGTGCCTAAATTCTCAAAATGAAGGAAAGGAGGCAGAAAATCCACTCATTTTACAGCTGCCTTCTATAGTGGAAAAGGGCCTTAATGCTCACTCATCCCAGAGCCAGCCCCAGATAGTTTTCACCTGACTGTGATGGACTGATCCTGACTTCTGAGAAAGACTTGAGGCTGTGACTGATTAGCAGTTTCTGCTGAGGGTACATCTGCCTAGTCCAGTCATGGGTCATGAGCCAAATCTGGTCCCCTACCTGTTTTAGAAAATAAAGTTTAATTGGAACACAGACACACTTATTTATCTATGTATTGGCCCTCGCTGCTTTCACACAACAGCAGAATTGAATCATGGCAAAAACATATATATGGCCCCCCGAAAATATTTACTATATTTACTCTCTGGCCTGTTACAAAATATTTGTCAACACCTGATCTACATCTTTCCTGAGCAATGGTCATTGGACTTGTGCTCAAGTAGATCCAGGGTACTTATTATGCCCACAAGGTAAACTCTCCCACACTTGTACAATAGGAAACAAATCTTCCTTATATTGAACCCAAACCCACTTAAAATTTACACTCTTGCTCATTCCTACCCTCTGGATGGTCAAGCAGGAGAAATTCAAATGTCTAAAAGTCAGCAAGTAAATATAAATTAGTAAAACTGTGAAGGGAAAATGCCACCTGCCTCAGTGTTTATGACTAGGGACTGTTGACAACTGCGGAGAACTGGAAAGCTTGTGCTCAGTCTACAGGGTACAACTGCAGCAGGCTCTGTCCTGCCTGGGGATAGGACTATGGGCCCAGTGGTGCACAGCTTCTTCCTCTCCCCCCAAAATAATCAGCTATCAAGATTTTAATGTTAAATATTCACTTTTTAAATGGTGGAATTTAAATTTAAAACATGTTACAGACCATATTCAACCCTTCTCCAGGCAAATTTGACCCATGAACACACAAGCTTGTGATTTCTGTGAAAACTATCTTCTACAAGACATCCCATCAAGCTCTAAAGACCAACACTGTGCCTCCTTTAATTTTTCTTTTTTCCAGGCTTATCACTCTAGTATTAGTTGGGGAGATCAAGGAAGTAAATTTGGCATGCAGGGGTCATGTGACATGAAAAGGCATTTTTATAAATTCTTGCTTTGAGACTACATAAGGGTCACATGTGACAAAAGCATGGTTTTGAGGCTCTCTGTTAAAAACAAGTAGGAACAAAGAAAAAAAAACACCAAGCAAACAAGTTAATAGGATGACTCATCAATGACCTGAATCACAATAACTCAAGATTTCCTTTTGACTGACATGAGATGTGAGGTTGACCTTATACTTCAGAACTGCTACCCGGCACTAATGTGATAAACTCCACAAAATTACACTGAAGGGCAGAATATACTGACAAAGCAAAATTCACCTTATGTATATACAGAATTACATATATCAACTTGATTTCTTTATAATTTGTGTTTTGAGAAAGAATTAGAAGAAAAATTTAACATTCATGGATATAATGTGCACTTATCAGAGCAGCTAATTCAAAGGTTTTATGAATATTTGACCATTCTGTGAATTTTTTGCGATACACCAAAACACAACCGTCTGGAAGTGATGATCCCAAATCCAGGCTCTTTCGCCTACATCAGAATCTACAGGGTGATTTGTGAAGGACACACATCCCAAGGCCCCACTGAAGATTTAAGAAAACACTTTCTCCAATGCAGAGAGAGAGTGAAGGGGGAGAACAAGTTTGTATTTTTACACACTACTTATTCACAATCTTCAGGAACTGAGGTATTTGGGAATTTTTATTGTTATGAAGTCCCCTCAGAATGGGGAAATGGGGTGCTCATAACCTGCTGATTGGGGATGAAACTGGTACAGCCTCTCTGAAAGGCATGTGTATTTAAGAAAAACCATTGTATTAGTCAGCCAAAGAGGTGCTGATGCAAAATACCAGAAATCTGCTGGCCTTGATAATGAATATTTATTTGGGGTAGCAGCTTACAGATACCAGGCCATAAAGCATAAGTTACTTCCTTCACAGAAGTCTTTTTTTACATGTTGGAGCAGGAAGGTTGCTGACAACAGCCAGGGTTCAGGTTGCCTGTTTCCTTTCTTCCTGGGTCTTGCTTCTCTCTGGGCTCAGGGTTCTTCTCTTCCCGGGGCTTGCATCTCTTTCCTCTGTGTGCTTACTTCCTGGGGCTCCAGCTTAAGACTTAAGCATCAAACTCCAACATCATAACTCCAACATCAAAAAACTTCTAGCATCAAAAAGATTCAACTCTGCCCTTCATCATGCCCCTTTTATCTGAGAGTCCCCACCCACGAAGAGGCAGGGGCTCAACACACTACTGATGTCACCCAATCAGAGCCATAATCATAATTTAGTCATGCCCAGGTACAAAACAGTTTACAAACATAATCAATATTATTTTTTTGGAATTCATAAATACTTCAAACTGTGTCAACCATGAAGAGAAAAAACCCTTCTGTTTTATTGAAAAACAAATTGAAGAGGAAGAAGGCCTACATTTCCCACCACTGGCAAATTCTTCAAATCTGAAAAGGAAATTTCTGGGCAGGGGGAGGGGCGATCAAGGTACCTTGAGGAGAAGATCTGGAAGTTTTACCAGTACGACTAAAGGACTAGTGCTGAATTCGGCTAAAGTCACAGGAGCCAGGGCAAAAAACATTTTAATCCTTTTGGCCAGAGAAGGGATCCGTGAAAATGCTATAAAACCTATGCAAACAAAAGGAAGAAAATAGGAAATCCATGTTGAGAATCTGTTGTTAAAGGCAAGGGCTGCCCTTTTGTGTCATGCTCTAGAGAAAGCCTGAGAACCATGCCAGTAGTGCTGCAATCAGGGAGCAAAACATTTGAAATGGGGCCCTTGAATTTTTATGTGCAAAAACTCTAAAACTAAATATGTAAAACAAATATTTTTGAAGTGCTTCTTCCAAATCTCAACCTAGATAAGCACCGAAAGAAATCCAGATTGCCTGAAGCAGAAGATGTTCCCTGTTCCTTGAGCAATTTGAACCTTGCCATGTAAAGTCTCTCCCCAACAGCTCCACCTGACCATCTTCCTCCCCCACTCCCCCTTCCTTCCATCCCTAAGGACTAGCAGGCTCTCCAGTTACATAGCCACTTAAAAAGGAACTATGCACATTTAGAATCTGTAGCTTCAAAATACTTTTGCTTCCTTTCAGGCTACTTTCTGCCATAAACTAGATCCTAGAATGTCACCTGACAAAGAAGTAGGATGAAGGACACAAGTAGATAGGTCAAAGAAGAGAGCCTAACCCCATTCCTAAAATATGCAAATATATTCAAGTTGCTTTTTTGGTCTTAGCCTCCCAAATTAGCAAAGAGTGTTTGGTGGTGGTGAGAGTGAGGCAATTTAACTGTACATACCAAGACACTGAAAAGCATTTGTACTAGCAGTATAGTAATTCTTCTAGAATGTATTCTAAGGAGACCATGCAACATGACCACAAAGGTGTTACACACAATAAACACTCAAATATGCAACAGAATTAAACAAATTATGGGGCAGTTCCTTAACCTCTTAACAAAGTTAAAAATTTTGGATTCTGCTGCTTTCATATTAGAATTTGTTGATAGAATTATGGGTAATTTTTATTTTCTTTAAATCAACACATTGAGTTATAATCACCACAAATAAAAATGCATATAAATTTTAAAAACCGGAAGCGACTGTGGCTCCATCATTTGGGCTCCCATCTACTACATGGGAGGTGCTGGGTTTGCATTGTGGGCCTCCTTGTGAAGGCAAGCTACCCCACACCCAGCAGAGAGCTGACGGCCTGTGTGTCATGGACAGTTGGCAAGCAACATGACACAACAAAGAGAGACAAGGAGATACAGAAAAAACGTGCAGCAAATGAACACAGAGAAGAGACAGCAAAAGAAAGGAACAAGCCATAAGTAGGGGGGAATAAATAAATAAATCTTTTTTAAAAAAGTCTAACTACCCTGAGAACATCATGCTAAAAAGAAAAATTAGTTGGAAAAAAATTTTTTTAACATTTTTAAATAATGTCAGTGTAACCTAGCAATCTTGCAGCTAGTTTTGTTCCATTTGACTTTAAAAGTCAATGTATTATCTTGTATATATTTTTTAAGTCTCTCAGCTTATAAAACTTCTTGTTCTCCATCTTCTAACATTCCCATATATTGCTTAACTAGTAAATTATATAATATATAATAGGCTCCTGCAATTTGAACAGAGGAATACACCATGTTTATCCATTTTTATTAAAATCTGAATTTCTAGAGAAAACCAAATATTACCAAAACCCCTTGCCCTATTTGTTATTTCTGCTTGGCATAAAAATAAATAAAAAATAAAAAACTTGCATGTGAAATAACTATTTCTTTATAGTTCACTTTTTTTTTTTAATATGTATTTCACTATTAAGAACAAATGCAGGAAAGCAGATGTGGTTCAAATAATAGATCATCTGCCTACCACGTAGGAGGTGCAGGGTTCAGACCCAGGGCCCCCTGGCCTGTGGGGTGAGCTGCCCCACACACAGTGCTGCCACATGCAAGGAGCACCATGCCACCCATGGAGGCCCCCGCATAGGGGTGTCCCACGCACAACAAGTGTGCACCACAAGGAGAGCTGCCACACGTGAAAAAAGTGCAGCCTGCCCAAGAGTTGAGCCACACACACAGAGAGCTGATGCAGCAAGATGACACAACTAAAAGAGAGTCACAGATTCCCAGAGCCACTGAGAATGCAATCAGATACAGAACACATAGAGAATGGACACAAGAGAGCAGACAGAAGGGGGTGGGGTGGGGGGAAAGGGAGAGAACTAGATAAAAATAAAACTTTTTTTAAAAAAAAGAACAAAAGCAAACTCTGTCAAAAAAAAAAGACATTCTATAAACGTTCCACTTTTATTACATACCTATTGTGGTGCCTTGAGAATGAGCCACGTAATATAATTGTTCTTGGCCAGTTTTATTCAGAATGTAGTTAACTGAAGCTGGTAAGTCATAATTTGCCATCTCATCATAACTATAATCCAAAAAGGAACTGATTCACTGAAATATTACATACAAAGAATACCAGCATATACATAAAGAATAATCACAAGCTGAACACATCTGGGTAAACCAGCACTGAGCGGAGGAAGCAGAACATTACCAGAAGCCCAGAAGTTCCCTTGAGCCCCCTTCCTGTCATGCTTCCCAAAGGTAACTATTATCCTAATTTTTCACACCAAATATAGTTTTATCATTCTTGGAAATTTTATGTGAATGGAATTACACAGGATGTATTCTTCTGTATCTGACTTAAACTATGTCATAGAGTTATGGGTTGTTAGTTCTCGTTCCAGTGTGAGAATATACCACATTTTAATTTTCCAGTCCATTGTTGATGGGCATTTGGGTAGTTTCCAGTTTTTCACTATTGTGAGTAGTGCTACAAGAAACATATTCATGTTGCATTTTTAGGTAAAGGCTCTCATACTTGCATTTCAAGTCCACAGCAAGCAAGGTCTGGCAGATGGGAAGCAAGCCTGGAGGAGGTCATAGAGCTTCCTTCTCTAATGCCGGGTCCTGGGCACAGGACTCTGAAGCCCTGCATGTGAGTAGTGCACACCCGAGTGAGTGTCAACCATGAAGGAAAAGCTGGCTGTTCATGAGCACTTACGATGGGCCAGACTCTGGACCAGATGCTTCTCATGTACCTTCTTTAACCTCCCAATTACCTTGTTGAGAAATAAAAAGCATAACCTTGCAGAAAAGATATCTAATGATATCTTCTGTAAATCAGCCAGGTTCTGTAAATCAGCTTCTGTAAATCAGCCCGTGAGAACATGGTCTTGCAGGAGAATATCACAGAATGACTTCTGCCCCCCACTTCTGTAATCTAACAAACACTCCAGCCCCCCCCCACTTCTGTAAATCAGCTGGTGACCTTGTACCTGCATTCTGCTTCTGTAACCCCACTTGCAAAATATCACCTAGCAACACATTACCAATGAGCAAAAGTCATGCTGATCCCACATAAAATCCTATATAAACCTGTGAAAACTGAAAAACGGGTCTCAAAATTTGGAGACTGACTCTCCTCTGAGCCCGCACATAATAAATCTGTTCCTCACATCTCCGAGTATCATTCTGGGTTTCTCTGTGGCTCAGAACTCCTGGCTTTGCTCCAAAAACCTTATGAGATAGGGGTGTATTATCCCCATTTTACAGATAAGGAAACTGAAGCACAGAGGACCTAGGATAAATTGTCAAATGTCATACTGCTATTAATTGCTAGAGCCAGAAGTAAGAGAAAGAAGAGAATTTCAGAGGTGAGAATTTCTGGAAAGAAGAAAAATGAATATTTCAAATACATGTTTATGGCGGAAGGGGAAGGGATAAAATTTGCCCAGCAGCACCCTAACCAGTAAGAATGCTAAAATAACTTAAGAATTCCTAATTCCTAGTCAAATCTAATGCCTATGATGTAATTATTTATCTATGATGCCCTCTACTGGTATTTATTCAATTAAGGAGGTGTAAAATCTTTCATAAGACATCAGTTTCTCCTCTCCTAAGAGTTCAGAGTCACACACTCTATCTGCCTTCACTGCTGAAATCCCCACATGTCTGAACTAAGGGCACTAAGGAAAGAGGCCCGTGTTGTAATCAACTCAAGTATACCTGAAAGCCCAAAATTCATCCTGAGAAACTGAAAGAGTCCTGTGTTTCCGAGACCAGGTGTTTCCCCGGCTGTTCCCCATCCACACGTCAAAACCAGCATCCGCGAGAATGAAGCCCAGGCTGCTGTTGGCGAGGTTAGAGACCCAGACGCTGGAATCTGCAAGGAGGCCATGCTGCAGAAACACAACTGGCTTGGGACCTGAAAGACACTCACATTTAAGAGTTAGCAGTCCTGAATGATATTGCAGGGACAGATGATAGACATTATACAAGCTGTCATAACCCAACCCAGTGAATGCACTGGGGGAGAGTGTGTGGGAAGCTGCCTCTGGCACAGGTGTTGTATTGGGCATCTTGTTGCTAAGTGCTATTTTTAGATACTAACCCGGTTAAGTTTCCTTTCCCCACCCTTACTGAAGCAATTAAGTTTCTATTCTTACGCCACTCCCCCGGGCTCCAATTGGGCATTCCCTAAAGAGCAAGAAAGTCTTCCCGAGGACATTGCCAAATAACCATCTGCACGTGCGTGTGGCACGAGAATCAAAATCTAGTTAACCAATCATTTACTGACACATGTGTTGTCGTCAGTATGTACGACCTCATTCATCCCTGGCTATAAATACCCCTGATTGACCCTCAATAAACGAGACTTGATCAGGATCCTGTCTTGTCTCCATTCTTTGTGTCTCTTGTCCCTTTTCATTCCCACTCCCTCCCTCAGGTCTTGGTTCAACTGATCTGCAGGTCGGGTCAAGAGTGAAATTACAATGTAAACTATAATCCATGTGGAGCAGCAGTGCTCCAAAATGTATTCACCAAATGCAATGAATGTGCCACAATGATGAAAGAGGTTGTTGATGTGGGAGGAGTGGGGAGTGGAGAGTGAGAACCTCTTATATTTTTTAATGTAACATTTTTTGTGATCTATGTATCTTCAAATACATACAATAAAAAATTAATAAACGCTAAAAAAAAGAGAAGCACCAAGCTTCAAAGCAAACATATATCGGTAAATGGATCGTTCATAAAAGATTCCACAAATAATGAAATAGAAACAAATTAAATTTTGAGAGAGCAATGTACTTCTATATAACATTAGTAAGAATGTTTTTAAACAGTGCTGGAAGGGTGGCAGTGAAACTAGACTCTTTTCACATCCCTAGAAAAAAGACACTGGTTTGTTAATTTTTTAATATATTTTTAGGAACTTATACATGATGTCTATAATTTGATCCAGTAATTGTATTTCTCACAATGTATCTCAGCAGAATAAACCAAAAGAAAGAAAGCACAAGTTCATAAATATTAATTCATTTGAATATTCATATACATATATGTATATGGGAATTTATTTTCTTCTCACTTGTACCTGGGACCCTGTGACATAGTGGAAGTAACAGACTTGGGAGCCGAGAGATCCTGTTTCATTTTGAGCATAAGAGCCCTTGGCATGAGGGAGATGCAGTCGAAATAACCCACTGCACTTCTGAAGCGGTATTTCTATTGTTTTTTTAAAGATTTATTTTGTATCTATTTCTCTCCCCCCCCCCCATTTGCAGTTGTCTTGCTCTCTGTGTTCGTTCACTGTGTGTTCTTCTGTGACCCCCTCTGTCCTTATCAGCAGCACAGGGAACCTATCCATTGGGCCAAGTCTGCTTCCTATGGTATTTCTATTAAGCATCATGGGTCATCCACAAAGAAAATATTAAATCCCAGGGTAGAAAATCAGTGAAAAGTAGGCACTAATTGCTTGATTGCATGAAGGCAAGAAAGTGGTGAAGAGAGCAGCGCACTGGAAACAGCCCTCCGTCCTGCCTGCCAGTTCTCTCTCTGCTCCGAGTAGGGACAGAAGGAAGGTAAAATACAGCTCTTGCACAAACCAAAATCCATCAAAGACTTGAGGATTTGCTGGCAAAAGAAGCTTCTCTGTGGGTGGGTTAAGCCCACTCCATTCACACCTTCTACTGCCGGATTCTTAAATGTTTTGTTCCACAGACCCCTTTGCCAGTCAGGTGAAATGGACACTGCTGTAATTTATTCACTGCATACATTCATAAGTGAAGGAAATGCTAAATTTCAGTTAGGGGCCAGAAAAATAAAAGCAATAAGTCTACTGATTTTTTTCAATTCAAGCATGGACCCCTGGCTAAGAACCCCTGTTCAGGTGAATTGTTTTAATTGAATTTTTTCTCACCTTGCTAGAGAGAAGCTGATTGAAATGAAAATTAGGTATTATTGAGTGCTTATGTGCTGTAGTGGGGCTGAAAATGCTGTGAGGCTTGTCCTATTCCCATTGAAAGGAATGGGTAATTGTGGCTAAGAGATGTCAAACAACTTGCCTAAGGAAGAATTAGAGCTAGTAAGAGGGGAGCTGGGATTTGAAACCAAGTATGTCCTATGTCAGGGTCTGTGCTTTTAACCACTTTGCTATAGGAAAGAAGGTTTAACAAGAGAGAAGTCAACCTAGAACATACAGAAGGACCCCAGGGAATGATGGGCCAACAGAGTAAAGCTATTTTAGAGGGCTATGCATCAAGTCTTGGAAGAAAATAATCTCTTGTAGGTGGAGGAGATAGGAATGGAGGCAGGGGCACCAACCTCAACACTGCCTGCCCGACCCTGCCCACCCGGGTAGTTCCTCTGAGGACCAGCCTACTGCATGCACCTCAGCCCCGCAAGGCCTGGCTTTGTCTGACCAACAAACCAACAAGACAAGGGCTGCTCCCATCAGATGTGCTCTAGGAAGACTGGTAGCCAACAGCAAGGCCTAGAAGGATCATTTCTTGGTCCAGAGATGGCAAGGTACGTTATCCAGGTCAAGTAAGTCATTAGCACAGAGGTGACAAAGAGAAGCAGCATGATGGTGACCACCTGATTAGGCCCAAATGTGGGTGGAGGTGAAGAGGGCATTACGCAGGCTCCAAAACTGAATCTGCTGTGGCCACAAGCCACAGGAGGAAGTTGATCAGGTGAGTGGGGAAGTTCCTCCTGCCTCCCAAGCTCCTGCCCTTCTCCACTGCAACACTTGTTTCAATAAGCCTCCACCATGCTCTGAAAAGGTTGCAAACACCACATTGTTCTCCAGGGAAGAACCAGAAGGAAAAGTAAGCAGTAGGTCAAGAATAGGGGTAAAAATACAGCTGTAAGCCTGAGCCAGGCCTTGGCTTTTACTAGCTGTGAAACTTTGTAGGAGTTATTCAATCTCTCTGAAATACAGGTGTTCTTTCCTAAAGGGGGATGATAGAGTGCCTGATACCTATCAAAGATTTAAAACAAAAATGGCTGCTGAAGATCACAGTAAATATATAATATAAAATAAAATAGTATTAGCACTATAAAGATAAAATGAAGTGACATTCTTTAATTCAGAAAATCGGAGTAACAGTAAGACCATACCAAGTGTTGACTATGTGTTAGGCTCCCTGTAAGGACTTCCATGCATTATCTCAAACAAGCCACATGACAAGCTGCAGAGTTGGCACGTTCTGCTGAATCCTGGACCCCCAAAGACATCCACTTCCAAATCACAGGAGTTACTTACATGGGAAAAGGGATTTTGCAGATATGATTGACTTAAGGATCCTGATGAGAGAGCATCCTGGGATGTCCAGAAGGACTCATTGAAATCACAAGGGTCCTTATGAGATAGAGGCAAGAGGATCAAAGTCAGAAAAATAAGCTCTGACAATGGAACCAGGGCTTGGAATGATGATCTACAAGCCAAGGAATGTGTGCAGTCCCTACTAGCAGGAAAAGACCAGGGAACAGCTTCTCTTCTAGAACCTCCAAAAGGAACACAGCCCTGCTGTCACCTTGATTTATGACTTGTGACCTCCAAAATTGTAAGATGAGAAATCTGTGTTTAAGGCCACTAAGTTTGCAGTAATTTTCCCAGCAGAGCTAGGAAAACTAATATACCTGGAGACCAGTTTTTCTCCCTACCTTGCAGAAAAGGACTCTGAGGAACAAGGGGATAAATAAGCTGTCCACAGACATGAAGCCAGCAAAGGTGGAACCAAGATTCCAATGCAGGTGGCATGACTCTTGGACCTGGCTTTAACTAGGCAATGCATGGCCTCTCCAAACAAGAGAGAGGATGGGGAGTGTCTTCAAGGAGATGTCAGATATCCACAAGTCCCTCTCAGCCTCCTTGCCTTGATCTACCCTCATGGTTCTTAAATTCTGACATCCCATGTGTGGGCGTGAGGAGACACAGCCCTTTAGGAAACTGCATGCCACATTTTGGGTGTACAAGCATTTTTTCAGAGACTACCAAGTAGCTCCTACCCTGGCTGCTCAGCAGACACACCTGAGCAGCTTGTTAAGTACTCAGTTTCCTGAGCCCTTGTCCAGAGGCTCATAGATGAGGTCCAAGAATCTATATTTTCAAAATAGTTCCCCAGAGGACACTGATGCAGCCGAGGTCTTTATCTTACCTGGAACCACAGCTCCCTTCCCAGCCTGACAGCCCAGGCTCACATGCCCTCAGAATAGCAGAGGAAAAGGTCTGCACCTTGCTAATTTAGAAGAAGCCTTATAACCCAGAGCCTTCTAGAATAGCTGTAAGTTGCTTAAGGATCCCCTGTCCCCTGCAACAGCAGGGTCTAAACAAAAGGGCAACAAGGACGTTGCTTATGGTTCACACATTCCTATTACTTTGTATTGAGAAATGCAATGATGCCCCACAACACACCTCTGCAATGGTCTGTGAGTCTGAACAGGTCAGGAAGACTTCATATCTATCAAAGCAGATACTCAGCTGTGTAGTAACCCGAAGTTCAAGAGCTGGTTCAACCATCCCTAAGACAGGCTAAGAACGAGGCTACTGAATTCATTTTTACAGCCTAATTCTAATTTTGAAATGCTGGCCGCAAAAAACAGCTAAAAACACTAAACAAGTAACTGTGGTGAGAAGCCTCAGATATAAGCTCTGGGACCGAAGGGGGTTCCTGAGCCTGCCCCACCTACTCAAGATGAAATTCTGATAACTGGTGAATTGTCCTTATTACTAGTATTTACCCTAAATGTTACCAATTTTGTGCAAGCACTGTATTATATATGAATTACGTTAGAAGGAAGATGGTATAATCAACTGGCTTTGAGGATGAGGCAACTGACGCCTGGAGACAGTAAGTAGCCTGCCCTGGAGCCCTGTGCTGGGAGTGAGCCAGAGTTGAAACGCCAGCCTCCTCTTTTCAAACCCCTTGCTTTAACCACTGGTCTTTTAACCACTAGGGTAAATGAGAAGGAAAACTTATCTCTAATTCTCTTCTGGCTAGAAACTTCAACAATAGAAGCCTGTCCACCAGACTACCCTGTGGCTCTACCAGGGCAAAGAGCAAGAAAATTTTGAGAGGCTGGGAACTTAGTCCAGAGCCCGTGTGAATCCTGTATTCATTATCAAACAAGTTAGACTAGTTATTTAGCCCCTGGAAAGCTGGGTTTTCTCATCTATAAAATAAGGATAGTAAGACACTTATGTCAAGCTGTCTGAGCACTCATTTAACAATCTCCACTGACCCCAGAGTCCAGCACTTTGCACTTACACAAGCAGCTTTCAGAAGTCTGCACCCTCTGCTGCTTCTTGCAGCCTCATCTTACACAGTTGTCCAGCTGCAAAGGGACAACCCACTGCAGGAGTGAACACAATGGCACCTGCACCACAGAGCAGGGAAGGAAACCACCCTCCTTGGAATGCTTTTCTCTCCACCACCAGCCAGAGTCAGCATGATCATTAAGCTCCATGGAGGCAGTGATTTGGTCTGTCTTCTTTACTGCTGTGCCCATAGCATTTAACTCAAAGTATGGCATATGGTGTGAAAGAAGGAAGGAATAAAGGATGATAGAAAAAAAAATTACATTACTTAATGTCCATTGCTTTCATTAGGTTTCTGAAGAGTGCCCTGATCAGACTTGTGGTTAGGCTTGCCATGCTCAGGGGCTGCTAGTTGCTAGGAGGGCTACAAAAATCTCCCAGTCTCTACCTTCAAAACTGCTGTAGGGAGAAGTTTAGGGTAAGGAGAAGTACACAAACAAGTCAACCCTGAAGCAGAAAAAGAGAAGCATCTCAAGAGGCATTCGTTTCATCAGAGGAAGGGGTTTCCTCTTCACTTGAGCAATCAGGGAGAGCTGGAGGGATGGAAAGAATTATTATTTTAAAAAAGACGGAGTCTTTCTGCCACCTTTCCAATCCACCATAATGGTGTGCATGAACATCCTGGGTGATGTGAGAGAACTGCCAGATTATTATCATGCTGTGCTTGCAAATCATCAGCTGGTTTCTAACTGTGATGATGAAGCAAGACTACCCTGGCAAATTTGAAATCCTTTATGATCAGAAGGCTGGGAAAATTGTTGTGAAACTCACAGGCAGGTTGTTGTGAAACTCACAGGCAAGTGAAGAGTGATTAGCCCCAGATTTGATGTGCAACTCAAAGATCTGGAAAAACGGCAGAATAATCTGCTCCCATCTGTCAGTTTGGTTTCTTTGTACTGACGATATCAACTGGTATCATGGACCAAAAAGGAAGCAAGGTGAAAACACACAGGAAAGAAAATATTGGGATTTTTTTTCCCCAGGATGTAATACATACACACAAATGAAATGTCTCAGGTGGGGAAAAAATACAGGACCGAGGACAGTAGGCATCGTTCCAGTGGTGTGTGACCAGCTGCAGTCCAGGGGGAGTTTTAGCAAAGAAGAAATAATACATTTGGATTTGAGAGATCCAGGGAGTCTTTTTTTGACATTTATTAATATAACAGACCTAACTTCAATTATACTATTTATAATTTTGCTCTGGAACCAATTAAAACCTATACAACTAATAAATAATATTTATTGGATAATGAGTAAACATGATTGACAATCAATGGTTCTCAAGCATTCCTCAAAAAACCTTGAGAGAGAGAGATTCTTACCCCTACAGAGTAGGTCACCATAGACATTTCAGCCTATCATGGCAATCACTTGGCCACGGACCAGCCCTCTGCTCATGAGAAGTCTCTAATGATCTCCAAGTGAGGTTAAAGATAATCAGAGAGGCCCACTGAGGCAGGACTGAAAGACCATCACTACAGCTGTCACATCAAGTTCCATGCTGAATGAGGTACAGGTAAATGAATAATGCTTTAATACAAATTCTAATTCTCTTGTAAATTGTACAGATATAGAGCATTATATTTGTGAGTGTTAAAAGCATTGCTTTTCTAAATTACAAGCAGACTGAATTTCTATACTCCTGTTTGGAAATTTCTTTGTATTTCTTAATGTATGGGGAGCCTCACAAATGGAAATGGTTCAAGTCTCTTGGTTCCTGAACTTCTTTCTGGTGCTCTGTGAACAAAAGCCTAGCTTGGGTGCTGGGCAGGGAAAGCAAAGGGTGGGGTGAACTGAAGCATATAACACAGGCAGCCTAGAGAAGAACTTGACAGCTACTTAAAGATGGAAGTCAAGAAATATTCTGTAGTTTCCAGTCCAGATCATTAGACGACGGCAGTGCTATTAATAGCCGGCCAAGTCAGGAGTGGCCTGGATGAGGAGATGAGTCCCATGAGTCCCACGAGTTCCAGATGCCACTCTAGGACTGAAGGACTTTCGGGATCCTTTTTGTCTCTTTGGTCTTAAAAGAGCCAAAGTAACACCACCACTCCCAAACAGGAGCGAAGGACAATTCAGATGGGAGCTGAAGGACAATTAAAACCCTCAATCTCGTGTGCTCCATGGAGTCAGGGAATTGCAAATCATTAGAGAAGTACCTATTCAGGTCTAAGAAAAATCGCTCATTCCCTTAGATTACTCAACCCTTTCTCACAGATTCCCTTTAAAACTTCCCTCTGAATTGAGCTCACAGCAGGAGTTATATACATGTCACTGATCACCCAACTAGAGAGGCCTCTTCAGAACAGAGTAGGCATTTGGGGGCACTAATATATGAACAGATTTAGCTCAGGCTACTCTCGGTTTATGCTCCCCATTCTGGAGACCAATGTATCAACCTCCCTCCCCCCAAAACACACACACATATACACCCAGAAAGAAAGAGAGAGGGGCAGGTAGAGGAAGGAAGGGAAGGGGAGGAAGGGAGGAATGCAGGAAGGAAGGAGACAGGAGAAAACCCAAGAGACCTGAGAGTGAAGATGACTAAAGGGGAACATGGAGATTGTCCTGGCCAAGTAACTGTTTTTACAGTTGAAGAATCTGAGGTTCACAGAGGTGGAAGCATATAAACAGTTGGGTGCAGACCAATATCTAGAACTGAGGTCTCCTAACTTTTCTTCCCACCATCTGGGAGCAAATCAAGAATTTTCTTTCTTAGTATTCCATGGTGAGGCACCTGCACATGTGGCAGGAGCAATAAACACATCTGTAGGGCAGGTAGCATCATTTGCTTTAATTAATGGATGGAGAGAAAAGCCTGGAGGAGGATAGGAAAAGAGGAGCCGCATTCCCTTAGCATGTTTTACTGAGGTCCTGGCCTCTCTTAACAATAACACACATTACTGATTAGAATCATCAATTAATGACTATAATAAAATATCATTAAAATTATCAACATATATTTTTCTATATGTGGGATTGGAAATCAGTATACACCATGTACTTGGGTTAAAAAAAAAAGGGAAGGAAGGAAACAAAGATAATATGCTCACTCTGCATAAAACATATGTTTGTGTGTGGGATTAGTTCTATCACTCACCAAGGGCATGGTAAATGATTTATTAAAGCTCATCTCCTTTTGCTTCAGAGCAAGTAGAGCTCTGTCCTTGCTTATCTCTGCACAAGCTATCTCTTTGCACTTGAAATTTGAAAACAGCCACGTCTTGCCCTTTCTGCCACTAGATAGGATGTGAGTCTAGAGACAAGGTTTCTTGTTCCAAGACAAAACATTCTTGGGAAATTTATCTTTAACCACAGTCCTTGGCTGAATCCAAAAAGTCATGATATACAAGCAAGAGAAATAAACCAGATGGAGACCTCCCTGCACATGAGTTTTGGTGTGTGAGTCTTTCATTCCCAAAGCAACTGGCACCCAATGTGGGGCAGTTGATTTTCCCACAGCTGAGGGGAATGTTTTGGGACAGCCCCTGGGAACAGCCCAGGGGAACTACAGTCCCGACATTCATCACTGCCAGTTATCACAGCCGCCCTTGAGGTAAGCTGCTCCCTGGGTTCAGTCACAACATCTCTGCATAGTAAGATTGGTCCAAACCATGCATCCTGCACAGACAGGACATCAGCTGCCCTGAGAGAGGTAAGCTGATTGCAGACACTAGTATAACATGGGAAATACATTATCAAAGCAACTAGGAGATCTATCTCCACACTTCACAACAACTATTGAAAGCAGCTAATTGTAGAGTGAAAGAACAACAAATTACTACATTGCTTCAAACAGTACAGACCTTTTGTTCGTACTTCCCTGACAAGGGAACCTTAGGTTTCGAATTATAGGAACTCTAAATCTAGAATTATGAGTCAAATTGTAAACTTTATGTTTCTGTTAGTGTGTTATCATTGCTTTTGTATTTGTCTCTTTGTTCAATGTCAGAGAATATTTTAATACCTCCGGATGGTAAAATAAATAAATAAAAATTCCTAAAAGAGCTCTATTCAAATGGCCTAAAAATAAATAAAAGCTTATATTAATAGATAAGTATAAATGCTAATAAGAGCTCTACAATGATAAAAATTGTAAGTCCTGATTAATGAAATTCCTACAAGTGTCTTCATAAGAAATAGTTCTTGCCTCAATTGAAATGAATAGTTTATTTTTCTTCACAGGATAAAGTGAAGGATGTAAAACTTAAATGAATACTAAAAAAAGTAAAAATTTTGTGGGAATGCTAACTGAAATTTGATGTTTGTTCAAAAAGGTGTGTTTTGCCCTAAAATAAAATGGCTAGTTTTCATACAATCAAAATGGAAATATGCAGGACAAAACATGAATGCATATGGCAAGCTGTAAAAAGTATTGTGGTAGCATTCAGTAAAAAAATGTGTTCTGTGAAGGTAAAATTTGTCTTAAGATAAAGTAATTATAGTCCATGTGGTTATGAATAATTATAAAAAGTTTGTGGAAGCATTGTTTGAGTTAAAGTATTTAAATAGCTAATTCCAAAAATCCATTATTAAACAGAAACTGAATTGATAATAATAAAAGTAACTTCATAAGAAGAGAAGTTATCGGCAGCCAACCTCCCCTGCCAACTCGCCTCTAAAAAACTATTTCTAATATTGCGTGCTTCTAGGAATTTGAAATAAAGTTATATTTCCCTATAACCAAATTGAATCATTATTTTAACATGTTTAGTGTTGATGGTAACTGTATATTTTATGAACTTTGCTTAGAGACAGTTTCGAACATCATTTTGGTAACTTAAGTATGTAGGGTGTACAGAACATGTTTTTATTATTAAGGAAACAGAAAATAATTTTGTCCTAAGATAAATTGAATAGTTATTAAAAAAGAGTAAAATTTAGGACAAAACCTGAATGAATACAAGAAGTACAGAAGATGTGCGGAAAAGGAATTTTTGTAGATGAAGTTAAGATTTGATGGGTCTATCAAGTGTTAAAAGCTTTAGTATCAAATAGTCTACTAATACAAAGCTAAATTTTCTTCTTTCTCAAAGTTTCTTAAGACATTAATCTGTTTTAGCAAAAGTTTACAAAGAGTTTTTCTCTTGATTAATCAGTGTACAAAAGTCTCTTTTATCAAAATAGCTCCTTGTACTTTAACCATATCATGTCTTTAGCTGTTTAAAAAAAAAACAAGTCTTATCATGTTTAACAGAACATAATGTTCAAACATGCTTTCTCAAAGTCAGATCCTGAAAAATATCTTTTATTTCAGGTTTTTGCAGAGGATTTGTTCTTTGATCTTTAATAAAATAAAGTAATAACATAGTTAAGTTCATTTAATATGATATAAGATAAGTGAACAATATTTAAAAGTATTATAAAATTAAAAGGATTCTTTAACCCTCTGTTAAAGTTGTATGTGTAAAAAGTTCATATGAATACTTAAAGAGTATATAAAATTCCTGTAAATTTAATAATGTTCCAACATAATATTAAAAATATACAATGCTGTTAATCATAATTTTAATTATTAAAAATTATATATATCATAAAAACCTCTCTTTCTACTTAAAAATCAAAACGTGAACGCTTTAACTCATACTCATCTGATTTACACTAAAAGCTGCCATAAGGCAGATACTTTAACTCATACTTGTCCAATTCACACTAAAAACTGCCACAGGGTGATACATAACAGTAAACTCTTATAAATTAAAGTAACACCACTGCTATGTGCAGCAACCCTAAATACTCTTAATTTATTACAAAAATTAATAGCCAATTATGTCACTATCTCTTTATTTTAAAATTTCTTGAAGCTTTCTCTGATATCTCCTTAGGCAAGTCAAGCCAGCTGCATTCATATGTGAACAAGCCAACAGTAAATTTTACAGCACTTTCCCAAAGCTGTGTGCACAACACAATCATCTATCCTAGACTAAAACAAAAACCTAACTGTATAAAAAACCTGTAGTTTTAACCCTATTTCATTATATTAATAATATTATGTTAACAAATATTTTTTTTTTACAAAATCATCTCACTCCACCTTAAAATTATGCTTACAAAACAGAAAAAGGGGAATAGGGTGTTAGGTCTAACCAGTCCAAAGGATGTCATACAAATAGCCTTATATACTTTATTTTTTTTAATTGCAGTGAGAATGGTTATACAGCAGCAGAACGTTTACAAATAACAATTATAAAAATTTATCCTAAAGTGTTATACAAACCCCTGGATGGACAAGAGGCTAATGGTAATTGGCATGCTCCAGTAAATTTATTCAGCATGGGAAGGATGGTATGCAAGTGTTCTCTCCCTAGGAAAGCACATAAAACCAAAGCACGTAAAACCATACCATGGCCTGATGGAATCTGCAGCACAAGACAATACCAAGCCTGGAAGCGCTCAACCTGCAATCGACCAATATCCCCCCAAGGAAATGAACTGGATACATGGGGAGTCTTAAATAATTGGGAAACCAAGCATAAGCTCTTATGTCATGAGTTGGGTGTCCTAAGATGCCTAAAAATAGTTTTGTATCTTATTTCACAGAAGTCTGCTACTTCAGCTAAGGTGGGAACAGGGAAAATGTACATATTGCTCATGCTTATGTCTTTTAACCCCTGCAGTGCTAATCACAGCTTTTGGGCCCATATAACAGGTCCGGTATTTGCCCTCACCTCCTGATGGGATCCTGAGACCCCATTATCCTCAAAGGATTCAACAGGAATAGGAGGATACTGGGTCCTCCAGGAGAGCCACTAATAAATGAAATTGACTGGAGGAGGCATTCTAACATTGGTGTCACTCCTTTAAAATGGAATGGCACCCAACATAATTGGAACCAAATATAAAAACACCTTCAAAGTGCCTTGTCCATTCATATATTGGATGAAGTGGAAGCTTTCCATCTCCAATTAAGTCAGCAATTTTGAAACTTAAAAAGTCAAACTCAACAAATCACATTAAAAATCTTAGCTGAACAGTTGCAGTGGCAAAACCGTTTAACATGGTTTTCCAATGTAGATTTTAAACAGTGGGCAACAATAGGAAGATTGTCTCTGTCTTGTTATCGTTATAGGATACCAATGCTTCTTCCAACTATGGCAACATACCACACAACAATATGAGTACGTGGCCACCGTATATACAGCTAATCAAGTAGAACAACCTGCTCAAAAAGAAAGGGGGGAGATGTGGGGATTAGTTCCAACATCTCGGCAAGGGCATGGTTAAATGATTTATTAAAGCTCATCTGTTCTTGCTTCAGAGAAAAATAGCTCTGTCCTTGCTTATCTCTGCACAAGCTCTTTACCTTTGAAGTTTGAAAATGACTTCCTCTTGCCCTTTCTGCCACTAGATAGGATGTGAGTCTAGAGACAAGGTTTCTTGTTCTAAGACAAAACATCCTTGGGCAATTTAATTTTAAACACAGCCCTTGGCCGAATCTAAAAATACATGATTCATAAGCAAGAGAAATAAACCAGACTGGGCCCTTCCTGCATATGAATTTTGGTGTGCAAATCTTTCATTCCTGTGGCACTTGTGTGTTTTAGCGAGAAGAAAAACTACAAGTCCTCAGTGCAACTCACCACTCATTTGGTTAACATGTCTGTAAGAAGGAATCTTAGAACACGTATGTATAAAAGAGTTAGAAATTAAATTTCAAGAAGCCCATTGGGTGCCTTGTGAACTTAAGAATTATCAAAGCCCTATTATAGCTAGGATTTATTGGGACGGAAGTAGGAAAAGGGTAAATCAGATAAAGAAAAAAAGTAGAGAATAATACAAAGCTCACATTAACACAGAAGGCTTTTAAATTTGCTTTGAATAATAATTTCAAAGGAATTGAGGCAAAGTAAGGCCCTTAGGTGGCCCTTCTGATCATATCAAATTTTAAATAAGAGATACTTACCTTATTCTCAACCTCAATTTCCCAGGGAAAGTTTGTAGAAACAGAAAGTGTTAAAGAATAAGCTACTTCTGGGAAGATGAATGAATAAGGATCAGATCCCAACAGTTTCAAGTAAACTGACTAAAATTCCTGAATCTGCATTGGAAATGACTGTTTTGCTTGAGTTATAAAATAAGAAACACACACACACAGACACACAAGAACTTTCATACATTACTAGGAGAATAAATATCAGGACAACTTCATATGGAAATAATTTAACAATAACTATCAAAACTACTAATGTTTATAACCTCTATCTCCGAAAAATGCCTATTTCTGGAAGTGTATACTATAATCTTGCACACATACAAGGTTATTTACTGCAGCAATATTTGTTAGCAGAAAACTGGAAATAGCCCAAATGTCCATTAAGTGGACACTTGCTAAATAAATCTTGATATGGGTGCCCAGCAGAATACCATGTATCTGTAGAAATGAATGATGAAGCATTCTACATAGTGTAGAGAAAGATCTCAAAGATATATCAAGGAATAAATCAGTATGTGTTACATGACACCTTTCATATAAATGAAGGTAGGGAAAATGAGAATCTCTGTTTGTATTCATTTTTACATACAAGAAGAGATTTTGAAAGAATACACAAGAAATGGGGGAGATGAGGAATGTGATGGGAAGGAGTTCTCCTTGATTTCTGAACTCTGCAAATGTATTACCTAAGCTATTTAATGCTCAAAGGATTTCACTCAAGAAGATGTTTCCTGCTTCCCTATAACAAAGGAAAGATTCTTGTCAAGGTTCAAACAAATTCGATTAGAAGCCTCAAGCAAATTATGAAACTAGATGACTCTTGTCCTTCTTTAAAAGATGAAGTATTTTGTATGCCTTGCATGAATATAACAGAAATATAACACTTTTAGTACATTGGTCTAAAAATAATCTCATTTCAAGTCATTTCAAGTTAGTTCCTGCCATAAAAAACAGCCAAATTTCAGCAGCATGATTGCTTTTAAGAACTTTTCTTTCTCTCCCAGGAAAACTCCTTACCTCTGTCAGAGGGGTTCTGCCTCCCATGAGGAATTCGGTGAAGGCAAAGAATATATCCATCTTCTGTCTCAACTAGATGTTCCTCACTAGGGAATCCCCAGTAAGAGATCATTTCACTCTGTGAAGAAAAAGAACAATGGTAATGCTATGGACAGAATCGGATAAGGTCTCCCATAATAAAAGGCAAAGGAGAAGACAAAAGCCAATGATATTCTCCAGACTTTATTTTTAAAAATCAATTGTTTTTGAATTTTTGCTCTGCTGAAACTGTAGCCAACATCCTATCCCAATGAGCAACCCCCTTAATGTCCTCCAACTACTTTCCCACTAGCTCCCTCAGCCCTTAAAAACCCTGCTGTCCTTCCGATGACATTAGGTTCTAGGATCCCATTCCTACAGTCATCTTTGAATAAAGTCGTCCTTGTCTACTCAACAAGATCAGGCACAAATTTTTCTTTGACATTCATCAGGATCTCAGTGGAATAGGGAAAACTCAATAATGCAGAAAACTTCATCTTAATGAGTAACTGACCATAAACAATTGCAAGGTTTTAATTTTATCATTCTTACAAGGAGGAATAATAAAATGGAGGTAGGGTGGAATGATTTATGAAATATTTGGATGCAAAAAAGACTTAACTTTAAGATCCTGATGTCCAAACTCTCTTCATTCAATATGAATTGCTCTCAAAGTCGCTAATCATGTTTTCAAGTTGTTTTCTTTAATAACATTGTTTCCCATATTTTACACCAAAATGAGGCATGCATACATCTTATTGTTTACTTAAAATTACTAACTTTGAGATGTTTTAAATAATCGTGGCATTATTTTTGCATATTTGTTCTAATAAAATTTTTTTCGGATACCTAAGATTTTGAATCTGAACTGTGTTCCCTGGACATCCTTAATCACAACCCTGTTCAATGTATTCTAAAACTAGCACTCAATAGTAACATTCTTGCAACCTTTGACATTTTTAGTTGTTTTTTAAAACCAGTGTAGTGTAACTTGAAAAGGAAATGAATTAATGAAAATGATTTTTCCTTATGAAGATGTATCTAGTCTTAACAATAAAATGAGGTTTCTAAACACATTACCTGGTTAAAAAAAAATTAGCAAACTGAATCTAAGATTAAGAGGTAGTAAAAAGCATATCAGATAGATGGAGATTAGAGTTGGCGGCAAAACTTAGGCAGCACAAATGGATTTAAGGAAAAAACGCTTGTCACAAAGGCGTTTTAAAGCAGGTGACTTTCAACACTTACCACATTCATATATGCTTCAGGATCCACAGTTGTCAGCTTCCCTCTGGGCTGATGGTCAAGCACAGTCGTGAGGATCAACGAGACCATCCACTCAAAGAACCACATTTTCATTCTGTATAAAACAGTCAGTCCATTATTAATTGCCAAAACTTTACTGCATGATATTACATGGGCAGATTTGTGCTCCTGTAACAAGTTCTGAAAAGGCACCCACAGGTACCCTAGGCAAATATGAAACAGATTTCTATGGCCATACAGTGAAGTCAAAAATACATAAACATTGTACTAGGAACAACTCCACCTTTACTTCCACCATCCCCCCCTCTACCCCCTTGCACCCATTAATATGTGACCACAATATCAAACTCATTCCTGAAAAAATAACAGACAGGAGGGCTCAGAAGTAGACAGAGTGAGAAAAGGGGAGATCTGCAAAATTCCAGTCTATTTACCTCCCACCTCTTCCCTTCCACTTAAGTTGGGACAATACTAGCTCTTGCCTCCCACTTGTCTCCAACTATCTTGCCAGAGCGATGGGACAGGATTCAATTGTGTCAACTCCAGAAAAGTGAAATGAAAGGAGAGAGAGCCTGCAAGAGAAGCACAGGGGGAAGGACAGCCCTGTCTCCTCCTGAGTCCCTCCGACCACCAACAAAAACATCTAGTCTCTGGCTATGACTCAAAACCACAGTGTAGCAAAGACCTTGGGGGTGTTAAAGGCGAAGTAAAGACTCTCCCAAGCATGCTCAGGCGGTTGGTGGCAAAACTGGGACTACAGTTCAGTCCTTTTTCGTTTTTAAATAAATGTATTCACTTAAAAGATGCATTAATGTAAGTCTAAGGACTTGTATAAAAATGTTCATAGCAGCTTTTTTTATGTTATAGCCAATACCTGGTAAAATCCAAATGCCCATCAATAGTGAATGGAACGCAAATTGTGGTATATTAATATATTGAAATACTATTTATCGATAAAAAAGACAAGGATGAATATCAATATAATTATGGTGAGTGAAATAAGTGAGGCAAAAAAGAAAACATACTGTATAATTTCACTTTGATAGAAAGTAAGTCGATGGTTACCTCATGAGAGGACGGTTGGCAGGGGAGGAAAACCAATGAGCATGAGAAATTTGAGGGGGTGAAGGATAGATGTTCATCATCTTGATTGTACTGCTGATTTCACAAGTTCATGTGTATGTCAAAATTATTAAAATTTTACACTTCCATTATGCATTATGTTCTGCTTTACATATCAATTAAGCTTCAGTAGAGCTGTTCAAAATTAATATGGCTTTCATTTAAATTCCTGCTGTGCAGAACAACCACCGCAGGCAGCGCTCCCAACGCATTATATCAATTATTCCATCAACCTATGCAGCAAACTGAAGTTTATCCACTTAAGAGCTGGGAATAAAGTGCCACCTGATGAAACAGCAGTGTCGTCAGGATGGTAACCAGGACTGAGGCTAAACTCTGCTCTGAATCACGCCTTGGCTAACAAGTGGAGAGGTCAGCAGCGTATCTGCGGGACCTAAAAGCAAGAAGGGAGGAGGAGAACGAAGAGGAGCTGGAAATCAGGGATCCTGGCGCGCCCCATTCTGGGGACTCTGGCTGCACAGGGAAACCAAGACCGCGCGAAGAAGGGCGGGCAACTGCAGAGCCTCGCATTCTGGGTGCTCGGGACGCCAGGCAGGACGCTCGGGGTCCTACAGCGGAGGGTCCCGCGGCCAGCGGAGGCTCAGGTGCGCGGAGGGTGAGCACCCTGGGACCACGCGCGCCCCCAGCAGGTCCCCCGGCGGCGGGGCGCGGCCTCCCACGCCGCCTCCGCGCCTGCAGGCGAGGCCGGGGCGCACTCACCTCGGAGCCGACCTACCCGGCCGCTGTCCGAAGCTGCAGTGACCGCTGGGGGCCCGAGAGCGGGGACGAGCCTTGGAGGGGGTGACGAGCCCCCCACGCCTTTAGGGCAGACGCCTGGACCCGCCCAGGCTACTGCAGCCGCCAATCAGAGCAGCGGGCGGCAGGGAAGTGTCAGGGGACTCCGCCCCCCGCGGAGCGCGGCTGTTTCAGGCTTCCAGCGGCCTGGATGGAGCATGCGCCGTGAGCTCCGCCTCAGGCTCCCTACTGGATGGGAGCGGAACTTTAGCGCCCCCAGGCGGGGCGGGCAGAGAGCACAGTCGCGGGAGAGGGGCGAGCCTGGCTGCCCCACGTCACACCAGCCTGGTCACATAGGGGGCTGCCTCCTCTCTGCCCCAGGTTCTCCTGTACTTCTGGCGCCCTCTGTGCCTAGCACAGAGGGTTCGGGCTCTAGAAATGAATATAAATTGTTTACTCCATCTAAATCGCTTAGAGTTTTGCCTGACACAATGCATGGGTGTAATACATAGTATTATTTACCTTATTATTAATGTTTTGATGAAAATAGAAAGAAAGAAATAGAATAGTTTTAGTATATACATGTAATTTATTGAACATTTCATTCAACAAAAACTACACTGAGCACTACTAAGTGCCGGTAATTATTAAGACACTAGGGGTGTAGCAGCCAACCAAACAAGCCACTTTTCCTCTGCCTCTTACATTCTAATGGGAAGTGACACATTATCAACAAATAACTATATAACATAGGAGATGGCTAAGAATTAGGGTGTAAACTCTCTGAGGGGGTACTTGAGGCAGATTAGTAAAGGGACAGAGGGAAAAGAGCTGGGACCCAGCAGAGAACAAGTCTGTGAGACCCTGCCTGCAACTCCCCTGCTACTGAAAACAAACCCAGGAAAACCGGGAAGACACCCTGACCACAAGGTCCCATTTGGAACTCTTTCCAGCCATGAATTCCTCCAAACAGCAGGCCTCCCCATTGGCCCCCTGAGTGCTAAAGGGGGACAACCAATCAGAACATCAAGCAGCCGGGGGCCCTCCCCAACATTAGGAAAGGGGAGAAGGAAATGCTCAAAGAAGGCCTAACATGGGGCTGGTAGCATGTCCAAAGCCATGTTTCAGGTTGTGTACATATTTCCAGTTTTCTTGTTTTTTAATAAACTCTTTACTCCCTTGGCTACCCAATGGCATGTCCTTAAATTCTTTTATGCAACACAGCCAAGAGCCTAGAAGCCCAGAACACAGAGCATTCCACCACCAGGAAGTGCTATGAAGAACAATAAAACAGAGTAAGAGGATAAGTGAAGGAGACTGCCATGGTGTATATACTGTGCTCAGAGAAGGACTTCTGGTTAAGTGACATCCATTCACAGGAAAGAGGTGATTGAGAGCCAAGTTGATATTGGGGAGAGACTATTCTGGGGTGAGAGTTTAGCAAGTGCTAAGGTCCTGAGGCAGAAATATTCCTGGTAGGTTTTAGCAAGATCAATGACACTGTTGTGGCTGGAACAGAACACATAAGATAGAGATTGATAGAAGATCAGGTCCTGGCAGTAGTTTGTTGATTGGGGGCCAAATGTAGGTCATGATAAACATTTTGCCTTTTCCTCCAACCAAGATGAGAAGTCAGGGTTTCAGTAGAAGGGCAATATAATCTGACTTACAGTTTAGAAGGATCACTGGGGTCACTGGGGTCAAATATGGAAGCAGGGAGACTAGATAGAAGGTTACTGCAATCATCCAAGCAAGAATTAATGATGACTTGGATCAGGGTGGTGATGGCAATGGAAGCAGAGCCAGTAGTAAACTACCTAGTATGTTCAAAAAGTTAAGCTGACAGGACTTGCTTGTGGATTGGAAACATTGTCAAGATACCACCCTGGATAAAGAGAAGGAAGCTAGAAATACCATGGCTTTCCCTGCCTTCTGCTCTCCACCTTCCCACCAGTCTCTCCCATGAGTCAACCTCAGCCAGAAGCCAGCTGACACAGGAGCCTATGAAATGCAATCTGCAGGGACAACACCTCCATCTCCAGCCTCTGTGGTACAGAGTAGAATAGGAGAAGGACAGGAAATGGATCTGGAGACAAAGGCAAACATCAGCAAAACATTCTTGTGAAGAAGTTGAGTATATAGATACAGATGTAGATACAGATACTGGTACAGATATTTCAAAGTCAGGTCCAGACTAGAAATACAATTTGGAAACAATACGTTTAGTGACAGTATTTAAAGCATGAAACTGGATAAGATTGAAGAATGTTATGTTCCAAAGACTTCTCAGTGAGAAGACAGTGAGGTCAGAGGAGAACTAACAGTTTTGAAATTAAGCCCAGTGAAGAAATATTTCAAGAAAGAGGAAATGATCAGTCAGGACAAATGCCAAAGATACCTTGAGGGAGGTGAGCACTCACTGAAAAATGAGCATCAGAATTAGCAGAAGTTCTGTGTGGCAGACATTGTGCTAAGCCCTTTACGTAGAGTGTTTCATTCAAACCTCACAACTACCTCCATATCGCCATTTTGCAGGTGAGGAAACTGACGCTGAAAAAATTAATTACTTGAAGTCATTGTATTAGTCAGCTTAAGGGGTGCTGATGCAAAATACCAGAAATTGGTTGGTGTTTATAAAGGGTATTTATTTGGGGTAGGAGCTTACAGATACCAGGACATAAAGCATAAGTTACTTCCCTCACCAACATCTATTTCCAAGTGTTGGAGCAAAATGGATGCTGACGGCTGGGAAGATTCAGGCTTCCTGAGTTCCTCCATTCCTCAGGTTTCTTTTTCTTGGGCTCAGGGTTCCTCTCTTTTCTGGTGCTTGCTTCTGTTTCCTGTGAGAGCTTACTTCCCGGGGCTCCAGGTTAAGGCTTCAGCATCAAACTACAATATCAAAATTCCAACATCAAAAACCTTCAACTCTGTCCTTTGCCATACCTTTTATCTGTGAGTCCTCACCCACAAAAGGGTGTGCCCTAATGGCACAAGAGGTTTACATAATTACTTAATCAAGTAAACCTATGAATCCAATATAATCTAATATGCCCACAGTAGAAGATCAGTTTAAAAACATAATCCAATATTTCTTTTTGAAATTAATCAATAATCAGACTGCTACAGTCATAAAGCAAAGTAGCCCAAAATGCAACCCAGGGAAATTAGCTCTAGGTGTCATCTAAGAATGATGGAAGGATGGGAGGAAGGGAATACAACCAAGAAGTTCCTTCATCCAGGTAAGGGAGGATTTCCACCACTCCCCCTCTTGTTTTAGCCCATTGTAACCCACATGACTGATGAATGACCTATACTCTTACTATAAAAAAGCGAGTTTACAGAAGACCTGAGGTGACAGGTATTGTGTGCATGTGTGTATGTATGTGATGGGCACAAGCCAGCCTAGTGGATCAAAGACTGGAGCTATATCCCCATCTGCACGTCAACATGTGGTATGAAAGAACCCTCTTAATTTGGGGCAAGTGTGGCTCGAGCCTCAGAAGCACCATACGCTCTTCCTGCCGCCACGGACAGGGTTGAGGCCGTGACTAGAATCAGATTCACCGTGACGTGAATAGCTTCCCCACATAAATCCCCAATAAATGCTCTTTTGCTGCCCTCCCAAAAAAGATGAACATTAACACTAACAGTAATTCTGCCTCATGCCAAGATTCTGGAGCAATCATGACTTGATTTACTCTCCTACCTTAAACAAACAGAAAGTAAAAGGTATGAAGCAATGTTTTCAGACATTGGATAACAGAACAACAGTGCAGGACAGTGCTTGCTCCCTGAGAGAAGGAAAACACATGAATGAGCCTCTGCAATTGCCCAGATTAATGCCTGGAGAGAATTCCAGTGCAGGAAGCAGGGAGCCCAGGCCAAGACCAGCGGCCTCTGAATGGAGGAGAGATGAGGATTCAGGGAGGTTGAGGCAGAACGCTGCCATGGACAGAGCTGTAATGTACAGGGCAATAGGCAGAGGATTCATTCGAGTATTGCCACAGGACTGGGGCAAAATTAGCCCTAGACTAAAGCTGCTTAAAAATGAGGTCGATTTTTCACCTAAGTGTCAAGAAAATTCAGTGGGGAAAGAATAATCTTCTCAACAAATGGTGCTGGTACAATTGGAGAGCTATAGGTAAAACAATGAAACTCAACCCTTACCTCACTGAATCTTACACAAAAATTAACACCAAGTGGATAAGAGTTATAAATTTGAGAGCTATAGTTATATAAATTTCAGGGAAAATATTTGAGTACATTTTAGGGAACCTGAATTTGTGAAAGCTTTCTTAAATATAACACAAAAACACAGTTATTAAAAAATCAATAAATTGGACTTCTTCAAAATTAAAAGAAAAATTTGATCCTCAGAAGACCTTTTTATAACCACAGTGAGATACTGCCTCATACTCACTAGAATGGCTACAATCAAAAAGACAGATATAGTAGTTTGATATTATAGATGAATTCCAAAAAGAAATATTGGGATAAGTTTGTAAACTCATCATTTTCTCTGGGCATATTAGATTATATTGGATTCATAGGGTTACTTGATTAAGTACTTATGTAAATCTCTTGTGCCACTTTATTGAGTGGGGACTCAATAAAAGGCATGGTAAAGGACAGAGTTGAAGGTTTTTGATGTTGGAATTTTGATGATGGAGATTGATGGGGAAGCCTTAAGCTGGATCCCAGGGAAGTAAGTTCACAGAGGAAAGAGAGGCCAGCCCCAGGAAGAAAGAGTCTTTGAACCCGGAGAAAAGGAAGCCCCAGGAATATCGGAACCCAGGAAGCCTGAACCCTCACAGATGTCAGCAGCCATCTTGCTCCAAATAGACTTTGGTGAGAGAAGTAAGCTATGCTTTATGGCCTGGTCTATAAGATACTATCCCAAATAAATTCCCTTTATAAACATCCACCAATTTCTGGTATTTTGCATAAGGACCCCTTATACTGACTAATAGAATAGATAATAACAAGTGTTGGTGGAGTGGAGATTTTGGAATCCTTCATGCACTGCTGGTGGGAATGTGATATAGTGCAGTCACCTTGCAAAACAGTCTGACAGTTCCTCAAAAGGCCCAACATGGAGTAGTTCTATGACCCAGCAATTCCACTCTTAGGTATATACCCAAGAGAAATGAAAATGTTTATTCACACACACAAAAAAACTCATACATGAATATTCACAGAATAATTATTCACAATAGCCAAAAAGGGGAAACAACCCAAATGCTCATCAACTAATGAATGGATAAATTAAATGTGATACATGCATACAATGGAATATTATTCAGCAGGAAAAGGAATGAGGAAATGATCCATTCTACAACATGGATGAACATTGAAAGTGTTATGCTAAGTAAAAACCAGATATAAAAGATCATTCCATTTCTGTGAAATTTGAACAATAAGCAAATCTATAGAAACAGAAAGCAAAATAGTGGCTGCCTAGGGGTAGGGTTGTGGCAGACTGTGGGGTTATATCTAAATGGTACAGATTTCTTTTGTGGGGTTATGAAAATGGTTTAAAATTAATTATAGTTACACAGCACATGGAAAACACTAAAAGATATGGAATTGTACATTTTAAATGGGTGAAATTCCTGGTATGTGAATTATATCTCAAAAAAGGTATATTTAAGACTTTATAAAAATAACAGGGCATGCTCTTTACAACTTAAAAACCAGTAATGGCTTGGATTATGTCCCCCAACATATGCTCAAGTTCTAACCCAGTATCTGTGAATCTGACCTTATTTGGAAATTGGGTCTTTGCATTTATGATTAAGATGCAATTAAAATGAGATCATCCCGGATTAGAGTGGGCCCTGAATCCTATCGCTGGATCCTGGATTAGTCAGGGCGCTCTAGGGAAACAGAATCAGCAAGAGATAACTGTCAATAGTTTGCAATTCTATAAGTCTCTCACACAACTGTGGGAATGCACAAGTCCAGGTTTCGCAAGCAGGCTGCAACCAGGGCTTGCAATGAAAGACCAATGAAGGTTTTTGACGAGTTCTGGGAGATGCTGGCTGTCCAAAGACGAGCTGGGAAATACTCTCTCAATGCTGGAATCACTTCCCCTTTTAAGACATTCAATTGATTGGGTTAAGTGTCACTCATTGCTGATGGCAATCTCCCTGACTGATGTAATTAGAACCAGCTATCTATGATTTCCCATTGCAGTAAGTCAGTGTTGACCAAAGTCCATAAATGCCCTTGTATTACAGTTAGCCCAGTGCTTCCTTGACCAAACAGCTGGGCAAAATTACCTGACTGAGTTGACACAATAGCCTAACAATCACAGTCCTCCCCTTGTCAACTGGGTAATCATACACAGTATCTTAAACCATACTTAGTCTCTAAGTAAAAACAGTAACACACTTGCATATATATATATATATATATATATATATATATATATATTTATATATATTTCCACTGAACAATCTTCAACTCTCCTGCATACAACCAGAAACACATTAATTCCATACAGAATGTAGTCAAGTTCTTGGGTAATATTAACTCTCAAACTTGACATCTTCAAATATTATGACATGAAACAGATACAACTTGTTATATGGTAAGGGAAAAGTTTGGGGAAGAAGACAAAGAAATTAGTTTTGTGTACATACACAATAATCATCATAATAAAACAAGGAAGAAAGATTCATGACCATTATAGTCCTCATTTCTCTAACTGGTCCCATGGTTGAAGTTCATATTTATCACTTCTTTCTTCTACTGCCCATTCCATGTTTCCATTACTCTCAGCAAGCATTTCAGCTGGCCATGGTTCTTTGCCTGATGGGGTGACTCAAATTTTCATTCCTGAAGACTCTGGGCCATCATTAGTCCTGCTTGGATTGGGGTGTTACAATTTTCCATTGACTTTAATCACAGGACATGGCAGTACTAGGAGATACCGTAGAGGATCTCCTGTATTCCAGGCAAACTCTTCTTTACCCCCATTATGTAGATGTAGTCCTATATCCCCTTGATAGTCAGGAACAATCACCCCAAACAGTACAGTAATTCCCTTCTTTGTTGATTCAGAGGTAAGAGGAGCCCAAAGTGGCCAGGTGGCAGTTTTAACTTCCAGTTCAATGGACTCACTGTTGTGTTCCCTGCTGACAGCCCTCCTCCTTTTGGGGCTAAAACCTGTAGGCCAGCAGAGTTTGAGGTTGCAGGGACAGGAAGCAAAATTTTTCCTAGTGGGTCACTAGGGATAATAGTGAGTGATGCCAGTCTCATTTCCATCCCTTGATTCCTGGACCCATGGATCCTGGTTATAGGAGAAACAGCACCATAGAGTGGATGCTGATTTAGAGCATACCCAACCTCCTGGAAAACATTGCCCCCACCCAGTAAGGTATTGTCTCCTAGTTGACATTGTAATTGAGTCTTCAAAAGGCCATTCCACTGTTCTATCAATCCAGCTGCTTCAGGGTGATGGTGAACATGGTAAGACCAGTGAATTCCATGGGCATGTGCCCATTCCTGCACATCATTTTCTGTGAAATGCGTTCCTTGATCGGAAGCAATGCTGTGTGGAATACCATGGCAGTATATAAGACATTCGGTAAGTCCACAGATGGTAGTTATGGAAGAAGCATTGCATGCAGGAAATGCAAACCCATATCCAGAGTATGTGTCTATTCCAGTTAAAACAAATCACTGCCCCTTTCAGGGTGGAAGTGGTCCAATGACCACCAGGTAGCAGGCTAGTCACCTCGAGGAATAGTATCATATTGGGAGCTGAATGTGGGTCTCTGCTGCTGGCAGATTAGGCATTCAGCAGTGGCTGTGGCCAAGTCAACCTTGGTAAGGGGAAGTCCATTTGCTGAGCCCATGCATAACCTCCATTCCTACCTCCATGGCCACTTTGTTCATGAATCCACTGGGCAATGACAGGAATGGCTGGGAAAGAGACTGAGCATTAGCCAAAGAGCAGGTCATCTTATCCACTTGATTATTAAAATCTTCCTCTGCTGTAGTTACCCTCTGGTGAGCATTCACATGGGACACAAGAATTTTCATATTTTTCCCACTCAAAATTGTCAACCCACATACCTCTTCCCAAGACCTTTGTCACCAATTTTTCAATCATGTTCCTTCCAAGTCCCTGACCATCCAGCCAAACCATTGGCAACAGCCCAAGAATCAATGTACTAACGCACCTCTGGTGATTTCTTCTGCCAAGCAAAATGAACAATCAGGTGCACCGCTCAAAGTCCTGCCCACTGGGAGGATGTACCCTCACCACTGTCCTTCAGGGATGCCCCAGAAAGGGACTGCAGTGCTGCAGCTGTCCACTTTTGAATGGTACCTGCATATCTTGCAGACCATCTGTAAATCAGGGCTGAGTTTTCTCTTCCTCAGTCAACTGATTGTAAGGGACTCCCCAAGATTTCAAAGCTGTGGACTTGGAAAGAGAAGGTGACCATGGGCATTTGGGCTACCTCCTCATGTAACTTACTCATGCCTTCAGGACCCACTTGAGCCCTATCTCATATAGACCACTTCCACTTTATTATGGAGTGCTGCTGTGCATGCCCAGCTTTATGGTGACACACCACTGGGACGATACCTACCATCCTCAACCCTATTATTTTTCCCCCAGCTATGGCATTTTATTCATATGTATTATTACATCCTGGGGAGGGGGGGATCCCAGGATTGTCCTTCCTGTGCGTTTTCATTTTGGTTCCTTTTTGGTCCATGATATCAGTTGATGTCATCAGTACAATGAAACCAAACTGACAGATGGGAGCAGATTATTCTGCTATTTTTCCAGATCTTTGAGTTGCACATCAAATCTGGGGCTAATCATTCTGCACTTATTTAACCTGCCTGTGAGTTTCACAACAATTTTCCCAACCTTCTGATCATAAATGATCTTAAATTTGCCTGTATAGCCATGCTTCATCATCACAGTTAGAAACCAGCTGATGGATTTGGAAGCACCACATGATAATAATATGGCAGTTCTCTCTCACATCACCCAGGATGTTCATGTGCACCATTGTGGTGGATTGGAAAGGTGGCAGAAAGACTCTATCTTTAAAAATAATAATTCTTTCCATCCTTCCAGACTCCACTTGAATTCCAGCTCTCCCTGATTGCTCAAGTGAAGAGGAAACCCCTTCCTCTGATGAAACGAATGCCTCTTGAGATGCTTCTCTTTTTCTGCTTCAGGGTTGACTTGTTTGTGTACTTCTTCTTCCCCAAAACTTCTCCCTACAGCAATTTTGAAGGTAGAGACTGGGAGATTTTTGTAGCCCTCCTAGCAACAAACAGCCCCTGTGCATGGCAAGCCTAACCACGAGTCTTATCAGGGCACTCTTTGGAAACCTAATGAAAGCAATGGACACTAAGTAATGTAATTTTTTTTCTGTCATCATTTATTCCTTCCTTCTTTCATGCCATGTAAAATACTCTGAGTTAAATGCTAAGGGCACAACAGGAAAGAAGACAGATCAAAGCACTACCTCCATGGAACTTAATGATCACACTGACTCTGGCTGGTGGTGGGGAAAAAAGCACTCCCAAGAGGGATGGTTTCCTTCATTGCTCTGTGGTGCAGGTGCCATTTTACATTACTCTGTGGTGCAGGTTCCATTGTGTTCACTCCTGCAGAGGGTCGTCCCTTTGCAGCAGGATGACTGTGTAAGATGAGCCTGCAAGAAGCAGCAGAGGGTGCAGACACCTGAAAGCTGCTTGTGTAAGTGCAAAGTGCTGGACTCTGGTGTCAGTGGATGTTAAATGAGTTCTTAGACAACTCAACATAATTATCTTACTATCCTTATTTTATAGATGAGAAAACCAAGCTTTCCAGGGGCTAAATAACTTGTCTAACTTGGTTGGTAGTGAAGACGGGATTCGTACAGGTGCTGGACTAAGTTCCCAGCCTCTAGAGCTTTTCTTGCTCTTTGTCCTGGTAGAGCCCCACCATAGCCTGGTGAACAGGCTTCTATTGTTTAAGTTTCTAGTTATAAGAAATTTAGAGATAATCTTTTCCTTCTCATTTACTCCAGTGGTTAAAAGACCAGTGGTTAAAGCAAGGGCTTTGAAAAGAGGAGGCTCAAGGTTCACCTCTGGCTCACTCCTAGCCCAGGACTCCAGGGCAGGTTACTTTCTCTCTCCAGGCCTGAGTAGTCTCATCCTCAAAGCCAGCTGCTTAAACCATCTTCCTTCTAAAGTAAACCATACAGTGCCTGCACATGCTTGGCAAGTTAGGCTAAACACTAGTAATAAGGACAATTCACCAGTTGTCAGAATTTCATCTTGAGTAGGTGGGGCAGGCTCAGGAATCCCCTTAGGTCCCAGAGCTCATGTCAGAGGCTTCTCACCTCAGTTACTCATTTATAGTGTTTTTAGCTGGTTTTGGGGGCCACCTCTTCAAAATTAGAATTAGGCTGTAAAAGTGAATTCACTAACCTCCTTCTTGGCCTGTCATAAGGATGGTTGAACCAGCCCTTGAACTTCGGGTTTGTACACAGCTGAATGTTTACTTTGATAGATAGCAAGTCTTCCTGACCTCTTCAGACTCACAGACCATTGCAAAGAGATGTGTTTTGGGGAAAATCATTGCATTTCTCAATACAAAGTAATAGGAATGTGTATGAACCATAAGTGATGTCCTTGTTGCCCTTTTGTTTAGACCCTGCCATTGCAGGGGTTAAGGGTCTCCTTAAGCAACTTACAGCTATTCTAGAAGGCTCTGGGTTATAAATCTTCTTCTAAATTAGCAAAGTGCAGGCCTTTTCCTCTGCAAACTGAGAGCAGTTGAACCTGGGCTGTCAGGCTAGGGAGGGAGCTGTGGTTCCAGGTAAGATAAAGACCTCAGGTGCATCATTGTCCTCTGGGGAACTATTTTGTAATATAGATTCTTGGATCTTATGTATGAGCCTCTGGACAAGGGCTCAGGAAGCTGAGTACTTAAGAAGCTGCCCAGGTGTGTCTGGTGAGCAGCCAGGGTAGGAGCTACTGGGTAGACTCTGAAAAAATGATTGTACATCCAAGATAGAGCACACAGTTTCATAAAGGGCTTTGTCCCCTCACGCCCACACAGGGGATGTCAGGATTTAAGAACCCTGAGGGTAGATCAAGGCAAGGAGGTTGAGAGGGACTTCTGGGGATCTGACACCCCCTTAAAGACACTCCCCTGCTTCTCTCTTGTTTGGGGAGGCCATGCAGTGGGTAGTTAAAGCCAGGTCCAAGAGTCATGCTGCCTGCATCGGAATCTAGGTTCCACCATTGCTGGCTTCTTGACCATGGACAGCTTATTTATCCTCTCTGTTCCTCAGAGTCCTTATCTGCAAATTAGGGGTAAAAACTGGTCTCGAGTTGTATCAGTTTTTCTAGTGCTGCTGGGAAAAATACCAGAAACTTAGTGGCTTTAAACACAGATTTATCATCTAACATTTGGAGGTCACAAGTCATAAATCAAGGTGACAGCAGGGCTATGTTACTTTTGGAGGGTATAGAGGAGATGCTGTTCCCTGGTCTTTTCCTGCTAGTAGAGACTGTACACATTCCTTGGCTTGTAGATCATCATTCCAAGCCCTGGTTCCATTGTCACAGCTCATTTTTCTGACTTTGATCCTCTTGCCTCTATCTCATAAGGAACCTTGTGATTACAATGAGTCCTTCTGGACATCCCAGGATGCTCTCTCATCAGGATCCTTAAATGAATGATATCCACAAAGTCCCTCTACCATGTAACTAATTTCTGGGATTTGGAAGTGGGCATCTTTAGGGGTCCAGGATTCAGCATACCATGCCAACTCAGAAGCTTGTCATATGGCTTATTGAGATAATGCATGGAAGTCCTTACAGGGAGCCTAACACATAGTCAACACTTGGGATGATCTTACTGTTACTCTGATTTTCTGAACTAAAGAGTGTCACTTCATTATATCTTTCTTTATAGTGCTAATACTATTTTATTTTATATTATATATTTATTATGATCATCAGTGACTATTTTTTGTTTTAAATCTTTGATAGGTATCAGGCACTCTATCATCCCCCTTTAGGAAAGAACACCTGTATTTCAGAGAGGTTGAATAACTCCTACAAAGTTTCACAGCTAGTAAAATCCAAGGCCTGGCTCATGCCAACAGCAATCTTTTTGCCCCTATTCTTGACCTACTGCTTACTTGTCCATTTGGTTCTTCCCTGGAGCACATTGGGTGTTTGCAACCTTTTCAGAGTGAGGTGGAGGCTTGTTGAGACAAGTGTTATGGTGGAGAAGGGCAGGAGCTTGGGAGGCAGGAGGAACTTCCCCACTCACCTGTTAAACTTCCTCCTGTGGCTTGTGGCTGCAGCAGATTCAGTTTTGGAGACTGAGTAATGGCCTCTTCACATCTACCCACATTTGGGCTGAGCCAGGTGGTCATCATCGTGCTGCTTCTCTTTGCCAGCTCTGTGCTAATGACTTACTTGACCTGGATAAGTTACCTTGCCAACTCTGGACCTAGAAGTAATCCTTCTAGGCCTTGCCATCAGCTCCCAGTCTTCGTAGAGCACATCTGAGGGGGGCAGCCTTTATCCTGTCAGTTTGTTGCTCAGACAAAGCTAGGCCTTGTGGAACTAGGGTGCATGCAGTAGGCTGGTCCTCAGAGGAACTGCCCGGGTGTGCAGGCTTGGGCAGTCAGGGTCAAGGTTGGTGTCCCTGCCTCCATTCTCTATCTCCTCCACCTACAAGAGATTATTTTCTTCCAAGCACTTGATGTGCATTCCTCTAAAACAGCTTTCCTCTGTTGGCCCATCATTCCCTGGGGTCCTTCTGTATGTTCTAGGTTGACTTCTCGCTTGTTAAACTTTCCTTCCTATAGCAAAGTGGTTAAAAGCACAGAACCTGGCATAGGTAATATTTTGTTCAAATCCCAACTCCCCTCTTACTAGCTGTAATTCTACCTTAGGCAAGTTGCTTGACATCTCTCAGCCACAGTTCCCCATTCTGTTAATTGAGAATAGGACCAACATCACAGCATTTTCAGCCCCACTACCTACCGCACATAAGCACTCAATAGTAACTGATTATCATTTCAATCAGCTTGTCTTAGCAAGGTGAGAAAAAAATTCATTTCAAACAATTCACCAGAACATGGGTTCTTAACCAGGGTTCCAAGAATTTGAACTGAAAAATACTCAACTTCTTCAATTTATTTTTTGAGCATCTAAATGAAATCTAGCATTTCCTTCACTTATGAATGTGTGCAGTGAATAAATTATAGCAGTGTTCATTGCACCTGACTGACCAAGGGGTCCGTGGAAAAAAAATTGTTAAGAACCCAGGACTAAAAGATGTGAATGCAGAGGGCATAACCTGCCCACAGAGATCTTCTTTTGCCAGCAAATCCTTAAATCCTTGATGGGTTTTGGGATGTGCAAGAGCTATGTTTTGCCTTCCTTCAGTGCCTGCTGGGAGCAGTGAGAGAACTGGCAGACAGAAGCGAGACCTGTTTCCCATGCCCTCGTCTCTTCTGTATGTTCTTGCCTTCATGCAATCAAGCAATTAGTGCCCAGTTTTCACTGCTTTTCTACCCTGGGATTTAATATTTTCTTTGTGGATGGCACATGATGCTTAGTAGAATTAGCACTTCTAAAGTGCAGTGGGTTATATCCACTGAATCTCCCTCCTGCCAAGGGCCCTTTTCCTCTGGATGAAACAAGGTCTCTCAGCTCCCAAGACTGTGTTATTTCCACTATGTCACAGTTTCTCAGGGACAGGTGAGAAGAAAATAAATTCACATATACATGTATGTATATAAATATTCAAGTGAATTAATATTTATGAACTTGTGCTTTCTTTCTTTTGGTTTATTCTCCAGTATACATTGTGAGAAATGCAACTACTAGATCAAATTATAGACATCATTTATTTATAAGTTCTTAAGAATATATTACAAAGTTAATAAGGCAGTGTGTCTTTTTTCTAGGCATGTAAAAATAGTTTAGTTTTCCTGCCACCCTGCCAGCACTGTTTAAAACATTCTAACTAATGTTATGTAGATGTACATTGCTATCTCAACAATTTAATTTGTTGCTCTTTCATTATTTGTGTAATCTTTTACAAATGATCCATTTCGAGGTATATCACATTTGCTTTGTAACTTGGTGCTGCTAACTGTTAAGTGTGAGTGTCTTTCAGGTCCCAAGCCAGTTGTGTTTCTGCAGCATGGCCTCCTTGCAGATTCCAGCATCTGGGTCTCTAACCTCACCAACAGCAGCCTGGGCTTCATTCTCGCGGATGCTGGTTTTGACGTGTGGATGGGAAACAGCCCGGGAAACACCTGGTCTCGGAAACACAAGACTCTTTCAGTTATTCACGGTGAATTTTCGGCTTTCAGGTATATTTGAGTTGATTACGACATGGGGCCTCTTTTCTTAGTGCCCTTAGTGTAAATGTGTGGGGATTTCAGTGGTAAAGGCAGATAGAGTGGGCCTCTGAGGTCATGGGAGAGGGGAAACTGATGTCTTTTTTATTTTATTTTATTTTATTCATTTTGTAAAAATATTACATTCAAAAAATATGAGGTCCCATTCAACCCTACCACCCCCACCCCACCACTGCCCCCCCCCCAGCAACACTCACTCCCTTCATCATGACACACCCATTGCATTTGGTAAGTACATCTCTGGGCATCTCTGCACCTCATGGTCAATGGTCCACATCATAGCCCATACTCTCCCACGTTCCATCCAGTGGGCCCTGGGAGGATTTACAATGTCCAGTGATTGCCCCTGAAGCACCATCCAGGGCATCTCCAAGTCCCAAAAACGCCTCCACATCTCATCTCTTCCTGCCATTCCCCATACCCATCAGCCACCATGGCCACTTTTCCCATTCCAATGCCACCTTTTCTCTGTGGACCTTGGATTGATTGTGTCTGTTGTACCTCCATGTCAAGAGGAGGCTCAGATTTCACATGGATACTGGATGCAATCCTCCTGCTTTCAGTTGTAGGCACTCTAGGCTCCATGGTGTGGTGGTTGTCCTTCTTCAACTCCATCTTAGCTGAGTGGGGTGAGTCCAATAAATCAGAGTGTAGGAGCTGAAGTCTGTTGAGGCTCAGGGCCTGGCTATCATATTGTCAGTCCAGAGATTCAAATCCCCTAAATATATCTTAAACCCCAACACAAACTACAATTCCAATAAAGTAGCATGAAAGTCTTGTGAAAAGAGATCCTATCTGAGTCCAGTTTCATCATGCAGAAACACCAGCTCCAAAGAAGGACCATCTGACATGGCAGTGAACCCCATCTGCCATGACCATAGAACCCGTGGGTCTCTTTTGTCTTCAAAGGAACCAATACCTGGGGTTGTATCTACTTTATCTGTCTTTTAGACTCTGCTCAGTTGTGCATAAGGGCAATCCTTCTGACAACCTCCAGACTCTTTTTTAGAGACTCGTAGCCATATAAATTCATTTGTCCTTTCCATTTCCCCCTTACAGTAGGTCAAACAGCATTTTAAAGTCATGTTATTATATGTAAACAGAGATATTCTGCTGATCCGCATTGAAACTTTAATTTAAGGTCATTTTCTAGTTGCATCATCAGTTGGTACTTGGTAGTGATCCCTCGGTGCCAGGGAGGCTCATCCCCAGGTGTCATGTCCCATGCTGGGGGGAAGGCATTGCATTACATGCTAAGTTTGGCTTTGAGACTGGCCACATTTGAGTAACATGAAGGCTGTTTGGAGGAAATTCCTAGGCACAGTGCTGCTCTAGGCCTTGTTCTTATTTCAGGCATATAGACTCACAAGCATAGTCATTAGTACCATGGTCTCACTGTTGGACCCTCATTCCTTCCTGGTCGTTACCGTTGCCCCTGGGGGACTGCCGCTGCTCCCCTAGGGACCACGACAGAGCATCCCCAGCCCAGAACCCAGTACCCCCCCAGCTGTAGTTTTTAATTGTTGCCACTATGAGTGTATCCAAACATTACCATGCACCCTGGACATATGCACTGTTGAGCTCCCTCTCAGCCATATATCACCTGTCAATAGTATCCTATACCAGTATTCCTCCGCTGCCATTGTTGAACGACTCTGTGATCCAAACATCCTGAAAAGAGAAGCCCAATATAATGTCAGGATCCCTTAGTAGTAAAATGGAATATAGCCATGGGTTTAAAGGTTAGATATAGAATATGTGTTGATTTGGAAAAATTCTACATCCTATCTTTTTCTTTTCTTTTTTCCTAATTATTGAACTTCTCTTCACAAGAACCCTAGACCACAGTAATTCATATATACAATATACAGTACTCCCACACATCTACCATAAAACCTTTTCCCTTCCACAGCAATATTCTTATAACTTATTCATATCATGTTTACTTAAACTGATGTACAGACTCTGAGACAATAGCTTTCAAACAAGGTGACATCTGTGCTCACATTGTGGTCCATACTTTAGGATATACAGTTTTCTAAATTTTTAGTTATCCTGTGTTTTACATTATGGTTTACATTATTAGTCTGTCATCCCCTATATGTTTATGGTGTAATATTACATGTTTTATATCCATCCGTATGTACTCTCGCGAAACTCCTCTCTTACCCCACATTTACCTTGGTTCTACACATTTAACATCCATTTTCCCCTCCCCTTGGGGCCCACAGTGACAGCCAACCTCCATTTCCTGAGGAGCCACGTCCAGTTCAGGGCCTAACTTGCTCAAGTGCCCTAATGCCCTGGGAGCCACCCTTTCTCTCAAGAGATACAGTTCCCTCTATTTGATGGCATTAGTCCTCCCCAGGATGTGGGTCCACCCCCACTGTCACTACTTGGGTCTCTACCCAATGGTACAACCCACCCTGGCAAAATGAGCATTCAGATATTCCTCAGGAGCCTGTCCCGCATCAGACCATCCCCTCCGAGCATCCTAAACAGGTAACCCTCCTAATTATATCTTGATACGATTTTCTCAGCATTTTACTCTCAACCAACACCTGACACTCTCCTATGTTCGTATGTTGCCCCTCCCTCCCCCCACTTTTTGGGCAATATTACCCATCCGCCCATCCCCAGCCCCCCTCAAACCCGCAAAGCCCCACCCAACAGCAACTCCTTGCCCCCATTTTATCTCTTCTTTGTGTTCATACTTACTGCCAGCTCATCATAAATTCCACCCCTGTAGACATTGGCTCACATCCTTCCTCCACCCCCTAATCTCCTGTAAGCCTATCTTCCAGTCTCTAGCTCTCTGAGGTAGCTTTCTTATTTCATATCATTGAGGTCATGTAGTATTTGTCCTTCAATGCCTGGGTTGCTTCACTCAACATAAGGTTCTCAAGATTCATCCATGTTATCATGTGTGTTTGTAGTGTATTTGTTCTTACAGCCGAGTAGTATTCCATTTTGTGTATATACCACATTTTATTGATCCACTCATCTGTTGATGAGCATTTGGGTTCATTCCAACTTTTGGCGATAGTGAACAATGCTGCTATGAACATTGGTGTACATATATTGGTTTGTGTCTTTGTTTTCAGTTCTGCTGGGTATATACCCAGCAATGGTATTGCTGGATCATATGGCAAATCTATGGTTAGTTTTTTGAGAAACCGCCAAACTGTCCTCCAGAATGGTTGGATCCTTCTGCATTCCCACCAGCAGTGGATGAGTGTTCCCCTTTCTTCACATCCTCTCCAGCATTTGTATTCTTCTGTTTTTTTCATAGCTGCCAATCTTATGGGAGTAAGATGGTATCTCATTGTAGTTTTCATTTGCATTTCCCTGATAGCTAGAGATTTGGAGCATTTTTTCATGAGCTTTTTAGCCATTTGTATTTCTTCTTTGGAGAAGTGTCTGTTTAAATCTTTTTCCCATTTTTTAAATGGGTTGTTTATCTTTTTATTTTCAAGATATATGAGTTCTTTATATATGCAAGTTATAAGTTTCTTATCAGATATATGGTTGCCAAATATTTTCTCCCATTGTGTGGGTTCCCTTTTTACTTTCTTGACAAACTCCTTTGAGGTGCAGAAGGCTTTAATTTTGAGGAAGTCCCATTTATCTATTAGTTCTTTTGCTGCTCGTGCTTTTGGTGTGATATTCATGAAGCCATTTCCTATTACAAGGTCCTGTAGATGTTTCCCTACACTGCTTTCCAAGGTCTTTATGGTCTTGGTTCTTATATTTAGGTCTTTGATCCATGTTGAGTTGATCTTTGTATAAGGTGTGAGATGGTAATCCTCTTTCATTCTTCTATATATGGCTATCCAGTTCTCCAGGCACCATTTGTTGAATAGGCCATTCTTTCCCAGTTGAGAGGGTTTGGTGCATTTATTGAATATTATAAGGCTATATATGTGAGGTGCTATATCAGAACTTTCAATTCGATTCCATTGGTCTGTGTGTCTCTCCTTATGGCAATACCATGCTTTTTTCACTAGTGTAGCTTTGTCGTATGTTTTGAAGTCAGGAAGTGTGATTCCTCCAATTTTGTTTTTCTTTTTCAGTATGTCTTTGGCTATTTGGGGCCTCTTTCCTTTCCAAATAAATTTCATAGTTAGTTTTTCTAGTTCCTTAAAGAGGGCTGTGTTGATTTTTATTGGGATTGCAATGAATGTGTAGATCAGTTTTGGTAGGATAGACATCTTAATGATATTCAGTCTTCCTATCCATGAACAAGGAATATTCTTCCATTTATTTAGGTCTTCTTTGATTTCCTTGAACAGCCTTGTATAGTTCTTGGTGTGTAAGTTTTTTACCTCTTTAGTTAAATTTATTCCTAAGTATTTGATTTTTTTTATTTACTATTGTGAATGGTATTTGTTTCTTGATTTCCTCCTGATCTTGCTCATTATTGATGTACAGAAATGCTACTGATTTTTGCACATTGATCTTATAACCTACGACTTTACTGAACTCATTTATGAGTTCTAGAAGCTTTGTTGTAGATCTCTCAGGGTTTTCTATGTATAGGATCATGTCATCTGCAAATAATGAAATTTTGACTTCTTCCTTTCCAATTTGAATGCCTTTTATATCTGGTTCTTGCCTCAGTGCTCGAGCAAGTACTTCTAAGACAATGTTAAATAGGAGTGGAGACAATGGGCATCCTTGTCTTGTTCCTGAGTTTAGAGGGAAGAATTTCAGGATTTCTCCATTGTAAACAATTGGCTGTAGGTTTTTCATATATACTCTTTATCATGTTCAAAAAGTTTCCTTGTATTCCAATCTTTTGGAGTGTTTTACCAAGAAGAGTTGCTGTATTTTGTCAAATGCTTTTTCTGCATCTATAGATATAATCATGTGTTTTTTTTCCTTCAATTTGTTTATATGGTGTATTACATTGATTGATTTTCTTATGTTGAACCATCCTTGCATACCTGGAATAAATCCCACTTGGTCATGGTGTATAATTCGTTTAATGTGTTGTTGAATATGATTAGCAAGTATTTTGTTAAGTATTTTTGCGTCTAGGTTCATTAGAGAAATGTTGCACCATAACCTGAAATCTGCCCACTTCCCTAGTAACAGCTAACGGCACAAGACCACAAGACCGCCCACAAGCTTCTGCCGATCCCCAGCCGCCCTGTAGCCCTCACTCCTCCTGCTCTACCCCGCCCTCCTCATTCTCTATATAACCCACTACACTTCCTTAATAAAACGGACTTGCGCACAGACCTGGTCTCCGCGGCTTTCTTCCTCCCCTTGCCGTGCGTCCTCCACACCTGAGAGCCCCTCTGAGGCTGTCTGCCGCAGCCTCAGATACTGCTGCAGTCTAACCTGACCCCTCCAGACCCCCCCATCAGCATCAGGGTGCAAGCCGCCCCAGCTGCAACTGGCGCCTGAACAGGGACTGGGGCTGGTCCGGCATGACCACTGCCTCACCCCCGTGGGATCTCGCTCCCACCCTTTCACCGCGCTCTCAAGGTAAGGACCCCCATTGTCGGCCCCCGACACAAAAATGGGCGGGCGTCTATCTTCCCGCCAAGCGCCGCAAGTCAGAGCGCTTGCTGGCCTCCTAGACACTAATGGCATTAGGGTTTCCCTCCGCCACCTGCAAAAGTACTGGGATCTCCTCTTGCCTTTCAATCCGTGGCTGGCCACCTGCCACCTTTGGAACCCAGACACTTACTCGCGTCTCATTGACCGCGTCACCTCCTCTATGGAGCATGATGGCAGGTCGTTTCCCCCTGGCCTCCTGCCCACGCTCGTGGCCATCCACGCCTGCCTCCTTGGCACGCCTGCCCCAAAAGACACTTACCAGGTTTCTGCCGGGGCTGCTGTGCGGCCGCTCGACTGCGACCCTGATAAGGGGGACACTCTCGACTCAGATACTGAGTCCTTATCTAGTCAGCTCAATGCCGACCTTGAGCTCCATCCTTTTCGGGACGACCATTATCAGGATGGCTAGCTTCCTCCTTCTTCTCTGCCTGAAAAGGGGAAGTTCCTGCCCGGTTGCCAAGATGGCAAACTTCCTCCTTTTTCTCTGCCTGAAAGGGAGAAGTTCCCGCCTGGCCACCAAGATGGCACACTTCCTCCTTCTTCCTAGCCTGAAAGGGGGAAGTATGGGCCCTCGGGCGGAAACCCCGCCTCTCTTTACCCGCCTCTTCCGGCCACTCCGCCATCTTGGCGCAGGTCGGAAGGAGAGCCTCCGCCATCTTATAAATCACCGGAAGCCTTGCCGCGGACATTTTGTCCGCCGGAAACTGCTCCGCAGCCATCTTGTCCGCCATCATGGCGCGGACCGGAAGGAGAGCCCCCGCCATCTTGTTTGCAACTGGAAGGAGAGCCCCCGCCATCTTGTTTGCAACCGGAAACTCCTCTGCGTCCATCTTGTCCCCCCTCTCAGACAACATGGCCGCCACCTCCTCCTCCATTGGCCGCTCTGCCGGCACCAGGGTCCAGGCCTTGGACCAGTTCAGACACATGGCTGGGCCACTCTGGCCCACCCATGACAGGGGCCACCCCTCACCTCTTCCCTTTGAACCCAGCACCCTCTCAAGCGCGCCCCCAGCAATGGCTCCCTTTCACCACCGATGAAATTAAAAACCTTAGACGCGCAGTTAAGGAGGATGGCATCGGGAGTCCGTACGCCCAACAGCTGCTCGAGGAGCTTGGGGCACAACTTGTTCTCCCCTATGATTGGATTTCACTCGCCCAGGCCATTCTGGCCCCAGGACAGTTCGTGGAATGGAGATGCCACTTCCAGGCAGAGGCTGAGAGGTGCATCGCCGAGAATGCCAGCGCGGGTATCCAGGACCCCCCAGAGGCGTACACAGGCATCGGTACCTTCACCGACCCTGTACAATACCACAATGCGCCCCCCGGTTTTTGGCTCCGGCTTAGAGAACTAGCCCTGCGATCCTTCCGCAATGTCTCTGCCACGAGACCTCAAAAGCTCGCCCAGATGACCCAGGGCAAAGACGAAGATTTCGCTACCTTTGTCGCCCACGTCATCGAGGCCTGCCAGCATAAGGTCCGCGGAGAGGAGGCCCAGGTCGCTCTTGCCAAAGATCTCATCATCGAAGGATGCCTCGATGCTTGCCGGCAGATTATCCTCACCATGTGGGATAAGGGCGTCCATGACTGGGTCTTGGCTTGCCGCAACCTTGACCCGCAGGCCACTAGCCTCGCCAAAGCCATCGCCACGGCCCTAGCCGTTTCTTCCGGATGCTTCAGGTGTGGTGAGACAGGCCACTTTGCCCGAGACTGCCCACAACCGCAGACCGGGAGACCACCCCTCCCAGAGTCTGGCAGCCGCCCTCCATCCCACTCGAGAGGGCCTCCCACCCCATGCCCTCGATGCGGAAAAGGATATCATTGGGCCCACGACTGCCACTCCACTCAAGGCCCTCACCAACCTTTAAACTCCCAGCGGGGCAAGCCTCAGCCCCGCCCCCAAGAGGCCACCCACCAGAGAGCCCCCAAGCCTTGATGTGGACGGTTCCCATCCAGAGCGCCTCCAAGCCTGTCATGGAGCTCAAAATCGAAGGGCAATGGTTAGAGGGACTCCTCGACTCTGGTGCTGAAGTCTCCTGCATTCCCTTTGAAATCGCTGCCTTCAACCACTGGGCTCTTGAGCAGGGGCCTCAGGTAATTGGGGCCACAGGCTCTGCCGAGTCCTGGAGATGCTCCACTCCTATCAAATGGGAGGACCGAGAGGGCTGGCACGGTCGCTTCTGCCCCCTCATCCTCTCCACCGTTGGCGGCATTCTCTGGGGAAGAGACATCCTCAGCCAAACGGGAGCCATCCTAACTACCAAAGCCCTTTGGCTCAATCTGCTCCCCCCTCTTGTAGGGGCCACTGCTCCCATCACAACGCCTGACCCTATCCCTCTGGAATGGGACACAGAGGAGCCCATCTGGGTCGAGCAGTGGCCCTTGCCAGCCTACAAACTGCAAGCCCTCTCTGCTCTCGTCGAGGAGCAATTACAGGCAGGGCACTTTGAGCCATCCACCAGTCCCTATAATTCGCCTATCTTCGCAATCAGCAAGAAAGGCACCGGTAAATACCGCCTTCTCCACGACCTGCGTGAGATCAACAAGCACATCAAGCCAATGGGGTCGCCTCAACCAGGATGCCCACATCCCACTGCAGTCCCGCAGCATATGCACGCGGCAATCATCGACATCAAGGACTGCTTTTTCTCCATCCCTCTCCATCCACGAGACTGCCCACGGTTCGCCTTCACTGTGCCACACACGAACCATAGAGGTGCAGCGCAGCGTTTCCAGTGGAGAGTCCTCCCACAAGGGATGCGTAACAGCCCAGCTATCTGCCAGCTTTACGTCAACTGTGCTGTCGATCCATTGCGCAAGAAGACCCACAGACGTGCCCACATCATCCATTACATGGATGACCTTCTCCTTGCCGCCAAGGATCCTCGTGAACTGGAAACTCTCATCACAGAACTTCTCTGCAATCTCTCACAGATCGGGCTCACTGTTCAGCCCGACAAAGTGCGCCTTTGGACCCCCTTTCAATTTTTGGGATTCCACTTTCACCACTATGTCAAGCCAGTGGCGCCAAAGCTTCAAATCGCGCACAAAATGTCTCTGACAGAGCTACAGCAGCTCTGTGGCCAAATCAATTGGCTGCGATCAGCGCTCCCCATCACGACGGCCCAGCTGCAGCCTCTCTTCGAGCTCCTCCAAACAAAAGATCTTCCCGCCGATGCGGTCACCCGCTCCATCACCATTACCCCAGCTGCGCGAGCAGCTGTGCAAGATGTCAACGATGCTCTTCAGGCCTGCTGCCTCGAGCGCTACGCCCCAGGACTGCCAATCCTCGCATTGGTTCTTCCCACACCAGTAACGCCCACTGGACTCCTCTGGCAAGACGGGCCACTGCTCTGGCTACACACTTCCAAGAGTAAGCTCCCAAAAATCTGCCCCTTCACAAGGGCATGGATCACCCTCGCCTCCGACCTTGTGGGGCTATGTGTGCATACCTACGGAGTTCCTCCTTCCACAATCGTCTGGCCCTTTGATGCCAAGGCTACTACCAACCTGCTCATCCATGACGTGGACATGCAAGTGCTCGCTGAAACCTTCAGAGGCTCTTTCGACAACCACTATCCTCATCACCGACTTCTCCAAGGCCTCTCACGGCTCTCATTCTCCACCCCGTTCCATCCGCTGCCGACCAGGAAACCTCTTCCACATGTGACAGCCGCCTTTACAGACGCCTCGAAGACCTCCTATGCCACTGTCATCTATACACCAGGCTCTTCAACACCGAGAACCCTTGTGTTCGCGAATGCGTTCTCTGTCCAAATCGGAGAACTGCTCGCAGTCGCTGTTGCTCTGCACACCTGCCCCAACCAGCCGCTCAATATCTTCACAGACAGTTTATACACCCTGCAGGTGTGCCATGCCTTGCCTCTTGCCACCTTCTTCCCTATGGATACAGCCATCGATAGGGCGCTTCAGTTCCTCCAGCACCAATTAGAAGCCAGAGACCGCCCTTGGTTCATCACTCACATCAGAAGTCACAGCGGCCTCCCAGGCCCATTGACTGCTGGGAACCAGGCCGCAGACTGCGCTGTTCAGCCCTCACCAACTCGAAAAGTGCCAGCGCAGGATGCCACGCTGGCCCCCCACAGTGTGCCCTGCGCTTGCCAGCCACAGCACGCTGCGCCCCTCAACCACAGCGTGCCTTGGCCATTGTATCTTGGAGACACTGTCAACCAGGCCAAGCTGCTGCACGCACAGTTTCACTTCTCGGCACGCTCAATCCATCGACTCTTTCCAAATCTTCCCATAGAAACTTGCAAACATCTCGTGCGTTCCTGCCGCACCTGCGCACCTCTCCTACCCCTCGGCCCACTGCAGCCGCAAGGTGTCAACCCTCGAGGCCTCCGCCCAAATTCTAGATGGCAAATGGACGTCACCCATGTTAACTCATTCGGATGACTCAAGTTCCTGCATGTTGCCGTCGACACCTTCTCACACATGTGCTTCGCGCTGCCCCTCCCAGGAGAGACAGCCAAGCACGCCATCCGCGCGCTGTGCCAAGCCATTCTCTTTATGGGCGTTCCTTGGGACCTAAAAACGGACAATGGCCCTGCCTATCGGAGCTCCGCCTTCGCCGCCTTTCTGCAAATGTATAAGATTACACATCATTTTGGGGTTCCTTATAACCCCCAGGGGCAAGGCATAGTTGAGTGCGTCAACCAACAACTCAAGCTCCTCATCCACAAAGAACAGGATGAAGCCCCACTGAAGCTGCCAGGAGACGTCATCACCTCCTGCCTGATCCACCTCAACCTGCTCTCCTTTGATAAAGAGGGACTATCGCCCACTCATAAGCATTGGGGCCCCATGTGGCGTCCCACCCAAGCCCCTCTTGTCCATTGAAAAGACCCCCAAACAAACCGCTGGCAACGACCAGCCCCCCTCCTCACCCAGGGGCGAGGTTTTGCTTGTGTCTTTCCAGATTCTGAGCCGCAGCCCCTGTGGATCCCAGCTCGTCTGATCCGTCCTGCCACAGTGCCTGCGACGGACCGCACCCCTTCATCCGATGATCTGGCACCCTTCACCGCCGTCCGACGCACGCCGGCACCAGCACCTCCAGAGAACGCTGCGCCTGCGCCATCAAGCAATGGTCCACCACCGAGCACCCCCTCTTCGTTCGCCCCCCGAGACGACTACGCCGATGGAGCAGAGGACTGAAGCTCGTCTGTATCCAGTCCTTCTCCTTCTCATTCCTCTTCTCCCTCCTACCTTCTCCAACCCCTTGCACCAACCCTTCAACTGGACGCTCACCCTCTGGCAGCAGGGAAAGCTTCTCGCTGTAAATGTCACTGCAGGCGCTCCTTCCTTCACCGTGCACATCTGTAATCTCACCAACCTAGCTTACACGTCCAGTTATAGCAGTGCCTTCGATAGCTGCTCTCTTCATTGCTATACTTCACAACCCATTGCGCCGCAGCAGGCGTACCCCTGCAGCCACGTACGGTGCGGGCCTCACCAAAAAGTGCCTTGGCCCCAATGCTAACCATTTCTCAGGTTTCTACATCTGTCCATCCACCGCCAGAGGATGCCATGACCATGCACACTATTACTGCCCTTCCTGGGGGTGCGAGACCATCGCCTACGGATGGTCCGGTGCCCCTAACAAAGACCCCTATATTAAGCTCATCCACAGCAGCACAAACTGGCACTCCGTCACCCTACAAGTCAAAAATCCCCTAGATCCAGTCTGGCTGTCTGGCCGCACGTGGGGAGTCCGCCTGTATGCAACCGGCTACGACTACGGTGACTTTATCATTATAAAAAAGGAGCCAATTCCCACACGTTCCACCCCAGTGGGCCCAAATCAGGTTCTCAATCCTCCACAGGCACAGCCTCCCTCTCCGCCCCGCTCCGCCTTACCCTCTCCCTCGCCCAGCACCTCCTCGCTACTGCCCCCCTTAGCTCCCACAACCCCAAGCCTCGCTTACCCCCTACTCAGTATTCTAGCCCTCTCATTAACCTAATCAGAGCCTCCTACACCTCTCTGAATATCTCCCACCCCAACCTAACTGCGAACTGCTGGCTTTGTCTCTCTCCCTCTCTTCCTCTATATGAGCCCGTCGCCACTAACCTTGCCTTCAGTGAATCCTCTGAACATAATCCTGCTGAATGCAATTGGAATGCCTCTTCTATCCCCTTAACCTTTCAATCTGTTTCCTCCACAGGGCGCTGTGTTCATTCTCGTCAAGGTCCCCATCCCCTCCTAAATGCCTGCTCCAACTACTCCTCTCCCAACGCTTCTGCCAAATTCTTAATCCCTCATAACACCTCCCAATGGCTTTGCACCTCCACCAGACTAACCCCCTGCCTCAACGTTGCTACCCTCAACGCCACCAATGAAACCTGTCTACTCATTCTCCTAGCCCCTCGAGTCCTTTTCCACAGTGACGAAGAGTTCTTCTCTGCCCTTCAGAGTCACAAACTCCCTGCTCACCTCCAGAAGAGAGAACCCTTCACCATCCTCACAGTTGCTACCCTTCTAGGTCTCACTGGGGCAGGCACGGGAATCGCCGCTCTTACCACACAATCCTCTTCCCTTTCCTCCCTAAGGCAAGCTGTTGACAGTGATATCTCCCACCTCCAAGTCGCTATCTCCCATCTTAAAAACTCTCTCAATTCCCTTTCTGAGGTAGTTCTCCAAAACCGCCGGGGCCTTGACCTTCTCCTCCTCAAGGAGGGAGGCCTTTGTGCCGCCCTTGGAGAAGAGTGCTGTATATACGCCAATTCTACCGGCCTTGCCGAGGACAGCCTAAGAAAGGTCCGAGAAGGACTAGAGCGGCGCCAAAAAGAGCGTGAAGCCGCTAACTATTTTTCCGGAGTCTTCCATACCCTCCTCCCATACCTCCTCCCTCTCCTAGGCCCGCTAATAATAATTTTCCTAGCTCTTACCATAGGGCCCTGGGCTGTCAAAAAGATCATCCAGCTCGCCAAGGACCAAACCAACGCAATCCTCATGTCCTTCGTGCGCATCCAGTACCATCAGCTCGCCACTGAAGACAGCCCCCCCAACGAGCCCTGCTCAGCCCGCCCCAAGAAGAAATCAAGGACAACCCAACACCTAAAAACCCCGCAACGCATCCCATTGCTCCCCCAGCCCGCGCGTTCCCCACCTTAACAGCCAACTTCATTCCCCTCCCCAGCCGCCGCCACCCTAGAACTGCTTAACAATCAATAGGGAGCAGGGGGCAGGGCAGGCCCGAGTCTGAATGGCAAGCATAGCCGTACCTAGTGGGGGAAGTGCGCAGCCCACCGCTTATGTGTAGCACAGCTGGTCTCTTCTGCTTGCCTGCCACTCTTTGGACCTGCCACTCGCCCCCTGTTAGCGGCCAATATAGCCAGCACACGTCCATAAGTCCACACCCAAGCAAACCTCTCACCTATACCTCCCCCAATAAAAAAGAGAAAAAGGGGCAAATGTTGCACCATAACCTGAAATCTGCCCACTTCCCTAGTAACAGCTAACGGCACAAGACCACAAGACCGCCCACAAGCTTCTGCCGATCCCCAGCCGCCCCGTAGCCCTCACTCCTCCTGCTCTACCCCGCCCTCCTCATTCTCTATATAACCCACTGCACTTCCTTAATAAAACGGACTTGCGCACAGACCTGGTCTCCGCGGCTTTCTTCCTCCCCTTGCCGTGTGTCCCCCACACCTGAGAGCCCCTCTGAGGCTGTCTGCCACAGCCTCAGACGCCGCTGCGGTCTAGCCTGACCCCTCCAGACCCCCCCATCAGCATCAGGGTGCAAGCCGCCCCAGCCGCAGAGAAATCGGTCTGTAATTTTCCTTTCTTGTGGTGTCTTTGTTTGGCTTTGGTACTAGGGTAATGTTGGCATCATAGAAGGGTTCGGCAATGTTCCTTCTGTTTCAATTTTTTGGAGTAGTTTCAGCAGGATTGGTGTTAGTTCTTTCTGGAATATTTTGTAGAATTCACCTGTGAAGCCATCTGGCCCTGGGCTCTTCTTAGTTGGGAGATTTTTAATGACTGATTGTATCTCTTTGCTTGTGATTGGTTTGTTAAGATCATCAATTTCTTCTTTCGTCAATATGGGCTGCTTATGTGTTTCTAGGAATTTGTCCATTTCCTCTAAATTGTCATTTTTGTTGGAATGTAGTTTTTCAAAGTATCCTCTTATGATAGTCTTTATTTCTGTGGGGTCAGTGGTGATTTCGCCTTTCTCATTTCTTATTTTGTGTATTTGCAACTTCTCTCTTTTTTTCTTTGTTAGTCTCGCTAAAGGTTTGTCAATTTTTTTGATCTCTCAAAAAACCAGCTCTTGGTCTTGTTTATCTTTTCAAGTGCATTCTTATTTTCTATTTCATTTAGTTCTGCTCTTATCTTTGTTATTTCCTTCCTTCTTCTTCCTGTTGGGTTACTTTGTTGTTGTTTTTCTAATTCCTTCAAATGTGCAGTTAGTTCTGCAATTTTTGCTCTTTCTTCTTTTTTGATATATGAATTTATGGCTATAAATTTCCCTCTCAGTACTGCTTTTGCTGTATCCCATAAATTTTGGTATGTTGTGTTATCATTATCATTTGTTTCAAGGTAGTCATTGATTTCTTTTGAGATTTCGTCTTTGACCCACTGTTTTTCTAAGAGTGTGCTGTTTAATTTCCAAATCGTGGTGTGAAATCTGGGCCTCTGTCCCTTGCAAATTTCCAGCTTCACTCCACTGTGGTCAGAGATATTGTTTTTTATGATTTCGATCTTCCTGAATTCATTAAGCCTTTCTTTGTGGCCTAACATATGGTCTATCTTGGAGAATGTTCCATGTGTGCTTGAGAAATATGTATATCCTGCTGTGTTTGGGTGTAATGATCTATATGTGTCTATTAGATCCAGCTCCTCTAATATACTGTTCAAATGTTTTGTTTCTTTAGTGATTCTCTTTTGAGATGTTCTGTCCAGAGTTGATAGTGGTGTATTAAAATCCTCCACTATAATTGTAGATGCATCTATTTTTTCACTTAGTTTTTCCAGCATTTGCCTCGTGTATTTAGAGGCACCCTTGTTAGGAGCATAAATATTTATGATGGTTTGATCTTCTTGACAGATTGTCCCTTTCACTAAAATGTAGTATCCTTCTTTGTCTCTCACAATTGTTTCGCATTTAAAGTCTATTTTGTCTGATATTAATATAGCTACTCCTGCCTTTTTTTGGTTATTGTTTGCTTGTATGATTGTTTTCCAGCCATTCACTTTCAACCTCCATGAGTCTCTGGGTCTAAGATGTGTCTCTTGTAGACAGCATATAGATGGGTCATATTTCCTTATCCAATGTTCCAGTCTGAATCTTTTGATAGGTGAGTTTAATCCATTGACTTTCAGTGTTATTACTTTCAGGGAATTATTTGTGTTAGCCATATTTTGATTGGATTTGTGTTTGTCATATTTTGTTTGTATTATTTTTTTCCCTTCTATTTTTGTCTTTTTTGTTGCTCTTACACTCTCCTCCATCTCTGCCTGTCCTGTTTTTTCCTTTCTTCCTGCAGAACTCCCTTTAGAATTTCTTGAAGGGAAGGTTTCTTGTTGGTATACTCCTTCAATTTCTGTTTATGAAACTGATGTCTTGTGAAAGGTTTTACACCTCCTTAATTGAATAAAAAGCAGTAGAGGACATTATAGATTAATTACATCATAAGCATTTGACTTGTTCAGGAATTAGGAATTCTTGAGTCATTTTTGCATTCCTGCTGTTTCGGAGGCTGCTGGGCAAATTTTATCCCTTCTCCTTCCTCTTCCTCCATAAACCTGTATTTCAAATGTTCATTTTTCTTCTCTCCAGAAATTCTCACCTCTGAAATTCTCTTCTTTTTCTTACTTCTGGCTCTAGCAACTGATAGCCGTACAACATTGGACATGTTACCTAGGTCCTCTGTGCCTCAGTTTCCTTACCTGATGATGGGGATAATAAACACCTACCTACATGAGAAGAATCTGGCACAGAGTCTGGCCCATCATAATTGCTCATGAACAGCTGGTTTTTCTGTCCCAGGTGACAATCACACACGTTTGTGCACTACACACTTGCAGGGCTTCCGAGTCCTGTGCTCAGGACCAGGCATTAGAGAAGGAAGCTCTATGGTCTCCTCCAGGCTTGCTTCCCATCTGTCAAACCGTGCTTGCCAAGGACTTGAAACACAAGCATCAGAGCTTTTACCTAAAGACACAACAGGAATATGCTTCATGTAGCACTGTTCACAATAGTGAAAAACTGGAAATTACCCAAATGCCCATCAACAATGGACTGGAAAATTAAAATGTGGTATTTTCTCACACTGGAACAAGAACTAACAACCCATAACTGTATGACATGGTTGAAGTCAGATACAGAAGAATACATCCTGTATAATTCCATTCATATAAAATTTCCAAGAATGATAAAACTATATTTGGTGTGAAAAATTAGGATAATAGTTACCTTTGGGAAGCATGACAGGAAGGGTGCTCAAATGAACTTCTGGGCTTCTGGTAATGTTCTGCTTCCTCTGCTCAGTGCTGGTTTGTCCAGATGTGTTCAGTTTGTGATTAGTCTTTATGTATATGCTGGTATTGTTTGTAGGCTGCTCTATTTGTATGTAATATTTCAGTGAATCAGTTCCTTTTTAGATTGTAGTTAGGATGAGATGGCAAATTATGACCTACCTGCTTTACTTAACCTCATTTTAAATAAAACTGGCCAAGAAAAATTGCATTATGTTGTTCATTCCCAAGGCACCACTGTAGGTATGTAATAAAGGTGGAAAGTTTACATAGTGTCTGATTCTTTTTTTTGCAGAGCTTTCATTTGTTCTTTTTTTTTAAAGATTTATTTTTATTTATTTGTCTCCCTTCCCCCCTCCCCCACTGTCTGCTCTCTTGTGTCTATTCACTGTGTGTTCTTCTGTGTCCACTTGCCTTCTCAGCGGCACCGGGAATCTTTGTCTCCCTTTTTGTTCTGTCATATTCCTGTGTCAGCTCTCTCTGTGTGTGGCTCAATTCCTGGGCAGGCTGCACTGTTTTCATGCTGGGCTCCTCTACTTGTGGGGCATACCCATTGTACATGGGACTCCCCTATTTGGGGGCATCCTTGTGTGGCATGACATTCCTTGTGCATGGCAGCACTGCACATGGGCCAGCTCACCACATGGGCCATGAGGCCCTGGTTTCAAACCCTGGGCCTTCTGTATGGTAGGTGAATGTTCTATCAGTTGAGCCACATCTGCTTCCCTGCATTTGTTCTTAAAAGTAAAATATAAAGAAATAACATCAGTTCACATACAAGTTTGTTTGTTGTTATTTTTATGCCAAGCAGAAATTACAGATAGGGCAAGGAATTTTGGTGATATTTGGTTTTCTCTAGAAATTCAGATTATAATAAAAATGGATAAACATTGTGTATGGCTCCATTGAAATTGGATGAGCCTATTATATATTATATATTTTACTACTTAAGCAAAATATAGGAATGTTGGAAGGTGGAAAAGAAGAAGTTTTATAAGTTCACAGATTTAAAAATATATATACAAGGTAATAAATACATTGACCTTTAAAGTTAATGGAGCCAAACAAGCTGCAAGATTGCCAGGTTAAACTGCCATTATTTAAAATTGGTTTTTAAAATTTACATGAATTTTTTATTTATGGTGATTATAAATTAATATATTGATTTAAAGAAAGCAAAGTTTAAAGAAAATAAAAATTACCCAAATTTCTATCAACAAATTCTAATATGAGAACATCAGAACCCAAAACTTTTAATTTTGTTAAAAGTTTTAACTTTGTTAAAAGTTTAGAGACCTGCCCCATAATTTGTTTAATTCTTCATTTTCTGTTGCATATTTAGAACGTTTACTGTGTGTAACAGCTTTGTGGTCATGTTACATGATCTCCTTAGAATAAGTTCTAGAGGAATTACTATACTGCAACTACAAATGCTTTTAAGTGTCTTGGTATGTACAGTCAAATTGTCTCACTCTCACTACCACCAAACACTCTTTGCTAATATGGGAGCCTAAAACCAAAAAGGAACTTGACTATATTTGCATTTCTTAGGAATGGAGTTAGGCTCTCTTCTTTGACCCATCTACTTGTGTCCTTTGCCCCACTTCTTTGTCAGGTGACATTCTAGGGTCTAGTTTAAGGCTGGAAGTGACCTGAAAGGAAGCTGAAAAATATTTTAAAGCTGCAGATTCTAAATGTGCTTAGTTCCTTTTCAAGTAATTATGTAACTGGAGAGCCTGCTAGTCCTTAGGGATGGAAGGAAGGTTGAATGGGGGAGGAAAATGGGCAGGTGGAGCTGTTGGGGATAGTCTTTACATGGCAAGGTTAAAATTGTTACAGGAATAGGCAAGGTCTTCTTCAGGCAATCTGGATTTCTTTCAGTGCAAATTTATGTTGAGATCTGGAATAAGCTCTTTAAAAATATTTGTTTTACGTGTTTAATTGTGGTGTTTTTGCATGTAGAAATTCAAATGGGCCCCATTTCAAGTGTTTTGCTCCCTGATTGCAGCATTCCTGGCATGGTTCTCATGCTTTCTCTAGGGAATGACACAAAAGGGCAGCCCTTGTCTTTTCCAACAGATCCCCAACATGGAATTCATATTTTCTTTCTTTTGTTTCCATAGGTTTTATAGCATTTTCATGGATGCCTTGGCTGGCCAAAAGGATTAAAATATTTTTTGCCCTGGCTCCTGTGTCTTCAGTCAAATTCAGCACTAGCCCTTTAATCATATTAGGAAAATTTCCAGATTTCTCCTCAAGGTACATTGATCACCCCTCCCACTGCCCAGAAACTTCCATTTCAGATTTGAAGAATTGGCCAGTGGTGGGAAATGTAGTCCTTCCTCCTCTTCATTTTGTTGTCAGTATAACAGAAGGGTTTTTTCTCTTCATGGTGGTAGCAATTTTATATAGTTATGAATTCCAGAAACAGATATTGGATTATGTTTGTACATTGTTTTGTACCTGGACATGATTAAATTATCATAAGGGCTTTGATTGGGCCACATGATTAGGGCAATGAGTCCCCTCACAGGGGAGGGTGGAGAATCACAGATTAAAGGGGCATGACAAAGGTCAGAGCTGGAGCTTTTTGATGCTAGAAGAGTTTTGGTGTTGGAGTTTGATGTTGGAGTTTGATGCTGAAATCTTAAGCAGGAGCCCCAGGAAGTAAGCACACAGAGGAAAGAGAAGCAAGCCCCAGGAAGAGAAAAACCCTGAGCTTGGAGAAAAGCAAGACCTGGGAAGAGAGGAACCAGGAAGCCTGATACCTGGCAGTCATTGGCAACCATCTTGCTCCAAGACACACAAATAGAATTTGGTGAAGTAAGTAACGTATGCTTTATGGCCTGGTATCTGTAAGCTCCTACCCCAAATAAATACCCTTTATAAAGGTCAGCAAATTTCTGGTATTTTGTGTCAGTACCTCTTTGGCTGACTAATATAATGGTTTTTCTTAAATACATATGCCTTTCAGAGTGGCTCTACCAATTTCACGATCAGCAGGTTATGAGCATGCCATTTCTCCATTCTGAGGGGTCTTCATAACAATAGAAATTCCCAACTACCTCAGTTCCTGAGACTGTGAATTAGTAGTGTGTAAAAATACAAATTTGTTCTCCCCCTTTTTTCTCTGTTTGCATTGGAGAAAGTGTTTTCATATATCTGCAGTGGGGTCTGGGGATATGTGTCCTTCACAAATCACCCCCTAGATTCCAATGTAGGCAAAAGAGCCTGGATTGGGAATCATCTCTTCCAGACAACTGTGTTTTGGAGTATCGCAGAAAATTGACAAACTGAGTTGTCAAATATTCTTAAAACCTTTGAATTTGCTGCTCTGACAAGTGCACGTTACTTCTGTGAACGTTAAAATTTTCTTCTAATTCTTTCTCAAAAGACAAATTATAAAGAAATCAAAGTTGATATGTGTAGATCTGTATGTACATAGATGAATTTTACTTTGTGTGTATATTCTGTCCTTCAGGGTAATTTTGTGGAGTTTGTCACATTAGTGCCAGGTAGCAGTTCTGAAGTACAAAGTCAAACTCACATCCCATGTCAGTCAAAAGGAAAACAAGTTATTATGATTCAGGTCATTGATGGGTCATCCTATTAACTTGTTTGCTTGCTGTTCTTTATTATTATTATTTATTTATTTATTTATTTATTTCCCCTTCCCCACCACCCCAGGTTGTCTGTTCCCTGTGTCCATTCACTGTGTGTTCTTCTGTGTCAGCTTGTATTCTTGTCAGGAGCACCCTGAATCTGTATCTCTTTTTGTTGCACCACCTTGCTCTGTTCAGCTCTCTGTGTCTGTAGCACCATTCCTGGGGAGGCTGCATCTTTTTCGTGCTGGGTGGCTCTCTTTATGGGGTTCAGTCCTTGCACATGGGGCTCCCATATGCAGGGGATACCCCTGCATGGCACGGCACTCCTTGCACACATCAGCACTGCGCATGGGCCAGCTCATCACATGGGTCAAGGAGGCCCAGGATTTGAATCTTGGACTTCTCATGTGGTAGGTGGACACCCTATCTGTTAGGCCAAATCCACTTCCCATGTTTGGTGTTCTTTTCTCTTTCTTTCTATTTGTTTTAACAGAGAGCCTCACAAACATGCGTTTGTCACATGTGACCATTATGTAGTCTCAAAGAAAGAATTTATAAAAATGCCTTTTCATGTCACTTGAACTCTGCATGCCAAATTTGCTTCCTCAATCTCCCCAGCTAATTCTAGAGTGATAAGCCTGGAAAAAAGGAAAATGAAAGGCAACCCAGTGCTGGTCTTTAGATCTTGATGGGGTGTCTTGTAGAAGATAGATTTCACAGAAATCACAAGCTTGTGTGTTCATTGGTCAAATTTGCCTGGAGAAGGGTTGAATATGGTCTGTAACATGTTTTAAATTTAAATTCCACCATTTTAAAAGTGGAGTATTTAACATTAAAATCGTGATAGCTGATTATTTTGGGGGGAGAGGAAGAAGCTGTGCACCACTGGGCCCATAGTCCTATCCCCAGGCAGGACAGAGCCTGCTGCAGTTGTACCCTGTAGACTGAGCACAAGCTTTCCAGTTCTCTGCAGTTTTCAACAGTCCCTAATCATAAAAACTGAGGCAGGTGGCATTTTCCCTTCACAATTTTTCTAATTTATATTTACATGCTGCCTTTTAGGCATTTGAATTTCTCACTCCTGCTTGACCATCCAGAGGGTAGGAATGAGCAAGAGTGTAAATTATAAGGGGGTTTGGGTTCAATATAAGGTAGATTTGTTTCCTACTCTACTTGTGTGGGGAGGCCTACCTTGGGGGTATAATATTTACACTGGACCTACAGGTTCATTGTCCAGTGGTCCGTAATGATGTCGACCAGGTGGTGACAATTTCTTTTTGTAACAGGCAAGAGAGTAAATACAGTAAATTTTTTCAGCTTCATGGGCCATATGTATGTTGTTGCGATGACTCATTTCTGCTGTTGGAGTATGAAAGTAGCAAGGGCCAATACATAGATAAATAAGTGTGCCTATGTTCCAAATAAACTTTATTTTCAAAAACAGGTAGGGGACCAGATTTGGCTCATGACCCCTGATTGGACTAGGCAGATGTACCCTCAGCAGAAATTGTTAATCAATCACAGCCTCAAGTCTTTCTCAGAAGTCAGGATCAGTCCATCACAGTCAGGTGAAAACTATCTGGGGCTGGCTCTAGGATGAGTGAGCATTAAGACCCTTTCTCACTATACAAGGCAGCTGTAAAATGAGTAGATTTTCTGCCTCCTTTCCTTCATTTTAAGAATTTAGGCACATGTCTATAACATTGGGGTAGATTAGCAGATTTTGTCTTAATAAACTTACGGCATCAGTATCCTATTTGAATCACCACTGGTTGTCATTTTACTCCTGAGTTCATCCACGGATATCCTTGCCTCTGGTCTCTGCTTCTAAGGTGGGTCATGGAAACCTTTGTACCAGAAAGAGATACTGAATAGATTCTTGGGTTTGTTTCTCTTTTGTAGGAATTATTTGGAGTCAAAGAATTACTTCCCCTGAGTGCACTTTTGAAGTGGCTTAGTACTCATATTTGTCCCCATGTCGTTCTGAAGGAGCTTTGTGGAAATCTTTTTGTGCTGAGTGGATTTAATGAGAAAAATTTAAATATGGTATATATGTTTATAGTAAGACTACTTTAAGCTTTCAGTATCTTTTTTTGTCTGTGAATGTATTTGGATTAAATGATGTAGATGAGGCAGGAATAACCTCATTAGAGCTCCAAAAGCTTTTCATTTCAGAGATGGGAGATTAATTTCTGGAGGTGCCTAGAATGCTCTTTGCTGTAGTCATCAGGCAGGCAGTTATCACCTTCCTATGTTGTACCTATATGGAAATATTGAATGAGAAGATTTGTAACAAGTTGATTTCTGATATTCTAGTGATTTGTTTCTTTTAAAAAATTACTGTGTATTTAAATTTGAATGGCTGTTTCCATATATATGCTGATATGTGTATATGTACATGTGTATTTGTTTTATAACATGCAAATCTTTGGGCAGCAATATACTGGTGTTCCTAAATATATTTGTATTTTGTAATGTTGTATTTTTGAAAACAGGTTTTAAAATTCTGGAGGGAAGATGGCAGGGATTGTTAAAAATAATATTCATTTTTTCAATTTTTCTGTTGATAAAATTAAGGTGACATTTGTATTCAAATTTTGAAATTCATTGAAGCATGAAGAAGGAAAAAATCTACCTATAATCACAACCAATTAGGTTGTACAATTACCATGTAGTTGCCTTTCATTTCCTTCCTATATACTCTGTGTGTGTTTGTTGTACATATTTTATAGGACTTATTTATACACAAGAAATTTTTTCCTGCCCATAATTTCTTATGTATTTGAGGTTAATACTCTGTATTTTTTATTGTTTTGAAGGATACTATATGTGTATTATTGATGTCACCTTCATGTTGTTTTCCTTCATATTTCAATGTATTTATTTTGCAGTCTAGAGTGGCTGTATATACAACACACTCTCTGACTGGAACTTCTGTGCAAAGCATGTTACATTGTGGTCAGGTAGGTATTCCAGGAGCAAAGTTGAGGATTGCGTAGCATCATTGCTAGAAAGGTCTGTGCATTCCATGCAGTACCTCTCTGCAAATGTTTTCCAAGTAGAAGGACAATCTGCTTACAAATATGAGCTTATTTCCTCCCCCAGAGTCCTGGATTCCTCTCATTGAGGAATTTTTTTTGCTGTCCTCTTTTGCTGTCCTCTCTGGCTTTTGCTGTCCTCTCTGGAGCATATTACAGGTTCACCAAACAGTATTTGTGTTGACTCATTTCTTTTCTCTTCCTTTCTCTTTGATGTTCTGCTATCCACTGAGTCTCAGATTTATTTTATTTCCATATTGCTTCATAAAACATGATTTTAGAGCAGCTTTGGAGAGAAAAGATTCTATTTCAGTATTAGTCTATATACGTAATATGCCTGGAAGATCAGTAGACAGACAACTTAAGCCTGTTATCAACCTATCAATTGTCACTCCCTTTGGTTGCTGAGCAGTGAGAATCTGTATTTTAAGAAATGAACTAACAGCTGCACAATAGCTTCTTCTGCTTCATCGGATTGGGGAACTTTTGCCATGTGATAGCACATTAGTGAACTCAGTGGCCTCAGAAATATCCTCCCCTGGGAGTCCTGTTCTTAGTGTCTCCCTGGGACTTAGGAACCAGAAAGGGCTGTACACGGCTTCAGCGACTTGTAATGAAGGTCGGCCACACTTGAGATGTCAGTGACTCAGTGACAGATTGCTGAGGTTTAGCCCAGGGGCACCTGCAATGGAAAGTAGTGCAGTACATGCTGCACAGCACTTTCACCTTTTAAGGTGTCCTGGACCCTTCAAAAATCCTCACATTCACACATTCATTCCAGCTCCTGCTTTTCTCCTAGTCACATGTCTGTTTACAGTCACTTGTTTTCCTTCTAGACCTACCACCCAAATTCTCCTACCTTTGTATGTGTGTGTGGTTGTGATATTTTCTCTTTCTTTTTTTTTATTTTTTAATCTTTTTTCCTCTACCTTTTCTGAACCTTTTCCCCTCTGTTCCCTAAAGGACCTTTTCCCAGAAAGGGTGAAATTCTGTCACCTCAGCAGTTAGTACACTCCTAAGGATGCATGGAGGATGACTCAACTGACTGAAGATGCAAGCTGAGCTATGCTCTAGCTCAGTGACTATGGGAAGCTGCTTCTGGCACAGGTGTTGTATTGGCCATCTTGTTGCTAAGTGCTATTTTTAGACAGTAACCCAGTTAAGTTTCTGTTTCCCCACCCTCACTGAAGCAATTAAGTTTCTATTCTTACGCCACTCCCCCAGGCTCCAATTGGGCATTCCCTAAAAAGCACAAAAGTCTTTCCGTGGATGTTGCCAAATAACCATCTGCACGTGCGTGTGGCACGAGAATCAAAATCTAGTTAACCAATCATTTACTGACACATGTGTTGTCAGTATGTACCACCTCATTCATCCCTGGCTATAAATACCCCTGATTGACCCTCAATAAATGAGTCTTGATCAGAATCCTGTCTTGTCTCCATTATTTGTGTCTCTTGTCCCTTTTCATTCCCACTCCCTCCTTCAGGTCTTGGTTCGGCTGATCCGCGGTGCGGTCACCCCTCGGGCTGAAGTGTGGTTTGCTGGCCTGGCAGGGGAGCGGCCACGGTAGGCCTAGTTCCGCTGCCCCCATGATGGGGTGGCTGGTCGGACTCACCGCCACCCCTGAAGGGTGCTTGGCATGGGCGCAGAGTGCCCTCGGGTCTCCCCTTCTCGGCAGCCATGCTTCCGCGGCCGCCCCTCCTCCCAGATGGCGCCACCCGATGCCTTGTGGGGCGGCACCCTTCTTCTTCCTTCTCCCTGCGCAGGAGCAGGGCAGAAAATTCCAGTCTGCCCTTTTCCCCTCCCCCGACAGCAGCAACACCCAGGTGTGGGCGGAAAAATCCAGCCCGCCCTTTTCCCCTCCCCCGACAGCAGCAACAGCCAGGTGTGGGCGGAAAAATCCAGCCCGCCCTTTTCCCCTCCCCCGACAGCAGCAACAGCCAGGTGTGGGCGGAAAAATCCAGCCCGCCCTTTTCCCCTCCCCCGACAGCAGCAACAGCCAGGCGTGGGCGGGAAACTCAAGTCTGCCCTCCACCCCAGCAACAGCAGCCACCAATCCCTGAACCCTGCCCCTTCCCCCAGCAACAGCGACAGCCAATCCCTAACCACCACCCCTCCCCCGTCCAGTACCGCCCACTGACCTTTCGCCGGCAACCAATCAGAACGGGGTGTGGCTTCGACCAATCAGCCTTCCCCAGCCCCTATAAAACTGTTGCCTCTCCCTCAGTAAAGTGGACTTGCGTGTTTACCTTGTCTCCGCAGTGGTTCTTCTGCCGTGCGCCCTCCAGTCCTGAGAGCCCCCGACAAGGGCCTGGCCTCCCTTGTCCCCAGTTCGTCGCCTGCTTCTCTGGGCGACCCCTTCGTCGCCGGCTTCTCCGGGCGACCCCTTCGTCGCCGGCTTCGCCAGGCGACCCCATCAGCCGAACCGCGCAACCCCTTGTGAGACCGATCCCTCATCTGCTGCCAGACCGACCCCTCGTCCCAAGCGGGACCGACCCCTCATCCCAAGCAGGACCAACCCCTCGTCCAGAGCTGGACCGACCCCTCGTCCGCAGCCAGACCCCACCTCTACCGACCGAGCAAGCCGCCGCACCGCGGGTCGGGTCAAGTGGCGCCTGGAACAGGGACAAGGGTACGAGGGATCAAGTGAGGAACGCCAATCGAGGAACTGGCCAGTTAACAAGAAAAGAGAATGCAAGAAGAGAGAATCAGGAGGACGCCGCGAGGGAACTTGCCTCATGGTTGAGGCCTCAGTAAGTGATCGGCGATCATGGGGCAAGAAATGAGCCAGCATGAAACATTTGTAGAGGGTCTCCAAGAGGCATTAAAGACACGAGGAGTAAAGGTGAAAGTAAAGCAGTTATTGAGGTTTTTTGAGTTTTTGAAGGAAGTATGTCCATGGTTTCATCAAGAAGGAATTATTGATGAGAGAAGATGGAAAAGAGTAGGGGACGCTTTACAGGACTTTTACAAAACTTTTAGCCCTGAAAGAATCCCTGTATCCATATTCTCATATTGGAATCTCATTAATGATATTTTAAGTATTCACCATAGGGATGCGGTGGTGGCAAATGTTATTAAGAAGGGTGAGGACATTTTGCAAGAAGGGCAGGGGCTGGAGGCTCTAGCCACCAACCCTAAGAAATCAGCAGACTGCCTAAAGTTCAGACCGCCTGACACATCCAGAGCATCTGGTCCGGAGGAGGACTTGATCTCGCTAGATAGCAAGGAGGACAGGAAGCCTACCACCAGGACAAAGCAGCTGTTAACCCATGCAAACAAAAGATCCTGTAAGGAGGATAAAAATAAAGGAAAAACTAAAGCCACATCTAGTAGGAACCCGTACCCTGACCTCAGAAAATTAAAAGTGGAAACTGATGATGAATCTTCTAATATAGAATCGGGTGAATCTGAGGAGAAGATGGTAAAGTCTTGACCTCCGCCATACATTCCCTATCCCGCAGCCCCACCTATAGTTATGCCGGTAGTCGACCCAAGGAAGGAGTTATTAGAAAAAATAGAGAAACTAAAAGAATAAATCCAGTTAGAGGAAGAGCACCAAGAACTTATATCCCAATTAGAAAAGCTGAAAACAGGAAAAGCAAAAAGTGAAACTAGAAATATAGAGCCCCGCGCCAAGCCACCCACGCAAGGAGTAGCGTTAAGGAACCCCCAGGCTTCTAATCCTTTAACTACCTTAAGTGAACCCAAGGTTTTTCCTGTAACTGAAACCACAGATGGCCAGAATCAGGCCTGGAGACACCATAGCAGCTGTGACTTTAAACTCCCCCTCTCATTAAGGAAATTAAAACCGTGGTCGCCCAATATGGAGCTACCGCTCCCTATACCCTAGCTATTGTAGAATTCATTGCTGAAAATTGTCTCACCCCCATCGATTGGCACACTATTGCCCACGCTACTTTGTCAGGAGGGGATTATTTGTTATGGAAATCAGAGTATGTTGAACTTTGCAAAGATACTGCCAGGCGCAATGCGCAAGCGGGCAACGGGTGGATCCTAGATATGCTAATAGGAGAAGGAAATTATGCTTCCAATAAAACCCAAATGCAATATGATGCAGGCTTATTTGTGCAAATTCAAGCTGCAGGCACTAGAGCCTAGAGAAAATTACCTACCAAAGGAGATCTTAGTTCCTCCCTCACTAGCATAAAACAAGGACCGGATGAGCCTTTTGCAGACTTTGTACATTGGCTCATAACCACCGCGGGGAGGATATTTGGAAATGCAGAGGCAGGCACTGAATTTGTAAAGCAATTAGCATATGAAAATGCAAATGCCGCTTGCCAAGCTGCAATCCGCCCATATAGAAAAAAGACAGATTTGTCTGGCTATATTAGCTTGTGCTCAGACATAGGAGCTGCATATCGACAGGGTCTAGCAATGGCAGCAGCCCTACAAGGGTTTACAGTTAAACAGTATTTGGCCCAGCAAAATAAAGGGAAATGCTTCACCTGTGGTGAAGAGGGCCACTTTGCTAAAACCTGCAAGGGTCATAAGCTTAGACCAAAAGTGGCACTCTGCAGCCGAGCGCTTCTGGCACTCTAACCCTGGCACTAACCACGCCACAGTTCTGTGGAAAGACCCAATGGATAATACTTGACATGGACCCAATCCCATCCTAATATGGGGCAGAGGATCAGTTTGTGTCTATTCAAAAGAATTAGATGCAGCCAGGTGGCTGCCGGAACGATTGGTTAAACAAATGGATAATAACAATCTATCCAGGGTAGAGGACTCTCCCTGAGATGAATACTGTTTTCTTGCAGGAGAGTAACCAACGCTAAAACGAATGCAGCTGTGCGCCCCCCCTGGAATCCTTCTATGCAGCTTCGTCGCTATCATTGGAGCCCTTCTGTTATATGCCGGCCAGACCTGCGTGGCCCCCAACTACAAGCTGTGCAGCTGCGAAATGCAGGAGTGGCTGCTGCCTGCACTGCAGAGCGCCCTCACGCGCTTCTACGGTGACAGCCCCTTGTGGAATGGGTTGAATGGACTGTTACCCTACATACTCCCCCTCTTGGGACCTCTGCTTGGCTTACTAATACTTCTATCGCTAGGACCTATTCTCTTTAACAAGATTATGGCCTTTTTAAAGAAACAACTGAATGTCATAAAAATGCAGCCATCCAGGTCCATTATCATAGACTGGACATGGCCGACTACGACGAGGGGTCTAACCACTACTTGCAAGTGGATCCAGCCGGTAGACCTGATCCCAGACCATGAATATCTCATCAGTATCTTCTGAGGCACTGGACTGGTTAGTCAATGATGGGCAACTGGGCAAGGCATTCTCATGATAGCAACCGCCTAAGACAGAGACGTGGCCTTTCACTGCCACGATTCTCAATGATGTGTAAGGTTTAATGCGGTCATCTGTTTGCCAGCCCTGACCTAAGACAGGCACAGTGCCCCCAGAATGGGCTGTCTTGTCAGTCTTCCTTTTCTGCTAAAAATATTAAAGAAAAGGGGGACCTGTGGGAAGCTGCCTCTGGCACAGGTGTTGTATTGGCCATCTTGTTGCTAAGTGCTATTTTTAGATACTAACCGGTTAAGTTTCCCCACCCTTGCTGAAGCAATTAAGTTTCTGCGGCGGCTTGCTCGGTCGGTAGAGGTGGGGTCTGGCTGCGGACGAGGGGTCGGTCCAGCTCTGGACGAGGGGTCGGTCCCGCTTGGGACGAGGGGTCGGTCCGGCAGCAGACGAGGGATCGGTCTCACAAGGGATTGCGCGGTTCGGCTGACGGGGTCGCCCGGCGAAGCCGGCGACGAAGGGGTCGCCCGGAGAAGCAGGCGACGAAGGGGTCGCCTGGAGAAGCAGGCGACGAACTGGGGACAAGGGAGGCCAGGCCCTTGTCGGGGGCTCTCAGGACTGGAGGGCGCACGGCAGAAGAACTACCGCGGAGACAAGGTAAACACGCAAGTCCACTTTACTGAGGGAGAGGCAACAGTTTTATAGGGGCTGGGGAAGGCTGATTGGTCGAAGCCACGCCCTGTTCTGATTGGTTGCCGGCGAAAGGTCAGTGGGCGGTACTGGGCGGGGGAGGGGTGGTGGTTAGGGATTGGCTGTCGCTGTTGCTGGGGGAAGGGGCAGGGTTTCAGGATTGGTGGCTGCTGTTGCTGGGGTGGAGGGCAGACTTGAGTTTCCCGCCCACGCCTGGCTGTTGCTGCTGTCGGGGGAAGGGAAAAGGGCGGGCTGGATTTTTCCGCCCACGCCTGGCTGTTGCTGCTGTCGGGGGAAGGGAAAAGGGCGGGCTGGATTTTTCCGCCCACACCTGGCTGTTGCTGCTGTCGGGGGAGGGGAAAAGGGCAGACTGGAATTTTCTGCCCTGCGCCTGCGCAGGGAGAAGGAAGAAGAAGGGTGCCGCCCCACAAGGCATCGGGTGGCGCCATCTGGGAGGAGGGGTGGCCGCGGAAGCATGGCTGCCGAGAAGGGGAGACCCGAGGGCACTCTGCGCCCATGCCGAGCTTCCTTCAGGGGTGGCGGTGGGCCCGACCAACCACCCTATTATGGGGGCAGCGGAATTAGGCCTACCGCGGCCGCTCCCCTGCCAGGCCAGCAAACCACGCTTCAGCCCGAGGGGTGACCGCATTTCCCCCTTCTTTTCAAATAAGGGCCAGGATGGCAGCAGCAACAAGTAGCCGAGGCCCAAGAGGCAGTAAGCAATGAGGGAAGCGGGGCTGAAGAGGGAGGTGAGTATGATGGGGATACAAATGTACAATTTGGGGGGCAGTATCTTGCCGTTGCAAGCAAGGGTGGCCAATGTCCAATTCTTGTTGATCTCGGTGGCTATAAGGTCCATCTGCTTGTTAAAAGTCCAGGATGACAGCGCGTTACAGGTAGTTGATCTCTTCTTGGCGGCGAAGAGCGGTAGAGGCAGACTGTGTGATGGTCTGGAGGATCGCAGCGGTGAGGACAAGTCGCGTCAGGGCACCAGCGACGGTGGTGGCGGCAGCGTCGGGAGTGGTGGAGACATAGGCGAGGACAATAAGAAGGCCAAAGTCTTCACGGGCGCGAGAGAGGCCGATGTTAATGGGGCGGGCCAACATGGGGCAGCCCAATCTGCAACGCAGTAGGGGTTCAAGCGAAAAAAGGAGGGGGGCGGGGGACGAGAAAGGACGCTTTGGATGGCTGAGAAGAGGAGTGAGGTCGAGACAGGAGGAAGCTCCGCAGAAGTATGGGGAGCTGTTAAAAGCAGAAACGTTATTAGATGCTAGAAAGCAGGCCGCAGGCCGGGGAAAGCAGGTTGCGGGCCGTTTTGCGGGCCTGGAGCTGCTTGAGAGCGATGGCGGCATGGGGGGCCGCGGTTACAGAAGACTTGGGGTTGTTTCAGAGAGATCTTACACCGGTGAGTGTCTAGGAGACCGGTGAGGGCCCGAACTTGTGGGACTTGCTTAGCAGATAGGATGTTACCCATTGCTAATGGCCTTTTGGAGCCGATAAGAAAAGGGGCCCTTACCTTGAGAGCGCGGCGATGGGAGCCGAGGTGCGCAGTGAGACGAGGGGTCGGAGCCGGTGGGGCTCCGACGGTGGTCGCGGGCCAAGAGAAGGCCCCGACGAGGGGAGGGCGGGACGACGAGCAGTGGAGCAAGGCAAAGGGGAGCAAGCGTGGAGGGGAGGAGGCAGAGGTGAAGGCAGGGGTGGAGGTGCTCAGGCACGCGCTCCTGAGAGTTTTATTGGCGCCTCTTAATCATAGCGGGTCGGTATAAGCCCCCGACATGGAAGGAGAAAGCCATCCAGCGATTCTCCCAGACCGCCGTGGATCATATGAGGTCACCAAGGTTCAGGAGCAGCAATGCAGAGTGAAAAGATAGGGGTGAGAAGAGAGGAGGGCGTAGGGCTGTGGTAGGGTTGCTTCAGACGTGCAAGCGCGCGCTCCCGAGAAATCCAAGGCTCCTCTTAATCATAGCGGGTCGGTATAAGCCCCCGACATGGAAGGAGAAAGCCATCCAGCGATTCTCCCAGACCGCCGTGGATCATATGAGGTAGCCAAGGCTCAGGTAGCAGCAATGTTTCACGAGAGAAGTCCCAAGGTGAGAAGAGAGGAGGGGGTAGGGCTGTGGTAGGATTACTTCAGACGTGCAAGCGCGCGCTCCCGAGAAATCCAAGGCTCCTCTTAATCATAGCGGGTCGGTATAAGCCCCCGACATGGAAGGAGAAAGCCATCCAGCGATTCTCCCAGACCGCCGTGGATCATATGAGGTAGCCAAGGCTCAGGTAGCAGCAATGTTGCACGAGAGAAGTCCCACGGTGAGAAGAGAGGAGGGGGGGGCGCCAGGTTATGGAGTGAGGCTGTGGTGGAGTTGCCTTGCCCCACGTTGTGCTGTGGTGGGGTTGCCTTGCCCCACGTTGGGCGCCAGCTGCGGCGGCTTGCTCGGTCGGTAGAGGTGGGGTCTGGCTGCGGACGAGGGGTCGGTCCAGCTCTGGACGAGGGGTCGGTCCCGCTTGGGACGAGGGGTCGGTCCGGCAGCAGACGAGGGATCGGTCTCACAAGGGATTGCGCGGTTCGGCTGACGGGGTCGCCCGGCGAAGCCGGCGACGAAGGGGTCGCCCGGAGAAGCAGGCGACGAAGGGGTCGCCTGGAGAAGCAGGCGACGAACTGGGGACAAGGGAGGCCAGGCCCTTGTCGGGGGCTCTCAGGACTGGAGGGCGCACGGCAGAAGAACTACCGCGGAGACAAGGTAAACACGCAAGTCCACTTTACTGAGGGAGAGGCAACAGTTTTATAGGGGCTGGGGAAGGCTGATTGGTCGAAGCCACGCCCTGTTCTGATTGGTTGCCGGCGAAAGGTCAGTGGGCGGTACTGGGCGGGGGAGGGGTGGTGGTTAGGGATTGGCTGTCGCTGTTGCTGGGGGAAGGGGCAGGGTTTCAGGATTGGTGGCTGCTGTTGCTGGGGTGGAGGGCAGACTTGAGTTTCCCGCCCACGCCTGGCTGTTGCTGCTGTCGGGGGAAGGGAAAAGGGCGGGCTGGATTTTTCCGCCCACGCCTGGCTGTTGCTGCTGTCGGGGGAAGGGAAAAGGGCGGGCTGGATTTTTCCGCCCACACCTGGCTGTTGCTGCTGTCGGGGGAGGGGAAAAGGGCAGACTGGAATTTTCTGCCCTGCGCCTGCGCAGGGAGAAGGAAGAAGAAGGGTGCCGCCCCACAAGGCATCGGGTGGCGCCATCTGGGAGGAGGGGTGGCCGCGGAAGCATGGCTGCCGAGAAGGGGAGACCCGAGGGCACTCTGCGCCCATGCCGAGCTTCCTTCAGGGGTGGCGGTGGGCCCGACCAACCACCCTATTATGGGGGCAGCGGAATTAGGCCTACCGCGGCCGCTCCCCTGCCAGGCCAGCAAACCACGCTTCAGCCCGAGGGGTGACCGCAAGTTTCTATTCTTACACCACTCCCCGGGGCTCCAATTGGGCATTCCCTAAAAAGCACAAAAGTCTTTCTGTGGATGTTGCCAAATAACCATCTACACGTGCGTGTGGCATGAGAATCAAAATCTAGTTAACCAATCATTTACTGACACATGTGTTGTCAGTATGTACCACCACATTCATCCCTGGCTATAAATACCCTGATTGACCCTCAATAAATGAGACTTGATCAGAATCCTGTCTTGTCTCCATTCTTTGTGTCTCTTGTCCCTTTTTCATTCCCACTTCCTCCCTCAGGTCTCGGTTTGACTGATCCATGGGTCGGGTCATGTGACCTTAGCAAGTGCACGATTCTCAGGTCCTTGGCAAAGTACCCATGACCACCCCCTAGCCTATCAGGAGCCCTGCTCTTGTTCTGGCCCCTTTTATATGGCAGCTGACTGGAGTCAGGGTTGGAGGCTCAGTTCCCCAGCACAGCTCTCTGGTCCACTTGTGACCTTGTGACTTTAGGCTCTACTTACTTTGGAATTTCTTTCATAACCATTTCCGAAGCCCAGACTCCCTGCAGAAGACAGGATTTCCCTTGACCCCTGTGCCTTCTGTGTCATCTCTTTGTCAGTAAAATTAGCTGCTCAGCAGAGTGACTTCACAGGACCCTTTCCTTGATCCTGTCTCCTCTGGGCTGTTGGCCAGAGGCTGCCACCCCATCTATCGGGGACCCCTTGTTCAGGCTGCTCCAGGAGACAGCCCTGGTGCCTGCTGGGAGCAGCTGCTGAAGGTGGGTGGGGCCTGGGTATTGGTGGCTGAGAGCCCCAACTCAGGTGTGGATTTTGGAGGTTCTTGTGGTATGCCCTCAAAGGCCATTTTATTCACAGTACATTCAGAAGTTTGCTTTTTACTTGAATAATTAACATTCAGTTATTCATTTCCAAAACCTAAATCTTTACTTGGCTGTTAAATTTAGTTTACAAATGTTATTCTTGTTAGAGCCTGACAAATTCCAAAGAGCCCCAGAGCTGAGACTCTTGTTTCTCTCTCTGGCCCTCTTGCGAGCCCTGCCCGAAGCCCAGGTGCTCATTCCTGTGTGAAGGCTGGTTCTAGTACATCTTTATTGTTGGTCAGAAATACTTTGGTGCTAGTGAAAATGTGGATTCTTGGGCCCTCCACAAGATCTGTTGAAACTCAGAATTCCTAGGGGGTGTGTCCCTGGGATCTGCATTTTTAATGAGTACCCCCTGATGACTCTGACATACTCCGTTGTTTGCAACCTAAGGTTTAAAAAAAATACAAAGACCTGCCAAGAAATATTCCTTAAAACATTGTAAAAAGGACAAGTAATATAATATGTGCACATTATAATATTTTAGAAAATACTTAAGTGCAATGAAGAAAAACCACCTGTGTGTGTACCAGCCAGGGATAGTAGTGTAATATTTTGGTATAATTTTACAGTTGTTTGGTATAATCATTCCCATTACTAAAGTAGGATCCTAGGATACACACTTTCTGTAACATTCCTTTTTATTGAATGAAATAGCATTGTATTTGTTAGATACAATCTGAGTTGCTGTATCAGAGACCCAAAAAACAGCCACTGAAGCAATTTCTTTCTTTCTCATGGTCTGAGGTGGTGGTGGAGGGGTGTGTGTGTCCACTACAAAGTCATGCAGGGACCAGTGTACTCCACCCTGTAGCTCTGCCACCCCTGGGTGCTGTCCTCCTCTGCCTGGGTGAAGCTGGGTCATCTCCATGTCTGCTCCAGGCCACAGGAAGTGGGGAGCAAGGAAGGGCGAGGGGCTTGACGTTTAGAGGGTAGCTCAGAAGTGAGCCAGATGGCCATGCCCAGTTGTGAGGGGGGCTGGGAGGTGTGCTTTGTACCTGGGTGACCAGGTGTTCAGGGAACACATAAGGGGTTGTAGTACTGAAAGAGGAGGGCAAGAATGGACACTGGTGGATGAGAATGTCCAGGTCAAAACTAAAATTTAAAAATATTCCCAGTGCAGAGAAAGTTTTCCATTGCATGAATTTTTTCTCCTCCTCTTCCTCTTCTTCCTCCATCTCCCCATCCTTCTCCTCACTACTCCCCACCATCTCTTCCTCATTATAGTCTTTTTGCAATAGCACATCATCTTGGGAGATAAACTGTATTAATTGTACTATAGATACATCTTTATACATTAGGCAGATTGTTTTTCTTAGGATACACTTGAAGAAGAACACATAGTGATCAGAGAGTTGGCCTATTTTTTTTTATCCCCCCCCCTTGTGGCTTTTTGTTTGCTGTCTGCTGTGTCCATTCTTGTGCATTCTTATGTGTCTGTATTTATTTATTTATTCCCCCCACCCTTGTGGTTTGCTTGTTGTCTGTTCTCTGTGTTCATTGGCTGGGTGCTCCTCTGTGTTTTTTCTTGTCTCCTTTTCATTGTGTCACCTTGCTGATTCGACTCCACGGCCCTTGTTGGCCAGGCAGCACTCTGCGGCATGCGGGCAAGCCTGCCTTCACAAGGGGGCCCCGGGACACGAACCCAGGGCCTCACATATGTTAGAAGGGAGCTCAATTAATTCAGCCACAGCTGCTTCCCAGTGTTCGCCTATTTTTAAGACTTTGAAACATATAGTAGTATAAAAAAGTTGAGCCTATTTACATTTTTATTAGCATTTGAGACTTAAAATGCCACTTTTAAACTGTATATCCTAATATTACAATTATTCCCTCCTGCTCTTCAGCCACATAAGGTTATTACATAAGTGTAACCATGTACCTATTCTGTTTCAATTTCTGACATTTTTCCACTTAATATTATTTATAAACATTCTTTAGAAAACAGTTTTCTGTTTCTGTCTTTTCATATTTATATTATTTTTTGCATGACATACTGTTTGTGCATATTGTTGTAACATAACGCAATTAACCATCTATTAATGAACTTTAACTTATTTCTGTGTTTTTGTTGCTAGAAATGAACTTTTCCATATCCATATTTCCCTCCTTCTAAGGTGCCTTTTCAAGTGGATAGTTTTTGAAGTCCCAAAGTGACCCTCAGTACAAAATTCAGGTTTAGGAGTTTAGCCTGAGTTATAGGCAAGTTTTTCCTTTATATTCATATTCAACTTTGAATAAATGCTGAAAGACAGGATTTGACCAAGTGGTAAATTGACATCTGAGCACAGCAGAAGAACAGCTCACAATGAAATATTTTCACTGACAATTGGAGAGGGAACAGGTGCAATAAGAGGTGCTGTAAATCCATCTTTTGTTCTGCTTGTTAAATGTGCCACATATATTTAATATCTGCCATTTGAAATGACAAAAGCAGATGCTAAATCTTCTCTTTTAGCAATCCTCTGTGGTATCTGATCTCACACTACCTTTTATTATATCAAACAGTAGAATTTTATACAATTGATGAGGACTGTAACTTCACATTGATCAAAAGCAAGGTTGGCTCTCTTTGTACAGTGAATGTGGTACCACCATGTGGCCAAAGGTTACACATAGTTTCCAATTCATTAGGAATGCCAGTTATGGATTTAATTCTTGACATATTTTTAACTTGATGGTCTGGGGGAACTATGGCTTTGCATTATTCCAAGTTTTAAAAATAAGTGACTTTTCATTAATAGTTTTATATCGGACTTTTGTAAATATGCATACATTAAAATTGTAAATAAGATATCATCCCATGGCTTCAGTCTTCTCAACTAGGTGCAAGATGGACTTGACCTGCAGTACAATTTGCTGATTACACTGGCTCTGGTACACAAAAAAGAAAAAGTGTTACATTATTGAAAAGTAAAGAAATAGCATTACTAGACAAGTAGGATGGGTATTATAGAACACATGATCGTTTTGTATCTCTCTATATTTTTTTCCCAAGTAAAACTGTTATTCTCTGAAAAAGGTCGATTAAAATTTAAGCAGAAAAAACGTCATCATCAAAACGTCATCCAATGGAAGCAACTTTTGATCGAGTATAATTCAAACCATATGTTTGTAGCTGCTTTCTGTGCCCTATTATAGCTATTCTCCATTATACTATGAGAAATTCAGTCATTTACTAAAGGAAAGCTTAAAAAAAAAGTTATTTCATTTTAAATTACAGTTTGGAAATAAAGAGTAAATGTGGGTGTCTATATAAAACTGATTTCTGAGGCTGTGACTAAGTCCAGAAACCTATGAGATTATCTCAAATTTCTGTATCAAATAACTTTTTCCCAAACTGTCTTCTTTTAGGCTGATAAATCCCCAAAATTTCAAGCCTTTGACTGGGGAAGCAGTGCCAAGAATTATTTCCATTACAACCAGGTAAACTCTTCAAATTCTTCAGAATAAAATAGACCCTGGAACCTCATCAAGGAAGCCACCCTGGGTTACTGGGTTCTGACAGTGGTCATTACTTCAGGAAGTATTTGGGAGAGTTAGGCAGGAATGCGTTTGTGTTTCCTCATTTGATTCCAAAACAACATAAGTTTTGTGGTTGGTGTTTTGGGGTGCCTCTCCTCCTTGCCCTGTCATGGACAGTAAATGAAAATCTCCACTGTGATGTGTCATTTCATCATACTACAGACACAGACTTAGCAGTCAGACCATCCTAGGGTTGTGACCTGCTGGCTCTGGGGCCTTGGCCACATTACATTGCCTAGGCTTCCTTTTCCACATACAGGTAAAATTACCATTTTTGAGTGCTGAGTGTATGGTGCATTTCCCCTGCCACCTGTACAATCGGCATGATTATCTCTGATGTACAGATGAGGAACCTGATGTTTAGAGAATTTTTACAGCCTGCCTTCCATCTCCGAGGGAGAACATGGGAGAATATACCTCCAAAGCACCTTCCCAAGCCCTTGGTTCCTCTACCTGCCATCTGGTAGGTGGGGAGAGCTGCATCTCTCACAAGGGACCTGGCCCCATCATGGTGCCCCATGTGGCATATGGTAGCATCTCAATAACTAGCAATCTTTATCCTTGACTGTGGGTTTGGGTTTTTTGGATATTTTTTAATGATAATTGGAAAGGTAAAATGATAGTGATTTTCTAAACTTCATCTCTTTTTCTCCCATCAAACTGAGTACATGCTTAATGGAGAGAATTCTTTGTGATTTTGAAAATTTAAAAAAAAACAGCTTTCTCTGTTTTTATTTTTTAAATTGTACAGTTACCCTCCCACTTACAACATGAAAGACATGCTGGTACCGACTGCAGTCTGGAATGGGGGACATGACGTGCTTGCAGACGTCAATGATGTCAATGTCTTACTGACCCAGATCACCCACTTGGTGTCCCACAAGACTATTCTTGAATGGGAGCATCTCGACTTTATCTGGGGCTTGGATGCCCCTTGGAGGTTGTATAATGAAATTATTCATCTAATGAGGAAATATGAAAGCCAGACTTAAAAGACATAGAGTTCTTTCCCAGGTCTTTTTTCTTTTTATATCCAAGGTAATTGTGAGACTTTGAAGATGCCCAATTTTCTCCAGTGAGGATCAGAAACTCACTAGCTATTTTTGTTTTTTGTTTAATTAAATTCACCAGCTAATTAAGGAATTAATGTCACAACGATAGTGTTGTTTTTTTAAGTCTTTGTGAAGATACTTGTAATCATTCTGTTTATCCTTCCAATTTAAAATGCAATGGAGGGAAGCGGACTTGTTCGAGTGGTTAGGGAGTCCATCTACCACATGGGAGGTCCACAGTTCCAACCCTGGGCCTTCGTGACCCGTGTGGAGCAGGCCCACACGCAGTGCTGATTCGTGCAAGGCGTGCAGTGCTACGCAGGTTCATCCCCGCATAGGGCGTCCCCATACACAAGGAGTGCACCCTGTAAGGAAAGCTGCCCATTGCGAAAGAAAGTTCAGCCTGCCCAAGAATGGTGCTGCAACACAAGAGCTGATGCAGCAAGATGATGCAACAACAACAAAAAAGAAACAGAGATTACCGTGCTGCTGACAACACCAGAAGCAGACAAAGAAGAACACACGGCAAAATAGACACAGAGAATAGACAACTGGGCTGGTGGGGGGGGGGGGAGAAGTGAGGGAGAGAAGGGGAGAGAAATTTTTTAAAAAGTGCAATGAATTAGCTTTTTACTTCCACCCAAGGCAAATTAACACATGTTGGACTTTTCAAACTGTTGTTCATTAATAAATGACTTGAGAAAATCTCAGTGTAAAAGTATCTAACTTTCATCTCCTAGCTTTCCAATCTAAGTATCTTGTTTTTAGGGACCTAAATGATACATTTCTCATGGTTTTATTTAGGAGGTACAGTGAAATCCCTGCTATACCAGTTACAAAGATCCCATCATGCATTTTATTTATCAAACTTATGTGCAAATGCTGTCATTTAGTAAATGGTTAAGTGGCTCTGGCCAAGGAAAATAATTTGCTGAAATCTTTGAAAACTAATTGCACTGAATCCCATGGAGAGACTTTACCATGGGTTTTCTCTGAAATTAGTGTGCTCTTTTAACCAGCTGCTGTATCTCAGTAATGATGTCATGGTGCAGAAAAACCCGGTGGCTGCCTACGAGAAGACTTTCCAAGTTCAATTTTACACAAAAGAAATGTGGCCATGATTGTTTTCAGACCTAGATTCAGGGAATCATTTTCTTTTTGTAGTTTTCTGTGTGTTCATATTTCTAGTCCTGATTTGCATCCAATGCCAGGAAGCCCATATTCACATACTTTTCTTGCAGCATTTCCTTAAAGTACTCTCAGGTGAACAGATGATTTTGTGACAGTTATCTGTGCTGTGATATCAATATTTAATATTGGTTAATATATGCAAGCAGAATAGTACTACTTTGTAACATTTAAGAGTCTTATTTAGAGGTTTCAATAAAACTCAGTGAGCCTCAGGCCTGAAGAATTGTGTGTATGCAGTTTGTCCTTGATTTAATTGCCTTTTTATTCTTCCCTTTTCCTTTGGCTGGACTTAAATCTTTCTTTCTCATCTTTTCCCAGGCCTTTTTACTCATTGTAAATCTTGCTGCTACTGCTCATGAACATTTGTTCCTCACTTTTGGGGAGGAGACCACAGTCTCAAGAGTAAGGAGGGTTAGAGATGTTTGGAAACACTAGCTTCATAAGTTATCCTGCAGGCACCACGTTAGTGAGGTTGTGGGTGGAGACTTGGCAGTCCTCAAGCCCTGTGCAGTTAGTCCATGAGCTGTAGGCATGAGCATGGATTTGAGGACTGTCTGTCCATCTTCTTCATTGTAGAGATGAGGCAACTGTAGTAGTCAGCTAAACGGGTGCTGATGCAAAATACCAGAAATCTGTTGGCTTTTCAGAAGGGTATTTATTTGGGGTAGACACTTACAGTTACCAGGCCCTAAAGAGTTTCACCCAAGGTACCATTAAGAGGTACGTTCTCCACCAAAGTCTATTGCCATCTGTTAATACAACGTGATGGACAATGTCTGCTAGAGTTGAGCCTTCCTCTTGTCTCTTAAGTCTCAATGGTCCCAGCTTCTTCCAATCTTAGCTGTAGGCTGTCCTAAGGCTCATCACTCTCCCTGGGATTCATTTCTTTCAAGGCTCAGTGGCTCTGGTCTCTCCACAAGGTCAGCTGTAGGCTATCATGCTCATCTCTCTTCCCAGGGCCATGTCTATGGAGCACTCTCTCTCCTGCGTATCTGCTTCTGTGTTGTCCTTCTCCATGTATTTCCTTCCATGTGAGAGCCTGTTTTGTCCCCATCAAGGGGGTGGGGACACAACCCTTCATACCCTAAAGATGTGATGAAATAAAACCCTAATCTTGATTTAATAAGGTAAAAGAGAAACCTCTGAATCTAATGCAATCTAATATGCCCAGAGGAACAGTTTACAAACACCATCCAATATCTACTTTTGGAATTCATAAACAATACCAACCTACCACAGCAACCAAGTTCAGGAGAGGTAAGTCTCCTGAATGGGTCCCTGGAACATAGACTTGGAGCCCCAGTAAGATCTCTCCCACTAGGGAGTGGTTTGAGAGAAGAGGCTACACCTTACCTGTCTCTGTCTACCCAGAATCTAATCCAGGACCTGGAATATAGTGAGTCTCACTAGGTATATGTAGATAGACTAAATGTATGAAGAATGAGTGGAATTCTTCATGTAGCTAAGGAACATTAGGTGCTCAAGTAACAGCTGGGAAAGTGTAAGGAGTGAAGTGGTATCAGAGTGATTTTTCTTAAAGACACAGAGGAAGGAGTGAAAATATACTAGAGGCAAAGGGTGTGCATGTGCAGGAGGGTGCCCCCCTCCCCACTGGCCATATGTCCCCAGTGAGCTGTTCTTTTTGCTTGAACCAAGACAAAGTGGTTTCGCCAGGCACATGCAGGATTCTTAGGACTGAGGAGGAAGAGACAGTGAGTGGGTATCTTTTATGGTCAGTAAAGCTCCCACTCACCAGACCACAAGCTGAAGAATAAATAGGGACTGCCATCCACTTGCCTGTTTTGCTCTTTGCCTCTTTTCCACACTTTTCTCTGGGGATTCCTTCAGTGTGTGGACCAGTCTAAAGGTGGGGATGTTGCTCATTGGTTCTTACTAGTTGCACATTTGCCTTTTCTAGAGGCTTCTTACCCCTGACACAGCTGTATAGACCCTTTGTATCGTTATGACCCTGGCTTTATTGACCTAGTCAAGTTAACTAAACCACTGAGAGTTGGAACTTTTCGACTTTGGAACTTTTGCCTAAAAGACATGAGACAAGTTGGTACGAGCCCTGACTATGTTTTCAACTGGCTTTGATGTGTATTCTGTTGAACAAAATTTGATGTTCCCCCACAGATCCTCAGAGCAAGGAAGGACTAGTTATTCTGTCAACCTGGAATTCTTCTCTAAGACATGGGAAAAGAAGAGCCACCAAATGTCACAAGTGAGAAAGAAAAGACATTTTTCCTGTTGCCACAAGAGGGCAGGCTTGGCTCAGATTGCAAACCTTCCCCAGCACCTGTGACTTCATTTCTTAGGGAGGATTTCCTCAGGGAAGGAACTTGGCTGCTTTAGGAGCCAGTTGGTAGTTGGAGACTGATAAGATCAGCTGCGTCAGCAGTCATGTCCATCTAGCAACGTGACTAATTCTTCTGAAACAATTTCCCAAAGAAAAGCTCTCTTCCAAATGTGACATAAGAAAATAAAATTTTGCCTAGAAGGTGAACAAATGGTCAGTACCTCAAGCATGGGTAGGTGAGTGAGGAGTGCTGAAGGCATTAACCCAGACCTCAGAGTAAAGAAGGACTAAAATTTAGACTGTTGAAATTATCTCCAAATAAGGTTATTCTGTGTGTGTGGACATTAAAGATGTTAATTAATTCAATGTAAACATTTAAAATATACTGTGTTTTTTACTCTTGGAAATTTATTTTTTAATATATGGAGAGATGTAGAAAAATGCAAGTAACCCTGGTCACTTGTGACTCCTGAAAGGAAGCAGCAGGTAGTAAATATTATGATTTTTAAAAAAACTTGTCAGACATTCATTCAGAGTATCTATTGTAATGTGATAAGCAGCAGATTCCAAGTCCAATTCCAAATTAAGCAAGTAAAACTCTTTTTCTCCCAGATGGTTTCAGTAGTACTAAAATAATGCTTTGTACTTTTACAGTGTGCTTTCAGAGTTTTCCAAGCCTTTTCTGTTTTCTGTACAGGCCAAATAAGAGAGTTTAATGGGGATGTGGTGGGAATCACCACCCCTGCATCCTTCAAATCCTTGATGGTGGCACTAATTTCTGCAATTCCTCCCAGAATCCAGTTTTGCTTTTCATTTACTATTTTGCTAGGTAGGGGCAGTTCTAGTGCCTTACACTTGACCTTTCCAAACATAATAGACTTCACTCCACAAGACAGGGATCCAATTTGGGGATTCTACCAGTTACTGAGTATGTCTATTCCAATTATGCCTTCTGGAACTGGGGAAATAACCGCAGAATGGGTCCCGGGATGCACCAGTCCAACTGTGAGATGGGCCTAAGCTAAAACTCCATTAATTACCTGATCTTCATTAGCCCCTACTCTGACTGGTGGACCATAGAGATGTTTTGGGTCTCCTGGAATAAATGTCATTTCTAATCCAGTGCCTAATAATTCCTGAAATGTCTGACCATTTCCTTTTCCCCAGTGCACAGTTACTCTGGTAAAAGGCCATAGATCTCCTTGGGAAAGGTGGGGGGAAGATTAACAGTATAAATGTTGAGTAGTTTAACAGGATCCTTCCCCAAAGAGACCTGGTCTACTCCTCATTCAAGGGGCTCTGGGTCTGTAAACTGTCTCAAGTCTGGGACTTGATTAAGGGACCATGATTCTCTGCAACTGTAATTTGTGTTAGGGTTTCATTCACTTGACCTAGAACACTTCTGTTTATACAGATCCCATAGAAATTTAGTAGACTGCACACCTATTTTGCTGCTAGGTACCCCATGATGTATTATCCAACACTGTAACTCCACTTGGCTCAGACTATTTTGAGTGACTTTTGGAATCTGCCTCTCATTACAGTAGCCATGCCCACCTTGACTCAGCAATTGACTGCCCATACTTGACTTTTACCAGACCGACATCCAGTCATCCCAATAATGTTTAAGGATTCTAATTCCATCACAGCCCTCCTTACAATAATATCTGGACTATAGAGCAGAGCAACCACAGAGCTCTTCAGGGAAGATGGAGTTAGTCTTACAAATTTATTCCTCACAGTCCTGGTTAAAGGTGTGTCCTCTGGACATTCCTGGGGTGGGTAGGCAGCTCTCAAATGGTAAATGGATTCTAGCATTCCAATCTCCCTAAGCCTTTGAATTCCCTCTTCTACTGTGTATCAGGGCAAATCTGGCATCTCAACCTCAGACATGCTAGGCCATCTTTTGGCCCATGTTTCAATCACCCACTCAAACAAACTGTTAGAGCCCTTTCTAATCCCTTGAGCTACAGCACTGAATCCAGAATTCCTGCTTAGTGTGCCCATATCAATAATTCAGCCTGATCCAACTTTATATTCCTTTCACCATTATCCCATATCCTTATCCATTCCCATACATATTCCCCTGATTTCTGTCTATATAAGTTGGAAAACTCATGCAGTTCTTTCTGAGTATACCTTACTTCCTCATGGGTCACACTTTATTTCACCTTTGGGGGCTTGTAGTGATTTTAGTCTAGTAACAGGTCTCAAAGACAAGAGAGGTGGTGGGGGTGGTTAAGGAGATGGATTAGAAATGCCTTACAAACTACTCAGCTCAGGGCATTCCCTTACATTTTCTTCTGTGAGAATGGATTAGTCTCTTCAGGCAGGGGGTGGAAGGCAGTTTCCTCAGGACAGACTGGAGGTTGGGCATCGCATGCTGGAATTTGGCTGGTACATGCCTCAGGGTTATGAGGAGGTCCAGACTCCCTGTGGCAGTCCTGGAGGCTGGGCAAGGCAGGCTTCAGTTTTGTTGGTACCTACCTCAGGGCTGGAAGTTGTTTCAGATCCCTGGGCAGGCTGGAGGCTGGATGATACAAGGTTGACCAGGTATGGTCTAGAAAGGGCAGGCCTTGGCAGGCTAATCTGGTAAAGTCTCAGCAGAATTCAGGGTTCCAATGTCACCACCAATATTATCACCATCCCATAAATGTCCATCCCAATTCTCTAGATTCCACTCTTTTCCAATCAATGCCTTCACTTTAACTGCAGAAACGCTATGGGGCTGAGATTTTAGTTTCCTATGTAACTCAGCTACTTGTACTACGAGAATCTGAGTTTGTTTCTCAGATATTTCGAGCCTGTGGCTACAGGAGACAAGATTTTCTTTCAGAGCACAATGTAGAAATTTTCACATCATACATTCTGTGTTTTTAGGCTTTTGTTTTTGTTTTTTTTGTCTTTATTTTTTTAATGTTACATTAAAAAATTATGAGGTCCCCATATACCCCCACCCCCCTCACTTCACTCCTCCCCCCTCTCCCCACTCCTCCCCCCATAACAACAACCTCTTCCATCATCAAGAGACATACATTGCATTTGGTGAATACATCTCTGAGAACCAGTGCACCTCACGGTCAGTGGTCCACACCATAGCCCACACTCTCCCACAGTCCACCCAGTGGGCCATGGGAGGACATGCAATGTCCAGTAACTGTCCCTGCACCACCACCCAGGACAACTCCAACCCCCAAAACTGCCCCACGTCACATCTCTTCCTCCCACTCCCTACCCCCAGCAGCCACCATGGCCACTTTCTCCACACCAAGGCCACATTTTCTTCAATTACTAATCCCAATAATTCATGAATAGAATATCAGTAAGTCCACTCTAATTCATACTCTATTCCTCCATCCTGTGGACCTTAGAATGGTTGTGTCCACTCCACATCTATATCAAGAGGGGGCTTAGATTCCACATGGATGCTGGATGCAATTCTGGTTTCAGTTGTAGGAACTCTTGGCTCCCTTGTGTGGTGGTTGACCTTCTTCACCTCCATGTTAGTTGAGTGGGGTCATTCTGTGTTTAAGTTTCTAATTTAAAGCCTTTAACTCATCTCTTTCTTTTGTAACAGTATCCAGAATATCTAGGAGGGCCCAGCCAACATCATTATACAGTTTGAATCCACAAAACTCTATTAAGGTGGTGAAAACATTCTCACCCAGATCCCTGCTTCTGATAAGCATGGAAGTGGGGGAATCCAGTGATGCTATTTTGAGTATCTCAATTGCCAACTGGCACCATGGACTATTAGAGGCCTCTTCATTATTGGAAAGGGAGTTGTCAGTATCCTTGAGTCAAGTTAGAGTAGTGAAACAATTGCCACATCCCAGAACCACCTCAGACACCCCATGTTTAAGACTGTTCTTCAAGAATCACTCCTGGGACCAAGCTGTATTAGTCAGGGATCTCTAGAGAAACAGAATCAGCAAGAGATATCTATCATAGTATGCGATTCTGTAAAAGTCTCTCACACAGCCATGGGGATGCACAAGTCCAGCGTCCGCAGGCAGGCTGCAACCAGGGGCTGCAATGAAAGACCAATGAAGGTTCTTGACAAGTTCAGGGAGATGCTGGCTGTCCAAAGACGAGCTGGGAAATTCTCTCTCAATACTGGAATCACTTTCCCTTTTAAGGCATTCAACTGATTGGGTTAAACGTCACTCATTGCTGATGGCAATCTCTCTGACTGATGTAATCAGAACCAGCTATCTACGATTTACCACTGCAGGAAGTCAATGGTGACCAATGTCCATAAATGCCCTTGTATTACATTTAGCCCAGTGCTTCCTTGACCAAACCACTGGACACAATTCCCTGGCTGAGATGACAATAGTCTAACCATCACATATCCTTAAGAGGAGAGGGAGATTTGGACATAGGGGGATACTGAGGAGACACACACAACGAAGATGTGATGACAGAGGAAGAGACTCAAGTGATACAGCTATAAGCCAAGGATTACCAGGCAGCCACCAGAAGCTAGAATGATGCAGGGAGTGATCCTTCTCTAGAGTCTGCACAGAAAGCATGGACCTACCAACACCTTGATTTCAGACTTCTAGTCTCCAGGACTATGAGGAAATAAATTTCTAATATTTTAAGCCACCAAGTTTATGGTACTTTCTTACAGTGACCCAAGGAAACTAGTATAAAGCCCAATCAAAAATGAGCAAAGAGAAGGTCAACCACCACACCAGGGAGCCAAGAGTGCCTACAACTGCAAACAGGAGAATTGCATCCATCATCCAAATGGAGTCTAAGCACCCTCTCGATACAGAGGTGGAGTGGGCATTACCATCCCAGGGTCCACATAATGGAGGAATAGAGTATGGATTAGAGTGGACTTACTGATACTCTATTCTGGAACTAATGTGATTAGTAATGGAAGTAAATATAGCATTGAGATTGAGAAAATGGCCATGGTTGCTGCTGAGGGTGGGGAGTGGGAAGAATAGATGTGATTGGGGGGGGGGCATTTTCAGGACTTGGAGTTGTCCTGGGTGGTACTGTAGTGACAGTTACTGGACATGTTACGTCCTCCCATGGCCCCCTGGGTGGACTGGGGGAGAGTGTAAACTATAAGGTGGACCATTGACCCTGTGGTGCAGCAGTGCTCCGAGATGTATTCACCAAGTACAATGAATGTCCCATGATGATGGAGAGGTTGTTGTTATGGTAGGAGCGGGGTAAGGGGGGTGGAGGGATTAATGGGGACCTCATTTTTTTTATGTAACATTAAAAAAATAAAAAATGAATTAAAAAAAAAAACAGATACAGGACATTATATATCCTGCCATAATCTACAGAAGGAGTCAGAGAGAATGTAAAGTACAATGTAAACTATATCCATGCTGTGTAGCAGTGCTCCAAAATGTGTTCATCAATTGCAATGAATGTACCACACTAATGAAAGAAGTTGTTAATGCGGGAAAAGTGGGAGGTGTGGGGAGTGGGACATATGGGAATCTCCTATATTTTTTATGTAATATTTTATATAACCTATGTATCTTTTACAAATAAATAAATGTATTTTTAAAAGATTGTGTATTTCACTGTATATAAATTTTACCCATAAAAGTAAATAAATAAAATGCTGAAATATTTTTTAAAAATGAGCAAAAATTTGAATTGAAGGAAACTTTCTCAACATGATAAAAACCATATATGAAAAACCCACAGCTAACATTGTACTCAATGGTGAATGCTGAAAGTTTTCCCACTGAGATTAGGGACAAGACAAGTATACCCACTGTCACTACTATTGGTCAAGAGAGTGCGAGAAGTTCTAGCTAAAGCAATCAGGCAAGAAAAAGAAATAAAAAGCATCCAAATCAGAAAGGAAGAAATAAAACTTTCACTATACACAGGTAAAAGTCCTGAAAAAAGTTCAACAAAGCTGCTAGAACTAATAAACATTTCAGTAGTGTGTCTAAATACAAGATCAATATGCAAAAATCAGTGGTGTTTCTATACACTAGTAATGTGCATACAGAGGAAGAAGTCGGGGGGGGGGGAATCATTTATAATACTGGCTATAAGAATCAAATATTTGAAATATTTAGGAATAAACTTAACCAAAAAGGTAAAGCACTTGTATTGAGAAAACTACAACTCATTGCTAAAAGAAATTTTTTGAAAGTCCTAAATAATTGGAAGAGTATTCCTTGCTCATGGATTAGAACACTAAATATCATTAAGATGACAATTCTACCCAAATGATATACAGATTCAGTATAATCCTGAAAAAATTTCACCAGCATTTTTTAAACAAATGGAAAGCACAATTTGTCAGATTTTTTTGGAAGGCATAGGACCCCGAATAGCCAGAAACATCTTAAAAGAGAAAAGTAAAGTTGGAAGGTTTTCACTTCCAGATTTTAAATCATGTTACCTAGCTATAGTGGTAAAAACAGCATAAAGATAGACACATAGATCAATGGAGCCTAATTAATGGTTCAGAAAGAGACCCTCACATCTATGGCCAAGTGATTTTTGACAAGCCTGTCAAACCCACCCAGCTGGTCAATAACAATCTATTCAACAAACAGGGCTGGGAGAACTGATATCCATAGCCAAAAGAAAGAAAAATGACCCCTCTCTCACACCCTATAGAAAAATTAACTCAAAAGGGGTCAAAGACCTAAATATTAAAGGAATAACCATAGAGCTTCTAGAAGAAAATATAGGAAACAACTTTAAGATTTGTTGGTAGGTAGTACATTATTAAGCCTTACACAGAAAGGACGAGCAGCAAAGGAAAGCATGGATAAATGGAACCTGCTCAAACTCAAACACTGTTATGATGCAAAGGACTTTGTCAAGAAGCTGAAAAGGCAGCCCACTCAATGAGAGAAAATATTTGGAAACCACATATCCATGTCCATTCTATATAAAGAGAACATACAACTCAACAATAAAAGAATAAACAATTCAATTTGAAAATGGGCAAAAGACTTAGACATTTTTTCCAAATTAGAAATATAAATGGTCAAAAAGCACTTGAAAAAATGTACAGTATCACTAGATATTAGAGAAATGCAAATCAAAACAACAATGAGCTATCATCATCTCACACTGCGTAGGATGGCGATTATTCAAAAATAATAATAATAAGGTCTAGAGAAGATGTGGAGAAACAGGAATGAGGCAGGTTAAAATAGGGAAAGGGAAGACTTGGGTGACAACTGAGGACCTAGCAGACAACATGGCTGACAGACCGCAAAGCCATGTGTCCCGGCTTGGAAACCTCCTGAGAGATCCCGCAAGACTCTGGCCATGAGAATCCCATTTGGAATGAGAATCCCGTTTGCAGTCACAGGAAAGCCCCCGATTCTCTGAAAAGGCCTCACCATTGCTCTCCTGGAAACTGACAGTTGGGACACCCAATCAGAATGGCAAACAGCTGGGGTCCCTCCTCCAACATCATGAAGAGGGAGGAGGAAAGACTTTAAAAGGCCTGAACTGGGGCCCCACAAGCAAGTCTCACTCTTCAGCATGTCTGCAGTCTGTGCCTCAGACCATGTGCTTTTCTCATTTTCTTATTTCCTAATAAACTCTCCAGTGCCTTGCCTACCCTATGGCATGCCCTTAACTTCTTTAATGCAACATAAGCCAAGAACCAGAAGCCCAGAACCCAGGGCTTTCCACTAACATAATTTGGTGAGCCAAGCCAGGAGACAGAGGCAAGTAATGCTCCCCTGACACTGGACTAGGATGGGTGAGTCTAAACTTTTTATTAAGGCCTGCCTGTGCCCTCTTTTGTTTTATTGGTGTGGCCCTGAGAGTCTCCCCCTGGGCTGTAAGGTTTGCTCCTTATTGAGCCCCGGGGAGGCCCTGATGTTCCTTTTAATCCATTACCTCCAGGGCCCCTGAGACTGTTTGCTTATAAGCCACAGATCATTCTCTACTTGCCTTTTTTAAAAAACAGATTTATTTTATTTATTTCTCCCCCCACAGTTTTGCACTCACTTTTTGCTCTCTGTATCAGTTCCTTGTCATCTTGTTGCATCAGTTCACCACAACAGCCTATCACATCAGCTTGCTGTCTTGCTTGTCTTCTTTAGGAGCCTTGGGCAATGGAACCTGGGACCTCCCATGTGGTAGACGGACACCCTACTGTTGCCTTTTAATGTCAAGTTTAACTGCAGAACTCAGTCCCTGGGAGTGACCATGAGATGAGCTTGCTCATCATGGCTATCTCCTAAGACCTCTGCAAAGTAGGCTAAAGAAAGGTCCCTAGCCAGTCCCTTTCCTAGGGTCTGGCTTTGTTCTTCTGTCTGAGAACCAGAGCCAGACTTCTCTAAGACTTCTAAGGCTCTGGGGATGCCCAGAGACATAAGGCTCCTGATCCCTGGAATGTAGGATCAGCAAGTAGGTCTCCTGACTTCCAGGATGCTGGCTCAGTGAGCAATCCATGCAACCAGGTCTAGTAGTGGAACACTACCAAGACTGATGAATGCATTTGTCCTCCCCTAGGATAATGGGTGGCTTCTAATTGGGACAACCTGCTACTGATGGTCTAAAAGAGAAGAGGCTAATCTTTCCTGCCACACCACATGGCTGCATTGTGGCTGAGAGTGGTCTCTGTATGAGACCCTGACTTCCAGTTAAATCTGTGTAAGAGAGAAGGAGAGGACAGACAGATCTGAGGGCCAGAGATCATGTGGCCATGTCTCCTTAAAGGATAAGGAAGGCAATTATAAGCTCAGGGAAGTTACACCAAGGCAGGATGAAAACCCAGCCTTATTTCAAGGCAAGCTGTCAGAGGCAATACAAATACTGCCTTGTAGATCCTAACTCTAGAGGAGGATAGATCCTCCTAGGAGCTCCAGTCTTCCTTGGATACCCATAGAAACCTGCAGAAAATTCCCTGAGCCCCCAAATGTACTCCCTTTTAAAATAGCCTTTGCAGTTTTCAACAATCAAGACCAAGTCGCCAAGGAGAAGCAGGTGAGGAGGGACAGGCATGGGGTCCAGAAGCAGGTTCACCTTTTAACTGTCACTGTTAAAGGCACCGTCATGTCAGGGATACCCGAATCCAGCCTCCATGTCTGCAGGAACCTGGCACAAGCTGGGTCAGCACAGACCATTAGGGGCCTTGCCCCAGGTGAGGACAGAAGGCACCTGAAGTCACCCAGGGACAATGAACCAGGAGGCCTCCGCTGACCCTTCATTTGGCAGGTAATATTGTTAATTTCATAATTAACCAATTCCTGGCCCTAGCCTGCACTCTTCTAACCTCAGTTTTGCCCAATAAGGGCAGTGAATAGGGCATCAAGATCCTAGGCATTTACTTAGCCTCTGCCCTATAGAATAAGGAACCTCTTCATATGCCATCAATTAAGATTAAAAGTCCCTTACTATTCCTAGCTGCCTGCCAACTCTCTAGTCCTTCCAGTGAAAACAAAGGCCCACAGGGCTTTACCCCTTTCCAGAAGGTAACTAAAGTGCTGCAGCCCACAGAGCAGCCCCAGTTTGAGCCTTGTCAGGGGCAGGGCTTCTCTGGACCCCTTAGCTCCATAACTAGCAGCTGCCCAGGGATTTTCCTGCAGGAACAAAGCCAGAGGTTGCTGCATGAGTTTTCTGGCATACACAGACACTGAGAATTTTCCATCTAGGTGATTCTAAAGTGAAGTATTTCCCTATGCTGTGTGTGTAAAATTCTCTCTTCTATTCTAATCTGTGTTTGCTTCAACTTTGCCAGTCTGCTCCTGCCTAGGAACTCACAATACAGATTTGGGGTTCACCTGTTGTTGTAGGAACATGGTTTCAAGTTAAAATATTGCTATAATGCAGACAAAAGTGCAGGCTTAAGAACACCGGGCCTTTAGTAGATGGAACACCATCTGGTCAGCACAAAAAATATTTGTGTGAGGAAGCATTTGAACTTTGTATAACCTGTACCTTATTATAGTAAAATGTTGCACCTGTTCTACTGTAGATTTGCCTTATTGTAGATGGTGCACTTGTTTCCTGTTACTGTAGATGACATTGCAGTAAAAGTGGAGGTCGTCCAAACAGAATCTCAGAGGGCATTATGCCTTGTATATAGGGGGTACATGGAGTTTTAGCAGGGCAAAAGGAAGGAGACTCACCCAGTTTTTGCTAGACTCCAGAACCAACTTGGTTGGAGGATCTTCCAAGGTGCAATTCATCCTCTCTACCTGTCCCATACTTTGGGGTCAGAATGCACAGAGCACTTTCCAATTTATACTCAGGTTTTTGCCATTTGGTGACTCACCTTGACTGTAAATGCTGGTCCATTATCAGAGCCTATCTAAGGGTAGTCCAAATCCAGGTATGATTTCTGTTGTAAGTTTTTTTACTACCTTTATTGCAGTTTCACCTTTTGTGGGGAAAGCCTCTATCCAACCAAAAAATGTGTCTATTAGTACCAATAAATAGCGATACCCATACCTCCCTGGTTTAATTTCAGTAAAGTCTCTTTCCCATTGTTCCCCCAGTTCTAGTCCTCAGAGCCTCATTCCCTCCTGAATCTTTGCTCCTCCCCTCTGGTTTACTTTAGCACAAGTTACCCACCTTGCCGTGACATCGCAGCAGCTTGTGTGTCGATTATGGAAATGAAAGTGTCTACCCACCAATTCCACCAGTTTGATGCTCCCCATGTGGGTAGTTTCATGCAGCCTTTTAACTAATTGCCTTCTCACAGCCTCAGGTAAGTAAATTTGACCATCTGGTAAACATAACCATCCATCCCCTGTGCACAAGATGTTCAGGTTCTCTCCTCGACCCATGACCTCCGGTGTATGGTGGAGTGCCACCGGACTCTGTTCCGGTATGGATGGGAGGGTCCATATGGGCGCTACTGGTGATTGAGGCTCTCTGTGGGCCATTTCACCTGCCAGTCAGTTGCCACACGCTTAGGGGGAATCTCCTTTTTGATGGCCTTTACAATGTATAATTGCTATGTGCTTGGGAAGCCAGATAGCTTCCAGTAAGGCTAGGATCTCTGTGGTACTTTTGACATTCTGGCCTCCTGAAGTTAATAGTCCTTGCTCCTGGTACAGAGCCCCATGGAGATGGGTGGTGGCAAAAGTGTATCGGCTGACAGTATAAATGTTGGCCACTCAATTCTTGACCCACCGGAGCGCCTGGGTGAGGGCTATGAGTTTAGCCCATTGAGCGGATGTGTCACGGTTTGGGCTGGGCCCAGATAAAGTTCGGGGGCTTGACTACTGCTGTGCCTGCATACCTGGTTCCCCCTGAATGAAACCACTGCGGTCGGCATAGAGGGTATGTTCTGCTTCAGGAATGGGGGTATCAGTAAGGTTGGGTCGCAGCCCCATCAGAGTTTCCAGGAGATGTAGACAGTCATGAGCCAGTGGGGGTCCATTTGCATTGGGAAGCAGAGTGGCATGATTTAACGCTTCTGTTTTAGAAAAGGTTACCGATGGGGGATTCAAAAGTAATACTTGATATTGCATTATTTGAGCATTGGATAACCAACAAGTGGGAGGGCTGCAGAGAATAGTCTCTACTGAATGCAGGACTGTGATTACGATGTTTTGCCCAAATATTAGCTTGAAACCTTCTTTTACCAGCAGTGCTGTGGCTGCCATAGCCCACAAACAACTGGGCCAGCCAGCTGCCATGTAGTCCAGTTTCTTAGAAAGGTATGCTATAGGCTGTCTCCAGGGGCCAATAGCCTGGGTCAAAACTTCCTTAGTGACTCCCCTATTTTCACCCACAAATAGATGAAAAGGTTTAGTCAGATCTGGCAACCCATGGGCTGGGGCACTCACCAGGGCTGTCTTCAGATGCTCAAAGGCTTCTTGCTGTTCACCAGTCCATGACAAATGGGTATTCTTCCCCCCCCCCCCCCATGGCAGCATAGAGAGGTTTTGTTATTTTGGCAAATCCAGGAATCCAGAGCCAGCAATAACCCACAGCCCCAAGGAACTCCCGGACCTGCCGGATGATTTTTGGTTCGAGGATGTCCAGAACTGCCTTGACTCAGGCCAATGAATGCCAACGCTCCCCCCTTTCTATAAGGTAGCCCAGATATGTTACCCAGGGAGAGCAGAGCTGGGCTTTCCTTGTGGAAACATGGTATCCCATCTCTGCCAAGGCACCCAGTAAGTCCAGAGTAGCCCCCCAGCAAGTGTTGAGGCTGTCAGCTACTAGAAGATCATCAACATATTGAAGCAAGGTTATGGCTTGGTGTTCCCTAAATAGGGAGAGATCCCGCCCCAGAGCTTCCCTGAAGAGAGTGGGGGAATTCCTGAAGCCCTGGGGGAGTCTAGTCCAGGTTAATTGCCCTGTTCCCTCAGGAAGGGGATCTTTGAAAGTGAGAATGGTTGGCTGATCATCAACAGTGGAATTGAGAAAAAAACATCTTTAAGATTCAGGAGAGAGTAAACAATGCAGTCAGTGGGGACTCAACAAGAGCATGTATGGATTTGGAAACGGTAGAATGAACAGCCTCCACTCTTTTGTTAACCTCCCTCAGATCTCACATGGGGCGATAGTCCTGGCTTCCTGGTTTTAAAATGGGGAGCAAAGGGGTATTCCACAGGGACTGACAAGGGATTAAAATACCAGCCTCAAGAAGGCGATTGATGTGCTGGCTGATTCCCAATCTTGCCTTCTGACTGATAGTATACTGATGGATTCTTACAGGGAGAGAGGTGCTCAGCAGTTGAATCACTACTGGAATCTGGAGTCATGCCAGGCCTGGGAGAATTTGTTTTAGCCCAGGCTCCAGGAACTAAATGCTGGAATTCTTGTAATAACACCTCATCCAGGAAGGACAACTCAGTAGGGTTGAGGGCATATTCTTCGGTGAGGGGACAGGTAACTAAGAGAGTGTCAGGTTGGGAGCCAAAGGTTAATTTGGTTGCACCACCATGGAAGGAAATAGTGGCCTTTAAGTTTTGCAATAAGTCTGTCCCAAGCAGGAGATATGGGCAGTTAGGCAAAATGAGGAAAGAATGGGTAACTGTCCCGGCTCTGAGATCTACGGTCTGGGCCATGGTTCCTAGGTAAGAATCTAACTTTCTCGGAGCCCCTTGGACGAGCATTTGCTCAGCCTGAAGGGGCCTGGGTCCATCTTCAGTGTGGAATAAGTGGCCCCAATATCCACTAGAAAGGTAACTGGGATGCCCCCGACCTTTAATTTCACCATGGGCTCCCGGGGGCTTTTCAAGTCCTGGCCCCATCAGTTTAATAATTCTAAAGCAGGTTTCAGGTAGCTTTTCGATGGGGGCACTCATTTTCCAGCATCCAGTTTCCTCACAGTATGCACACTGATCTCTCTGTAGCATCAGTCTGCCTGTCCCTGACTTTTCTTGCTCTCCTAGAGGCCCACACAAGAGTCTGGGGGGCCTTGTGCCAGCCTTACCTAATGGACTAGGGAGAACTTTTGCTACCTTTTATGTCTTTTGGGTTTCAGAATCCTCCTTGTTATTGTATGCCTTCAGAGCAATTTTCATCAATTCTGACAAAAGCTTCCTTTCAAATCCCTCTAACTTCTGTAATTTCCTGTGGATGTCAGGAGCTGACTGGGAAAAGAAAGCTATATTGATTGCACTCCTGTTTTCAGGGGCCTCAGGATCAATGGGGGTATAACACCTGTAGGCTTCTAAGAGGCGTTCTAAGAACATGGACGGTGACTTGACTAGTTCCTGGATAGTTTCACTTACCTTAGAAAGATTAGTTGGTTTTCTGGCAGCAGCATGGAGGCCAGTTAGCAGAGTCCAGTGAAACCTACTTTCCTTGATCATCATTATAGTCCCAGGCCGGTCTGGTGGATGGGAGAACAGCCTCGATGCATCTAGTGATGGTTGTGGGTTGGCCATCTTGTCCCAGAATGGTTTTTACAGCCTCCCTCCACACTCTATCTCTTTCTTCTGACATAAATAGAACCTGCAGTAACTGTTGACAATCATCCCAAGTGGGATTATGAGTAAAGAGAACAGTTTCTAAGAGAGAGATTAATCCCTTAGGCTTTTCTGAAAACAGGGGATTTTGATGCTTTCAATTGTACAGGTCTGTGGAGGAAAACAGGGCATACACCATGAAAGGTTGACCATCAGGCCCTGGACCTGGACCAGCCTGTTGCAGAGGCAGGAGGGGCACAGGAGGGGTTTGATCTGTTGAACTGTGCTGGTGGAATCTGCTGCAGCCTAGTAAGGAGTACCCTGTCATGTATGGGCAGGGGCTGACCACAGGAGGGACAGCCTGTGAGCTTGTAAGCTTTGGGATCAGAGGGTATAGGGAAGGATGGAAGGGGGAGCTGAAGGATTAGGGGCCAGGTAGAGAGGGGTGTCTAGAGTGGGGTCTTCAGGTTGTTCTTGCAAGACTGGAGGCTTGGGGTCCTTTTTCTGGGCTTCCAGATGAGGAATTGCATCTGGTTGGCTACTTGTAGCCATTAGACCTGAAAGACAAGACTTTAGTTTCTTAGGGGTCTGAGTCAGGAGATCTGTCCAGGCATCAATGTAGGGCATCTGGTCGGGGTGGCTGGATTGACCATAGATAACATGCTGGACCCCGTATGCAGTTCGGAGAAGCATAGTTCCTACACTGGGCCATCTGACCTCAAAAGTGGGCTGCTCCAGCTCACAGAGAGTCTAGAGTTTCCCAGGGTTGATTTTCACGGCATATCCTATCCAGACTTTTTGACTTCCTGAAAATTTTTAAGAAAACAATTGAGCGGAGTGGATGCACAGGAGGCGGACTGACACATGACAAAGGCAATCAGTGCAAAGTAGAGGCACAACAGTAAAAACACAGACAGAAGAACACAGACACAAAACCAAACCAATTGTACAATAACCAGAATGAACCTGAGGGTTCCCTGAGGGCCCCAGGTGACCTCTCACCTGGAGACCTTGCTGAGAATCTGTAACCACGTCCAGCAATTCAACAGTCTTCTCTGGATCCAGACTTACGTGAACAGAACAGAACAGGTGGTTCCTAAGGTCAAATCAACAGTCCCTCTGGAGTGTCGAACCCAGCCAGGGTATCCAGGAACATCTCTCAGTGGCCTTCCCCTAGGAGTCCCTGGCAAGGATGGCTCCATCCAATCTCCAATTGAAGTGTAATGCCACTTCAAAAATCAGATATCTGGACACCCAGGAGATTTAAATTTAGTAGTATAAATAAGTAGGTGAGGGGGCCCTGAGCTCAGGGGAACTTGAGTTTTATAAGGGTCAGTGCAGAAAGGGAGGGGTGCATTTTGCATGCTTTGAAGGAGTTTTACTGGTTAAACTAATTTTGCTTTCTAATGCTGAGCAAGCAAGCAAGTTACAGAAGTGGAACCCTATAGGGGGTTAGGGTGTTTACCCTCGGGAGCTCTCAAGCTGTTGGAATACGCCCAGTTCTCAGTTCACTCTGCTTTCTCTGCTTCAGTCTTCCTATTGAGGCAACTGATTGGTGACTTAGCACAGCAACTGGCATGCAAAGTGGGGCCCAAAGGGAAGAAGAATTGCTTCAAGCAAAACTAAAGTTGCTGTCAGAGCGTGGAGCCCCAAGTGGTTTAGAAGACCTTCCAAGTCCTCGGTGAGTAAGGACACTCTCTAGCAGAGTTACGATGGGAAACAGAGACAGTTTAACAAAATATTACCTGTACATATGTCTCTTGAAACAACTTCTCAAAGTAAAAGGAGTTAAGGTCTCTGAGCCTTGTATTTTGGAACTCTTATGTGTTATAGAACAATATTGCTCATGGTTCCTAGCAATAGGAAGTTTACACTTAGGAGACTGGGAAAAGTGGGAAAAGAGTTAGAAAAATTATTTGTACAAGGTGTTCCACTCCCTATTACTGTTTGGCCCACATCAATTATAATTAAATCTGTTTTAGAACCCTTGTCAACACAAGAGGATAAGATACAGAATGTGAGGAACTTCCTCCTATTGTCTTGCCTTCAGCCCCTTCATTAACTGACTTTAGAAGATCAGTTTCCCCTCCACCGACTCCCTCTCCCCCTCCCATATCTGGAGACACTCAGTCAAAGGTGTCCACTTTACAGCAGGGCATCTTACAGGCTAGAAGGGAGGGTGATTTGGAGGCATTTCAAATGGACTTTCCAGTTAACATACAAGAATAGCTTCCAGAGTAGGTCCTCAAAACCCAAATGGAGTTGATGAGTTCACCCACAAGACTTTCCCATTTAAAATACTGAAAGAGTTAAAAGCAGCAGTGCAACAGTATGGTCCAAATTCTTCTTTTACCTATGATGCAGTGCAGAGGCTTGCTGAAGGCTCTAGGCTGATTCCAGGTATGTGTTAGCATGTACCACCTTAGGGCCTGGAGAATTTTGACAATTCAAAACATGGTGGGTGGATCATGCGGAGACTCAGGTTGCTCATAATAAAGCCCATAATATCCCCATTTCCTTGGGTCAGTTAGTGGGAATGGGGAACTGGGTGGGAGTAGATCAGCAATTAGAGATAAATGACCAAGCCATCGCACAGGTACAGTACTGTTGCTTAAGAGCCTGGGAAAAGATTGAGGCTAAAGGCCATCCTCTGGTGTCATTCCAAAAAATATTACTGGGGCCTAAAGAACTCTACCCTGAATTCATTACTCAGTTACAAGAGGCTATCAAAAGACAGGTCAAAATTTAGAAGGTGAAGATACTATTTTGCAGCTAATGGCTTATGAAAATGCTAATCAGGATCATCAGAAAGATATAGGGATTATGAAGGGTGAAGTAGATTCAGCTGGATATATTAAACTGTGCCAGGATGTAGAGACAGAGGGTCAATGTGCTACAATGATGGCTCAGGCTATGGCAGGGCTGAAAATCAACAAGGTGTTCTGGAAATGATGTGGCCTATGGGTGGGAGGCTGTTCATCTCTTCATAGATAACCTGAGCTGTATGTGTCCTGAGCTGTGTGTGTGAGACAGTGAGAAGCTGCAGCCCTGCCCTTTGTAACCATAGCAATGACTCCAATCCTGGGAAAGCAATTTAGCAATGCAAACTCTATATACATACCAGTCAGTCCAGAGAGACTCTGACAGCAGTGATGCTGAAGCTTAAATAAACTTAAGCATGGTCTCAAAGGGGAGATGTAGTCTGTGTATAAATTCAAATTATCTAATCCTGTATCCAAGTGTGCCTAGATATGCAACAAAGTAATATAGGCCCTATAGGCTTTGAATGCTCACAAAGGATGTAGACTAAATTGTGTATTCAAAGTTGTATCCAGATGGAGTGTGGGCGAGATGTTAACTCACTTACCTAGAATGTGGGGGATATGCTAATTCAAGCTCACCTGCAATGTGGGGGATATGTTAATTCAAAACCTATCTGGTACTCAGACAAACACTTAACTAAGAAAAGGCATTTCCTTTCATAAAAACATTATTGGACTCCTCACCCTTATATCATCTGTATAAAAAGGACCCAAAACTCTATTCAGGGTTTAGATTTTGAATGAGAAGCTCTGTGCCCAGCCAGTTCTAAATAAATGATTTCTCCTTCCCAAAATTATTCCTGAGTCCTGGCCTTTCTGTACACAAATAATTGAACCTCTCGACATCTACAACAGAAAATGCTTTAAATGTGGAGAAACTGGTCATATGAAAAAAGATTGTTGGAAAAGATCTGAGGGAAAAACAATGCCATTAAGACAGAATATTTCAACTCTGAAATGATCTGAGCTGTGTCCCCACTGTGGTAAAGAAAATCATTGGTGTAACCTATGTTGATCTAAATACCATAAGAATGGCAACCCCTTGGTGGGAAACTTCCAACAGGGACTGTTCCCAGCCCCATTCCAAAAGGGGGTTTTCCCAGTTCAGTGGAGCAAACCCAGCCCTCCCCAACACTCCACAGGGTCCTGAATTTATCCTCTGCCACAGCAGGAAGCACAGCCATAGATATCCCTAAAGTTGATCCTGTTATCTTCCTTCCACGGGCTAAAAAGACAGTGCTCCTGATTATACCAGGGTCTCCCTTAAAAGGTTTCTAGATTCTTGGAGTATTTCACATACTACAGGACTTCTCTCTAACCCCCAATGGAAACTACTGTCAAGGAAGCAAATCAAACCATTAAACTCATGCTACAAAAACAAAAGGGGGAGACAGAGAGACACTGCAGGTGCAGTTACACAAAGTGTTATTCACTCTTAATTTTCTTAACTTGGAACAACCCTGGAAGGAACAGCAGCTGAAAGGCTTTTCCAAACTAATTCTAAAACACAAACACAAACTCTGTCTGAAAAACATTTGATTTGGTAGAATGATCCACTGACCAAAGAATGGTCAACTGGGAAACTGTTAACTTGGGGAAGAGGGTTTTCTTGTATTTTCCCAGAAGATGGAGAAAGTCCTCTGTGGATGCCAGCTCATCAAATAAAATCATATCATGAATGCCAAAAGACAACAAAAGTTCCTATGGAACCCAGAACCCCTGGTCATGCAGATGGAGAAATTGATGCTGGAAACTGCATGGCTGGGCCCCACTCTGAAGACTAGAGCAGCCTCACCTCCCACCTGGGGGTGAATTAAACATCTGAGTCAAGAAGCTGAACAACAGCTGACAAAGGAGGAATTGCCAGTTACTGCTTCACATCTTATATAAGGATGGAGTTTTCACTTGATATACATGCTTTCATATTATTCTTACAAAAGGTGTTTACATGTGCAAAAAGGTTGCTAGGAGTATTAATAGCAGCTATTATAGGCATTATTGCCCTTATTACAGTAGCTGTGGTTTCTAGAGTGGCTTGATGCACAAAGCATCAAGGACTACTGGTTATACCTCAAGAGGTACGCATTGAGTTTTGGCAGAAAAAAATTTATACACACACACACATATTTCTCGGGGAATGCACTTGGTTACCTCACTCTTCTCCTCTGTCAACTTATGTTATGTTTCTCCCTTTTTCATTTGGTTTTGAGTTCATCTCCAAAGGAAGTAATTCTATTGTGTGCATTCTAGTTGGTTAATCAAGCATCAGCTAGCACCTCGTCTTCTCATCCCCTGTAAATTGACATCTGAGAATCTTCTCTGAAAAAATTGGTTAAAGCCCCTTTTACATTTATTAAAATGTGATATGACCTCTCAATCAGTCAAAGCTTTTTGAATGACTTCATGACAGCATCTGATTAAGTTATTCTTTTATATTTCTCAGTGATGGTTCCAAACAGAGCCAATTATACTCCAGGTACTTATTCAGAAAAATGAAAGATGTTAGCCAGGAAAACAGAGCAAAATTGTTTTTCACAATTTGCAGATACACTGCCAAAAAGAAAGCCACTGATCAACGAAGGATTGACTGGGCAATATTTCCTAAAATCAACAACACTTCAAATAGGCAACCTAATTATTGCTGTCACCCTAATGGCCAGGATGCCTGCAATTTTGGGAATTATCATAGGAAGTTGGCTCCCTCCAGCAAAATAAGACCCAAAGAAGCTACAGAGCAATAAAGAACTTTAGGAATTAAGGAGAAAAGAAGGTGGAGGAGAAAGAGGAGATGATAATGAAGAAAGAGAAAGTGAAGGAAAATAAGGAGGGGAAGGGGAGGGGAAAGAGAGAGGTGAATGTTGGAGAAGGAGCTGCAGGAGTAGAAATGAGGGAACAGGAGAAGGAAGAGAAAAGAGGGTTAGGAGGATAAAGGAAGAGAAGGAAGCACTAGGTTCATGGATGGCTCTTTTGAACTGAGATATGTGTGTCCATAGGCAGTTGCTGTGGGTTGTGACTGCAGCATAGGATGGAGGGTGACTGATACCATGAGAGGATAAGTTGTAGAAAAGCAGAATGCATTCTTTGTTTTTCTTGTTGCTCTTCAGCTCCATTCTCTTGGGGTAATGATTGCCTGCTTCCTTTCTCTACAGAAATCTTCAGAAAGCCACAGCAGTGGCCACACCACTGGTGCAGGCAGATCAAATCAGGGCAGAAGCCCAGCTAGGGGAGAAGAAGTAAAGAAAGCAGATGAGACTGAATAGCTTCAAAACCCTCTCTCCCACCATACTCTTCTGTTAGCCCCTGTGCTCATGTTTTCAGTCCATGGTGACATCCCTGTCTCCAGGCCTGTACTCTTTGAGGGCTTGAAAATGAAATCCTTTCAAGGGAAGGGGCAGGTGCTGTAGGGTCACTAGGTGGGTGATTCCTAAGGAGACTGATGAACTTTGATTTTAATAGCTGAATGAGTGTCTCAGACCCTCAGAAGGCCAACAGAGTGAGCTGCTACAGAGGGGAAATACACAGCAATTAGATTCAGAGTAGAGGGAGAGGATTACAGCAGTGAATCCTGAGCATCCCAAGAAACACTGATCCCTGAGCTCCAGAACAAGGAAAATTAGTCCAGTTAGTGGAGGTACAACCTAGGGACCTAGTAAGCAAATAACCTTTATTGAGCAGCTCCTGAATTATCTGCACAATGGTATTTGCAGAACAGTAGATCGGCCAAATGCCCTGAAGTCACTTTGAGGAGCACAGATACAGGTAAGACAGGATCCAGGTTGTTGAAACATTTGAGAAAACAAAGCGGTACAAAGTTTCACCCCTGCCTGTAAAGATGTATCACTACCAATGGGCACTTAAAACAGAACATAGCCAGTACTCAAAATCCTCTAATACCAACCAGATCATTTGCAATGTTCTGAAATGTTCTTGGACTAGAGTCTAAGAACTTAACACAAACTTCTCAGGTGAGAAAAGTAGGAGATGCTGAGGCAAATGGGTAGATCAAGATGGAGTCTGCTATGAACGACCTCCATCCAACAGGGGAAATATGGGATAACCACAAATAATATTGGGTGGGAGGTTGAAACTCAAGCTAAGGCCACAGAGCCAAGCATTCAGAGAGTGACAGATTCTAGCCAGAGTAGGCAGGGGTTTTTGTGATGAATTAATGATTTCAGTGTTAGATTTGACAGGAGGGCAAGGAAGCCTATTTCCTGTGTAGTAGTATTGACATGGGCTATGGGTGGGAGGCTCTTTGTCTCTTCAGAGATAACCTAAGATGTCTGACTTTTGAGTGTGAAACCGTGAGAAGCTGCAGTCCTGCCGTTGGTTACATTGGCCATGACTCCAGTCCCAGGAAACAATTTAACAATGCAAGGTCTATAAACTTTAAGTATTTAGGGGAAATGCAAACCAAATATGCTAAAAGCTTATCTGGAATGTATTAAGTCCATGCTAAAGGCTTACCTAGGATGTGGAAGATATATATGCTAATTCAAGCCTATTGAGAACTAAAACAAAGGGACCATTTGGCCTTTCCTCTCTGTATAAAAGGATTCAAAAATCTTGTTCAGGGCTCGGGATTGAAATAGAAAGCTATCAGCCAGCCATCAGTAAACCATTTTTCCTTCTCAAAATCATTCCTGAGTCCTGGCCTCTCTATACACAAATAATTAAACCTCTCTCAAATTCTACAACAGTATCCTCACCCTAGGCATAATCTAGTTTACTGCCAAATGAATTGAGTGGAACAACACAGGTCACTTCCTTTGTGCTTCATTTGAAGCTAAATGATGCATATTCCATGATCAGATACATACAAGCCAAAGACACTTTTGGCCTCAGAACATTCCATGATTGCTAAGCTGTCATTGGAAATTATGACTATACCATTGCTTTCTCTGAAAATGTGGTGAGTTTTAGGAACTTGTGTTGCCTTAAGTTCTTTTATAAACTGATCATTTCCTTAAAGGTATCTCCTCATTTCTATGTAACTGAGGGTGCACATCATATTGAAAATTTAAGCCCAGTCTAAAAGAGTGGGCATGAACATGAAGTCCAAGATCTTTTGGTGAGATAATCGCACTCCACATTCAGCACTACTCTCCAATGGGCATAATACTCGTGCACCCCCACTTCCATGAGCACAAACATGCACTTCCTTACACTACTCAGAAACACAAACACAAGCACAAGGTACAAACATACAGAGGAACATACATGCACATGCCATACACATGAATCCAACATGTACATGGACTGCTCACACATGTGCACACATACCACACATGCAGTCACACATCACTAAAACTCACACAGACAAATGAGGACATTACATCCACACACATCACATCACATATACATGACTCACCATGACACAAAACCACATGCAAACCACATAACAACTACACTATTCATGCATACACATCACACTATATCACACACAAGCATACCACACACACTCCATTCCCCACACCCACATACACAAGAAAGTATTTTACACTTTACTGTCTTTCTCTCAAACACTCTTAGCAAAAGTTTGGAAATCTAGTCTCCAGCCCTAACTTTATCTATTCCAATGTCAAATAGAAAATGCTGCCAGCAAACCTCAGATTAAATGCTGCCTTTTCAGACTGAGATACAGCATCCTGCTATGGACATCATTTACATATTTTCCCATTCATTTTCCCAGAAAGGAAGACCATAAAGAGGCCATGAAGGGGAAGGCAACAACACTATTCCCAACATTTCCATCAGTTGGAGCACACACATGTAGTCCAAGATCAGTTGGGCAGGAGGTGGCCCACTGGAGTCACTGAACAAAGAATCAGAAGAGGTAACCTCTGATCACAAAGGACGAAGAACCTCAGAGCAGAGCAAAGAAAATTTTGCTGAGGGCAGTCAGAATTGTGATCCCAAGCAGGGCTACATGATATTAACCCCTTCCCCAGCTTGCCCCTACTGAGGACATATCTAAATTGCACAATAGAGGGCGCTTCTAATGAAGCAAGCAGAACTTGGCTCAACCTCAGTCCAACTAAGTTGTTCTGGAAACCAAGTGCCTGCCTAAGGGAACTAAGGAGACACCCACACAGAGTTGACTTATGTGGGAAGATGAAAGGAAAGGACACACACACGGAGAAGCAGAGATCCAACACCAACCGCATCTGCTCTGTCCTGGAAAAAACAAGGACAAAGCAGGGACAAGCAAGGGGCTGGGAACTAGTCATGGCCACTGACAAACTGTCCAATTCCAGACTGTGTTGTTCAGTAGCCCTTGGGCACTATCTGCAATCCATTTTCAAACCTGGACTATGAGCTTAAGAAAAGAAAATGTTTCAAAAGCTTTTGTCACTTTTCACAACAACAGCAGTAGATTTGGAAATCGACCAGTCTTATCTGACTTTTACATAGCTCTAACACAGAGTTTATTGGAAGTCTACTTTGCTTTACCTTGGTTTGTAATACATGAAACATTTTTGGCCCAACAACCTCAAGAAGTTTCAATTCTTGGCATTCTTTTAAGCAAAATTTTCCAGGGAAAATTGTGATAAATGAAATTTGCATTTGGCACATGTATGCAACCCCTATAAATTCCTTCCTTCCCTCACTCACTCCAGAGCACCTGGATCTTTAATTCATCAAGCTCTTTTCAATTGATACATTATTCATGTAGAGATTGAGGGTCTAATTTTGTCAACAGAATATGGTGCAGGAGTCTTTGAATAAAACAAGACAAACGGTTTGTTGCAAGATGGAGAACTTTAGGAATAATCCAAAAAGAGGCAATTGCTCAGTCTTCATGATCCTCTGCTCTGTTCCATACTATTTATTCTGACCTCATCTCCTGCTCCTCCTCACCCCGTGTAAACCCAAATGAAAATAAACCTTCAGACTCATCATATATCCTCAGCAAAATCTCCCTCATCTGCAACTTGGATTATGAGTATTCCATTCACCTTCCTTCCATAACTGAAACCTGGCTTTCCCCTGAGGATACTCCTTAACCCACAGCCCTATTAAATATTACCCTCTCCCAACACATGCACACTGGGTCTGAAGAAAGGTAGTTACATGCCTTTCTTGCACGTCATTGCAACTTCTAACCTTTTTTTTTCCTTGTAGCTCCCTAAAATCATCCAGCTTTCATTCTCAGATCATCTGATTATACCAGTTTCTATCTGTCCTTGTTACTGTCATCTAAAGACCCCAGGGACAATCCTCTTCATTGCTTCATTTAGTTCATGGCTGACTGTCATTTCTCCAAAATTTGGGGTGATTTCAATACTCACAGGAAAGGATTTTTCCAAGTCCTTGATCTCTGAATTTCTTGACCTCCTGCCTTCCAATGATCTTGTCCACAGCACTACCTCTGCTACTCACTTTCATTTGATATTGTCATTACCAGAAACTACTTTCCCACCAGAATCTAATTTCAAACATTACATTTTTTCACACTCCCCACTGTCTATCTTTACACCTCCATTTCCCTATTGCTTCAGTTTCAGCAATCTTTGACCTCATCGGGATCTACAATCCAGAGATTCTTTCCAGTTTTCAGTAGCCTCCCCACATTGTATTCTCACTTTTCTCCCTTCTCAGGTTAAACACCATGGCCAATGAGTGTAATTATTTTGCCTGGCCATGCCTTAAATTCAGAACCACTAACTTTAAGTTGGACCGTTAATGTTGCTTGGCAGTCACATTATTTACCCCCAGTTCCAATTACTATTCCACATTCTTAGATGGCTATTTTATTCCTCTCCTCTACCTCAAATGTCTAGACCTTCTCTCTCTCATTTAATGATTTTGATCTCTATGTCACTGAAAATATAAGAAACAATCACAAAGGAACTTCTGTAAGCTTCTACCACCACGTCCTCTCACCAATCTGTATCCACACCCACATAGCTGCCTTCTCTCCTGTTACTGTGGAATGAACTCCCTGTGTTTCTTCATGCCCTCCACAACTGTACTGGATCTCAGCTCCACTCAGTTACTCAATGATTCTCCATATTCCCTCAAGCAGCAAAAATTCCTGTAATCATAACATATGCATTTCACTTATCTTAAAAAACTAAAGAATTTTCTTGACACCACTTCCATCATTTCTCTCCTTTCTTTTATAGAAAAGTGCTGAAAAGAATTGTCAATACTCATACTCTCAAATTTCTGCCTGTCCATTATCTCTTGGACCCACTCGAATCAGGATGTCATTCAGATCACTCACCCAAACTGCTCTTGTGGGGTTCACCTATTGCTGCAAGCCACGCAGCTGAACAGGTTCCTGAGGTGGGAGGAGTGTGAGATTGAGAAATGAAAGACACAAAACAGTGGGGGCCAAGTGGATGTGAGAAGCTGGCATCTACCTCAGGCACTTGGCTTGAACACAGTTTATTTTATACCATAAGGGGAAACAGCACATTCAGAAGGTTTGCATTTCTAGGTCACTACAAACACAAAAGTTATTCTTCTACTCATAAGCCTACAGATAACACAGTTTCTTTCTACTTCTTATCCACCTTCTGGCATATTTAGTTCACCACATGATCTTGCCCAGTGGGCACCTCCTATTTTATCTCCAGACTCTCCAGGTGCACTTTGTCTACATTCTTACTGTGAACCTTGGTGCCTGATTTGCAGGGCTCCCCACATCTCCCTCTTTTTTATTTATGGTAAAAGCCTGTCAGCTATGACTGTCCCTGTCTTAGGTTGACCCCCTCTGGGACCCTTACCCATCATTGACTACCAGTCGGGGAGAACAAGAAACTTGTCCCAGGCAGCTCCTTTTCTAGAGAGCTGTTCACATGTTATTGTGCCATGAGGCCTTTTGAGTCAGACATAACTGGGTGATTTCTCTTTTTAATACGGTGTGTCTGCTGTTGTAAATGTGCACAAATTATGGGCAGTAGGCACCAGAGAAGTAGAAAAGACAGGCCAAAGCCAACAAATACAAAAATTCTAATGGAGGATGTCCCAAGGGGCAAAATTTTATAAACTGGTTAGCAGACTGTTAGCAATAGCTTCAGGATTTATTGTAGCAAGATGAGGTGTTTGGTGGGCCAGGATTTCATCACACAGGCTCTTTTAAAATAACCTAATATTTTCATGATTCCAAATTCCTTGCAAATGGAGACAGATGGCAGTCCAATTCCATTTTGTATTATTGAACAATACAGGGGTAACACAAACAAAAGTATGCCAAGGATGGCACTGTAGGTGCATCCAATATTGCTATCCTGTACTAAATATATACCTAATAATTATAACATTATCTTTTCTATTCTGGATCAGGTACAAAAGTATATGAAGCATGTTAAATTCCTGGTAACTTTATTTTCTAAGTAGTTAATAAACATGCCTATAAAATAAGGCCATAGTCTTAGCCAGGCTCAGCCAACTTACTATTCTACTATACTCTACTGTGTAGCAAAACTGAGGCTTGCATGCTAATAATGGGTCACCTATTAAACAGTCAAAATTACCAGAAATTGTACTATTAAAACCAAAATGTAGAAAACTTTATTCTGTAGTTCTGATCCACTCCCACAGCTAAAAACTAAGAAAATTTCCATCTTGGTGCACTAATCCTGAATGAAACCAATGCGCAAAGGGTGCCAGTTCACCAGGAGCATCTAACAGAACACATGAGTGCCAATTATTAAACAGCCTGAAATTTGTCTTCAAAACAAAGCTAAGTATCTATTGCAGTTTCTCTCTAAAAATACCTTAGGGAAAAATATATATATATATACTGTTCCCACAAGCTTTTAAAAAGGGGTGTCATCTTTATAAGCAGCTAACCTTGTCTACCTCTGTAATCCAATGTCCTCTGTTAAAAATGGGTATTCCAAATTTTATAATTAAGTTTGTTTCTTTCAGAGTGAACATCTTATTAACCATATGAAACCTTCATCCAACTTCATACAGAATACCAGATCCATCCTCCTCCAGTTAAAATAAGAGTTTTACACCTTGTTAGGCAATGACTACAGCCCATGGCTGGCAGGAAGCAGTTGCAGAAAAGAGATAATCTCCCTTCAGCACCCCTTTATGATTAAAGGTGTAAACTCTTTAAGGGTAAAACAACATTAATAGATGGATCCGGAGCCTGACTGTAAATCCACATGAGCACCCGTGGCCCCAGGATGACTGCAGGGAGTCCCCTACCCCAGGATTCTGCTGTCTAGAATGAAAACTTCTAAACTTCTAAAAACAAAGTCTTGGATGCTACACTAAAAATTGATACGGTAAAGTAATCAATCAAAACAACAAACAGCCATGCACCTCAAAGCTCCAACAAGAATTATGCCAAAGCTTAGCAAGTTAAGCCTCAGCATAAGGGAGGAAATGATGTGGGCTGTGGGTGGGAGGTTCTTTATCTCTTCGGAGATAACCTTAAGCTAAGCTGCCTGGCCTGACTTGTGGGTGTGGGATGGTGAGAGGCTGCAGCCCTGCCCTTGGTAACCATGGCAATGACTCCAGTTCCAGGAAATAGTTTATCAATGCAAACTCTATAAACTTTAAATATTCAGGGGAAATGCAAACCAAATGTTCTCAATGCTTATCTAGAATATATGAAGTCCATGCTAAAAGCATACCTAGGATGTGGAAGATATATGCTAATGCAAGCCTATTGAGAACTGAAACTAAAGGACCATTTGGCCTTTCCTCTCTGTATAAAAAGAACTCAAAAATCTTGTTCGGGGCTAGGGTTTGAAACAGAAAGCTCCCGAGTCCGGCCAGCTATCAATAATCCATTTTTCCATCTCAAAATCATTCCTGAATCCTGGCCTTTCTATATGCAAATAATTGAACCTAGTATCAAATTCTGCTACAACAGTACTTGGAGTGAGCATAAAGGACACTCACAGGTGATGTTCTTGAGCTGGTGGAGCCACTTAGCTTCTTTTCAGGTTTCAGTGGTATGACTCTGGATCTTCATGATCCAGTTGTGAAGATCTGCCTCAACAGTCCTGAAAGGGTGTTAGAGGAGTGGGCAGGGACATGATAGTTACCTTTTACTACTAGCAGATATCCCAAATAATTTTCCGTAGACCTGAGGGTGATTTACAATAGTCTATCAGCTCTTTCTTGCTTTTAGTATTTGCAATCCACCACTGGGTAGGGATGGCAGTCTTCAGAGTGACCAGGCTCTACTGGGTTTTGTTAGAGGTCTGCAATAATTAACAAGCTGTGCCTCAGTTTCCCCTGATATACACTGGGAAAAAGTTAAAGCCCCTCCCCTGTGTGGCACTTTCCCACAGGTTAAACAAAGGAACCCTGTAGAGACAGGAGTACAGGGAGATAGAGATCTTTACCATCTGCATATCAGAGGGAGATGGAAATCTTACTACCTCTACCTGCATATCAGAGGGAGGAGACAGAAACCTTCACTATTTACAAACCCTTTTAAACCTTACAGATCAAAAGAAACATTTTGCTCCTGCAGCATTCCAAGAAGCCATGGACTTCCTCAACCCCCACTACCTCACTTAGACCCTCAAAACCCTCCCACTAACTGTCATTCCCCCACCTGGGAAAGTTCTGTATAAATTCAAGTCCTGCCCTTCCAGGAGTGACTGAAGTCTCTCTTCAGGCCCCCACCATTCGGAGAGATTCTCAATAAACAAATTCTTTGCTTATAGTCAGTCTCTGTGTCCCAGTAAGCACGGTATTTTCTCCAACAGGTTTCAGGAGGGCCTCCTATGCTGTGCATAATTGCTTTTTCACATTGCATTTTTGGCCTCTTTTCAGAATTGTGATTAAAAACCAAGGGCTCCTTGTTTAGAATTTTGCCTTTGCCACAAACCCCACCCAAAGCCAATATTAATGCTGGCCACATCCAATTCACAGGCTAAGTTAATGTCCACCTTTTCCTTCCATTTTATTATTTAAAGCAACTTGCTGGAGGTTTTCTTACTTCCATGAAGAATTTTCCCAATTAGTACATTCAATGGTTTTAAATTTGAGCTAAGTGAGGGTTGAAAGATTTTTAGTATTTTAACAATATTACAAACTCTATTAATATGAGAAAACATTGAACTTTATCAATTACAGCAAAGAGTATTGTTTTATCTTATGTAATCAAACAACATTTAAGAATTTGATAGAGCAGCAGGGACTTTGCAGCCTGTTTTAATTGTTTGTCTATTTTAGGCTTTTAAGATAAGATGCTATTAATTGTGATGCTCCTTTTAATTTTGGGAAAAGGATTACTGGTTAACCTGATGTCATCAGTAGACTTTCAGCCACAGATTCATTTTTTCTTTTTCTTTTTTTTTTTTTAAGCAGTCAGGTTTTTATCACCATGCCACCAGACAGATGGTTGGGTTGGACTATGCACACAACCTTGGGGAAGCACTGTAAACATTCATTGTTCTTCTACAGGTAGAAGAATATGAGCTGGCTTGACTTGCCTAAGAAAATACTAAAGAAAGTCTTAGCAAGTTTTAAAACAGGGTGGTAGTGACACAGTTGGATATTAATATCTTGCAACAAACTAGCAGTATTTGGGATTGCTGTATACAGCAGTGTTGTTACTTTAATTACTGGTAAGAAGTTGTTTCTGTGACACATACATTTTTTACAATAATTAAAACCATGATTAACCATATTGTACTTTTGTTTCATATTATGCTGAAACATTGGTACATTCTCAGGAATTTTATACACACTTTAAGTATTTATATGAACTTTTTACTCATATGACTTTAATTAACAGAGGGCTAAAGAATCCTTTTAATTTTATAATATTTTTAACACTTTCAATTCAACTTCTAACATATTAAATGAACTCAACTATTTTATTACTTTAATTTTCTTTCAAGTTAAAGAACTAATCTCTTGTAACCAGTTTGAAATAAAAAGCTACTTTTCAGGGTTTGATTTTGAGAAAGCAGGTTTGAACATTATGTTCCTTTAGAAGAGATAAGACCTTTTCTTCTTCCAAGACCTAGGAAATGATAAGGTCAAAGCACAAGAAGCTATTTTGATAAGACAGACTTTCTTTGTATATTAATAATTCAGGATAAAAACTTTTTATAAACTTTTACTAAAACAGACTACTGACTTGAAAAACTTGGAGAAAGAACAAAATTTTAACTTTGCATTAGTATACTACTTGCTACTAAACCTTTTAAAGCTTTATCGATAGATCCATCAAATCTTGCTTACCTTTAACCACAAAAATGTCTTTTCCACAAATCTTTTGCACATTCTGTATTTTTTCAGGTTTAGTCCCACATTTTACCTTTCCTTAATAATCAATCATTTTATTTTAGGACAAAATTATTTTCTGTTTTCTTAATAATAAAAACACATTTTATACATCCCACATACATAAGTTACCAAAACAATTTTGGAAACTGTCTCCAGGCAAACCTCCCACAACATATAATTACCATCAACACTAAACAAACTTATTAAAATAATGAACTTTTCTTCACTTTATATACTTAGCAGCATGCAATACCAAGATCAGTCTTTTAGAAACAGGTTGGCAGCGGACAAGTTTTCCTGTTATAAAATTACCTTTTATTATTATTATCAATTCAGGTTTTGTTTAATAATGACTTTTTGGAATTAGCCATTTAAGTACCTTAAAGTTATCAGAACACCTTCTACAACTTGCTGCATGCATTTAAGCCCCATCTTGCATATGTTCATTTTTATTTTGAGTTTATGAAAATTAGCCACATAATTTTAGGACAAAGCACACTTTTTTGAACAAACTTATTAAATTTTTGTTAGCACTCCCAGAAAACTTTTACCTTTTAAAATATTCATTTAAATTTTATATCCTTCATTTTAACCTGTGGAGAAAAATAAACTGTTCATTTTAATCTTGGCAAGAACTATTCTTTACGAAAGGACTTACAGTAATTTTGTTAATCAAGACCTGCAATTTTTATCATTGTAGAGATCTTATTAACATTTAAACTTATGTATTAATATAATCACTTATTTAATTTTTGGCCATTTGAATAGAGCTCTTTTATAGAAGCTTTTATTAATTTATATTACCATCTGGAGGTATAAAATATACACCAACATTGAACAAATAGACAACCACAAAACACATACAACACACAAATAGAAACATACAGTTCACAATTGACTCATAATTCTTACTTTCTTACTTTTTTGGTACAACTGTTTTTAAGTTCTCCATCATTTCATGTCTTAGATTTTACTGTTTTTAAAGATTTCTGGAATCCATGTTGCCTGTAACATGCAAGCTTGTTCTTAGAAACACTTTTATTAGTTATCAGCAACCAGTTAAGATAACTTGAGCAACAAAAATATAGTTAAGCTTTTTATTTAGCAGTTTAGACAGATGTTAACACACATTTTTTGGATTACTACTCTTTAAGACTACACTGAGACTTGAAGTGTAGGAGTAAACTATTGGTTTAAAACTAAAAATTCCTTTTAATATCTTGATAAAATTTTGTACTAATTTTATTAATTTGGTGAAATGGGCCCAATCAGAATTACCATGGAAACAAAACAGAGCACCAATGTTGCTATGTTTTTCTCCTCTTCCAGCAGCTTACTTCTGTTAACCCTCACTAGCCCACAGCTATATTATCATGTAGACAGCAGGGGGTTTGCAGAGTTGCTGCCAGAATAGCTTCATTATCTTAGGTAACACTTTAATGGAGAGTTACCTTACAAGCCTGATTTCACTAACAAGGACTTTATTTAGCACTTTTGCCTGTGTGGGATGTTTTACTTGTTTCAAAGGCTCATAGGCTCCAGTAGCCATAAGCACTTCCAAAGTAATAGCAATATTGTGAGCCCGATTATGTTTAGCTGGAGTACTGCATTCTTCAAACCAATTACTTTTCCATAACAAATAGTGGCCTCCCATCAAGCAAGCTTTAGCTAAAACCATCCAATCTTTGAGACAAAGAGGATTTTGACTTTCTTTTGTGCTGGGTGGCTCTCCTTACATGGCACAAAGAAAGTGCAGCCTGCCCAAGAATAGTGCTGCGCACACAGAGAGCTGACACAACAAGATGATGCAATGAAAAGAAACAGATTCCTGGTGCCGCTGATAAGGATAGAAGTGGTCACAGTAGAACACATAGCAAATGGACACAGAGAGCAAACAACTGGGGGTGGGGAGTGAAGGGAGAAGGGGAGAGAAGGAAAGAAATAATAAATCTTTAAGAAAAAAAGGAGGATTTTGACTTACAAAATCTATTAAGGAGAAAGTTAGTGGGGCAGTGAGTCCATATGTGCTACAAGCAGATTTCAATTCTTTTAACAACTTACAAGGAATGGGTTCAAGCAAACCAGAAGTACATATGGGCCAGGATTTTTGGGATCAGGGTATTATATGACAGGAAAAAGAGTGAAATCAGAAATATCCTTACCCTCCACCTGGGAGGACCAGAGACAGGCTTGCAAAGAAGATAGGACAGGAGGGGACACAGCTACAGAAAACACTAGGGAAGGAGAACCCACATTAGGGAGGGAGGCACTGTTGACTTACAGAGGTGGCTTTCTGCAACACTTGTTGATCCATTAAAGACAATTGTAACAGCTGCCTCTGGATAGCTGTAGGGGAAGACTCGCAGTTGTCTTCCTCACCTTTCCTATCACTCTCTAGTTCTACTGGGGGAGCAGAAGACTGTTGTAACAAAGTCTCCTTTCCCTGCATAGCACCTCTTTCACTGTCACAAACTGAATCCAATGAATCATGAATCAAAGTTCACAGAGTAAAAGTAGTTACTGGGATATTACTCAGACGTTCAGCAGCATAGCAGTCCCTTAAGTCTTTACCCATCTTTTGCCAAATATCCCTATTACCTGTACCTTCCTCCAGAAACCAAAGACAAGTCTGCTGGACAAAATCTAAAAACTGTTCTGTTGGGTGATGACTTTGGAACCTCGGTCAGACAACAGTGCCTTTAACACTTGAACCTACTAATTGCGCTGAGAAGAACTGTGGTTCCCCATTTTTTATACCTGGCGATTCTATTCCCTTTACCAGCTGCAGCCAACAACCTCCCCTGGGATAGAATTTCACACCTGAATTGATTCCATGTTGCTCCTTTGTTGCTCCTCTGTGTATGATGTCATAAAATGAGTGCAAGGAACACACAGCAAATGAACACAAAGAACAGTCAACTGGGGGGAGGGGAGAGAAATAAATAAATCTTTATAAAAAATGAGTGCACTCCCATATAATCCAAACTCCGTGAAATGAGTGCACTCCTTCCTCCATGCCTCAGGTCCCCATTCCAGTTCCACTTGCTGTGACCCATGCAGCTGAACAGGTTCCTGAGGTAGGGGGAGTGTGAGGCTGAGAAATGAAAGACACAAAAGGCCAGGTGGACTGTGAGGAGCTTGCAACTACCTCAGGCACTTGGCTTGAACACAGACTTTATTTTATACCATAAAGGGAAACAGCACATTCAGAGGTTTGCATTTCTAGGTCAGGTCACTACAAACACAAAAGTTATTCTTCTATTCATAAGCCTACAGATAAGACAGTTTCTTACTACTTCTTATCCACACTCTGGCATATTTAGTTCAGCACATGACCTTGCCCAGTGGGCACCTCCTATTTTATCTCCAGACTCTCCAGGTGCACTTTATCTACATTCTCACTGTGACCTTGGAGCCTACTTTGCAGCCTTCCAAGACCCCACTTTGCAGGGCTCCCCACAACCAATGTCTCCATGTTACTAAATATAAGGTCAATGCTTAATGTCTTCTGACTTGAAACATCAACAGCACTTGACACAGTACTTCCCTCCCTCTTCACTTGATATGGCAGTTTTAGATTATTTTATGAATCCCAAAAAGAAAAAAAAAATATGTTTGTGAAATACTCTATTCCTCTGGTACGATACTCTGGTTCCATTTAATTTGGCTGAGATGTCTTTGAATAGATTACCTCTTAAGATTAGGCTTTTAGATTTGACTACCCCAGAGGCATCACTCAGATTGAGTACCTGCCCCCTTCCTGGGTCTGATATAAAAAGGACACTCACTCAAGAAAATACACAGGAATTATAGAACTCTGTCATTTTTGACCCTGGGGCCCCTGCAAAAGATGAGCCATTCACCTGAGAGCTTGCAGCTGACCTTGGGAAAAGAGCAGAACAGCTGAGATGGATATAGAAGGCCCAGGGAGAAATGAGCCCAATGCCAGGAGAGAGAGGAAGCTCTGAAAGACAAGCTCTTTTCCAGCCTACAGCTGAGATGGGAAAGAAGCTGGGCCCATGGAGTCTCAGAGGAAGAAGAAGCCCAGAGACAAAAGCAGAATCCCAGCAGAGATCACCCACCATCTTGCTTCAACACATGGCAACTGACATTGGTGAGAAAGTACTTCTTATGATACCTTGAGTTGGACTTTTCATGGCCTTGGGACTAAGCTTTTACCCCAATATAAATACCCTATATAAAAGCCAACAGATTTCTTGTACTTTATACTGGAAACCCTTTGGCAGACTGACACACTTTACTCATAAGAGACCACACATGTCTAGATTTCTTCGTACCTCTATATCCACTCCTTTCAGTCTCTAAATATTGGAAGGAATTCTCTTTCCTATCCATGCTCTTTCCTTTGTGAATCTCATTGTGTCTCATGGCTTGAAATACTTTCTTTGTGCTGATCACTCTCAAATTTACACTTCTGTCTCTCCCTTCTCCTTTGAACTCTAGATTTATATATCCTTTTGCCTACATGACAGATCCTTCTGGTTTTCCATAAATGCCGGCGGGTGGAGAGGAGCCTCTGGAGGCCTCTGCGACTTCTCTCAGTGGCTCCGAGGTATGGAGGGCACGCGAGACTTAGGAAGGAATCGCAGAGACAGGCTGGTGGCACAAGTCTGGTTTATTGCGGAAGGGGATACGGCTTTATAGGGTTAGGGACTGCGTGGAGAGATTTGATAGGTGCGGGTGGGTACTGCTTCCTGATAGGTGATTGTAAGCGGTTGCTAGGCAGAGGGCTGGCTGAGAGGTTCGGAATAGGGGAGGGGAAAGGGGAAGTGAGAGCTGACCGGATGTTAGGCTAGGTGGGAGATAGCGGGAGGCGCCCGTTACTGATATATCTTGCCCGGCTAGGCTGAGGGCGCTTCGCCCGTACCAGGCTGAGGGCATGGTCACCCGTTCCAGCCACCCTGAACTGCGGCTTCAGGCTGTGCACACACCTGCTGCCGCGCCGGCTTAGCAACGGTGGCTCGCACTCCCACTCATAAACATCTTAATGTATCAAAAGCTGACCTTTGTCTCTCCTGCCCTCACCTCTAAATCCTGCTCCTTCCATAGACATTCCCATCTTAGTCAACTAAAACACCATTCTTCCAATTTCTCAAGACAAACACCTTAGAATCAAGTTATTTCTCCATGTTTCACATCTTACAGACAATGGGCAATAAAAATTCTAAGGTACCTTGAGGAGGTACCTTAGAACAACATTTCAGAATCATGTTTCTTGTGGTTTGTTTAAAAAAATAATTTCCTAGACTTTCAGGTTAATAAAGGGGATAAGGGGCAGGGCAGGAGTTGATAAAAAAAAAATCTGGTATTGGAATAAGAAACGAGGATTTGCCATATTAGAGGGATTTTTTTAGTGGTGTGATCTTAATGACAGTATTAGCATTTGACCACAATGGGGAGTTGAAGAAGTGCCCTATTTCTCTTTGTGGAGTCCATGCCAAAGACCCAGACTCACAAGCGACCTAGGTTCAAAGCCCACCTTTTCAGTATAGGACCTTGGATAGTCAACTGAACCTTGATAAGCCTGCTCCTTAATTGGCTAAATATGGTACTTCGGAGGATTACAATGTATAGTGCATGCAGGTGGAATGCAGAGTATAGGCCTGGTACAGAGTAAGCTCTTCATAATTGCTAGCAGTGACTGTCATTACATTGTTTTAAAATATGACATTATTTCTCTTATTATCTCAATAGCATATGTTTATATTTTGAAAATTGAAAATACAAGAATAGTACAAAAACAAATGTAATCTTACTACTCATATTCTTTCTTTCTTTTTTTAGATTTATTTATTTATTTCTCTCCCCTTCCCCCCCCCAGTTGTCTGTTCTCTATGTCTATTCTTTGCATCATCTTCTTTGTCTGCCTCTGTTGTTGTCAGCGGCATGGGAATCTGTGTTTCTTTTTGTTGCATAACTTGTGTCAGCTCTCTGTGTGTGTGGCACCATTCCTGGGCAGGCTGCACTTTCTTTCACACTAGGTGGCTCTCCTTATGGGGTGCACTCTGTGCGCGTGGGGCTCCCCTATGCGGGAACACCCCTGTGTGACACAGCACTCCTTGCGTGCATCAGCACTGTGCATGGGCCAGCTGTACACGGGTCAAGGAGGCCCGGGGTTTGAACCAGGGACCTCTCATGTGGTAGATGGATGCCCTAACCACTGGGCCAATTCTGCTACCCTCATATTATTTCTTTTAAAAATTCAGTATTTGTTAGAAAATATATCAAAAATCATATGCTTTTTTAAGTATCCGTAAATGTTTTAGATATTTTTATGTCATTTTAATAGCAAAAAAGTCTATAAGGCCAATTCTTGGACAAGGAAAAGAGTTGGTTTCCTAGTGACTGTCTAATATAAAGATTTTCAAATAGAGTGTTTTTAAATCTATGGAATATTTTTTGTATTAATTGGAAATTAGATGTCAGTTTAGGATAAATACTATGCAGTGACAAAAATTATCTAAAGAGAACTTTCCCTATGACTCTTCCCTGAGATTTCCATGTCCTCAAAGTAGCATTGATATAGCCTATGGAGGGGAGGGGGCTGTTCATCTCCTCATAGATAACCCAACTGAACTGTGCATTTGGGACAGTGAGAACTGCAGCCATGCCCTTGGTAACCATGACAACAACTCCAGTCCCAGAGAAACAGTTTAGCAATGCAAACTCTATAAACTTTAAATATTCTGGGAAAATGCAAACCAAATGTGCTAAAAGCTTATGGAGAATGTTTGAAGTCCATGCTAAAAGCTTGCCTAGGATGTGGAAGATATATGTTAATTCAAGCTTATTAAGCACTGAAACAAAGAACACTTTGACCCTTCTTCTGTGTAAAAAGAACTCAAAAGCCTTCTTCAGGACTTGGATTTTGAATGAGAAGCTCTGCACCCAGCCAGTCATAAATAAATCCTTTTTCCTTCCCAAACCTGGCTGGTCATAAATAAATCCTTTTTCCTTCCCAAAATTATTCGTGAGTCCTCACCTTTCTATATGCAAATAATTGAACTTCTCCTGACTTCTACAATAGCATCAGTTTATTCTCTAACTGCTTAATTCAATTTTTTTCATATCAGGCAACACATATTCAAGTGCTGCAGGATGATGTTTTACCTGGCATTCTCAAAAGGCCAAGAACCAGTCTGGGTCAGAACACACACATGCATACTTCCTGTCAAGAGTACTGCTACAAATTGCCAGAACCTATATGCCAAGGGAAGAAAACACTTTTAAGTCGTTCTGATGGGTGGATTTAGTTGCAGTTATTTCAACAGAGTGCAAAGCCATTTTGGCAGGAGAATAGTATTCTTCCTCTTAGACTATTTGGCCTTTCAGTCATCCAAGTATGACTGACTCCATCCATTTTTTATTGTACCAGATCCTATTTAGATAATATGTAAGGACTGAGGTTGACTCTTGATAGTTTTCTCCCCTCCTTCCCATGTGGTGTTCTTGCTCCCCAAAGTCCCATCTGAGAAAATTATCTGACTAGGAAGCAAGCCAGCTATTTTACATTTCTCATCAATCCTAATCACAATTTAAGTCTTTGTTCTATTTCTGATGTACATTATAGCCTATCAAAATGTGAAGGGAAATTAGAAATTGAGTTCGACCCCTTCATTTCATAACTGAAAAAAAAGAGAAAGGCCCTTTTTTGGTACAATGTCATATATGATGGGGGTGTGAACCTAAGGGTGATTGAAACTGATATTATCTTATTTTTAAAATTCTACTTCAGAGTTTTTATCACACAACTTTATAATATTCCCTCTTTGCATATGAGTATTTTTAAGGGTTCCTGTTAATAGAAGATTCCATCTATGTAGAAAATTGTTCCCAAAGGAATCAGAATTAATTCAACTGGAACTGGAGGAAAGGTGGAATTTGAGATTCTTAATGTTAATTAAAAGGGGGGCATATGTTCCCAAAAGTTTGAAAAACATTTTCCTATTGACAGAGCACTAATTAAGTACTAAATGTTTAGTGGCAGGTACTCTCAGGTCAAACATATTCCCCTAGAATTGTGTAAATTCTGTGTTTTTAGATTTTATGAGTTTCCTTGTGGAGTTTCCCATTCAATTGAGTTAGAGTTTACAGATCTTAGGAGCAGCTAAAATGACAGACATCAGTAATTATCTGAAAATATTTTGAGTATAAACAACTACTTACTAATTATTTTGGTGAAATAAATATTCTTTTGAAATAAGAATGATGTGGGCTATGGGTGGGAGGCTCTTTGTCTCTTTAGAGATAACCTAAACTATCTGTGACTTGTGGGTGTGGGATGATAAAAGGTTGTAGTACTGTCCTTGGTGACCATGGCAAGGACTCCAGTCCAAGGAAACAGTTTAACAATGCAAGGTCTATAAAGTTTAAGTATTAAGGGAAATGCAAACAAAATATACTAAAAGCTTATCTAGAATGCCTGAGGTCCATGCTAAAAGCTTACCTAAGATATGGAAGATATATATGCTAATTCAAGCCTATTGAGAACTGAAAAAAAAAGACCATTTGGCCTTTCCTCTTTGTATAATAGGGACTCAAAAATCTTGTTCTGGGCTAGGGATTGAAACAGAAAGCTACCGAGTCCAGCCAGCTGTGAATAAACCATTTTTCCTTCTCAAAATCATTCCTGAATCCTGGCCTCTCTATACACAAATAATTGAACCTCTCTCAAATTCTACAACATTTTTGGCAACCATGAAGGGACAGCAAATGAAGGCCAGAAATGGTAGCATTTTGCTGCCCCTTCCAAATCCCTAAGAAAGCCGGGAGGACTTGGGTGAACCCCAAATCTGGGCAGCTTAGGATTAAATTTAATCCAGAAAAGAGGTGGGATCCACCAGAATCTTCCTGACAAAAATCGAGGACAATGGAAGGTCTGAAGAGAAAGATTCTGGGAACAGAAACGAACTCCAAACATGGAAGAAGGTAAGACTCCCTGGGTGAGCACAGTCTGGAAAGCCCTAGCTTTAATTGCTAGGAAGGGGAGACTGATCACCTCCCCAGAGAACCCTAGTAGCCCCAGAAAATTGGGGGGAAGCTGTTCTCTCTAGGTCTGGAATAAGCAGAAAAACCGGGAAAAAGCCCTGGTGTTTTAGGTTTGTCTAACTGCATGTTAGAATCTGGTACTGGTCTTATATCCACTAAAAGAGTGGAGGCTTAATTTTAATAAAAAGGGTTGTTTATAGGTTCAAGTCCTAACATCCTGGAAATTGGTCTAGAGTAAAAAAAAAAAAAAAAAAACTTGGTTACAGGAAAATGGATCAGCTTTTCTAGTGGAACTTGGTCTGGGTGTAAAATTAAACAGTGTCAAAAGTCTAGCTGAACTCTTTTGCTATGGTGCTAAATTGTGAAAAAATTTGCTTAATACCAAATGTTAAGTGTTCTAAGGTTTGTGATGACTGTGGGGGCAGCCATGCTGAAAAAAAATATATATATAGAACTTGCGGGTCAGATTAGTGAACTTTGTGCTTCTGTCTGTGTCAGCTCAATGCTAGTTTTGGAGTTGTGTCATTATGTAAAGTAGAATTCAGTGGAGCTAGAACCCTCCCTTGCCATTGGCAAGGGGGTGAAATGTTTATGGGGCAAAACTGAGGAGTCTGAATGTTTGCAGAGTCTAGATGTTTGTGCATGCTCTGCTGTCTTGTCTCTGGTCTTTGCCAGGGCTTGGAGGCCATCTGTGTCCACACCACATACCCAAGTTTGTCAGAGCTGCCCCAGTCAGGGTGGCTGGGTCCCTGGGAGAGTTGCCAAATTTGAGTAGGTTCTATCTGCCCATTTTGGCCTGAAAGCTGGAAAGGGAGGAGCGGCTTGCCCGTTTTCAGTGAGTTCACACCTTCTATTCATAAGCCTCATTCCTATTTGATTGTTGTGCACCCGACTGCCTAGAAGAGGGGGCAGTGAAGAGGGTGAAAAAAGCAGAATCAAAATAAATGCAGTAAAGTTCCCTCCATAGAGTGTCAAAGCCAAAATATGTTTGCATTCTGCCCAGGTTCATAGACGGTATTGTAGGAACTTTAAGTAAGAGAATGTGCTCTGTGAAGGTAAAATTTGTCTTAAAAGTATAAATAATTATAAAAGTTTAACAAAGTATTGTTTAAATTAAAATATTTAAATGGCTAATTGCAGAAAGTCATTGTTAAACAAAAATTGAATTAATAATAATAATAAAAAGTAATTTTATAACAAGAATTTGTCGGCAGCCAGCCTTCCCTGCCAAGTTGCTTCCAAAAAACCTGTTTCTGGTATTACATGCTACTAAGTATTTAAAGTGAAGAAAAGTTCATTATTTTAACAAGCTTGTTTAATATTAATGGCAATTATATGTTGTAAGACGTTTGCCTGGTAAATTAGTATGTGGGATATATGGAATGTGTTTTTATTGTTCAGGAAACAGAAGATGATTTTGTCCTAAGATAAAATAATTGATTATTGGAAAGAGTAGAGTGTGGGACAAAACCTGAATGAATACTGAAAGTGTAGAAGGTTTGTGGAAGGAAAATTTTATGATGAAAATTAAGTAAAATCAATATACAAAGAAAATCTGTTTTATCAAAATAGCTTCTTGTGCTTTAACCTCATTTCCTCAGTGTTTGAAGAAGAAAGAGTCTTATCTCTTTTAAAAGAACATTATGTTCTAGAAATCAAATCCTGAAAAGTAGCTTTTTATTTCAAACTAACTGCAAGAGATTTATTCTTTTACTTTAAAAGAAAAATTAAAGTAATGGTTAAGTTCATTTAATATGTTATAAGTCGAATAAAAGGTGTTTAATAGTGTTATAAAATTTACAGGTTTTTAAAAAATTAATAAAAACTGTAACTAGGAGTTAAAATCATTTATAAATGCATTTATATTATAAAACAGTAGAAAGATAATAACTGAAATTATAGCTGAGTGAATTTAGTCTGAAACTATTATTTAAGCGTAAATTCTAAACTAACCTTTCCTTTGTTTATGGCTACCTCAAGCCTAACCTCACCCCTTGCCTTTGACTATGTTTTTTTCATAATAGCTTCTGCCCCTACAGGCCAGAGAAGAGCTGGGACATCACTGTCTCCTGTCCTGGTATTAGTAACCCTTTCTCTCATGAATTCAAGTGTAAACAAAATAAATTGCTGCCTGATGGAATAAAGTTAAATGACCACTGGAATTTTATTATCTCCAAAAAAAAAAAAAAAAAGGGGTGGGTGAGGGGGAGAAGTCTCCTGCCTTGATGGTCAGTGTTCCTAAGAGTGGCAATTCATGAGAGAAACCAGTCTGTCTCCCTGAGGCATATATTTATAAATATATATAAAATTAATCTTGCTGCTTATCCAAAATTCTGGTCATTTCAAAGTAAAATATAAAGTTCTGAAACAAAATAGTGCTAAAGCATGGAGAATATTTAGTTACAATCCATTAATTAAGAAAGAAAATTCTTGTGTAAAACTTTATGGTCATAGTTTAAAACTGCACAGTCATAGTACAAATTAAGAAAAGTTTCAGGAGTCTTTGAAATGTTTTGCAGTCGCACTTGTTTTGTAAAAATTAGAAGTTTAAAGTAACTAAAGTTATGTTTTTATGTCAAACTATTCATGTCTGCCTATTTGCTCAAATTGTTGAAATTAAATATGCAGATATATAAGTAATATATATTTCTAGACCCCAAATTAAGCTAAACAGTATATAAAATAATGCAAATTATAAGTAACATCAATGAGTTGGGTTTCTGTGTATCTTTGTGTCTGCCCATTTGCTCAGTGTCTGTCTTCATACATCAGAATAATAATATCAAATTAACAAATGAAAATACTTAAAAGAGCACTATTCAAATTGTTAAAAATTAAATATGCCATTATATATGTAAATAAATACTCTTAAAGCCCAAATTAAACTAAGCAGGATGAAAAAGTCATATAGAAATCTGATTATAGAAACAATTGGGAAATGTTAGAAATAAATCTTCTTCTGGAAGAAAATAAGGCTCACGCGATTGTGGAGAAGAGAAGAATTTATTTTCAATCTTGCAAGAAGGGGCGCACAACCAGAAAACATGGCCGGCGCCCCGAACAAAGAAAAATGACACAATTTATACCCCTAAGCCTAGCACGCAAGCCTTTCCTGTTTCTCCATAGATTGGATACTTCAGAAGTTACAACCTATCTGAGAAGATCTAACTTTCCCGCACAAAAGTTTGTGATTAACTGCTTCGCTCATCACATTCTAACCATTTTTGTTTTTACCTGCTCCCCTTTGCCAAATAAGGAATGGAATGTGGTGCTGAATTGGTATTGGCTTAGCTCTTTCTGGGGCATCTTCCTTTTTTCTTTTTACTCCCTATAGGACTGGCTTAAGCTGGTTTCCTTTGTTGCTGTTTAACCCAGGAGTGGGAGACTGAGGCAGTAGGCTGCCAGGTTACATACCTTTATGTGAAAACTAAACTAATCTTTGTTTCTTACAATTGCTTCTCTTTCTTTTTAAATTCTTTTTAGTTTTCACATTTCCATTCTTCAAATTTTCTAAGTGCTATCTCACACTCTTCATCACAAGAATCTCTTTCTTAAAGGGGGTACAGATTGTTTTGCCTACACTGTGTGGGCATTTGTTTGGTTAGGGCAGTTTCAATGAGTTTTTTAACTAGCCCTCAGGCACATGGAATCCGACTATGGTAATGAGATAATGAGGGAAGTTAAGACAGACAGTGCAACCCCTTTCCATTTTCCAAACCAATTTTCAAGCCATTTTGTGAGTGAATTCCTAATGCCAGAATTCTCTGCTAATTCCTCAGATAAGGCTGTTAGGCCTTGTAAAGCTTTAGTGATAGTTCCGTCAGGGACAGTGTTATTGGGGATGAATGTACAGCAACTACCTCCAATCATAACACAGACTCCCCCTTTCTCAGCTAGCATCATATTTAAGGCCATTCTATTTTCCCATGCCATTCTGCTAGTAGCATCTAATTGTTCTGCAATTCCTTTAACTGCATTCCTGGTGTAATTAATAAATCTCTGTTGGTTATAATAGATATAATTAATCCAGTCCACATTTTTATTAATGGTGACCCACCAGAACAAGAATGATTCAAACCTAGCTGCTATCTGATTTCTATCCATAAACTCATCTGGGAATCCTCGGGGAACTCCTATATTGTCTAAACAGATCTGGTTATCAAAAGAACCAAGTAAACTCCTTTTCTCTCTCCCTCCCTGGGATGATATTCTCACTTCTTTTTCAAATGCCAGGGTGAATGGGATAGCCAATTGGACCAGAGCACAGGTTCCACCCCACCTCTCAGGCAGTATTGGTCAGAGAACACCCTTTCCACGGTACTACCACAGGTCCGCTTGAGGTCTGACTAAACTGGAGAAATTGTTAGTATGATCACTGCTTACATTCTACACTTGTGTATATGAGATCATAGTTCCAAGGTCTTGGAATCCTTTCCCCTGTCTAGAGAGACAAGCAGAGTGATTCTCTGGGCCCAGACACGAGGCAGGTATGGCCTTGATGTTTCCGTTTTTGACTGGTGGGAAGAGAGAGGACAACGTACTACAATTGTCACCAGGAGTAGCATTTTGAAAGAGGAGTATCATACACTTAAACTCCTTTTTTTGCTTTTTCATACCGAGTGGAAAGGGTACAATATGAGCTGTGGGGTGGCCTGTTGCACAAGCATAACTGTTGCTTTTGTTTAGACTCTGAACCGTATATTTGATCCATTCTACCCAGGCATTTATGTCCCCATATCCTGTCTCTATTTCTATAGTTTTCTTTAAATCTTTTGCCTTAAGTATCCAAACTGCTTTGGGATCATTTTGAATTGGGGAACTGGCCTTTGGTGGGTTTTCCTGTGGTATTTCTGAAGAGTTGGCTGGAGAGGGCGTTGTCAATGTTATATCTACAGGGGGAGGAAGGACTCGGATATGGAACCTCCCCAGAGGTTCTTTACCTGTAACATCTGCTCCAATTTCATAGACTCTATCCACTTGGTCCCTGCCGCTGCTCCTAGTTTTTACATTGTCTGCTTTCTTAATAGTTATTACTACTGGATTGCACTGAAGACTTTTGCAGTCTGGTGGGGTATTACCTTTATAAAAGTTTATCTTACTCTTTAATGGCCTTGAAATCGGTGAGACCCATCCCATATTTATGGTCCATCCCTTATACTAGGTAGTCCACAATACATCATCCCAGGAGGGGCAAGGGGGGGCTCGACTGTAGCCATTCCCCACTGGCTCTGGGCATAGGTATTTATTTTCCCCACTCAGCCATCACTGGTGCTCTAAATTCCCACAGTCTATTACTTGGCAGGCATCAAACTGCACCGTCTGGGACTCCAGACCTTCAGTCACATTTATAACTAACTTGATGGGGCTATATGCTTCTAGGGTTTGAAACATCATGGCTAGTAAGATTATTTTCACCTGTAACTAAAAATCTGAATTTTTCCTTTGGTGTTCTGATAGGACTAGGGCCATTGTTGACTAGGACAATACACAGCTCAGCCTCCTCCCCCTCCCCCCCCCCCCCCAGTTATTGTTTTCTCAGTATAATCTTTAAGGGATCTGGGGATAAAATTATTTTCCAAGACTCAGATGAAGTTGTTGAGTACTTATTGTCCAGTTTAGGTACTGGTCCCTTTACTTGGGTGTAATGAGTCCAACCTTTTTCTGCCGTTTGGACTGCTGTTTCAGTTGCCAGCAAGACTTGATAGGGTCCTTCCCAGGTTGGTTGGAGTTTGGACTCTTTCCACGACTTGATTAGGATCCAGCTGCCAGGTTGGTGTTGGTGGACTGCAAATTCAAGAGACAGAGTCTGAGCCAGCAAACCCCGATGTCTGAGGGGTGACAAAGTAGAAGACAGGGCCAGTATTTAATTTTGAAGAAAGAGATCCTTTGACTCAAAGGAGGGGAGTTCTCCAGACTTCCTAGGGAAGGGCAGGCCAAAAAGCATTTCATAGGGAGAAATTCCCAGTTCCCTCCTAGGGGCAGTTTGGATCCTTAACAGAGCTATATGTAAACATTTAGCCCATGGTAATTTGGTTTCTAAGACCAACTTCGACAGATTTTTTTTTAAGGTTTGATTCATTCTTTTCACTGTCCCTGAGGATGGTGGGTGCCAGGGTGTATGGAAATTCCATGTGATATCTAGACCCTGCATAATATTTTGCAACACTCTGGATATAAAGTGACTACCATTGTCTGAATCTATGTTTTTTACTAACCCGTACTGGGGAATGAGTTGTTCAAGGATTATTTTTGAAGTCCCTGATGCTGTAGCTGAAGCAAGAGGGTATCCTTCTACCCACCCTGTCAGGTGATCCACAATAACCAGAATATACTTTAATCCTCCTACAGGGGGCATTTCAGTATAATCAACCTGAATGCTCAGGAATGGTCTGAGGCCAGGCTCCCGCCCCCTGGCACTTGCTTTCTTAAAACTTTCTTATTAACTTTCTGACAGATTATGCATCGTTCACTTATTTGTTTGGCTATAGTATAAAGGCCCATACACCTAAAATGCTTGAGGACCAGGTCACACATGGCCTGTATTCCCCAGTGACTCCCTCGGTGCAAAACCACTAATACTTCCCTCATTATTTGCTTATTCAACATCTGCCAGCCATCTGGGAGGAGCCACTTCCCTTGGCTATCTAAGGTTACCCCCAGTTGTTCTAGTTCTCTTACTTCCTTTTCAGAGAATACAGGGATTCCAATCTCTTTGGGGATTGAGGGTATCAGGACCATTAGTTCCAGAGGGGAACAGAGGGAAGCCTCTTTGGCCTTTCATCTGCCAATCTGTTGCCTTTTGCTTTAAAAGTGTGACACTTCTGATGCCCATTTACATGTGCCACAGATATTTCCCTTGGTAAAAACAGATTGGCTAACACTTGTTTTACCAATTCCACATGGACTAATTCATTCCCTCTGCTATTGATCAATCCCCTTTCTTCCCAAATTTTTCCAAAGATGTGGATCACACCAAAGGCATATTTAGAATCTGTGTAGACTGTACTATCTTTTTCTTCTAACAATTTAAGGGCTTGATTTAATGCATACAGCTCACAAGTTTGAGCTGACCAATCATTGGGCAGTCGGCCAGCTTCTTTCACTTCACAAGTTAGTCCATCAACAACAGCATAGCCATTATGCCTTTTTCCTTCCAGGACCCTAGAAGACCCATCTATAAACACTTTTTCCCCTGAATGTAAGGGAAGATTCCCTAGGTCAGTCCAGACTCGGGTTTGGCATTCAATTAAGTTGAGACAATCGTGTTCAGGAGTTTCTACTTGGTTGGGACCTTTCCAAAGGAAAGAAGCTGGGTTCAGACTATGATCAATTGTCAGTATTAAATCATCTTTTTCCATTAGAATAGCCTCATATTTCAGAATTCGGGAATCTATTAACCATCTTCCTGCTTTTTGAGACAAAATAGTCCTGACCTGATGAGGGGTGCTAACAATTAAGACCCCTCCAAAGGTCAGTTTCCTGCTTTCTTCTACTAAGAGAGCAGTTGCTGCCATGGCCTGAACACACCCTGACCATTCCCTGGAGACAGGATCCAGGATTCTGGAAAGGAAGGCCACAGGCTTCCTTTGGCCTCCCCAGATCTGGGTTAGGACTCCCAAGGCTGTCCCCTTATCTACTGTCACAAACAGATGGAAAGGCTTCTTGAGAGAGGGAAGGGCTAGAATGGGGGCTTGCATCAATGCCTGCTTGAGCCCCTCTAAGGCCTTTACTTCCTCCTCCTTCCATTCTAACTTGTCAGGCTCCTCCTCCAGCAGTTTTTGGTATAACCCTTTGGTTTGGGATGCATAATAATCTATCCATAATCTACAATATCCCACCAATCCGAAAAATCTTCTTAGTTCTCTTTTTGTCCATGGAAGAGGTCATTCAGTAATGGCCTGAATTCTTTCTGGATTGATCTTCCTCCTTCCCTCACTAATGAGATGACCCAGGTATCTGACTTCCTTTTCTACAAATTGTAGCTTACCTTTTGAAACTCTTAGCCCTTGATCCCCCAGGAAATTCAATAAGTGCTTTGTGGTTCCGACCACTATCTGCCTTTCTTCACCTGATAATAGCATATCATCTACATATTGTAAAAGGGAAATTTCAGGTGGGACTGCAAATTTCTCCAATACTTTTTCCAGTTCTTGCCCAAAGAGGTTGGGGGATTCTGTGAAGCCTTGGGGTAAAACTGTCCACCTATTCTGCTGTTTTCTTCCTGTAAAGGGATCCTCCCATTCAAAGGCAAACAAGTCTCTACTCTCTGGGTCAAGGGAACAGGTTCAAAAGGCATCTTTTAGATCTATTACACTAAATTATTTATGATGGCAGGAGATCTTACTAATGAGAGTGTATGGATTTGGGACTACTGGGTGTCAAACCTGAATGATTTGATTAATGGCCCTTAGATCCTGTACCAGCCTCCAACTACCGTCTGATTTCTGAACAGGCAAGATAGGAGAATTGAAGGGAGACATGCAGGGCTCCAAGAGCCCATCCCAAAGGAGGCTTTCGATGATGGCTTGAAGTCCCTGCCTCCCCTTAAGGGGTATGGGATGTTGTCTTTGACAAATAATTTCCCCTTCCTTTTTCAACTTGATTTTAATAGGGCATACCTGCAAACCCCCTCTATTCCCTTCTCTTACCCACACTTCCTCTCTGATATCTTTTTCATCTTCTTCAGTGAGCATGGCTAAGACTACTTCTATCTGCCCATCCCTTACTTCCAAATCCAAACCCATGAATACTATTAAGTCCCTTCCCAACAAGTTAGTTCTAGCTTCTGGTATGTACAACAAAGGGCTTACAATTCAATTGTCTGCCCAACATATATCAGTGGGAGAAAGAATGGGTACCTCAAATCTTTCTCCTTTTACCCCTGAGACTGTAAGGGAACTTCCAGAGAATATGGTCCCTCTGGGGAGATGAGTCACAGAGGATCGGGCTGCGCCAGTGTCCACTAGAAATGTAATTTCTTCCTGATATGGGCCCACCCTTAGATTTACTAAAGGCTCCTGGTGGACTTTAGAAGTAAGGAGCCTCAGACCCCCCTAATCCTCAAAATTCATGAGGGGAATTACCTGACTCTCTTTCTTTAAACTTTGGCATTCCCTTTTGAAATGACCAGGCCTCAATGATACCACAATGATACCACAATGATAGCACCCTGTAGAGCCTTGCCTTCTCCTTGTCCCCTTATCTAAATAGGCCCATTTTGCTTCTTTATCTTGCCTCTGCCTGTCCCCTCCCTCACTCATCTCTAGTCTTTTCCTAACCACTTGGTCGACTGTGCTAATCTTAACCTTTGCTTTCTGTTTCTGTTTTTCCTCCTCTCTCCTTACAAACACTTTCTGGGACTCTCTCAATAACTCTTCCAATGGCTTATCCATCCATCCTTCTATTTTCTGAATCTTCTTCTGAATGTCAGGCCAAGACCCCTTCACATAGGTGACTTTTAACATTCCCTGAGCCATAGGATCATCAGGGTCTATCCCTGAATATTTCCTCACTTGGTCTCTCAATCATTGCAGGTAAGCAGAGGGAGTTTCATCCTTCTCCTGGGCTACTTCAAAGGCCTTACTCAAGTTTTGAGATTTGGGTACAGCCAATTTGATCCCCTGTATAATGAGGTTTCTAAAATCTTTCATATGTGCTCTGTCCCCCAGGTTATTATTATCCCAATTAGGGTCTGTGTTTGGGAACTTCTGTTCTGCTGCTATTACCCTCTGTTCAGGTGGATACTGCCTTTTCCACTCCTTCATAGCTGCCCTCTGCACCATTCCTCTTTCTTCTCCCGTGAAGAGGATATTCAGTATGGACATAAGTTCAGGCCAGGTGTATAAACTAGGACCTAGGAATTGATCTACTTGTTCAGTCAGCCCCACTGGATCTTCCATTAGAGATTTCATCTCCTTTTTGAAGTTTCTTACTTCAGTACTTGTCTGTGGGGCATTTACATAGCCAATCTCCCCTGGCCCCATTGGTACTTCTCTCAGTGGATACAAAGGCTCAATGGAGTTTTGTTCTTTCACTCCCTTTTCCTCAGATGTTCTGGGGAATGGAAAATTTTGTATATCTCTCTTACACTGTTCTAATTCTTTCCTCAGCTGTTGGTGGGTTGTAACCAGTGGGGCTGTTGGCCCCGCTTGATTCTCCGGTTCCCCAGGGCTTACAGTGGCTTCTATCATGCCCTCCAAATCTAATGGCCCTTCTCCTGGGAGGGGAGGGGCAACATAAGGAGGAGGGAGATTATACAGGGGGTCCCAGGGTTTAGTTTCTACAGCTTTTGTTTCTGCAGCCTTAGTTTCTGCAAGCTTAGTCTTGGGGCCTGGATTTTTAGCTTTCATAGGATAGAAAGTGACCCCCTTTCCCTTTAACCAGCACATGGTATAGTCAGACTCTTCTTTGGAGAAGGGTGTTTTTCCATTAACATACAGTACAAGCTCAGCACAAAGCCAATCCTCATCTGCCCTGTATTTTGGCCAGAATACATCAGGCAGTAAAATACTTTCCTTGGTCCAGATACAACAGCAGTATTTAGCCATTTTCTGCTTGTCTTTTTCCTTGGTCCGATTACTATCGGTCCAATGCTTTAACATCCTCCCTAGTGGACTATTTGGAGGAATGTCTCCGAGGGATCCTACAGATACCCTCTTCCCCTTTTTCCCAGTCGACTGACTGCCTCTATTTCCCATTCTGAATCTTGTCTGAGGCTCTTTCTTTTGAATCTTTTGCTTTGTCCATCTCCGGCCCTTTCCCTCACAGGAGAAGGGAAATGTGAATTGGGACTCTGTACTCACTCACACTGTATGTCATGCATCTCATGCACACACAGTGAACCTCAGACTCATCAGAATTCTTGACCACCAAGGTAATATTTAATAGTCTTTGTTCTACCTTGGTCCATGCATGGAGTCACCAGGTCAACAAAAGGCAGATTTTCCCTTCCCTTTTTCTCATCCACAAGCAGCAGATCTAAGTGTCTGTTCTCAGGCCTCCTGGTTGCCAGAGGTGAGGCCCCTGCTGGCGGAGTCCAAGACCACTTAAACAGCGGGGTGTGCCTCCCTGTCGTTCACCCAAGGGGTCCGCTCCCTGAAGCCTCAGAATCCTCGACGAGCCCCCATGGCTGTTAGAAATAAATCTTCTTCTTCTGGAAGAAAATAAGGCTCACCCGATTGTGGAGAAGAAAAGAATTTATTTTCAATCTTGCAAGAAGGGGTGCACAACCAGAAAACATGGCCGGTGCTCTGAACAAAGAAAAATGACACAATTTATACCCCTAAGCCTAGCACGCAAGCCCTTCCTTTGTTTCTCCATAGATTGGATACTTCAGAAGTTACAACCTATCTGAGAAGATCTAACTTTCCCGCACAAAAGTTTGTGATTAACTGCTTCCCTCATCACATTCTAACCATTTTTGTTTTTACCTGCTCCCCTTTGCCAAATAAGGAATGGAATGTGGTGCTGAATTGGTATTGGCTTAGCTCTTTCTGGGGCATCTTCCTTTTTACTTTTTACTCCCTATAGGACTGGCTTAAGCTGGTTTCTTTTGTTGCTGTTTAACCCGGGAGTGGGAGTCTGAGGCAGTAGACTGCCAGGTTACATTCCTTTATGTGAACACTAAACTAATCTTTGTTTCTTACAGAAAGGGCCTCCTCTTTGCAAGAGCTTTAAAGGCAAGACTAGCTGTGGTAGATTAAACCTATCTACTAGGCTAGGGAATTAAGAATCAGTTCGCCCTGTAATTTCCCAGTTTAAACCTTTTGTCAGCTATAAAATGTAAAAAAAAACAAAAATTAGGTTAATTTTCACATAAGGGGAAAAAATACTGGTTGGTGTAACCTAGTGGCCTGCTGCCTCAGTCTCCTACTCCCAGGTTAGACAGCAGCAGAAGAGACCAGCTTAGGCCAGTCCTATGGGCAGTGGAAGGATGCCCAAGAAGGAGCTAGGTCAGTGCCATTTCAGCACTAAATTCTATTCCTTATTTAACAAAGGGGAGCAAGTAAAAATGAAAATGGTTAAAATGTAATAAAGGAAGCAGTTAAATCACAAACTTTTGCACGGGAAAGTTAAATCTCCTCAAATAAGCTGTAACTTCTAAAGTATCCAATCTATAAAGAAACAGGAAGAGCTTGCGTGCTAGGCTTAAAGGTATAAATCGTGTCATTTTTCTTTGTTCAGGGCACCAGCCATATCTGACTCTGTAACCCTTCTTGCAAGATTGAGAATAAATTCTTTTCTTCTCCACAATCTGGTGAGCCTTATTTTCTTCCAGAAGATTTCTTTCCAACAAAATAAAGGTAATTAGTGGCTCTATTAACAAATTTCAGTAAGTAATAAAAGTCCATAAAAACTATGATAAGATCTTTCCTGGATTATGATTAAACAAATTAAGTAATTGTGTAATGTGTTTTAAAACCTGGTAGTCAGTATGCTTTTAAATTATTCATTTTCATAACTTAAACAAAGAAAAAAAGTTTTTAGCTTCCTGTAAGGAAAAAAGAAAACATTCCTTGCTTAAACTATAATGGTTTCAAATTTATTTAACTTGAATGTAATCTCCCATAGTTAATTTATAAACTAAATTAACATTATATGTACAAAATCTTTAGAGTAATAAAATTATAAGTTCACATTAGTGAAATTAGGCTAAAAATATTGTAGATATGCTCTCTTAGATAGAGTAAATTTCTTTAGTTGGTAATTGTAATTTAATAAGTTTATTTAAACATGATGTGGCAAGACAATGTGGTTATAGTCAAGTATAAAGAGTTTGTAAAACATCTTCCAAACTAAAAATGTTTAAATAGTTCTAGTTCTAAAAGTCATTGTTAACTAAAACTTAGATTAGTATTAGTTGCAAAAAAATAGCTTCATAATAATAAAATGTGTCTGAAGGCCACTGCAAGGTACATATTTAAGTAAATAGTAATAAAAAGCTACCTTGATTCTATTGAAAATATTCTGTTTTCATTTTAACAATGAAAAATAATTTTTTTCCTTTATTACTAAAGTAAAGTACCTACTGTTATCTTCATGGTAAAATTGTGTAAGTAAACAGTCATTTGATATATGATGTGTTGCATTAAATTGTTTAAAATAGAATACTGGAAAATCTCTGTAGGATCAATGATGTTGCCACTTGCTCGCTGCGTGAAGAACATGCTAAGTGGAGCCATGATACCAGGATACTGTAAGTAAAACTTAAACACAATTGGCATTATGGCCTGCTCTCATGGAGAGATAACATGTAAAGTATTACAAACCTGAAACTTAAAACTAATAATTGCAACTCTGAATCCTTATGCATTAAGTAATACATTAGTTAATATTAAGTGCTGTACTCTTATCCTGTACTAAATATATGTCTAATAATTATAACGTTTTCTTTTCTATTTTGGATCAAGTGCAAGAGTATATTGGACATGTTAAATTCCTAGTAAATTCATTTTGTAAACAGTTAATAAACATGTCTATAGAATAAGGTGGCATTCCCAGCCAGGCTCAGTCAACTTACTATATTCTGCTGTACTCTACTGTGTAGCAAAAGTGAGGCTTGCTTGCTAATGGTGAGTCACCTATTGAACAAGTCAAAATTGCTAGAGATTGTACAATTAAAACCAAGGTGTAAAAAACCTTTATTCTGTAGTTCTGATCACTCCCACAGCTGAAAACTAAGAAAATTTCCAACTTAGTGTTCTAATCTTGAATGAAGCCAGTTGCCCAAGGAGTGCCAGTTCACCAGGAGCAACTGACAGAGCAAATGAGTGCCAATCATTAAACAGCTTGGAATGTGTCTTCAGACAAAGCTAAGTGTCTGTTGCAATTTCTCTCTAAAGATAAATAACTTAAAAAAGAAAACGTATGCTGTTCCCATCAGCTTTTAAAAAGGAGTGCCATCTTTATAGGCACCTAACCTTGTCTACATCTGTAATCCAATGTCCTCTTTTAAAAACGGGTATTCCAAATTTTTAATTAAGTTTGTTTCTTTCAGAGCGAACATCTTATTAACCATATGAAAACTTCATCCAGCTTCATACAGAATGCTGGATCCATCTTCCTCCAGTTAAAATAAGAAGTTTACACCTTGTTAGGCAATGACTACAGTCCATGGCCAGCAGGAAGCAGTTACAGAAAAGAGATCATCTCCCTTCAGCATCTCTTTTATATTAAAGATGTAAACTCCATAAGGGTAAAACAAAATTAATAGATGGATCTGGAACCTGACTAGAAATCCACGTGAGCACTGGTGGTCCCAGAATGACTGCAGGGGGCCCCCGGCCCAGGATTTTGCTGTCCAGAATAAAAACTTCTAAACTTCTAAAAACAGTCCTGGATGCTACAATAAAGATTGATAATTAAGCAATCAAAACAACAAACAGCCATCCACCTCATAGCTCCAACAATAATTACGCCAAAACTTAGCAAGTTAAACTTTGGCAAAGGGGGGAAATGATGTGGGCTATGGGTGGGAGGCTCTTTGTCTCTTCAGAGATAACCTAAACTATCTGTGGCTTGTGGGTGTGGGCTGATAAAAGGCTGCAGTCCTGCCCTTGGTGACCATGGCAAGGATTCCAGTCCCAGGAAACAGGAATGATTTTCAGAAGGAAAAATGGTTTATTGATGGCTGGCCTAACTTGGGAGCTTTCTGTTTCAATCCCAAGCCCGGAACAAGATTTTTGAGTCCCTTTTATACAAAGAGGAAAGGCCAAATGGTCTTTTTGTTTCAGTTCTCAAAAGGCTTGAATTAGCATATATATCTTCCACATCTTAGGTAAGCTTTTAGCATGGACCTCAGGCATTCTAGATAAGCTTTTAGCATATTTTGTTTGCATTTCCCCTGAATACTTAAACTTTATAGACCTTGCATTGTTAAACTGTTTCCTGGGACTGGAATCCTCATATAATGTAACTGACCTCCTGGCTGTCCCCTGAGATAGTATGTGGCCCTTACAAACTTCTATCATAGGAAAATATTGTGCTTCAAGAGCCTGCCTAAGCTCCTCTATAGCTGTTGGAAACCTAACATGTACAGGGGAAAATTCCAAAATTATACAACAAAGCCTTGGGGAACATGGAACGAATCGGACCTCGTTCTCATAAATTGTACTTTCCCCAAATTAATCACAGTGTGGAACTCCACTGCAAAGGGCCCCTTTACTGCCCCAAATGGTTTGTACTAGATTTGTGGGAAGGTTGCATTCTGAGAACTGCCATGAAACTGGTGTGGAACTTGTATGCTTGGTACAATAAAACCCTCCTTCTTCCTCATTCCCTTAACAGAAGGGAAAGAGCTAAACCAGCCAGTATATCAAAACATAAGGGAAAAAAGGGCTGTCACTACCTGGGGAGGTGAAGAATGGCCCCCTGAGCATATAATCCAATACTATGGGCCAGCAACTTGGGCAGAGGATGGCATGTGGGGTTATCGAACCCCTATCTATATGCTAAACCGAATCATCTGCCTACAAGCTGTGGTAGAAATAATAACTAATGAAACTGCCCATGCACTAAACTTACTAGCCCAAGAGCAAACTAAATTCAGAAATGCTATCTATCAAAACCGTCTTGCCCTAGACTATCTCTTAGCAGCTGAAGGGGGAGTTTGTGGAAAATTCAATCTCTCTAACTGCTGCCTTGAATTAGATAACACTGGAAAGGTTATTGATGAAATTACAAGTGAAATAGTAAAAATTGCTCATGTCCCAGTGCAAACCTGGAATGGTTGGAATTTAAATAATCCCTTTGGAAGCTGGCAGTCAATAGTAAAGAATTTCAAGCTTCTACTGGGAATAGTTGCCTTCTTCATAGGAGCATGCACCATCCTTCCATGCCTCCTCCCTTTCATCATAAACAGAATGTGCACCCCAATAAATGGTGTAGTAAAAAAGCAAACAGCCACCCATCTCATGGCTCTATATACATACCAGTCAGTCCAGAGGAACTCAGACAATAGTGACGCCAAAGCTTAATAACTTAAGCTTAGCCTCAAAGGGGGGAATATGATATAGCCTATGCATAAATTCAAAATCGTTTCCAAGAGTACCTAGTCCCCAAAATGGCCAAATAAGTAATATAGGCCCTACAGTCTTTGAATGTTCAGAAAGGATGTAAGACAAATGTGTATTCAAAGTTGCATCCGGATATGCTAATTCAAGCTCACCTGAAATATGGGGGTACTTTAATTCAAAACTTATCTGGTACTCAGACAAACAACTAACAAGGAAAGTCATTTTCTTTCATAAAAGCACCATTTACCTCCCCACCCTTATATCTTTTCTGTATGAAAGGGAACCCAAAATTCTATTTGGGACTCGGTTTTTATTAGGACAAGAGTCCGCTGAGCCTGGCTGGTCAAAATGAACCAACTTCCTTCTCGGTACTCTTGTGTCCTGGCCTTCAATACCACGCACACCCAATTTCTCTACAACAACCTAGCTCCTTCTTGGGCATCCTTTCACTGCCCATAGAACTGACCTAAGCTGTTCTCCTCCACTGCTGTCCAACCCGGGAGTGGGAGACTGAGGCAGCAGTCTGCCAGGTTACACCAATCAACATTTTTTTAAAATGTGAAAACTAACCTAATTTTTGTATTTTTTACATTTTATGGCTGACAAAAGGTTTAAACTGGGAAATTACCGGGCAAACTGATTCTTAATTCCCTAGCCTAGTAGGTAGGTTTAATCTGCCACACCTAGTCTTGCATTTAAAGCTCTTGCAAAGAGGATGCCCTTTCCCAATTGTTTCTATAATCAGATTTCTATATGACTTTTTCATCCTGCTTAGTTTAATTTGAGCTTTAAGAATACTTACATATATAACTGCATATTTAATTTTTAACAATTTGAATAGAGCTCTTTTAAGAATTTTTATTTGTTAATTTGATATTATTATCCTGATGTATGAAGACATACACTAAGCAAATGGGCAGTCACAAAGAATTAGACACAGAAACACAACTCTTTGATATTACTTATAATTTGCATTATTTTATATACTATTTAGCTTAATTTGGGGTCCAGAAGTATATGTTAATTACATAACTGCATATTTAAACTCAACAATTCAAGCAAATAGGCAGACATGAATAGTTTGACACAAAAACTTAACTTTAGTTACTTTAAACTTCTAATATTTATAAAACAAGTGTGACTGCAAAACATTTCAAAGACTCCTGAAACTTTTCTTAATTTTCACTATGACTGTGCAGTTTTACACTATGACTATGCAGTTTTACACAAGAATTTTCTTTCTTAATTAATGGATTGTAACTAAAATGTTCTCAATGCTTTAGCACCATTTTGTTTTAGAACTTTATATTTTACTTTGACATTAACAGAATTTTGGGTAAAAAACAAGGTTAATTATATATATATTTATTGAGGCTATTTGAAGCCTCAGGGAGACAGACTGGTTTCTCTCATGAATTACTACTTTTAGGAACACTGACCATCAGGGCAGGAGACTTCTCCCCCTCCACCCCCCTTTTTGATTTTGGAGATAATAAAACTCCAGTGGTCATTTAACTTTATTCCATCAGGCAGCAATTTATTTAGTTTACACTTGAATTCATGAGAGAAAGGGTTACTAATACCAGGACAGGAGACAGTGATGTACCAGCTCTTCTCTGGCCTGCAGGGCCAGAAGCTATTATGAAATTACCATAGGCAAAGGCAAGGGGTGAGGTTAGGCTTGAAGTAACCATAAACAAAGGAAAGGTTAGTTTAGAATTTACTCTTAAATAATAGTTTCAGGCTAAATTCACGCAGCTATAATTTCAGTTATTATCTTTTCACTGTTTTATAATATAAATGCATTTATAAATGATTTTAACTCTTACAGTTTTTATTAATTTTTTTAAAAAACCTCTTAATTTTATAACACCTTTAAACACCTTTCATTCGACTTATAATGTATTAAATGAACTTAACCATTACTTTAATTTTTCTTTTAAAGTAAAAGAATAAATCTCTTGCAGTTAGTTTGAAATAAAAAGCTACTTTTAAGGATTTGATTTCTAGAACATAATGTTCCTTTCTAAAAAAAAGAGATAAGACTCTTTCTTCCTCAAACACTGAGGAAATGAGGTTAAAGCACAAGAAGCTATTTTGATAAAAGATTTTCTTTGTATATTGATTTTACTCATTTTTAATCATAAAAATTTTCCTTCCACAAACCTACAGTTTCAGTATTCATTCAGGTTTTGTCCCACACTCTACTCTTTCTAATAATCAATTCTTTTATCTTAGGACAAAATCATCTTCTGTTTCCTGAACAATAAAAACACATTCCATATATCCCACATACTAAGTTACCAGGCAAATGTCTTACAACATATAATTGCCATTAATATTAAACAAGCTTGTTAAAATAATGAACTTTTCTTCACTTTAAATACTTAGTAGCATGTAACACCAGAAACAGGTTTTTTGGAAGTAAGTTGGCAGGGGAGGCTGGCTGCCAAAGAAAAGTTTTCTTGTTATAAATTACTTTTTATTATTATTATCATTTTGTTTAATAATGACTTTCTGCAATTAGCCATTTAAATACCTTAATTTAAACAATGCTTTGTTAAACTTTTATAATTATTTATACCTTTAAGACAAATTTTGCCTTCACAGAACACATTTTCTTACTTAAAGTTACTACAATACCTTCTAAGAACCTGGGCAGAATGCAAACATATTTTGGCTTTGACACTCTATGGAGGGAACTTTACTGCATTTATTCTGATTCTGCTTTTCACCCCCTTCTCTTCACCCCCTTCTAGGCAGTCAGGTACACAAAAATCAAACAGGAATGCAGCTTATGAATAGAAGGTGTGGACTCACTGAAAGGGGCAAGCTGCTCCCCCCTTTCCAGCTTTCAGCCAAAATGGGCAGACAGAACCTACTCAAATTTGGCAAGTCTCACAGGGACCCAGCCACCCTGACTGGGGCAGCCCCAACAAACTTGGGTGCATGGCATGTACACAGATGGCCTCCAAGCCCTGGCAAAGGGGCAGACCAGAGACAAGACAGCAGAGCATGCACAAACATCTAGACTCTGCAAACATCCAGACTCCTCAGTTTTGCCCCATAATCATTTCACCCCCTTGTCAATGGCAAGGGAGGGCTCCAGCTCAACTGAATTCTACTTTACATAACCACACAACTCCAACACTAGCATTGAGCTGACACAGACAAAAGCATAAAGGTCACTAATCTGAACCACAAGTTCTATATATATATTTTCAGCATGGCTGCCCCCACAGCCATCACAAACCTTAGAACACTTAACATTTGGTATAAAGCAAATTCATTCACAATTTAGCACTATAACAAATTATTTCAGCTAGACTTTTTCCACTGTTTAACTTTACACCCAGACCAAGTTCCACTAGAAAAGCGGATCCATTTTCCTGTAACCAAGTTTTTTGTTGTGTTTTTATTTTTAAATCCAGACCAATTTCCAGGACATTAGGACTTGAACCTATGAACAACCCTTCCTATTAAAATCAAGCCTCCACTCATTTAGTGGATATAAGACTAGTACCAGATTCTAACATGCAGTTAGACAAACCCAAAATACCAGGGCTTTTCCCTGGTTTTTCTCCTTTTCCCAGGCCTGGAGAGAACAGCATCCCCCCAATTTTCTGGGGCTACTAGGATTCTCTCGGGAGGCAATCAGCCCCCCCCTTCCTAGCAATTAAATCTAAGGCTTTCCAGACTGTGCTCACCCAGGGAGTCTTACGCTTTCCATGTTCAGAGTTCTTTTTCATTCCCAGAATCTTTCTCTTCAGACTGTCCATTGCCCTTGATTTTTGTCAGGAAGATTCTGGTGGAGCCCACACCTTTTCTGGATTAAATTTAATCCAGGGGTGCCCAGATTTGGGGTTCAACCAAGTATTCCCAGCTTCCTCGGGGATTTGGAAGGGACAGCAAAATGCTACTGTCTCTGGCCTTCATTTGCTGTCCCATCTGGGTCACCAAAACTGTTGTAGAATTTAGAGACTTCTGGCAAGATGGTGGCTGAGTGAGCTTGCCTTACCGTCTCTCCTAGGAAGAGGCAGCTGGGTGCCACTGGAGGTTCTCTGGGACCAGGCTTTTTTGGGATTTTTGCAGGCAGGAAGTGTCTGGACATCGATTTGGTGGGAAGGTAATGGAGAGGATTGGTCTATAAGATATAATTTGGGTTCTATTGCCCAGAGGTGAGACCTGCACACGGGTTGCTCCCTCCTTGGGGGTGGGTGGAGCCGTGGAACCCACACTGCTGCCACGCTTTTTGGTGGCTCAGCGGTGTTGGGGAATTCACAAGTCCTGGGTGGACTGTTGGGGGGTTGATGGGATGGGACACCTTAGCGGATCAATTTGGGGAGACAGACGGTGTTTTGTTGTGAAGCGGGGGAATTTTTGATTGCGGAGACAAATAATAGCGCTTCCACCTGGAGCCCTGCCCCCACAGGCCCAGCTGCAGATCTGCAACAGAATCAGATTGTTGGCAATAAAGGGACGTAATTGGGAGGTTGTTATAGGGTGTGGTGAGGGAGGGGGACACGTCTGGAAGCCGATTGGGGAATATTTTGCGAAGCTTGGGAATTACAGTTGTGGAATCTGTTTTCGACATTTCCATCTGGAGCCCAACCCACGGGCTGGGCTCTGGAGCTGCGTCATTAAATTGGCTGCAGTGTAGAGGCGCCCCCAGGTGGCCGTTTTGTGGGATCACAGGGTGGGAGTGGTCCAAAAGCTGAATTGACAAAATATCCACAAAAATAAACCCTAGTGAGTAAGTGAATTGCAGGGTTCAGACATAATATAGAGTTTGCGGATCTGACTTCCCCCATAGGGCTGGCACCCAGCTGCAGGGATCCCTGAGGCTGTGTTACACTGTGGAGCTCCTAGGCTTCCTGTTGATCAGATTTAAGGTGGCCAGGTCTGAGTCCCCTAAACTGGTGGCCCACACCCCAGAGACTCACACCTCTTGAGTCTTCAATATCTCAGACTTTCCACCCCTGAATCCACCATGCACTGAGGTCCATCTAAGGTCCTTGAATGCCCTAGCCTTCAACATTTGCATTTTTTCTTTACCGTTTCATTTTGTTTTGTTCTTATTTTCATTTTATCTTATTTTTTACATTTTTTAATGTCCTGATTGCTAATATTGCATTGTCCCCTAGTCTTTTCTCCCAGCGTATTCCCCAAAGTCTTTTTTTTTTATTCAGTTATTTAGGGTTTTTTGTTGTTGTTTTTGTAGTTGGTGTTGCAATTGTGATTCGTGTATATCTGTTTTTTTCTTACCCCTACCTGTTCACCACCCTTTGCCCACCCCCCTTTTTCTTTTTCCCTTTCTTCTCTTCTTTCTTTTTATTTTTTATTTTTTATTTTTTATTTTTCTGTTTTTGCTCTCACTCTTTTCCCTCATTTTCTACTTATTTTACTTTAACTCAATTATACAATAGGTGCTGCAGGGAACACCTCACATTTGCTGGGTTCTCTCATCATCCACTGCCTCATTTCTAAGTGAACTGATTTAGGCTACCTACACTATCCCCTTTCACCTGCATCTTGATATCTGCCATCATCTACTGTCTCTCCTATATTCCACCTCCCATCTCCCTTTCTTTGATCCACAAAGTATCTAACTCTTAATTCCTAATACCCTTGTTTTGTTTTCTGTCTGTTATCCACTCTTGAAACTATTACCTTTCTTTTCTCTTTCCCTCTCCCACGAAAACAATAGCTTTTTAGCTCATACCATATTCCTCCCACATTCAGTCAGCTACCTCATAATAGGTACTCTACCTACTGCTATAACTCTACACAATTTTACACGAATCTAACCTCCATCCTCCCAGATCTCATATTCTTGCTTTGTTAACATATATCAACAACACTACTTTACACTTTTTCCTTGCTTACACAATTACCTTTCCCGGCACTAATACTTTCCTTTAAAGTGAATGTAACCAGCAACAAGAATTTAGAATAAGAAGAACAAAGTGACAAAGAGAAGATATAACACTTACACAAAAACAACAGCTAATTAATCTCCAAGAGTAGACAAAGAAGCTAAGGAACTGATTAAACCCGTCAAGATAAAATGATGACCAGACAGCAACAAAAACCTACAAACCAAACCAGTAATCAGGAAAACATGACTGAATCCAATCAACAAACTAAAAATCAGGAAGGGGAACAGAACTTCACTCCTGCAATGAAAGATTTCAGAACATTTATTAACGACAAATTTGATGTAGTAATGAAAGAGGTTAACAACATGAAGACAACACTCAGAGGGGAAATTGCAGACATACGCAAAAAGATAACAGATATGATGGGAATGAACACCACAGTTCAAGAAATCAAAAATACACTTGCAGCAAATATCAGCAGACTAGAAGAGGCAGAGCAGAGAATTAGTGATGTGGAAGACAGTACATCAGAAATCAAACAGATAGTAGAAGGGGCCAATAAAAAGAAAAAATCCAGCTAGGACTCAGGAACCTGAACGACAATGCAAAACGCTCAAACATACATATTATAGGCATTCCAGAAGGAGAAGAGAAGGGAAAGGGATCAGAAGGAGTGTTGCAGGAAATAATGACTGAAAACCTCCCAAATCCACTGAAAGAGACAGATGTACATATCCAAGAAGCACAGCACACTCCACTAGTTATAAACCCCAACAGGCCCACCCCAAGACACATACTTGTCAAATTATCCAATGCTCAAGACAAAGAGAAAATCCTAAAAGCAAGAGAAAAGAAAACCATCACATACAAGGGAAGCTCCATAAGATTAAGTGCTGATTTCTCATCTGAAACCATGGAGGCAAGAAGGCAGTGGTATGATATAATCAAAGTACTAAAGGAAAAAAATTTCCAACCAAGAATACTCTATCCATCTAAACTGGCATTCAAACATGATGGAGAGTTCAAAATATTCGCAGATAAACAGAAACTGAAAGAGTATACCATCAAGAAACCTCCCCTTCAAGAAATTCTAAAGGGAGTTCTGCAGGAAGAAAGGAAAAAACAGGACAGGCAGAGTTGGAGGAGAGTATAAGAGCAACAAAAAAAGACAAAAATAGAAGGGAAAAAATACAAACAAAATATGACAAACACAAATCCAATCAAAATATGGCTAACACAAATAATTCCTTGAAAGTAATAACACTGAATGTCAATGGATTAAACTCACCTATCAAAAGATTCAGACTGGGATATTGGTTAAAGAAATATGACCCATCCATATGGTGTCTACATGAGACACATCTTAGACCCAGAGATGCATGGAGATTGAATGTGAATGGCTGGAAAACAATCATACAAGCAAACAATAACCAAAAAAAGGCAGGAGTAGCTATATTAATATCAGACAAAATAGACTTTAAATGTGAAACAATTGTGAGAGACAAAGAAGGATACTACATTTTAGTGAAAGGGAAAATCTGTCAAGAAAATCGTACAATCATAAATATTTATGCTCCTAACAAGGGTGTCTCTAAATATGTGAGGCAAACACTGGAAAAACTAAGTGAAACAATAGATACATCTACAATTATAGTGGGGGATTTTAATACACCACTATCTACCTTGGACAGAACATCTCAAAAGAGAATCACTAAAGAAACAAAACACTTGAACAGTATATTAGAGGAGCTGGAACTAATAGACATATATAGATCATTACACCCAAACACAGCAAGATATACATTCTTCTCAAGCGCACATGGATCATTCTCCAAGATAGACCATATGCTAGGCCACAAAGAAAAGCTTAATGAATTCAGAAAGACTGAAATCATACAAAACAATATCTCTGACCAGAGTGGCGTCAAGCTGGAAATTTGCAAGGGACAGAGGCCCAGGTTTAACATCACGATTTGGAAATTAAACAACACACTCTTAGAAAAACAGTGGGTCAAAGAGGAAATCTCAAAAGAAATCAATGACTACCTTGACTACAATGATAATGATAACACAACATACCAAAATTTATAGGATGCAGCAAAAGCAGTACTGAGAGGGAAATTTATAGCCATAAATTCATATATCAAAAAAGAAGAAAGAGCAAAAATTGAAGAACTAACTGCACTTTTGAAGAAATTAGAAAAACAACAACAAAGTAACCCAACAGGAAGAAGAAGGAAGGAAATAACAAAGATAAGAGCAGAACTAAATGAAATAGAAAATGAGAAAGCACTTGAAAAGATAAACAAGACCAAGAGCTGATTTTTTGAGGAGATCAACAAAATTGACAAACCTTTAGCGAGACTAACAAAGAAAAAAAGAGAGAAGATGCAAATACACAAAATAAGAAATGAGAAAGGAGATATCACCACTGACCCCACAGAAATAAAGACTATCATAAGAGGATACTTTGAAAAACTATATTCCAACAAAAATGACAATTTAGAGGAAATGGACAAATTCCTAGAAACACATAAGCAACCCATATTGATGAAAGAAGAAATTGATGATCTTAACAAACCAATCACAAGCAGAGAGATAGAATCAGTCATTAAAAATCTCCCAACTAAGAAGAGTCCAGGGCCAGATGGCTTCACAGGTGAATTCTACAAAACATTCCGGAAAGAATTAACACCAATCCTGTTGAAACTATTCCAAAAAATTGAAACAGAAGGAACATTGCCAAACTCCTTCTATGATGCCAACATTACCCTAGTACCAAAGCCAAACAAAGATACCACAAGAAAGGAAAATTACAGACCAATTTCTCTAATGAACCTAGATGCAAAAATACTTAACAAAATACTTGCTAATCGTATCCACCACACATTAAACGAATTATACACATGACCAAGTGGGATTTATTCCAGGTATGCAAGGATGGTTCAACATAAGAAAATCAATCAATGTAATACACTATATAAACAGATTGAAGGAAAAAAATCACATGATTATATCTGTAGATGCAGAAAAAGCACTTGACAAAATAGAGCACCCTTTCTTGATAAAAACACTCTAAAAGATTGGAATACAAGGAAATTTTTTGAACATGATAAAGAGTATATATGAAAAACCTAAAGCCAACATTGTTTATAATGGAGAAATTCTAAAATCCTTCCCTCTAAACTCAGAAACAAGACAAGGATGCCCATTGTCTCTGCTCCTATTTAACATTGTCTTAGAAGTACTTGCTTGAGCACTGAGGCAAGAACCAGATATAAAAGGCATTCTAATCAGAAAGGAAGAAGTCAAAATTTCACTATTTGCAGATGACATGATCCTATACATAGAAAACCCTGAGAGATCTATAACAAAGCTTCTAGAACTCATAAATGATTTTAGTAAAGTCACAGGTTATAAGATCAATGCGCAAAAATCGGTAGCATTTCTGTACACCAATAATGAGCAAGATCAGGAGGAAATCAAGAAACAAATACCATTCACAACAGTAAATAAAAAAATCAAATACTTAGGAATAAATTTAACTAAAGAGGTAAAAAACTTATACACGAGAACTATACAAGACTGTTCAAGGAAATCAAAGAAGACCTAAATAAATGGAAGAATATCCTTTGTTCATGGATAGGAAGACTGAATATTATTAAGATGTCTATCCTACCAAAACTGATCTACACATTCAATGCAATCTCAATAAAAATCAACACAGCCTTCTTTAAGGAACTAGAAAAACTAACTATGAAATTTATTTGGAAAGGAAAGAGGCCCCGAATAGCCAAAGACATACTGAAAAAGAAAAACGAAATTGGAGGAATCACACTTCCTGACTTCAAAACATACTACAAAGCTACAGTAGTGAAAAAAGCATGGTATTGGCATAAGGAGAGACACACAGACCAATGGAATTGAATTGAAAGCTCAGATATAGAACCTCACATATATAGCCATATAGTATTCGATAAAGCCATCAAACCCTCTCAACTGGGAGAGAGTGGCCTATTCAACAAATGGTGCCTGGAGAACTGGATAGCCATATGTAGAACAATGAAAGAGGATTACCATCTCACACCTTATACAAAGATCAACTCAAGATGGATCAAAGACCTAAATATCAGAGCCAAGACAATAAAAACCTTGGAAAGCAGTGTAAGGAAACATCTACAGGACCTTGTAATAGGAAATGGATTCATGAATATCACACCAAAAGCACGAGCAGCAAAAGAACTAATAGATAAATGGGACTTCCTCAAAATTAAATCCTTCTGCACATCAAATGAGTTTGTCAAGAAAGTAAAAAGGGAACCCACACAATGGGAGAAAATATTTGGCAACCATATATCTGATAAGAAACTTATAACTTGCATATATAAAGAACTCGTATATCTTGAAAATAAAATGATAAACAACCCATTTAAAAAATGGGAAAAAGATTTAAACAGACACTTCTCCAAAGAAGGAATACAAATGGCTAAAAAGCACATGAAAAAATGTTCCAAATCTCTAGCTATGAGGGAAATGCAAATCAAAACTACAATGAGATACCATCTTACTCCCATAAGATTGGCAGCTTTGGAAAAAACAGAAGAATACAAATGCTGGAGAGGATGTGAAGAAAGGGGAACACTCATCCACTGCTGGTGGGAATGCAGAAGGATCCAACCATTCTGGAGGACAGTTTAGCGGTTTCTCAAAAAACTAACCATAGATTTGCCATATGACCCAGCAATACCACTGCTGGGGAAAACCCAGCAGAACTGAAAACAAGGACACAAACCGATATATGCACACCTATGTTCATAGCAGCACTGTTCACTATCGCCAAAAGTTGGAATCAACCCAAATGCCCATCAACAGATGAGTGGATCAATAAAATGTGGTATATACACACAATGGAATACTACTCGGCTGTAAGAACAAACACACTACAAACACACGTGATAACATGGATGAATCTTGAGAACCTTATGTTGAGTGAAGCAACCCAGGCATTGAAGGACAAATACTACATGACCTCAATGATATGAAATAAGAAAACTGCCTCAGAGAACTAGAGACTGAATGATAGGCTTATAGGAAATCGGGGGGTGGAGGAAGGATGTGAGCCGACATCTGCAGGGGTGGAATTTATGATGAGCTGGCGGTAAGTATGAACACAAAGAAGAGATAAAATGGGGGTAAGGGGTTGCCTTTGGGTGGGGCTTTGCAGGTTTGAGGGGGGCTGGGGCTGGGCAGATGGGTAATATTGCCCAATAGTGGGGGGAGGTAGGGGTAGCATACGAACATAGGAGAGTGTCAGGTGTTGGTTGAGAGTAAAATGCTGAGAAAATTGTATCAAAATATAATTAAGAGGGTTGCCTGTTTAGGATGCTGGGAGGGGAAGGTCGGATGCGAGACGGGTTCCTGGGGAATGTCTGAATGCTCACTTTGCCAGAGTGGGTGGTACCATTGGGTAGAGACACAAACAGTGAGAGTGGGGGTGGACCCACATCCTGGGGAGGATTAATGCCATCAGATAGAGGGAACTGTATCTCTCAAGAGAAAGGGTGGCTCCCAGGGCATTGGGGTAGTTGAGCGAGTTAGGCCCTGAACACTGTTGCAAGTATCTCTGGATGGGGCTTCTCAGGAAATGGAGGTTGGCTGTCGCTGTGGGCATCAAGGGGATGGGAAAATGGATGTTAAATGTGTGGAACCAAAGTAAATGTGGGGTAAGGGAGGAGTTTCACGAGAGTACACAAGGATGGATATAAAACATGTAATATTACACCATAAACATATAGTGGACGACAGACTAATAAAGTAAACCCCAATGTAAAACATAGGATAACTAAAAATTTAGAAAACTGTATATCCTAAAGTATGGAACACAATGTAAGCACGGATGTCACCTTGTTTGAAAGCTATTTTCTCAGAGTCTGTACATCACTTTAAGTAAATGTGATATGAATAAGTTATAAGAATATTGCTGTGAAAGGGAAAAGGTTTAATGGTAGATGTGGGGGAGTACTGTATATTGTATATATGAATTACTGTGGACTAGGGCTCTTGTGAAGAGAAGTTCAATAATTAGGGAAAAAAAAAAGAAAACGATAGGATGTAGAATTTTTCCAAGTCAACACGTATTCAATATCTAACCTTTAAACCCATCGCTATACGCCATTTTACTAGTAAGGGAACCTGACATTATATTGGGCTTCAATTTTCAGGAAGTTTTGGATCCCAGAGTGGTCCAACAATGGCAGCGGAGGAATACTGGTATAGGATACTATTGACAGGTGATATATGGCTGACAGGGAGCTGTACAGGGCATATGTCCAGGGTGCATGGTAATGTTTGGATATACTCATAGTGGCAACAATTAAAAACTACAGCCTGGGGGGGTACTGAGTTCCCAGCCGGAGGTGCTCTGTCATGGTCCCTAGGGGAACAGCAGCAATCCCCCAGGTGCAACGGTAAGGACCAGGAAGGAATGAGGGTCCAACAGGGAGAGGATGATACTAATGACTATGCTTGTGAGCCTATATGCCTGAAATAAGAACAAGGCCTAGAGCAGCACTGTGTCTGGGAATTTCCTCCTGACAGCCTTCATGTTACTCAAATGTGGCCAGTCTCGAAGCCAAACTCAGCATGTAGATGCAGTGCATTCCCCCCAGCGTGGGACATGACACCCGGGGATGAGCCTCCCTGGCACCGAGGGATCACTACCAAATACCAGCTGAAGATGGAACTAGAAAATTACCTTGAATTAAAGATTCAATGCAGATCAGCAGAATATCCCTGTCTACATATAATAACATGACGTTAAAATGCTGTTTGACCTAATGTAAGGGGGAAATGGAAAGCAGAAATGAGTTTATATGGCTATGAGTCTCTAAAAAAGAGTCTGGAGGTTGTCAGAAGGATTGCCCCTGTGCACAGCTGAGCAGAGTCTGGGAGACAGATGGAGTGGATGCAATTCCCAGGTGTTGGTTCCTTTGAGGGCTAAAGAGACCCACGGGTTCTATGGTCATGGCAGATGGGGTTAACTGCCAAGTCAGATGGCCCTTCTTTGGAGCTGGTGTTTCTGCGTGATGAAACTGGACTCAGATGGGATCTCTTTTCATAAGACTTTCATCCTACTTTACTGGAATTGTAGTTGGTGTTGGGGTTTAAGATATATTTAGGGGATTTGAATCTCTGGACTTAGAATAGGATAGCCAGGCCCTGAGCGTCAACAGACTCCAGCTCCTACAATCTGATTTATTGGACTCACCTCACTCAGCTAAGATGGAGTTGAAGAAGGACAACCGCCACACCATGGAGCCTAGAGTGCCTACAACTGAAAGCAGGAGGATTACATCCAGTATCCATGTGGAATCTGAGCCTCCTCCTGACATAGAGGTGCAAGAGACACAACCAATCCAAGGCCCACAGAGAAAAGGTGGCATTGGAATGGGAAAAGTGGACATGGTGACTAATGGATATGGGGAATGGCAGGAAGAGATGAGATGTGGAGGCGCCTTTGGGATTTGGAGTTGCCCTAGATGGTGCTTCAGGGGCAATCACCGGACATTGTAAATCCTCCCAGGGACCACTGGATGGAATGTGGGAGAGTATGGGCCATGATGTGGACCATTGACCATGAGGTGCAGAGATGCCCAGAGATGTACTTACCAAATGCAATGGATGTGTCATGATGAAGGGAGTGAGTGTTGCTGGGGGGGGAGTGGTGGGGTGGTGGTGGTGGTGTTGAATGGGACCTCATATAATTTTTTTTAATGTAATATTTTTACAAAATCAATAAAAAATTTTTAAAAATGTTGTAGAATTTGAGAGAGGTTCAATCATTTGCGTATAGAGAGGCCAGGACTCAGGAATGATTTTGAGAAGGAAAAATGGTTTATTGACAGCCGGCTGTTTCAATCCTGAGTCCAGAACAAGATTTTTCAGTCCCTTTTATACAGAGAGGAAAGGCCAAATGATTTCTTTGTTTCAGTTCTCAATAGCTTGAATTAGCATATATATCTTCCACATCTTAGGTAAGCTTTTAGCATGGGCCTCAGGCATTCTAGATAAGCTTTTAGTATATATTGTTTGCATTTCCCCTGAATACTTAAACTTTATAGACCTTGCATTGTTAAGCTGTTTCCTGGGAATGGAATCCTTGCCATGGTAACTAAGGGCAGGACTGCAGCCTTTTATCATCCCACACCCACAAGTCACAGATAGCTTAGGTTATCTCTGGAGAGAAAAAGAGCCTCCCACCCATAGCCCATATCAATAACAGAAACATATGTAATATCATACAGGACTCTCATAACTCACCCTACCACCAATAACTTGCATTGTTGTTAAACCTTTTTAACTAATGATTAAAGAGCTTGTCAAAATATTACTACTCAACAAAGTATTTTCCCCCAACCAATCCTATTATTATTACCTTTATATCATTTATATATGAACATACATAAACAATTAAGTGTATAGTGAAAGTTGTGAACTTACAAAGCAAACGAGCATAACATCATACAGGGGCCCCATACATCAACCCTCCACCAACCCTCCAAACATCATGAGAGGGTGTTACAAATCATGAAAATATATTGTCAAAAATTTATTACTAATCATAGTCCTTATCTTACATTTGGTGTGTTTTTCCCCCAACCCACATGGTTATTATTTTTTAAATATATTTTTTTATGACAGAAGTTGGAAACCTATAAAAAAGTCATGGACATGTGCAGAATTCCAAAACAACACCCCTCCATCAATACACCACAATGTGGTATGTCATTTGCTACAGATAAAATAATATCATCTGATTCTTACCATGTCCATAGTGTACATTTGGCTCACATTTTCCATGCTGCCTTGGTATCAACACAGCACATCTTTAGCATAGATGCAAGAATATAGTATTAGTACTAACCAGTCCATAGGTCACTCCATTTGTACTTTACACATGCCCCTCCATACACCCACCACCCCGCTGAAGTGATATACATTTGCTCTAGCTAACAAAGGACACTCTTTCATCTGCACCATCAACCACGATTCTCATCCACCTCTCAGTTCACTGTGCTATCCAGTTCCTAGATGATTCTCTAGCATTCTGTCAATTGGCATTTACATAACTAGACTACCATTTTCAGTCATATCCCCATTCATAAACTAGCTGTCACTCACTGTGTGTTACCATCCATTCTATACATTTCCACACTTTTATACTAAAGCTAATTAAAACTTCTATATATATTAAAAATCAGTAGTCCACTCAGTTCTCCTCCTTTAAGAAACCACCACTTACCACCAGGTCTTGAAGATATTTTCCAATAATTTCTTCTATAAATATTATGGTTCTTGCTTTTATTTTTAGTTTTTTTTTAGTCCATTTTGAGTTAATATTTGGATAAGGTACAAGATAGGGGTCCTCTCCTTCTTTCAGCTATGGATATCCAATTCTTTTACCACTGTTTGTTGAATGGATGGTTTTGCCTGGGATGTGTGAGTTTGACAGACTAGTCAAAAATCACTTGACCATACTTGTGAGGGTCTGTTTCTGAAGTATAAATTTGGTTCCATTGGTCTATCATGTCTGTCTTTAGGCCAGTACATGCTGTTTTTACCACTATAGGTAGGTATTATGACTAAAGTCTGGAGATGCAGGTTCACATTTCCTCTGGATGATGTTTCTAGCTATTCAGGACTCCTTACCCTTCCAAATAAATTTAATGATAGTGTTTTCAATTTTTTTCTTTAATGCTGGTGGGATTTTTATCAGGATTGCATTAAATCTGTATATCAATTTGAGTACAATTGACATCTTAATGATATTTAGTCTTTAATCCATGAGCATGGAATGTTCTTCCATTTCTTTAGGGCTTTTTTCATTTGTTCTAACATTGAATTGCAGTTTTCTGAATACAAGTACTTTACATCATTGTTTAAGTTTATTCCTGACTATTGAGTTTTATCTGTCATATTTTATTTTCACCACTCTTCTGACACTTTAAGTTATTTATAGTGATATAATCTTCATTTCTAGACTCTCTTCCAGTCCTCTCTCTCCTGTCTTTTCTTTTCTGTCTCTAGCATACCCTTTAATATTTCCTGAAAATCTGGTCTCTTGCTTAGAAATTCTCTCAATTTCTGTATATCTGTGAATATTCTAATTTTGTCCTCATTTTTGAAAGACTGTCTTGCTGGATATAAGATTCTTTTCTTTTTCTAAGTCAATAATTTTTATTGTAATTCACATATCTCATAGAAAAAAGAATGTGGCAAATGTATCACGGCTGCATGAAAAAATTAAAATCCAGATTTGTACACATTGCTTCATTTACAACTGGGAACAGAAATCTCCAACTTCAGGCTCAGCAGCTGCACTTGTCCGAGGCCCCTTTGCAGATGCAGCCCTGAGCACACTTGGCACAGCCTACGGGGCAGCAGGAGCAGCAGCTCTTTTTGCAGGAGGTGCATTTGCACTCTCTGCGTTTGCAGGAGCTGGCACAGGGGCAGGAGGGTCGTAAGAGAAGTTGGGGCCCATTTCAAGTTGAGTAGACACCTGACACCAAAGCAAGTGGTGAGGATGCATTAGGCTGATGGAAGTTGTGCTCTAAGATTCTTGGCTGGAAGTTTTCCTCTTGTAGAATCTTAAATATATCAGTCTACTGTCTTCTTGCCTCCATGGTTTCTGGTGAGAAATCAGCACTTAATCTTATTGGATATCTGTTATATGTTATGCATTGCTTTTCTCTTGCTGCTCTCAGAATTCTCTCTTTGTCTTTGGCATTTGACTTTCTGATGGGTATGTATCTTGGAGTTGGTCTATTTGGATTTTTTTGGATGGGAGTATGTTGTGCTTCTTAGGCAGGGATATCTATGTCCTTTAATAGGGTTGGGAAATTTTCTACCATTATTTCTTCAGATATTGCTTTTTCCCCTTTTCCCTTCTTTTCTCCTTCTGGGACACCCATGACACATAAGTTTGCATGCCTTTTACTGTCATTTAGTTCCCTGAGATCTTGTTCAATTTTTTCCATTCTTTTGTTCATCTGTTCTTTTGTGTGTTCATTTTCAGAGGCCATGTCTTCAAGTTCACTTGTAGAAATCTTTTCTTCTGCCTCCTCAAATCTGCTATTATATGATTCCAATGTTTTTTTAATTTAATTTATTGTACCTTTCATTCCCATAAGATCTGCTATTTTTCTATGTATGCTTTCAAATTCTTCTTTGTGCTCATCCAATGTCTTCGTAATACCCTTAATCTCATTGAATTTATTAAGAGATTTTTTTGAACATCTATGATTTGTTGTCACAGCTCCCTTATGTCACCTGGAGGCTTACCTTGTTTCTTTAACTGGGCCATAGCTTCCTGTTTCTTGGTGTGGATTGCAATTTTTTGTTGGTGTCTTCGCATCTGGCTTACTAGAGTATTTTTTTCTGGGTGCAGTTTTTCTCTTTAGTTTAGGGCTTTCTATCCTTTCTCCTTGATGCTTGTGCATAGGAGCAAAGCATGTAGGTGGTGTTGTAAGCTGTGGAAGTTCAAATCTGCCCTCATTGCCCCAGGGACTGATGAAGCATCTTCCAACTTTTTCCTTTACCAGGGGTAGGGACAGAGTCATAGCTGTGTGGAATAATCCAAGTGCAGGCCTAGACTATAGTTGCCCCAGAGAGACTGATGAAGCTTTGCATCCCTTTCTCCCCTGCCTAAGGTGGGGATGAAGCTGCAGGTGTGGGCAGCAATCCATGTAGTGCAGGTCCAAATGAACCACAGTTGCCCTGGTAGGCTTTGAATAATCAGTGATGCCAACCAAAGTTACCTGCAGTTACCTGTATAGGCTGGTGCAGGGCTCCTCAGCATCCTCCCTGCCAGAGGCAGGGTTGAAGCCTAGGCTAGGACTGAAGGCTGATCTGTGTGAAAGAAACTGGTTTCTGCCAACACTAAGAGTTTCAGTCAGGCCAGCTTCCCCTCAGGCTGGGGGTGGAGTAAAAATGGTGACTACTGGCCTCTCTCTAACTTGGGCTGGTTCACACCCTCCTGTTCTCAGGGTTATATCTCAGCCAGCCAGTCTACCAATCATTAGCCAAAATTGGCAGACAACTGTCTCCTCCTCCCCTGTTTCTGGGAAATGGAGCTTCCAATTCCAGTCACAGAATAGCTCCTGGAATGTCTTGTGCCACCATAGTAGGATAATCACCAGCCTCTGCGGCTTGGCCAGTAATTTCCTGGGTAGGCTGGAACAGGTCTCCGCAGCTTCCTCCTGCTGGACATGGCACTGGGGCCTAGGCTGGAGCTGCAATCTGACCTGAATGGAAAGAAGCTGGTCCCCACCAGCACTGGGATTTTCAGTCCATCCTGCTTCCCCTTGTGCCAGGCACGGCATTAAGATGGTGGCTCCCAGCCTCTTTCTGACTTGGACAGGCTCAAACTTAAGCTGTTCTCAGGACTATACTGTAGCCTGCTAAATTTATTCATTAATAGATGAAATTGATGCACAACTGTCTCTTCCTCCCCCATTTTGGGGAAGTGGAGCTTTCAATTCCAGCTGCCGAACAGCTACTGAGGCAGCTTTGCCTCCAGTGGAGGATGGGAACTGGCCTCCGAGGCATGTGGTACTCTATGTACAAGTCTTCTCTACAGATGGGCTGTCTCCTCCTTCCACTCTTTCAAGGATGCTGCATGGTGCTCTTCTGGCCTCCTGGAGCCCCAAAACAGGTGCCTCAGCTAGCTCCAGATAGCTCCGGGTGTTTACAACTGTCCTGGAGCAAGAGTTGACTCTTGAAGCCCCTTACACTGCTGACATCTTGCTGGTTCTCTGCAAAAAAGAGTTGCCAACTCTATTTTCAACTCTCTCCTTGTCTTCTTTTGATATTATTGGTTAATCAGAGGAAATGCCACAGACAAATGCTCACATATCATAAACTCAACATGTTCAGCTTTAATAAAGATGTTTGCACTGGCGGGTACCAGAGGCAGTAGAAACACGAGGTTTCAGTAAAACTACTGCACTGGAATTTCACCTGGAGGAGGAAATTTTTGCAACAATGTCAAGCTCCACAAGAATTATTTTAACCCACAGATCTTGGCTTTCTTAGTTCCCAAATCCTTTTTCTGATTCCAACCTGCTCAAATCTTGGTCCAGACTGATTTCTTTGCTAAACTCCCTATTGACTTGTGGATCAGCACCAGCCTCCATTGAAGTAAGAAACCTTCCCTTTTTCTAAAAACATATTTTCCTCTCCCACCAAAGGCCTAGATTCCTATCCCAAAGAACCTAGATGCTGAATGAGAACAAGAAGGACCTCTTAATTTATCATCAATTGACCATGTACATTAATGCATAGACATCTATCAGCATACACATTTAGACACAAGAGACTGGTGCTCCCTTTGGCAGGCACATTTTAATACAGAGTAGTAGAGGTGACTCCTTTATGGGGAGTGATCACAGATTACTCTGAGACAGTAAAATAATGTCCAAGTCCCTGAGGATCAATACAGCATTGTGGTCTGTCTGAGTGCCAGTCAGCAAGCTAAGCTGTTTGAACTCTGTAGGCCGAGGGGGTTCACATGTTTATTCTGGGGTACGAATACCTGCTTGGTCTTCTGGTAGTTTTTGTTGAAGCAATTCTCAATAGATAGCAATTGGTTTTCTACCCGATTACGGTCTTTGTTGCCACAGGTAGCTGAGACCAAGGGTTACAGAAAGGGCTACTTCTGCTATGAGACAGCTTGCAATGACATGGAATACTCACTCAAATCTAATTAGTCTAAAATCACAACAATAATTTGGAGAGGTTTTAAATATTCTCCACATCATTATAGTGATTCTTTCAGTTTATAACTAGAAAAAAGAAAAGCATTTAAATCTCCATGATCTCCAAATGGATTTAGTGATTGCTAATTCAGACTTACTTGCTTTGTGAGTTTGCACATCTTGTTTAACATTTCTAGCTTCGGGTTTCAGATTCCTGATTTTCAAGACATAAACCTTGAAATGGAGTTTTCTTTGTGGGCTGATACCCCCATCCTCACCCCTGCCACACACACATACAGATTCAATTGCTTTTTTATGTGAAGGGTTGTCTAGATTATCTAGTTCTTTAAGAATGAGCTTGAAGCTTATGTTACCTCTTTCTCATCCGTTATTGGTAATTTCTCTTTTTTCTCTTTTTTCTTGATCAGTTTGGCTTATTGATATTCTAAAGGAAACTACCTTTGGTTTTATTTCTTTTTTCTGTTGTTTTTCTGAATTCAACTTAATGTATTTATACTCATTTAAACTTTATCAAACATTTAAGGAAGATGTTCTATCCCAGTTCTACACAAATTTTCCTATAATATTTAAGAAGAGGGAACACTTCACAACTCATTCTATGAAGCTAGCCTTACACTGATACCAAAAAAAGAAAAATACATTAAAAGAAAAATCCTGCAGAATAATGTCCTTCATATACATACATGCAAAAATTCTGAACAAAATTTTAACAAATCTAATCCAACAATTGAATACAACGATAATATATCATGGGAAAATTGAGTTTATCCTAAGAAAGCAAGGCTTGTTTAACATTTGAAAATCAATCCATATAATTTACCATATTAACTAAATAGTAAAACCATATAATCATCTCAAAAAAGGCAGAAAAAGGAATACACAACATCCTGTCTCATAAACCCTCTCAAAAATAGAATTTGATAGGAAATTCTTCAACCTCAAAAAGGGTATCTACAAAAAACATATACTGGACAACATATACTATTTGATTTCAAGACTTTTTATAAACCCACAGTAATTAAGACTGTGGTAATGTCATACAGATATACAAATAGAGCAATGATTCAGAGGGGTCCAGAAACAGACCCACACAAATGATGTCAACTGATTTTTTACAAAGGTGCCAAAACAGTTGAGTGGAGAAAGGATAACCTTTTTAACTAATGGTGGATATCTCTATGTAAAAAAATACTTCAATCTATAGCTAGGATCATATATAAACAGAAATGTAGGGGGTCAAAATGGGTCATCACCTAAATATAAGATGACAGAAGAGAAACAATAAGAGATGCTGCAGACCAGGTAGCTGACATGGCACAAGAGATTGAGCACTTCTCTCCCACTTCAGAAGTCCCAGGATTGGTTTCCAGTGCTTCCTAAATAGAAGACAAGCAGACACAGAAGAACACACAGCAAATGGACACAGAGAGCAATAAATAAATAAATCTTTAAAAAAAGAAGATGTATGGATGTAGAGTGGATGTTACCCAAGCAGTTGAGCACTGACCTCCCACAAAGGAGGTCCTGGATTTAGTTCCCACTGCCTCCTAAAGAAAAAAAATAGGCAGGCAGGCAACAAACAAATACAGTAAGAAAAAAAATAAAACAAGGAGCAAACAGATGAAAGACCCATCTTGCGGGGAGGGGTGGAAGGCATATGGATGTCAAATAAGCTTAATATCATTAGCATTATGGAATTTCAAATTAAATCTATAGTGATACTGCAGAAATATTGTGGATTCAATTCCAGACCACCACAATAAAGTGAGTTACACAATTATTTTGGTTTCCCAATGCATATAAAAGTTATGTTCACACTATACTGTAGTCTATTAAGTGTGCAATAGCATTACATCTAAAAATCAATGTATAGACCTCACTTTCAAAAGGCTTTATTGCTAAAAAAAACCCATCATCTGACCCTTCAATAAGTTGTAGTCTTTTTGCTGGTGGAGGGTCTTGCCTCGGTATTGATGGCTGCTGATTGATCAGGGTGGTGTTTGCTGAAGGCTTGAGTGGCTGCGGCAATTTCTTAAAATGAAGTTGTCACATCGATTGACTCTTGCTTTCACTTGAATGCTTAGAAACCAGAGTAGTGTTATTAATTGGCCTAATTTCAATATTGTTGTGCCAGGGAATAGGGAGGCTGAGAAGATGGAGAGAGATGAGAGAAAGGCTGTTCAGTGGAGCCGTCAGAGCACACGCAACATGGATGAATGAAGTTGGACATCTTATTTCAGGCGTGGTTCAAGGCACCCCAAAAAAATGACAACAGTAGCATTGTGTATCTCTGACCACATGTCACCATAACAGATGTAATAATATTGAAAGTTTTGACATATTGAGGGAATACCAAAATGTGACATAGACACCCAAAGTGAGCACATGCTATTGAAAAAATGGTGCCCATAGACTTGCTCAATGCAGGGTTGCCACAAACCTTCAATATGTAAAAAATACAATATGTGCAAAGCACAATGAAGTGGAGCACAATAAAAGGAGGTATGCCTGTACACTGAAAAGCAACTACATACATATTAGAATACTTAATTAAAAAAAAAACTGACCAATATTGATGGAGATGCAAAATACCCTGGAACTCTTATATGCTGCTGGGAGAAAATGAAATGCTCACAACCACTTTGGAAAATGGTTTGGCAGTTGGTTATAAAGTCAAATATACCCAAGTTCTAGGCATTCTACTTCTGGTTATCTATCCAAAAAAAATGGGAACTATCTTTCCACATGAGACTGTACAGAAGCATCCAAAGCAACTTGATTTATAATAACCCCAAACTGGGAAACAACCCAAATATATACTATATGATTCCATTTACATAGAATTCTAGAAAATCCACACAAATGTATAGTGACATAAAGCAGATCAGTGTTTCCTGCATTTGGGGAGGTGATACAGAAAGAGGTGGGAATGATTTAAAAAGGGCACAAAGAATACTGATGTTCACAGCAGCCTTATTCACAAATCCTAAACTATGGAAACAGCCTGAATGTACATCAGCCAATGAAGGGATAAACAAAATGGAGTCTATACATACAGCAGAATACTATTCAGCTGTAAAAAGAAATTAAATCAGTACACATATAAGAGCATGGATGAAACCTGATGACATTATGTTGAGTGAAATAAGCTAGACACAAAAGGACAAGTATTGTATGATCTCACTAATATGAACTAAATATGATATGTAAAGTCATGGAGGTAAACTCTACAGTATAGGTTATAGGAGATAGAATGTGGGTTGTGAATGGGACGTGATGCTCAATATATGTGGAATTTTTGATAAGCTTTATTGTAAAAGTGTGGAAATGGATAGAGTTGATGTTAATACATTACAGTGAGTATAACTAACACTGCTGATTTACAAATGTGATCGTGGCTGAAAGGGTAGTCTATAGACAGAAATGTCAATCAAAAGGAAGTTTGAGAATAATCTTGGGACTGTATAACATTGATTTGGGTGCTGGATGAAGAGTGTGGTTCATAGTATAAATACAGGAATGTTTTTCTTTTACAAAGTTTTAAGAACATCATGCTATGTGGGAGAATTACAACTAATGTAACTTATGGACAATAGTTAACAGTAATAATGTAATATTTTTGCAGCAATGACAAATAAGATATCAATTTTAAGGGACAACAATAGGTGGTATAAGGAGTATGGAATTTTTCCTTTTGAAGTAATGAAAGCATTCTAAAATTGACTGAGGTGATGACAGCACAAGTCAGTAATGAAAATGAGACCGAAAGTATAGAATTTGAGTGGACGACCGTACAAAGCATGGGACTGTATAACATGGGGACTCTTGTGGTGGGAGATGGACTGTACTTAACAGAACAAACATAAAACATTCTCTCATTAACTGCAACAAATACTTAATACTAATACAGGATGTTAATAATCAGGTGGATTGGGAGGAAAATATACCAAATATAAGATATGACTGTAGTTAGTAATAATATCTTGACAAAGATCTTTCATAGATTGTAATTAATATTTCACAACAATGCAAGGTGGTGGTGGTGGGGGTTATGCATGGGAGAACTGTATGAAGATATGCATGTTTGTTTTGAAATTTCACAACTTTTAGTATACATTTACTATTTCTGTATGAATGATATACTTCAATTTAAAAATTTTTCATGAAAAAAGGCTCAAAGAAAATAATGGAGGCATAGTATCTTCATTTTCTTGATTCAAGTAATGATTTCTTGGATATATACACACATCAAAACTTACCAAATTCTGCACTTCATACATGTGCCATTTACTGTATGCAAATTAACGTCAATAAAGCTGGGCTTTTTCATTGACTTTTAAAGAAGGTTTAGATTATATAAATGTTACATCAAAAATATAGTTGATTCCCATATACCCCACCCCCTTCCCTTCCCACACTTTCCCCCACTAACATCTCTCATTAGTGTGGTACATTTGTTTGAACTGATGAACACATGTAGAAACTTTGCCACTACCATGATCTATACTTTACATTATGTTTACACTTCACATTGCACAGTTTTATATGTTTTGACATAATGATTAACGGCCTGTATCCATCATTGCAATATTGTGCAGAACAATCCCAATATCCCACAAATGCCCCATGTTACACCTATTTTTCCCTCTCTTTCCCCTCAGAAACTCTGATGACCTCTGCCTTTACATCAAGGTTACAAATTCTTCCATTACTAGAATAATAATGTTTACTTTAGTCCCTAGTTGCATTCCCTCCTTATATTTGTTCATTCCTGTATCTTGAGGATTTGGGGATGGTAATGCCCATATTGCTTCCATTGGAGAGGGGGCTTAGATCCTGTGGGGCAGAGGGATGGAATTGTCTTGCTTGCAGTTGTAGATAACACTCTGCTTTTGGGGATGGGCATTGTCCATCATCATCCTTTTGTCAGTTGTTCTGGTGAATCCAATGAACTGGAGACTAAGTATTGCAGTTCTGCTGAAATTCAGGGCTCAACTGGCCTATGAAGAGACCAAAGATTTAAGCCTCTGGGACATATATTTAATGTGTATTGTGCTAACTATAGGTTCAAATAAAAGGGCAGAAGAACCATGTGTAGGAAACATATAAAGGACTCTTACTCTGATATGTGGGGAGATAGGTTATCATATATTCCATGGTAAGGCCCACCGATGGGGTGCCAATTTGCTGGGGTTGTCTGCCCTGCCTATACTGTCCACAGGTTTCTAGAGCCCTCAGGAACCCCCTGCTTGAGGCACAGTTTACTATGGCAGTCAATGAGAATCTCCTGAGATTCTAGAGCAAAACCTCTAGAATGACATCTCAACTCACTTTGAAATCTCTTTACCATAAAAACCCATTTCTATTTAATATTTCCCCCTTTTGACCAAGGTCTTCTTACAAATGCATCACTAGTTGGCACTCAGTAATAATCCCTTGGTCCCAGAAAGGTCCATCCCCAGGAGTTATGTCCCACACTGGGGGGGGGGGGGGGGGAGGGGGAGAGGAGGGGGCTACAGGAGGAGGCAGTGAGTTTATATCCTGAGTTTAGCTCAGAGAGAGGCCACATTTGAGCAAAAAGGAGGTAAAGTTGTCTTTTAAAAAGCCATTAGCCCATGAGTGTTTCCTGTAAACTCCAAGCCTTCTAAATATTTTAATGACCTTTGATTTTCATTCTAAATGTATTATTTCTTTATTCTAAAAGATTTAGAAATCTACAAAGGCACAGAATAGAAAAATAATCACCCATAACCATTAATCTAATTATAGCCACATTTAATATTTTGGTGACTCTATGTATCTCAACTTCTTTCTTCTAAAAGTTATACTTATTTCTTTATTTATGGTTGTTGAAATTGTCATTTTGCTGGTACTGTGTCTCTTTTTTTTTTTGGAAGGTCATCTTGCTGCATCACCTTTCTGTGTGTGGGGTACCACTCCTGGGTGGGCAGTACTTTTTATCATGCAGTGGTTCTCCCTTCAGGAGGCCCTCCTTGCGCATGGTACACCACCATGTGGAGATGATCCTGCATGTCACAGCACTCCGTGGGCATGGCAGCTCTGCTCATGGGCCAGCTCAACACATGGCCAAGGGGCCCTGGGTATCGAACCCTGGACACTCCCATATGATAGGCCTATGCTCTAACAGTTGGGACACGTCCAATTCTCCACATTTCTGATCTTCAGCAAATGTCAGCCGCCAGGGGCTCTGAGTGGGCAGGAACCTTGGGTGGGAGAAGCAGCAAGGCTAAGCAGGAGGAGCAGGGGCCTTTGAGTTCTAGCCTAGCAGCATGACAGGGAAAAAGTCACTTCCCATCTCTGGGCCTCAATTTCCTCATTTGTAAAACAGGGTAATGCCAATGGATCATCACCTTAGCATTCCAGGAATCTTTGAATGTGGAAGGGACTGCACTCGAACCATCTTCCCTCAGCAATGCTGAATTGGAAGCTGAGCAATGCCACTGGGGAGGAAGAGTGACTCCCTTTTCTCCACCTATCAGGGGGGTAGGTGTCTAACTCCAAGAGGCTTCTCCTTTCAAAAGTCCTTTGCCTTAGCCACCAAATTCCCCTTAGCTACCAGATTGTAGCTCCTGGCTTGGCGCTGTCCCTCAGCACAGGGGAGAGAGCCCTCTCCTGCGGGGCCTCAGACTGACACAGCCTCTGGCTCTGGCTACTGTTCTGCTACTTCTGGGAGCTGGGATCCCTGGGCTAACCTCCTCTAACTAGGTCTCTCAGAGCCTCCCCAGCCCTCTCCTGCTTCCACTTCTCTGATGCTCCTAAGATTAGGCAGTGAAGCAAGAGCCAGGGCTTGCAAAGGAGAGGAACCCAGGGAACTGAGGCCAGTATGGACCTGGAGACACTGGGGCTGGATGGAGGAAGCCCAAGGCTGGAGAGGAAGCACAGTCCTGGCAGGGATGGTTGGGGGTGGGAGGGGGATCAGACACTGTAGCACCATCTTCCCCTCACACAGGCCTGAGGTCCACATGGTCACATCTGGACACTTCTCCACTGGCTTCCTATTGATCCATCTCCCTGGATTTCACAGCAGCCTTAAGAAGCCCAAAAGCCCCTTGGTACTACCCCAACCTGCACCCACTTCACAGTGGAACAGCAGAGGGGGATTGGATGATTCCCCCTGAAACAGGTCATCAGGCAACTCACACCCAGCCACAAATTCCAGACAAGAGCATTAGCACCCTCAAGTGCAAGAGCTTGAAGATATCAAAGGCTCTTCCTTCAGAGACATTCCATCCAGTTGAGAAGACAATTGCTTCAGGGGGAGGCAGGGAGAGGAGGCTGTGAGACGCCTCAGGGAGGGAACGAACTGCCAGCTGCGGGAGCAAAGCAAACCTGGTCTCTCAAGTGCAGCAGTTCCACCACCAAGCCAGCCTTCCCTGGAAGCTGTGGGAGACAGGGAACCTGGTTCTTCTTCTGGTTCTGAGAGTGATGTCAGGAGAGACAATGAAGGAAATAAGCACAAGATATCTAGGGGGAAATGCCTTTGCCCTTGTGTACAAAGGTCTAAAGGATTTCTGCTCACAAACACTTTATTTCCTTAAGCGTTATAAAAACCATTAAATGCATCAGCACAGAAAAGAAATATAGATAAAATATGATAGACAGATGATAGATAGATGTTTAGATAGATAAAGCAAAGTGGAGAGTGACCTATAGGAAGACTGAGTCAGAGAACAAAGAGAGATACTTCTGATTGGGTATTCGAAAAAGAGTGGGAATAAATGAATGCAAAGGGGAGTTAACTTTTTATTTTTTTATACTATTTGAAATGTTTCTATGAGCATATGCTGCTTTTATAATAAAAGACATTATCATTTCCTCCCCACCATCCCATCCACAGTTGTTTGGGGACAACCTCATTATCTCTTATGTGTCATTATAATTTTTGTGGCAATTTGTAGAGCCTTAAGAACCTGTTCATATCCTATTATAGCACCAACCAGAGTAGATTAGAGGCATGTGCCTGCCCGACCGTCTTCCCCAGTTTACTGTGACCTTCTCTAGAATGGAGATCACTGGTTGTGAGTGTGGCATTGATGGGAAGCTGGGATGGACTAGTGATGGAGATTGGAGAAGAAAAAGGTCAGGATGAGAAAGATGTGAATAAGGGGCAAGTAGTGTTTCTAGTGCTTTCAGAATTCATGCAACCCTGAACCAATTACTTACCAAGAACTAGGCATTTTACTCACCGTGGAGATAAATGGTAAACAGGACTGAAAAGGTAATGTTATATGTTTTTATAAAGAGAGAAAGAGAGGTTTATAGAAAGACAGAGTGAGTACATTTTTTATGGGTATACATATACAGTGTCTATATGGCATATGTGTACATAAATAGAGTGTGCACCTATATATAGACATATGTATAATACAGTCTATTCTGCATATATAGCATGTGTACATATTTATTCTATGTAATAGAATTGTACATATATGTGCATATTATATACTTATGTATACTATTTATTCATATATATGACATGTGCACATACACATATAGCACATGTGAATGTACATGATCATAAAGTAGTATGCATACATGTAGTTTCTGTGTATATAATATATGTAGCATACATATGCTCATGTATATGGTGTATGTGCATAAACATGTTATTTGTGATGTTTGTGTGTCTGTGAGCTACAATGCAATGTGATAGGATATTTACAGGGTGCATTAGGAGATGGTAAGAAGGAAATGCATTGCATATATTGCATAGTACATACAGTGTTATAGATATTTTTGAAGAAAAAGGAGAAGCACCTGGAGGCTTGCTTCCTTGCTATGGAGAAAGATGACCCATTGAAGGGAGAAGAAACAGCTGGAGAATTAGAAAGGAAAACAGTTTAGAAAAACTTCAGTAAAGCCAAACAAGAAGTATGTTCCAAGAAAAGAACAGTCAGCAAAAAACAAATACATAGAAGAAATAAAAAAGAAAGAAAGAAAAACCAAGGAGTGGAAAACAAAAGATATCATTAGATGTCACCAGTAGGGATATAGTATTAAAGCAAGAAAGAAAAGTCTGAGGAAGAAATGGGAGCAGATGATTCAGAGTGGAGGAAGAATCAGACAAATACAGCATTCTGTCTCTTTTCAAAACTTTGGTCTTGAAATGCAGACAAGATGCTTATAAAAGAAGCAGGATGAAAAACTCTACTTTATTTGGTTCCACGCTTCATTAGTTAAGGTCCTCCAGAGAAACAGAACAAACAAGATATATGCATGTGTTCCTATGTATATGTGTGTATACATATATATTGAAAAGATTTATTATAAAGACTTGCTTCACACAAACATGTAAGTTGGCAAGTCTGACCTCTGTAGCATAGGCTGCAGGCTGGAAACTCTGATACAGGTGGTAGTGAAATCCTTAGTTTGAATTCCCCAGGGGAAATGGCTGGCTGGAAATTCCAGCAAGAGCTAGTGTTGATATTGAGGCAGAAATTCATCTTCTGACCTGTGAAAACCTCAATTCTGACTTTCAAGACTCCAACTAATTGGATTGAATACTCATATTGCTATGGGCAATCTCCATTGTAGATTGTAGATGCAATCAACTGATTGTAGAGGCAAATCCCATCTATAAAACACCTTCATATTAGCAAACAGGCCAGTGTTTGACCAAACAATTGGTCCCCATTATCTATCCAAGTTGACTCATGAAATCAACCATCACACTTGTTATATGGGAGCACTCAGAATTGAGGACAGGAGGTTAGAGTTCTGAACTGTAGGCCGGTGCTCACATCATGAAGCAACAATCATAGCAAAAACAAATAGAGCCACATTTTCAACCAACCTAGCATTTTATATAAAGTAACTCAAAAACCTGCACAACAACCCTGTCAGATAGGTTCTTTGATTATCCACATTCTATACATGAGGAAACTGGGGCACAAAGGTTAAGTAACTTGCCCAAAGTCACGCAGCTACTAAATTACTAGAGCTAAGATTCCCACCTAGATGATCTAAGTTGTGAACACCTCTTCTCTTCATCAATCTGCAGTGAGGGATGCAGGAAAAAAGAGTCTTAGACCTGCCTCCCTGCTTGGCCAGCTTCTGCCTAGACTGGCCGAGGACTTGCTTCCTTGGCTTTCTCCACTGCACATGCAGAGGCTGTGAATCCAGGGACAGCCACGTCAGAGCAGTTTGGCCACGGGGTTGCTTTGCTTGAGGTTCAGTGGCTTAGGAGGGAACAAGTGTTACAGGGCATGCATCTTTCTCACTGCTGTGATGATCATAAGAGAGGTGTAAAGGACACCATGAGAACTAAATTCAGGAACTGGCTCCAACACCCAGTATTTTATAATATGGAACAACTCACTTAACTTCCTCATTATTATTATTTTGTTGTTCTGATTGTTATTGTTAGGTTTCAAATATGTGAAAAATTGTCCATCCTCTCCTCTCTCTCACTCCCACCCTCCCAAAGCATTACAGACTGATAAGAAGTGATTTTGAGAAACAAATACTGTCCATGTGGACAATCTTCCCCAAATCCAAAACTCCCTGTTACAGTGAGGCAGCATGACACATTTTTGAAAAAGTCTCTGAAGGTAAGCTGTGAAAAACCCTCATTATCCAAGCTTAAAAGGGCAGTTTCAAGGTTCCTGGAGCTGCTCAAGTTGACTAATAGCTGCACTTTCTGTATATTCCGCACCTCTTGGTTCTGCAGGGGGCAGGCTGCTCATATTGACATACTGTCCCCAATATAGCACCGACCCCTCAGAGCTCACTTCCTGTGTCTGTGGATTTCACTCTCACACCATCAATGCATGAAATCTTTAGCTACCAGCATGGTCCTGTGCTAACAGATGAGGAGGTGACCTCAAGCACAGAAGCCAGGGGAGCACATCCAGGGGGGTGTGAGGAATCAGGGGAGCAGCTGGGCAGCCTGGCTGGCTTCCAACAACCACCTGTAGGGCCTAAACATATTTCTAAGGACACTCAATGGCAGACTGTGGAGACCAGCATTTTACATGGACTTCTTCACCTGGAAACAGGATAGTTTGGATCATAAGGAATAAGCTGAGCTACAAACCAGCCTTATTTACACTTTTCTATCTTAACTTCCAACTTTCCACAAAATAAGCTACATTCGAATGTTGAAGTGAGAACAATTAGGCAGCAGCCAGATGTACTGTGTGCTGTGTGATGCATGTGTGCTCTGTAATAGAGATATTTACAGTCAAGAATTATCCATGAGAATATTTGGGAACCATCTTTAACAGATGAGGAATCAGAGTTCTGGGGCCAAATTTCACTACATCATCACCTCTACTTTCTTTAAAAGAGAGACATGCATTTTCAATGATGTCTTAATTATGAAAGTTGAAAATACAAAAAGCCTAGATGGCAGACCCACTGAATTCAGTGATTGTTTGCATTACCCAAGGATGCTGGCTTCATGAAAAGAGGCTTACCACTCCAATGCACACATTTGACTTATCTGTTTTGCAAAGCAAGGTGCTTTTCTAATTCTGATCACCTCCCCTGGAACATGATCCTTCCAACAGACAAAACAATCAGATGGTTGCCCAGTGTTAGTTTCTTTGTAAACCTTTCCAGATCAAGTCTACCAGTTACCCCTTAGGCAGAAATCAGTTGAAAAGTATTCAGGACAATCGGAAATACAAATACTTACTGTTTTTCCCTCTGTGAAATCTTTAGACCAAAATGGACAACCCAGGCCTACAACCACCCACACGAAACCCAACGCCCATGGAGAGCTGCTCTAGGCTCTGAAGGACGCCCTACTCCATCTCCCTCTTCCTTCTTTACTTTTTATCAGTCAAAATGTTGTGAGAGAAGAGCCAGTGCTTGTTTTCTTCATGTTTTGCTGAAGCACAAATAACATTTCTTTCATATAAATATATGTCTCTATGAAAAAATAAAAAAAAAAAATTACTATAATCTTGGTCACTGTCCAGCAGGAACATATTTCACAGTTTATAAAGTCAGAGGTCAGATCCTCTGTTAAAATCTGTTCTCTCACTCTCATTCTAGGACATTTTCAAAACCTAGGACATTCCTTGTTCTACAAACAAATCATTTTAGAGGTAATTTAAATATGCCAGTGACAATTAGCTAACTCTTATCTAGGAATTAAAGCTATTGAAATGAGCGAGAATTCGACACCTAGAATACAACTGCATTGATATACAAACATGATATAAATTGATTGCCAGGTAGTAAAATAGATCAGATTTTATCTACAACAGTTTCCATCAGTTAAGAAGTGCCTGTGCTTCTTTGATGCATAAAAAGAGACACAGCTTAGTGTTCTTCTCCTGATGCAAGAGTGAAACGCACAGCCATCCCGGGTCTGAGAGGGCACCACCCCTGCCAGGCACGCAGCTACTTGGCGTAAGCAGACTGCAGCGTCCCCAGCATTTTGTCCCAGTGTGTGAAGGAAGGTGCGAAGTTGCAGTTAAAGCGGGAGGGATGCAGGTCGTGGTGCGCTCCGCCCCCGTACCACCCGAAAGGCACCAGTCTGTGCGTGGACCAGGGGAAGTCGTAGCCCGAGTGGTCCTCCACGGACAGCCAGATGTTGATCACGTGGAACACCAGGACGGTGAGCGGGTGGCACCCGAGCAGCACCACGTTCACCATGTCGAACAAGCCCAGGGAAAACAGCTCCCACACGCTCATGTACTGCGTGGCCAGCGCGAAAGAGGACACGTTCTGGTGGTGCACCTTGTGGAAGGTGCGATGCAGCGAAGGCACCTTGTGGCGCAGCAGGTGCCACACGAAGAACTCGGCGTGGAAGAGCAGCAGGCAGACCACGACGTGGCGCGTCAGCTCCAGCACCGCGGGGACGTCGGCGGGCAGGGTGGGGGGCTGCGGGCCCAGAGCAGCAGCGTTGCGGGCAGCACGAACAGCGCGTGCTGGTAGAGCGTCTGCCCCAGGCAAGGCAGCAGCTGCCGCGCCGACGGCGAGAGGTCGGGGTGGACCTTGTAGCGCCGCAGCGCGGGCACCCAGGGGCACACGGCGTCCAGCAGCACGAACGGCAGGCAGAAGCCCACGTAGGTGATGATGGAGTGGACATCACCATCCCAGGGTGCACAGAATGGAGGAATAAAATATGGATTAGAGTGGCCTTACTGATATTCTCGTATAAAACTATTGTGACTAGTAATTAAAGAATTCGTAGCTTTGAGGTGGAGAAAGTGGCCACAGTCGTGGCTAAGGGCAGGGAGAGGGAAGAAGACATGTGATGTGGGGGCATTTTTGTGACTTTCAGCTGTCCTAAATGACATTGCAGGGTCAGATGCTGGACTTTATATATCCTGCCATAACCCACTGAATGTATTGGGGGAGAGTGTGAACTACAGGGCAAACTATTATCTATGTGGTGCAGCAGTGCTCCAGGATGTGTTCACCGAGTGCGATGAGTGTGCCACAATAATGGAGGAGGTTGTTGCTATGGGAGGAGTGGGAGGGGGTGGGGGTGGGAAACTCTTATATTTTTAATGTCACATTTCTTGTGATCTATGTATCTTAAAAAATAAAAATAAAAAAATAAATGCCCTTAAAAAAAATGACGGGGAAGAAGGTCGACTGCAGGAAGGTGTCTTGGCTTCTCAAGTGCTCCCAGAGGGGCTGCAGGAACAGCTGGCCCGAGCCGCAGAGGACCTGGACGTAGGAGCTGTTCCAGTGGCTCATGGTGGGGCCGGGCCAGGCTGTGCCTGCCTACAGGACCCCCTGGCTTTTCTTGGGACGTGCAGCCTGGCCCTGAGTGGTGGTAGCTGCATTTTCACTTCCTTTCCTGGCTGTGCAGAGCTGGGATGAGCAGGTAACTCCCCAAAGAAGCTTGGTTATAAACACGTACACCTGAAGCTGCCTGAATGGGCTTTTACGTATGCACGCTAACTTTTCATATGCAGGCAATTTGCATTTTCTGTACTTTTCAACTGACATACAATTCCATATAATACACAGCCTCTTCAGTGTAGAGTTGCCCTCAGTTTTGTTGTTTCTTTTAAGATTTTTTATTCCTATCTCGGCCCCCCACTCTCTGCTCTCTGTGTTCATTCACTGTGTGTTCTCTGTCCCCTTGCATCTCAGCGGCACCTGGAATCTGTGTCTCATTTTGTTGTGTCATCTTGCTGCATCAGCTCTCCGTGTGGGCAGCACCAATCTTGGACATTCAGCACTTTTTCGTGCTGGGCGGCTCACCTTGCAGGGTGCACTCCTTGCGCATGGGGCTGCGTGGCAGGGCACTCCTTGTGTGCATCAGCACTGAGCGTGGGACAGCTCCGCACAGGTCAGGAGCCCTGGGTTTGAACCCTGGACCATCCATGTGGTAGGTGGAAGCTCAATCAGTTGAGACAAATCCACTTCCCTTGCCCTCAGTTTTGAGCGCTCAGTTCACCTGTGTAATCACCACCCCAAGCAAGAGAGACTATTTCCACCACCACCAGAAAGTGCCCCTTTGGCAACCAATGAAGAATTACTTGTACTTTTTCTTAAACGCGTGCGTGTAACTGCACGTGTGTTTTCATAAAGACCCAAACATGACTGCATTAAAAAAAAAAAAAAACTTTAAAAAGCGACGTACTTTCTGTATTTCGGATCTTTTTTGCTCTAAGCAGGCTTAATTGTAGCTCCAAGCGAAGACCAGCGGCGACCCTCGCCTTCCGCGGAAGGATTCGGGTCCCCCGGCCGTCCGTGGGGCAATCAGCGCAGGAAATGGGACAGGACCAGCGGCCGGTCGGTCTCAGCGTCTCGAAAACCCGCTGCGCTCAGACTCGCAGGGTTGGTCCTGCAACCCGAGCCGGAGAGTCGATCCTCCGTTGCGCCCCCGGGGCGCACACGAGCAGCTGCGGGAATCCCGGGGCACAGCGGCCCTGGAAAGCGGCCCCGGCTGCAGAGCTTCCTTTTAAAGTTAAAAACTAATAATAAATAAAATAAAATAAAATAAAAATGTTTAATTCGGTTTAACACACAGAGTCGGTGCTGGTCTGGGTAAAAAGCCACTGCATTTCAGGCTGGGGTGCAAGCAATGAAATCAGTAAACGGCCCACTTTGTTCCTCCAGAGAATGATGCGGGCGGTCCTGACGCTTCCCAGGAGGCTGGTGAAGGAGCAGATGATGTCGCGCTACCCTGACCTTCCCGTGGCAGGCTTCGCGGCGCCAACCTGCCCCGTGCCCTCCAGCCCCTTCCCCAAAACCTCGACCCAGAGAACCCGCTGTGGGGCCGCCCGCATCCTCTCTCTTTTATGCGCCCGAACTGGGCGATGCTGAGAACACGGAGGTCGGTACTGGAGACCCCCGGATCTGCATAAACGAGCCCCGCGTTTGACCGCGTGGCTGACAGGGGACGCACAGGGCGCTTAGAGAATAGAGGCTTGGGACAAAAACTTTGGAGCCAGCGACCCCTCCCACTCTCAGCTTTGTCTCTTCTATCTCTGTGGGTGTGGACAGCGCTTCACTCCTTCCAAGCTCTTGTTTTCTTATCCCTCCAAATGGGAGTAGTAGTAGAAGCCATTTCATGAGGCTGTTGTGAGCATTAAAAGGGAAAAAATAATATAGCAAAGCCAGCAGGTAATGTCTGCCTATTAGGTGCCAGGCGCTAGCTAAGAGCTGTACCTGAAGCGATTTTATTTACTCCTCAGGAGAGCTGGGTTCCCCACCCTGCCAAGAAGTACGTGTTATTCTTATCGCTGAGTTTACAAAAGTGAAATTATAGTGCCTGACGCTTGGTAAACACACAAAAGAAGATACATATATGAATTTGTACTCCTCAGTTTATCCAAAAATAATTGAGGAAGTTTGTAAATAAAATCAATATTATGTAAAAAGAAATATAGAGTCATACTCTATGAGGAAAGAATAATTAAACAATGAACATATAGGCCAATATATAGGCCTGGAAACATATCATAGCATAATTCATAACATAATTTTTAATATGTAGGATACATAAATATATATATATTCACACACACACATGTAGGCCAAGTCATGAATCAGACTTTCTCAGTTGGTATGTGGGCACCAAATCCTGAGAGAGTAGCCTCTGGACCTACAGTAGCGCCCCACCCCCACCCCCCTTTTTTTTTGGTAAACCCCAGGAACCAGGAATATTATCATATTCTGCTTGTGCCTGATGAGAAAATGTTCAGAAGTAGCTGTGAATTTCTTGACAGTCAATTCAAAAAAGGAAAGAAGACAGATTTTTCTAATGCTCTGATATCTAGATGGTAGTAAAAAAGACAGGTGCAATTCAGGCCTCTGGCCTCCCCACTCTTTCTTTTCTTCCAGTTAGACAACCTGTCCTTTCTAGGTTACGTCCTCCAGATACTGTTTCCACTTCACTTGTAAAAGTGGTAACCCAGGAATTTCTTTTTCTTGTAAAGATGGACCTGACTTTGAGCTGTGTGTGGCTCAGTCTTGGAGTGATGACTATAGGAGCTCATTTTTCAGAATTACAAAGGAGTTCTGCTCATAAATTATTCTAATTTTCCCACCAAGGAAATTAGGCCAACCCTCAAATTGCATTTCAGCACAGGCCATCCTTTTCTTATGATTGTAACTATCATAGTTGGATGTTTTGATTTCTTAGAGTGTTTTTTTCTTAATTCCACATATACCTCATTTATTTATTTATTTATTTTTATTTCTCTCCCCTTCTCCCCTCCCCCCCCAGTTATCTGCTCTCTGTGTCCATTTGCTGTGTATTCTTCTGTGTCGGCTTGTATTCTTGTCAGTGGCACCTGGAATCTGTGTCTCTTTCTCTTGGGTCATCTTGCTGCATCAGGTCTCCATGTGTGCAGCGCCACTCCTGAAGAGGCAGCACTTTTTTTGTGCTGGCTGGCTCTCCTTACAGGGTGCACTCCTTGTGCATGGGGCTCTCCTATGCAGGAGACACCCCTGTGTGGCAGGGCACTCCTTGCACGCATTAGCACTGCAGGGGTCAGCTCATTACACAGGTCAGAAGGCCCTGGGTTTGAACCTTGGACCTCCCATGTGGGAGACAGATGCTCTATCTGTTGGGCCAAATCTGCTTCCCATCTTACAAACATTTTATGTTGGTGGCTGGCAGGTTTCCTTAACATGGGCTTAGATATTAGATTTGCTGCCAGGACTGTTTCTGTGAGCCCCACCACCAACCAAACCATTCTTTTCCTTCTTTGGGCTTCCATCCTCTATCACTAAGCCTGTTAGAATAATCGCCAGGGGCTAATTACATAAAGCCCTCTGTGCAGCAAGACGTGGAAGGCATGGCTTCAACCTGCTTTGTCCAGGTTCCCACCTCCTACCATGCAGGGCGCTGAAGAACTGAAACCAGCTTCTCTGTCTTCCCTGCACAGGCAGACTACCCGGAGAGAAGTTTGTGTCCCATATACAAATGCTATCATTGCAGGGAAATGGATCCATTAAAATCTGTCAATCATCCTCTCTACAACATGGAGGTTGCTGAAAAAGTTGGTAAAATATGGAGTGCAACCAAAATGAAGTCAATTCCTACCTAGTATTGACTCAAGTGATGTAAGTTTTTTGAATTGGCAAACATCTTTTATTTGCACAAAATATATTTGATAACTTACCAGATGTTTAGGCCACTGGATGTGTATCTCTTATGACTTTCTGATACTGTACCAAGCATTATGCCTTGCCCATGAGTCTTTAATAGATATTTGTGGACTCAATTGTAATTGTGATAAAGATCATGTTAAAAGATGCTGGCAGAAGTGAAAGTGGCTCAAGTGAATGGGCTTCTGTCTACCATATGGGAGGCCCCAGGCTCAATCCCTGGGGTATCCTGGTAAAAAGTGTGCCCGCGTAGTGAGCCAGTGTTTACATGGCGAGCCAAGTGCCCCTACAGTGAACCATGCAGCAAAATAATGATGAAACTAAAAGAGAGATGAAGGGGAGAGTCAAGGTGAGAGGCAACAGAACCAGGAACTGAGGTGGGGCAAATGACAGGGAACCTCTCTCTACATTGGAGGTCCCCAGGATCTAATACCAGTGAATCCTAGAAGAGAAAATGAGAAGACAAAAGGAGAAACAGACACAGAAGGTCACACAGCAAATGGACACAGAGAGCAAAAACAGCAGGGTGGGGGAGAGAGGGGAAGAAAGCAAAGAAAAGAAAAGAAAAGGAAGGGAAAGAAGAGAAAAGAAAGAAAAGGAAGCAAAAGAAAGGAAAAGAAAAAAGAAAAGAGAAGAAAGAAAAGAAAAGAAAATAAGAGAAGAAAGAAAAGAAAAGAACAGAAAAGAAGCTGGCTCTAAATTAAGTCTGCAAAATAGAACCCATTTTTTTCTGGAGCACTAATTGATGCAGTTGGAGCTACTCACCTGCAGGGAGGTTTCCCACAGGAGGAAGTGCTTACTGACTTCCATGGCTGATAGGGTGTCAGTCTCACTATTTCTTACATGCTCCAGCTGATCCTGACTTCTTGTATATTGTTTTTATCTTGGTATGGTCTTTCTGACAAGAGTGGAAGATGGGAATCCTTCCTTTTACTAGCTATCACAGTGATAAATCTCACAACTGAAAGACAGTAATTAAGTCTGTGCATATTTAATACAATCCAAATTTATTTTGTATCAGCTCTCAAAAGACTTTGGATGCCACTCATCCCTTCCAAAAAAATTACTTGATATAATTGGCAAACCCCATTACCAATGACATGAAGTCTTTTTTCCTTAAATGACTTATGTGGTTTTGTTTGTTGTGTTTTTTTTTTTTCTTTCTAAAAGAGGGTGAGACCCTTTTGGCACCTATCAAACCAAAATGATGCCTGGCTATCAGAGAGGAATGTTTATTATGGCGTGTTACACTTGAGACTCAGAGACAGTGGGGTCATCTCAAAGATCAGAATCAAACCCCTCCTTTTGAAGACAAAGACTTAGCTCAGGAAAGGCAAGATTCACAGTCAAAGAGAGAATAGAACACGGTCAGTTCCATGGTATCTCTACAGAAACTTGGGGTTGGAAACTGCATTTAGCTGGTACTTTACCAAATAAAGTTTATCAAACTTTATTCCTATCAAAAACAGTAGGGGATGCTGATGAAGAACACGGGGTGTTAGCTCCCCCTAAGAGACTCCTTGATGCCCCTATTGACCCAGATACTATGTACATTCAGTTTGAACACTTTTATATTTTTGACCCATCTATGCTAGGCTTCTGTTGAACTTGTTGCAACCACTATCACCCCCTTTAAAACATTTATAGCATATAGAAATCATTCTCAATTAAAAGGCATACCATTGCCTGTCAAGCAGAGATAAAGATACTCATCTCACCTTCAAAGATAGTGTTGCAAAGTTCACAGCATTAGGCAAAGGCTTCAAAACTCTGAAAGCACACTGTAAAAGTACAAACATTATTTTAGTACTGCTAAAACCATCTGGCAGAGAAAGAGTTTTACTTGCTTAATTTAGAATGGAACATGGAATCTACATCTTAGCACATTACAATGCATACTCTGAATTCATGTCTGACAAGTTTTTTCAAAAATTAGAATATTTATTATCTCATGCTTCCTTTCAGGAGTCATAAGAGACCAGGGTTACTTTCATTTTTCTAAATCTCTCCATATATTAAAAAATAAATTTTCAAGAGTTAAAAATACAGTATATTTTAAATGTTTACATTGAATAAATTAATACCTTTAATCTCCAGAAACACAAAATAACCTTATTTGGAGGTCATTTCAACAATCTAAATTTTAGACCTTCCTTACTTTGAGATCTGGGCAAATGCCTTCTTCATTCCCCACCCACCTACCCATGCCTGTGGTGCTGACCATTTGTTCACCTTTTAGGCAACATTTTGTTTTTCATATGTCACATTTGGGAGAGGTATCCTTTGGGAATTGCTTCAGATGTTATTCATTAGGCAAGAATTAGTCACGATCCTAGATGGACATGACCACTGACCCAGCTGACCTTATCAGTCCTCAAACTACCAACTGGCTCCTAAAGCAGCCAAGTTCCTTCCCTGAGGAAAGCCTCCCTAAGAAATGAAGTCACGGGTGCTGGGGAAGGTTTGCAAGCCGAGCCAAGCCTGCCCTCTTGTGGCAAAAGAAAAAATGACTTTTCCTTCTCAATTGTGACATTTGGTGGCTCTTCTTTTCTCCATGTCTTAGAGAAGAATTCCAAGTTGACAGAATAGCTAGTCCTTTCCTTGCTCTGAGGATCTGTGAGGGAACACTGAGTTTTGTTCAACAGAATACACATCAAAGCCAGTTGAAAACAGAGTCAGATCCCTACCAACCTGTCCCAGGTCTTTTAGGCAAACTGTGCAACTGTGTCATGGGTAAGCAGCCTCTAGAAAAGCCAAATGTGAAACCTGGCCCTACTAGTAAGAACACATGTGCAACATCCCCACCTTTAGACTGGTCCACACACTGAAGGAATCCCCAGAGAAAAGTTTGGAAAAGTGGCAAAGAGCAAAACAGGTAAGTGGACAGAGCCCCTACTCGTTCTTCAGCTTATGGTCAGGTGTGTGGGAGCTTTACTGACCACAAAAGAACCCCACTCACTGTCTTTTCCTCCTCAGCCCTAAGAATCCTGCATGTGCCTGGCCAAGCCAGTTTGTCTTTGTTTAAGCAGAAAGAAAAGCTCACTGGGGACATATGGCCAGTGGGAGAGGGGGGCACCCTCCTGCAGATGCACACCCTTTGCTTCTAGTACATTTTTATTCCTTCCTCTGGGTCTAACAAAAATCATTCTGATACCACTTCACTCCTTACACTTTTCCAGCTGTTACTTGAGCACCTAATGTTCCTTAGCTACATGAAGAAGTCCACTCGTTCTTCATACATTTGGTCTATCCACATATACCTAGTGAGACTCACTATATTCCATGCCCTGGGTTAGATTCTGGGTAGACAGAGACAGGTAGGGTGTAGCCTCTTTCCTCAAACCATACCCTAGTGGGAGAGATCTTACTGGGGCTCCAAGTCTATGTTCCAGGGGCCCTATCAGTAGATGATCCTCTCCTGACCTTGGTTGCTGTGGCAGTTTGGTATTGTTTATGAATTCCAAAAATAGATATTGTATTGTTTGTAAACTGTCTATTCCTCTGGGAATATTAGATTGTATTAGATTCAGAGGTTTTGCTTTTACCTTATTACATTAAGATTAGGGCTTTTATTTAATCACCTCTTTAGGGCATGTAGGGCTGAGTCCCCACCCCCTCGGTAGGGACAAAACAGACTCTCACATGGAAGGAAATACATAGAGGAGGAGAACACAGAAGCAGATACGCAGGAAGAGAGAGTGCTCTGTAGACAGGGCCCTGGGAAGAGAGATGGGAATGATAGTCTACAGCTGACCTTGTGGAGAGACCAGAGCAGCTGAACCTGGAAAAAAATGAGTCCCAGGGAGAGTGATGAGCCTTAGGACAGACTACAGCTGAGATTGGAAGGAGCTGGGACCATGGAGCCTTAAGAGACGAGAGGAAGTCTCAACCCTAGGAAACAGCATCCACCACATTACATTTACAGATGGCACAGACTTAGGGGGAGAAAGTACCTTTTAATGGTACCTAGAGTCAGATTCTTTAGGGCCTAGTAACTGTAAGTGTCTACCCCAAATAAATACCCTTCCTAAAAGCCAACGGATTTCTGATATTTTGCATCAGCACCCCTTTAGCTGACTACTACAGTTGCCTCATCTCTACAGTGAAGAAGATGGACAAACAGTCCTCAAATCCATGCTTCTGCCTGCAGCCCATGGGCTACCTGCACAGGGTTTGAGAGCTGCCAAGTCTCTTCCCACAGCCGCACTAACGTGGTGCCCACAGGATAACTTATGAAGCTAGTGTTTCCAAACATCTCTAACCCTCCTTACTCTTGAGACTGTGGTCTCCTCCCAAAAAGAGAGGAACAGATGTTCATAAGCAGTAGCAGCAAGATTTACAATGAGTAAGGACTGGGAAAAAATGAGAAAGAAAGATTTAAGTCCAGCCAAAAGGAAAAGGGAAGAATAAAAAGGAGATTAAATCAAGGACAAAATGCATACACACAATTCTTCAGGCCCGAGGCTAATTGAGTTTTTTTGAAACCTTTAAATAAGACTCTTAAATATTACAAAGTAATAGTATTCTGCTTGGTGGCAGACTTGGCCCAGCAGTTAGGGCGTCTGTCTGCCACATGGGAGGTCCGAGGTTCAAACCCTGGGCCTCCTTGACCCGTGTGGAGCTGGCCCACGCACAGTGCCGATGTGCACAAGGAGTGCCCTGCCACACGGGGGTATCACCCCCGCATATGCACAAGGAGTGCACCCCATAAGGAGAGCCGCCCAGTGTGAAAGAAAGTGCAGCCTGCCCAGGAATGGGGCTCACACACGGAACAAGATGATGCAACAAAAAGAAACAGATTCCCATGCTGCCGCTGACAACAACAGAAGCAGACAAGAAGATGCAGCAAATGGACACAGAGAACAGAAAACTGGAGTGGGGGGGGAGGGGAGATAAAGAAATAAATAAATCTTTAAAAAAAACAACAACAAAGTAGTAGTATTCTGCTTGCATATAATATTGCAGCTCAGGTAACCCTATTACAAAAACATCTGTCTACTCCTGAATCTTGGTGTGAAAACAGTCATGGTCACTTTTTTGTGTGTAAAATTAAACTTGGATGCTCTTCTTAAGGGCAGCCACAGGGTTTTTCTACACCATGACATCATTACAGAGATAGAGCAACTGGTTAAAAGAAAACCAACTGATAACCAGTGATAAAGTCTCTCTATGGGATTCAGTGCAATTAGTTTTCAGAGATTTCAGCAAATTATTTTGCTTGGCCTATGCCATTTAACCATTTACTAACTCACATCAATTGCAGGTAAGTTTGATAAATAAAATTCATCATGGGAGCTTTGTAACTGTCACAGCTGGGATTTCACTGGATTTAACTCTGTACCTACTGAATAAGCATGAAAAAAGTATCACTCAGGTGCATAAATACAAATCCTTAGATGGGAAAGCAAGGAGATGAAAGCTAGATACTTTTACACTGAGATTTTCTCAAGTTATTTATTAATGAACATCAGTTTAAAAAGCCAAACACGTGTTAATTTGCTTTGGGCAGAAGTAAAAAGGTAATACAGTGCATTCTAAATTGGAAGGATAAACAGAATAATTATAAGTATCTTTTCACAAAGACTTAAAGAAACAACACTATAGTTGAGACATCAATTCCTTAATCAGCTGGTGATTTTAATTAAACAAAAACCAAAAATAGCTAATGAGTTTCTAATCCTCATTGGAGAAAATTAGGCATCTTCAAAGTCTCACAATTACCTTGAATATAAAAAGAAAAAAGACCCAGGAAAGAACTCTACAGTTTTTAAGTCTGGCTTTCATATTTCCTCATGAGATGAATAATTTCATTATACAACCTCCAAGGGGCATCCAAGCCCCAGATAAAGTCGAGATGCTCCCATTCAGGAATAGTCTGGTGGTACACCAAGCGGGTGATCTGGGTCAGTAAGACATTGACATCACTGACATCTGCAAGCATGTCATGTCCCCCATTCCAGACTGCAGTTGGCACCAGCATGTCTTTTACCTTGTAAGTAGGAGGGTAACTCTACAATTTAAAAAAAGAAACAGGGGTAGTTGTTTTTTTTTTAATTTCCAAAATCACAAAGAATTGTCTCCATTAAGCATGTAGTCAGTTTGATGGGAGAAGAAGAGATGAAGTTTAGAAAATCACTATCAGTTTACCTTTCCAATTATCATTAAAAAATATCCAAAAACTCCAAACCCACAGTGAAGGATAAAGACTGCTAGTTGTTGAGATGCTACCATATGCCACATGGGGCACCATGATGGGGCTGGGTCCCCTGTGAGAGGTACAGCTCTCCCCACCTACCAGATGGCAGGTAGAGGAACCAAGGGCTTGGGAAGGTGCTTTGGCATTAAAGCCTCCCATGTTCTCCCTCGGGGAAGGAAGGGAGACTGTAAAAATTCTCTCAACATCAGGTTCCCCATCTGTACATCAGAGATAATCACACCAATTGTCCAGGAGGCAGGAGAAATGCGCCATACACTCAGCACTCAAAAATGGTGATTTTATCTGTGTGTGGAAAAGGAGGCCTAGGCAATGTAATGTGGCCAAGGCACCAGAGCCAGCAGGTCACAACCCTAGGATGGTCTGACTGCTAAGTCCATGTCTGTAGTATGAAGAAATGACACATCACAGTGGAGATTCGAATTTACTGCCCACGACAGGGCAAGGAGGAGAGGCCCATCCCACAACACCCACCACAGGGCTTGTGTTGTTTTAGAATTGAATGAGGAAACACTAACACATTCCTGTCTAACTCTCCCAAATACTTCCCATAGTAATGACCCCCATCAGAACCCAGTAACCCAGGCTGGCTTCCTTGATGAGATTTCAGGGCCCATTTTATTCTTTAGACTTTGAAGACTTTACCTGGTTGTAATGGAAATAATTCTTGGCACTGCTTCCCCAGTCAAAGGCTTGAAATTTGTGGGATTTAACAGTCTAAAAGGAAGACAGTTTGGGGAAAATTTATCTGATACAGAAGTTTGAGATAACCTCATAGGTTGTCAGACTTAGTCACAGCCTCAAAAATCAATTTTATACAGAAAACCACATTTACTCTTTATTTCCAAACTGTAATTTAAAATTAAATAACTATTTTTTTCCTTTCCTTTACTAAATGACTCGATTTCTCATAGTATAATTGGAGAGTATATATAATAGGGCACAGAAAGCAGCTGCAAACATACGCTTTGAATTATACTCGATCAATAGTTGCTTCCATTGGATGAACTTTTGATGATGTTTTCTGCTTAAATTCTAGTTGAACTTTTTCAGAGAATAACAGTTTTATTTGGGAAAGAAAATATATTTAGATACAAAACCATCATGTGTTCTCTATACCCATCCTACTTGTCTAGTAATGCTATTTTCCTTATTTATCAATAATGTAACACTTTTTCTATTTTGAGTACCAGAGCCGGTGTAATCACCGAGTTGTACTGCAGGTCAGTACAACTTCCACCTTGTTGGGGAGACTAAAGCCATGGGTTGATACCTTATTTACAATTTAAACGTATGCATATTTACAAGAGTTCCATATAAAACTATTAACAAAAAGTCACTTATTTTTAAAGTTTGGAATAATGCAAAGCCATAGTACCCCCAGACTCCCAAGTTAAAAAGTATGTCAAGAATTAAATCCATGACTGGCATTTCTAATGAATTGGAAACTATGTGTAACCTTTGGCCACATGGTGGCGCCACATTAACTTTACAAAGAGAGCCAACCATGCTTTTCATGTATGTGAAGTTTCAGTTCTTATCAATTGTATAAAATTCTACTGTTTGATATAATAAAAGGTAGTGCCATTAGATACCACAGAGGATTGCTAAAGGAGAATTTCAAATGACAGATATTAAATATATATGGCACATTTAACGATCAGAACAAAATATGGATTTACAGCACCTCTTAGGACACATGTTCCCTCTCCAATTATCAGTGAAAATATCTCAATGCGAGCTGCTCTGCTGCTGTACTCAGATGTGAATTTACCACTTGGTCAAATCCATATTTCAGCATTTATATGAGGTTGAGTATGAATATAAAGGAAAAACTTGCCGAAAACTCAGGCTAAATTTTTTAGCTTGAAATTTGTAGTGAGAGTCACTTTCGTATGTCAAAAACTATCCACTTGAAAAGGCACCTCAGAAGGAGGGAAATATGGAAAACTTTGTTTATAGGAATAAAAACATGGAAATGAACTAAAGTTCTTTAATAGATATTTGATTAATTGCATTATGTTACAACAATATGCCCAAACAGTATGCCATGTCATAATAATAAATATAACACAGAAACAGAAAACTGTTTCTAAAGAATGTTTATAAATAATATTAAGAAGGAAATAGTCAGAAATTGAAACACAATAGGTACTATGTTACACTTATGTAATAACATGTGGCTAAAGAGCAGGAAGAAATAATTGTAATATTAGGTTACTCAATTTTAAAGTGACATTTAGGAAGTTATTTTTAAGTTGCAATTGCTAATAAAAATGTAAAGAGTATTTTTTATAGTACAATATGTATCGAAGTCTCAAAAATAGTCTTGAAAATAGTCCAACAGTCTGACCACTCAGTCTCCTTCTTCAAGTGTATCCTAAGAAAAACAATCTGCCTGATGTATAAAGACATATCTATAATACAATATAACACAATATATTCCCAGGATGGTTTGATATTGCAAAGAGACTATAATGAAGAAGAGATGGTGGGGGAGTAAGTAGTGAGGAGCAGGAGGGGGTGAGGGAGGAGGGAGGAGGAAGAGGAAGAGCAGAAAAAAATTGATGCAATGGAAAACTTTCTCTGCATTAGGAATATTTTTAAAATTTAGTTTTGACCTGGATGTTCTCACCCCCCAGTATCCATTCTTGCTTTCCTGCTTTCAGTACTGGAACTGCTCAGGCATTTACTGAACACCTGGCCACCCGGGTAGAAAGCACACCTCCCCCCCCTCACAACTAGGCATGGCCATCTGGCTCACTTCTGAGCTACCTCCTAAACATCAAGCCCCTCGCCCTTCCTTGCTCCCCACTTCCTGTGGGCTGGAACAGACATGAAGATGACCCAGTTTCACCCAGGCAGAGGAGGACAGCACCCAGGGGTGGCAGAGCTACAGGGTAGAGTACCCTGGTCCCTGCATGACTTTGCAGCACACACCCACACCCCTCCACCACCACCCCAGACCACTGGTCTCCATATTATGAGAAAGAAATTGCTTCAGTGACTGTATTTCTGTGTCTCTGTTACAGCAACTCAGCCTATATCTAACAAATACAATGCTATTTCATTCAATAAAAAGGAATGTTATAGAAAGTATGTATGCTATGATCCTACTTTAGTAATGAAAAGGAATGTTACAGAAAGTGCATGTCCTAGGATCCTACTTTAGTAATGGGAATGATTATACCAAACAATTGTAAGATCATACCAAAATACTACCAGTGCCTACCCCTGGGTGGTACACACATAGGTGGTTTTTTTTCATTGCACTTACATATTTTCTAAAATATTATAATGCCTGTACATTATATTAAATGTCCTTTTAATAATGTTTTAAGAAATATTTCTTAGCAAGTCTTTTTTTTTTATGCATTAGATTGCAAACAATGGAGTATATCAGAGTCATCTGGGGGTACTTATTAAAAATGCAGATCCCAGGGACACACACCCTAGGAATTCTGAGTTTCAACGATCTTGAGGAGGGCCCAAGAATCCACATTTTCACCTGCAACTGCAGTATTTCTGACCAACAATAAAGATGTACTAGAACCAGCCTTCACACAGGAATGAGCACCTGGGCTTCGGGCAGGGCTCCAAGAGGGCCAGAGAGAGAAACGAGAGTCTCAGCTCTGGGGCTCTTTGGAATTTGTCAGGCTCTAATGAGAATAACATTTGTAAGCTAAATTTAACAGACAACTAAAGATCTAGGTTTTGGAAATGAATAACTGAATGTTAATTAATCAAGTAAAAAGCAAACTTCTGAATGTAGTGTGAATAAAATGGCCTTTGAGGGCACCTCCCAGCTCATACCACAGGAACCTCCAAAATCCACACCTGACTTGGGGCTCTCAGCTGCCAACACCCAGGCCCCACCCACCTTCAGCAGCCACTCCCAGCAGGCACTGGGGCTGCCTCCTGGAGCAGCCTGACCAAGGGGTCCCTGACAGGCGGGGTGGCAGCCTCTGGCCAACAGCCCAGAGGAGGTGGGATCAAGGAAAAGGTCCTGTGAAGTCACTCTGCTGAGCAGCTATTTTACTGACAAAGAGATGACACAGAAGGCACAAGGGTCAAGGGCAAGGCTGCCTTCTGCAGGTGTGGAGAAGTAAGAGCCTGTGACCACCCCCACCTGAGAGGAAAATTCCACAGCCCTCTAACAGCATATCTCTCCCTTCCGTAGCAAGCTTGCTCAACTGTAAAACCTTATCTCAGAGCCTCCTCCTGTAGAAAATCTGGTCAGCCCCTGCCAAAAGACCAACCTGACCCAGACCCTCATAAATAACAAGAACTCTCCAACCGCTTATTGCCCCTGATAGAATCCCCAGCACTTAATTAACCACAAACATCTGCCTCTGTACGTGCTTGCTTGCTGAGCTATTGCCCCCCACCCAGAACCTAAAGGCCTATATAAGCAAACTCCCCTCCATGACCCAGGGCTGCTCTCTCCTCTGCATAGGATGAGGCAGCCGCCTGCAGCTAATAAAGCTCTCAGTTGGAATTTTATTCAAAGTCTGAGTCTGGTTGATATCGCTGGTCTATAACACAGGGAGTCTGGGCTTTGGAAATGGTTATGAAAGAAATTCCAAAGTAAGTAGAGCCTAAAGTCACAAGGTCACAACTGGGCAAAAGAGCTGTGCTGGGGAACTCAGGCTGCCACATAAAAGGGGCTGGAACAAGAGCAGGGCTCCTAATAGGCTAGGGGGTGGTCATGGGTACTTTTCCTAGTACCTGAGAATCCGGTGCTTACAAAGGCCACTGAGCTAGAGCATAGCCCAGGCTGCACCTTCATTCAGCTGAGTCACACTCCATGCATCCTTAGGAGTGCACTAACTGCTCAGGCAACAGAATTTCACCCTTTCTGGCAAAATGTCCTCTAGGGGAGAGAGGGAAAAAAGCTCAGAAAAGGTAGAGGAAAAAAGATAAGGAAAAAAAAAGAAGAAAAATATCCCAACTCCAAAAATAAAAAAAGGTAAGGGAATTTTGATGATAGGTCTAGAAAGAAAACAAGTGGCTGTAAACAGACATGTGACTAGGAGAAAAGGAGGAGCTGGAATGAATGTGTGAATTATGAGGATTTTCGAAGGGATCAAGAGACATGTACTGCACTACTTTCCATTGCAGGTGCCCCTAGGCTAACCCTCAGCAATCTGTCACTGTGTCACTGACATCTGAAATGTGGTTGACTTTCACTACAAGAAGCTGAAGCCTTGCACGGCCCTTTCTGGCTCCTGAGTCCCAGTGAGACACTAAGAACAGGACTCCCTGGGCAGGATATTTCTGAGGCCACTGAGTTCATGTGCTATCACATGGCAAAGGTTCCCCAATTTGATGAACAGAAGAAGCTATTGGGCAGCTGTTAATACATTTCTTAAAATATAGATTCTCACTGCTCGGCAAACAAAGGGAGCAACAACTGATAGGTTAATAATAATAGGCTTAAGTTGTCTATCTACTGATCTTCCAGGCATTTTATGCTTACAAGGTAAATACTGAAATAGAAGCTTCTATCTCCCAAGCTACTCTAAAGTCATGTTTTATCAAGCAACATGGAAATAAAATAAATTTGAGTCTCAATGAATAGCAGAATATTGAAGAGAAGAGAAAGGAAAAGAAATGAGTCAACACAATTACACCCGTGGCATAGTGTAGTATGCTCCAGAGAGGACAGCAAAACCGGATTAACTCAATGAGGAATCCAGGACTCGGGGGAAGGAAATCAGCTCATACTTGTAAGCAGATTGTCCTTCTACTTGGAAAACATTTACAGAGAGGTACTGCATGGAATGCACAGACCTTTCTAGCAACGATGCTACACAAATCCCCAACTTTGCTCCTGGAATACCTACCTGACCCCAGTGTAACATGTTTTGCACAGAAGTTCCAGCAGGACAGTGTGCTGCATACACAGCCACTCTAGACTACAAAATAAATACGTTGAAATATGAATGAAAACAGCATTAAGGAGACATCAATAATACATATATATTGTCCTTTAAAACATTAAAAACTACAGAATTGTAACCTCAAAGATATGAGTGATTATGGGCAGGAAAAATTTCTCAACTATAAATAAGTCCTATAAAATACGTACAACACACACACACACAGACTATATAGGAAGGAAATGAAAAGCAACAACATGATAATTACGCAGACTAATGGGTTGTGATTATAGGTAGTTTTTTTTTCTTCTTAATGCTTCTCTGAATTTCAAAATTTTACATACAAATTTCATATTACTTTTATCAGCAGAAAAAAGAAAAATGAATAACATTTTTTAAAATCCCTGCAGCCTTCACTCCAGAATTTTAAAACCTGTTTTCAAAAACACAACATTACAAGATACATATATATTTAGGAACACCAGTATATTGCTGGCTGAAGGATTACATATTATAAAACAAATACACATGCACATATACACGTATGTGCATACATATGGAAACAGTCATTCAAATTTAAACACAGAAATTTTTTAAAAGAAACAAATCACTAGAATATCAGAAATTTTGGCAGAACTTCTCATTCAGTATTTCCATATAGATACAACATAGGAAGGTGACAACTACCTGCCTGATGACCACAGCAAAGAGCATTCTCGGCACGTACTGAAATTACTCTCCCGTCTCTGAAATGAAAAGCCCTTTGGAGCTCTAATGAGATCATTTCTGCCTCACCTACACCATCTAATCCAAATACATTCACAGACAAAATAAAGATACTGAAAGCTTAAAGTAGTCTTACTATAAACATACATACCATATTTAAATTTTTCTCATTAAATCCACTCAGAACAAAAAGGAGATTTCCACAAAGCTCCTTCAGAATGACATGGAGACAAATATGAGTACTAAACTACTTCAAAAATGCACTCTGGGGAAGAAATTCTTTGACTCCAAATAAATCCTATAAAAGAGACACAAACCCAAGAATATATTCAGTCTCTCTTTCTGGTACAAAGGTTTCCATGACCCACCTTAGAAGCAGAGACCAGAGGCAAGAATATCCGTGGATGAACTCAGGAGTAAAATGACAACCATGGAGATTCAAATAGGATACTGACACCATAAGTTTACTAAAGCAAAATCTGCTAATCTACCCCAATGTTACAGACATGTGCCTAAATTCTCAAAATGAAGGAAAGGAGGCAGAAAATCTACTCATTTTACAGCTGCCTTGTATAGTGGGAAAGGGCCTTAATGCTCACTCATCCCAGAGCCAGCCCCAGACAGTTTTCACCTGACTGTGATGGGCTGATCCTGACTTCTGAGAAAGACTTGAGGCTGTGACTGATTAGCAATTTCTGCTGAGGGTACATCCACCTAGTCCAATCAGGAGTCAGGAGCCAAATCGGTCACCTTACCTGTTTTTGAAAATAAAGTTTAATTGGAACACAGACACACTTATGTATCTATGTATTGGCCCTCGCTGCTTTCACACTAAAATAGCAGAATTGAGTCATGGCAACAACATACGTATGGTCCATGAAGCTGAAAATATTCACTATATTTACTATCTGTCCTATCATAAAAAAATTTGTCAACACATGGTCTAACTCCTTCCTGACCAATTGTCACTGGCACTGTGCTCAAGTAGATCCAGGGTAATTATTATGCCCACAAGGTAAACCTTCCCACACTTATACAACAGGAAACAAATCTTCCTTATATTAAACCCAAAACTATTTATAATTTACACTCTTGCTCATTCCTACCCTCTGGACAGTCAAGCAGGAATGAAAAACTCAAATGCCTAAAAGGTAGCATGTAAATAGAAATTAGTAAAACTGTGAAAGGAAAATGCCACCTGCCTCAGTGTTTATGACTAGGGACTGTTCACAACTGCAGAGAACTGGAAAGCTTGTGCTCAGTCTACAGGGTACAACTGCAGCAGGCTCTGTCCTGTCTGGGGATAGGACTATTGGCCCAGTGGTGCACAGCTTCTTCCTCCCCACCCCCCCCCCAAAATAAACAGCAATCAAGATTTTAATGTTAAATACTCCACTTTTTAAATGGTGGAATTTAAATTTAAAACATGTTCCAACCGTATTCAAACCTTCTTCAGGAAAATTTAACCCATGAATATACAAGCTTGTGATTTCTATGAAATCTGTCTTATACAAGACATCCCATCAAGATCTAAAGATCAACACCATGTCTCCTTTCATTTTCCTTTTTTTCCAGGCTTATGACTCTAGTATTAGCTGGGGAGATTGAGGAAGCAAATTTGCCATGTAGAGGTCAAGTGACATGAAAAGGCATTTTTATAAATTCTTGCTCTGAGACTACATAATGGTCACTTGTGACAAAAGCATGTTTGAGAGGCTCTCTGTTAAAACAAATAGAAAGAAAAAAGAACAACAAGCATGGGAAGTGGATTTGGTCTAACGGATAGGGCATCCACCTACCACATGGGAGGTCCAAGGTTCAACCCAGAGCCTCCATGACCAGTGTGGAGCTGGGCCATGCACAGTGCTGATGCATGCAAGGAGTGCCATGCCACACATGAGTATACCCCACATAGGGGAGCCCCAATATGCAAGGACTGCACCCCATAAGGAGAGCTGCCCAGTGTGAAAAAAGTGCAGCCTGCCAGGGAATGGTGCCGCACACATGGAGAGTTGTCAAAGCAAGATGGCGCAACATAACAAGATACAGATTTTGGGTGCTCCTGACAAGAATATAAGCAGACACAGAAGAACACACAGCAAATGGACACAGACAGCAGACAACCTGGGGGGATGGGAAAGGGAGAGAAATAAATAATAATAAAAGAACATCAAGCAATCAAGTTAATAGGATGACCCATCAATGACCTGAATCACAATAACTCATTTTCCTTTGACTGACATGGGATGTGAGGTTGACTTTGTATTTCGGAACTGCTACCCAGTACTAATGTGACAAACTCCACAAAATTACCCTAAAGGACAGAATATATGGACAATGCAAAAATCACCTTATGTATATACAGATCTACACATGTCAACTTTGATTTCTTTATAATTTGGGTTTGAGGAAAAATTAGAAGGAAAATTTAACATTCACAGAAGGAACATGCACTAGTCAGAGCAGATAATTCAAAGGTTTTTTGAACATTGACCACTCACTTTGTCAATTTTCTGCAATACTACAAAACACAACCATCTGGAAGAGATGATTCCAAATCCAGGCTACATCACCTACATCGAAATCTAGAGGGTGATTTGTGAAGGACACACATCCCAAGGCCTCACTGAAGATTTAAGAAAACACTTTCTCGGACACAGAGAGAGAAAGAAGGGGGAGAACACGTTTGTATTTTTACATACTACTTATTCACAATCTCCAGGAACTGAGGTATTTGGGAATTTTTATTGTTATGAAGACTCCCCAGAATAGGGAAATGAGTTGCTCATAACCTGCTGATCAGGCATAAAACTGGTAGAGCCACTCTGAAAGGCATATGTCTCTAAGAAAAACCATTGTATTAGTCAGCCAAAGGGGTGGTGACACAAAACACCAGAAATCTGCTGGCCTTGAGAAAGAGTATATATTTGGGGTAGGAGCTTACAGATACCAGGCCAGAAAGCGTAACTTACTTCCTTCATGAAAGCCTATGTTTACATGTTGGAGCAAGATGGTTGCTGAAAACTGCCAGGGTTTAGGCTCCCTGGGTTCCTCTCTTCCCAGGTCTTGCTTCTCTCTGGGTTCAGGGCTCTTCTCTTCCTGGGGCTTGCATCTCTTTCTGTGTGCTTACCTCCTGGGGCTCCAGCTTAAGACTTAAGCATCAAACTCCAACATCAAAAAACTTCTAGCAACAAAAAGCTTCAGCTCTGCCCTTTGTCATGTCCCTTTCATCTGTGAGTCCCCACCCACAAGGTACAGGGAGCCAACACCCTACTAAATTAGTGCAATGAGAGCCATAATCATAATTTAATCATTCCCAGGTACAAAACAGTTTACAAACATAATCCAATTTTTTTTTTGGAATTCAGAACTACTTCAAATGGTGACAACCCTGAAGAGAAAAGCCCTTCTGTTTTATTGACAACAAATTGAAGAGGAGGAAGGCCTACATTTCCCACCACTGGCCAATTCTTCAAATCTGAAAGGAGGGGCGATCACTGTACCTTGAGGAGAAGATCTGGAAGTTTTCTTAATGCAACTACAGGGCTAGTGCTGAATTGGAGTAAAGTCACAGGAGCCAGGGCAAAAAACATTTTAATCCTTCTGGCCAGCCAAGGGATCTGTGAAAATGCTATAAAACCTATGCAAAGAAAAGGAAGAAAATAGGAATTCCATGTTGAGAATCTGTTGTTAAAGGCAAGGGCTACCCTTTTGTGTCATGCCCTAGAGAAAACCCAAGAATCATGCCAGCAATGCTGCAATCAGGGAGCAAAACACTTGAAATGGGGCCCATTTGAATTTCTACATGCAAAAACCCTAAGATTAAACACGTGAAACTAAATTTTTCAAGTGCTTCTTCCAAATCTCAACCTAGAAATGTGCTGAAAGAAACCCAGATTGCGTGAAGCAGAAGACATTCCCTGTTCCTTTAACAATTTGAACCTTCCCATGTAAAGATTATCTCCAACAGCTCCACCTGATCATCTTCCTCCCCCACTCCACCTTCTTTCCATCCCTAAGGACTAGCAGGCTCTCCAGTTACATAACCACTTAAAAAGGAACTATGTACATTTAGAATCTATAGCTTTAAAATATTTTTGCTTCCTTTCAGGCTACTTCCTGCCTTCAACTAGATCCTAGAATGTCACCTGACAAAGAACACAAGTAGATAGGTCAAAGAAGAGAGCCTAACCCCAATCCTAAAATATGCAAATACATTCAAGTTGCTTTTTTGGTTTTAGCCTCCCAAATTAGCAAAGAGTGTTTGGTGGTGGTAGAGTGAGGCAATTTAACTGTACATACCAAGACACTGAAAAGCATTTGTAGTTGCAGTATAGTAATTCCTCTAGAACTTATTCTAAGGAGACCATGCAACATGACCACAAAGGTCTTACACACAATAAACACTCAAATATGCAACAGAATTAAACAAATTATGGGGCAGGTCCTTAACCTCTTAACAAAGTTAAAAATTTTGGATTCTGATGCTTTCATATTAGAATTTGTTGATATAATCATGGGTAATTTTATTTTCTTTAAATCAACACATTAATTTATAATCACCACAAATAAAAATGCATATAAATTTTAAAAACCAGAAGCGGCTCTGGCTCCATCATTTGGGCTCCCATCTACTACATGGGAGGTGCTGGGTTCGCATCCTGGGGCTTCCTTGTGAAGGCAAGCTGGCCCACACCCAGCAGAGAGCTGATGGCCCATGTGCCATGGACAGCTGGCACAGCAAGATGAAACAACAAAGAGAGACAAGGAGATACAGAAAAAATGTGCAGCAAATGGACAAAGAGAAGAGACAGCAAAAGAAAGGAACAAGCCATAAACAGGGGGGAATAAATAAATAAATAAATCTTTTTAAAAAAAATAGTCTAACTACCCTGAGAACATCATGCTAAAAAAAATTAGTTGGAAAAAAAATTTTTTTTTAACATTTTTAAATAATGTCAGTGTAACCTAGCAATCTTGCAGCTAGTTTTGTTCCATTTAACTTTAAAAGTCAATGTATTGTTTTGTATATATTTTTTAAGTCTCTCAACTTATAAAACTTCTTGTTTTCCATCTTCTAACATTCCTGTATATTGCTTAACTAGTAAAATATATAATATATATTAGGCTCATCCAATTTCAACAGAACAATACACCATGTTTATCCATTTTTATTAAAATCTGAATTTTTAGAGAAAACCAAATATTACCAAAATCGCTTGACCTATTCATTATTTCTGCTTGGCATAAAAAATAAATAAAAAATAAAAAAAAACTTGCATGTGAACCAACATTATTTCTTTATAGTTCACTTTAAAAAAAAAATTCACTTTTGAGAACAAGTGCAGGAAACTGGATGTGGCTCAATTAATAGACCATCTGCCTACCACATAGGAGGTACAGGGTTCAAACCCAGGGTCCCCTGGCCCATGTGGTGAGCTGGCCCACACACAGTGCTGCTGCACACAAGGTGCACCATGCCACCCATGGATGCCCCGCATAGGGGTGTCCCACACACAACAAGTGCGCACTGTCCAGGAGAGCCATCCTGTGTGAAAAAAGTGCAGCATGCCCAGGAGTTGAGACACACACACAGAGGGCTGATGCAGCAAAATGACACGACTAAAAGAGAGTCACATATTCCCAGTGCCACCGAGAATGCAATTGGACACAGAACACACAGAGAAGGAACACAAGAGAGCAGACAGAGGGGGGGTGGGGGAATGGGGAAGGGGGGAGAAATAAATAAAAATTAAACTTAAAAAAAAAGAACAAAAGCAAACTGCAAAAAAAAAAAAGACATTGTATAAACTTTCCACTTTTATTACATACCTATTGAGGTGCCTTGAGAATGAGCCATATAATACAATTGTTTTAGGCCAGTTTTATTCAGAACGTAGGTAACTGAAGCTGGTAAGTCATAATTTGACATCTCATCATAACTGTAATCCAAAAATGAACTGATTCACTGAAATATTACATACAAATAATACTGGCATATACATAAAGAATGATCAGAAACTGAACATATCTCAGTAAACCAGTGCTGAGCAGAGGAAGCAGAACATTACCAGAAGCCCAGAAGTTCCCTTGAGCCCCCTTCCTGTCATGCTTCCCAAAGGTAACCTATCCTAATTTTTCACACCAAATATAGTTTTATCATTCTTAGAAATTTTATATGAATGGAATTATACAGGATGTATACTTCTGTATCTGACTTAAATCATGTCATATAGTTATGGACTGTTAGTTCTCATTCCAGTGTGAGAATATACCACATTTTAAATTTCCAGGCCACTGCTGATGGGGATTTGGATAGTTTCCAGTTTTTCACTATTGTGAATAGTGCTACAAGAAACATACTCCTGTTGTGTCTTTAGGTAAAGGTTCTCATGCTTGTGTTTCAAGTCCTCAGCAAGCACAGTTTGGCAGATGGGAAGCAAGCCTGGAGGAGGCCACAGGGCTTCCTTCTCTAATGCCTGGTCCTGGGCTCAGGACTCTGAAGCCCTGCAAGTGAGTAGTGCACACATGAGTGAGTGTCACTCACGATGGAAAAGCCGGCTGTTCATGAGCACTTAAGATGGCCCAGACCCTGGGCCGGATGCTTCTCATGTATCTCCTGTATTCTCCCAATTACCTTGTTGAGAAATAAAAAGCATAACCTTGCAGAAAAGATATCTAATGAGCCACTCCTGCCCCAGCTTCTGTAAATCAGCCCATGAGAACATGGTCTTGCAGGAGAATATCACAGAATGACTCCTGCCCCCCACTTCTGTAATCTAACAAACACTCCAGCCCCCACTTCTGTAAATCAGCCAGTGACCTTGCACCTACATTCTGCTTCTGTAACCACGCTTGCAAAATATCGCCTAGCAACACATTACCAATGAGCAAGAATCATGCTGATCCCACATAAAATCCAATATAAACCTATGAAAACTCAAAAACAGGTCTCAGAATTTGGAGACTGACTCTTCTCTGAGCCCGCACATAACAAATCTGTTCCTTACATCTCTGATTATCATTTTGGGTTTCTCTGTCATTTAGAACTCCTGGCTTTGCTCCAAAAACCTTATGAGATAGGGGTTTATTATCCCCATTTTACAGATAAGGAAACTGAAGCACAGAGGACCTAGGTTAAATTGTCCAATGTCATACTGCTATTAATTGCTAGAGCCAGAAGTAAGAGAAAGAAGAGAATTTCAGAGGTGAGAATTTCTGGAAAGAAGAAACATGAATATTTCAAATACAAGTTTATGGAGGTAGGGGAAGGGGAAGGGATAAAATTTGCCCAGCAGCATCCTAACTAGTAAGAATGCCAAAATAACTTAAGAATTCCTAATTCCTAATCAAATCTAATGCTTATGATGTAATTATTTATCCATAATGCCCTCTACTGCTATTTATTCAATTAAGGAGGTGTAAAATCTTTCACAAGACATCAGTTTCTCCTCTCCTAAGAGTTCAGAGTCACACACTCTATGTGCCATCACTGCTGAAATCCCTGCATGTCTGAACTTAGGGCACTCAGGAAAGAGGCCCATGTGGTAATCAACTCAAATATACCTGAAAGCCCAAAATTCATCCTGAGAAACTGAAAGAGTCCTGTGTTTCCGAGACCAGGTGTTTCCTCGGCTGTTCCCCATCCACACGTCAAAACCAGCATCCGTGAGAATGAAGCCCAGGCTGCTGTTGGTTAGAGACCCAGATGCTGGAATCTTGAAGGAGGCCATGCTGCAGAAGCACAACTGGCTTGGGACCTGAAAGACACTCACACTTAAGAGTTAGCAGTCCTGAATGATATTGCAGCAACAGATGCTAGACATTAGATAACCTGCCATAACCCAGTGAATGTACTGGGGGAAAGTCTGCATTACAATGCAAACTATAATCTATGCGGTGCAGCCGTGCTCCAAAATGTATTCACCAAATGCAATGAATGTGCCACAATGAAGAAAGAGGCTGTTGATGTGGGAGGATTGGGCGGGTGGAGCATAGGGTATATGAGAACCTCTTTTATTTTTTAATGTAACATTTTTCTGATCTATGTATCTTCAAAAACATGCAATAAAAAATAAATAATTATTTTAAAAAAATGATTTAGCATCGCCCAACTTCAAAACAAACATTATATATCGCTAAAGAGATGATAAAAGATTCCACAAATAAAAAATAGAAACAAATTAAAATGTTGAGAGAGCAATGTACTTCTATATAACATTAGTAAGAATGTTTTTAAACAGTGCTGGAAGGGGGGCAGTTAAACTAGACACTTTTTACATGCCTAGAAAAAAGACACACTGGTTTGTTAAATTTTTAATGTATTTTTAAGAAGTTATAAATGATGTCTATAATTTGATCCAGTAATTGGATTTCTCACAATGTATCCTAGCAGAATAAACCAAAAGAAAGAAATCACAAGTTCATATATATTAATTCATTTGAATATTCATATACATATAGGTATATGTGAATTTGTTTTCTTCTCACCTGTCCCTGGGACACTGTGACATAGTGGAAGCAACAGACTTGGGAGCCGAGAAACCCTGTTTCATCCAGAACCAAAGGGCCCTCGGCATGAGGGAGATGCAGTGCATACAAACATATAAGACTCCTGGTTAGGCTTGCCATGCACAGGGGCTGCTAGTTGCTAGGAAGGCTACGAAAATCTCCCAGTCTCTACCCTCAAAAATTGCTGTAGGGAGAAGTTTAGGGGAAGGAGAAGTACACAAACAAGTCAACCCCGAAGCAGAAAAACAGAAGCATCTCAAGAGACATTCGTTTGATCACAGGAAGGGATTTCCTCGTCACTTGAGCCATCAGGGAGAGCTGGAATTCAAGTGGAGCCTGGAAGGATGGAAAGAATTATTATTTTTAAAAAGACAGAGTCTTTCTGCCACCTTTCCAATCCACCACAATGGTGCACATGAACATCCTGTGTGATGTGAGAACCAAATTATTACCATGTTGTGCTTCCAAATCATCAGCTGGTTTCTAACTGTGATGATGACGCACGGATACATTGGCAAATTTGAAATCGTTTATGATTAGAAGGCTGGGGAAATTGTTGTGAAACTCACCGGCAGGTTAAACAAATGCAGAGTGATTAGCCCCAGATTTGATGGGCAACTCAAAGATCTGTCAGTTTGGTTTCATTGTACTGATGACATCAACTGGTATCTTGGACCAAAAAGGAACCAAGATGAAAATGTACAGGAAAGAAAATCCTGGGATTTTTTTTTCTAGTGGTGTAATACATACACACAAATAAAATGTCTCAGCTGGGGAAAAAAATGATAGGACTTAGGATGGTAGGCATCGTTCCAGTGGTGTGGGACCAGCTGCTGTCCAGGGGTGGAGTTTAGCAAAGAAGAAATAATTCATTTGGGTTTGAGAGTTCCAGGGAGTCATTTCTTTTTCTATTTATTAATACAATAGACCCAACTTCATTTATACTATTTATAATTTTGTTCTGGTACCAATTAAAACCTATATAACTAATAAATAATGTTTCTTAGATAATGAGTAAACATGGTTGACAATCAATGGTTCTCAAGCACTCCTCAAAAGATCTTGAGAGAGAGAGATTCTTACTCCTACAGAGTAGGTCACCACAAACATTACAGCCTATCACAGTAATCACTGTAATGAACATGATGAATTTCAAAGTTCTACTACTACATAGAAAGATGAATGGTACAGACAACAGCTAGAGGGAAAGAATATAAGTAAAGGTGGGTATTTTCATTCATTAGGGCCCTGAAGATTGTTGAATGGCTGAATCACATAATTATAGTTGGTCTTTGAGAAGCTTAACAGGTACAAAGAAAACAAACAAACACACAAGGAATCTGTCAGAGAGGAGAGCAGAGCTGCTAAGAGGACACAGAGCTGGGCCACAGACCAGCCCTCTGCTCATGAGAAGTCTCTAATGATCTCCTAGTCAGGTTACAGATAATCAGAGAGGCCCACTGAGGCAGGACTGAAAGACCATCACTACTTGTCAAATCATGTTCCATGCTGAATGAGGTACAGGTAAATGAATAATGCTGTAATACAAATTCTAATTCTCTTGTAAATTGTATAGATATATAGCATTATATTTGTGTGTGTTAAAAGCTTTGCTTTTCTAAATTATAAGCAGACTGAATTTCTATATTCCTGTTTGGAAATTTCTTTGTATTTCTTAATGTATGGGGAGCCTCACAAATGGAAATGGTTCAAGTCTCTTGGCTTCTGAGCTTCTTTCTGGTGCCCTGTGAGCAAAAGCCTAAGCTAGGGTGCTGGGCAGGGAAAGTAAAGGGTGGGGTGAACTGAAGCATATAACACGGGCAGCCTAGAGAGGAACTTGACAGCTACTTAAAGATGGGAGTCAAGAAATATTCTGTAGTTTCCAGTCCAGGTCATTAGAGGGACAGCAGTGCTATTAATACCTGGGCAAGTCAGGAGTGGCCTGGATGAGGAGATGAGTCCCATGAGTCCCACGAGTTTCAGATGCCACTCTAGGACTGAAGGACCTTCGGGATCCTTTTTGTCTCTTTGGTCTTAAAAGAGCCAAAGTGACACCACCACTCCCAAAAAGGAGTGAAGGACAAATTCAGATGGGAGCTGAAGGACAATTAAAACCCTCAATCTCGTGTACTGTCTGGAGTCAGGGAATTGCAAACCATCAGAGAAGTACCTATTCAGGTCTAAGGAAAATCACTCATTCCCTTAGATTACTCAACCCTTCTCACAGATTCCCTTTAAAAACTTTCCTTGAGTTGAGCTCACTGCAGGAGTTATATACTCGTCACTGATCACCCGACTAGAGAGGCCTCTTCAGAACAGAGTAGGAAGATGGGGGCAAAATGCTATGAACAGATTTAGCTCAGGCTACTCTTGGTTTATGCGCCACATTCTGGAGACCAATGTATCAACCTCTCTCCCCCAAAACACACACACATACACACCCAGAAAGTAGAGAGAGGGGCAGGTGGAGGAAGGGAGGAAGGAAGGAGAGGGGAGAAAACCCATGAGACCTGAGAGTGAAGATGACTAAAGGGGAACTTTGTGATTGACCTGGCCAAGTAACTGTTTTTACAGTTGAAGAATCTGAGGTTTACAGAGGTGAAAGCAGATAAGCAGTTGGCTGCAGACCAATATCTAGAACTGAGGTCTCCTAACTTTTCTTCCCGCCATCTGGGAGCAAATCAAGAATTTTCTTTCTTAGTATTCCATGGCAAGGCACCTGCACATGTGGCAGGAGCAATAAACACATCTGTAGGGCAGGTAGCACCATTTAATTACTGTATGGAGAGAAAAGCCTGGAGGAGGATAGGAAAAGAGAAGCCGCATTCCCTTAGCATGTTTTACTGAGGTCCTGCCCTCTCTTAACAATAACTCACATTATTGATTAGAATCATCAATTAATGACTATAATAAAATATCATTAAAACTATCAATATATATATTTTTCTATATGTGGGATCAGAAATCAGTATACACCATGAACTAGGGTTAAAAAAAAAAAAGAGAAGGAAGAACACTGTTGGGAGCGGTCAATACGAGTACACACTGAGTTCAGCAATGCCAGCAACATGGCCACCAGAGCAGAGCCCACTTCCTTGTTCTTCTCCCTCCCTGCTCCTTTGTTCTCCATTTCCCGCCACTGCCCAGACTGATAAGATAGTGCGCAGGCGCAAGGCGTGAAACTAAGGTCTGCCTCCCACCCTGACGACAGCAACAACCAATCCTTAGACTCCACTACCTCATGCCCCGCTCCTCCCCCACCCGAGGGTATATATACTTTTCCCCCTTTAATAAAGTTGCAGTTTGATCAGAACCCTGTCTTGCTGTCATTCTTTGTGTCTCTTGTCCCACCATTCTTTCTCGGCAGGTTTCGGGTCTCCGTTGCCATCCCGCGGGCCGGGGCAGAACACAAAGATAATATGCTCACTCTGGCATAAAATATATGCTTGTGTGTGGGATTAGTTCTATCACCTCACCAAAGACATGGTTAAATGATTTATTAAAGCTCATCTCTTTTTGCTTCAGAGCAAATAGAGCTCTGTCCTTGCTTATCTCTGCACAAGCTATCTCTTTGTGCTTGAAGTTTGAAAACGGACACATCTTGCCCTTTCTGCCACTAGATAGGATGTGAGTCTAGAGACAAGGTTTCTTGTTCCAAGACAAAACATCCTTGGGAAATTTATCTTTAACTACAGTCCTTGGCTAAATCAAAAAATACATGATATACAAGCAAGAGAAATAAACCAGACGGAGACCTCCCTGTACATGAGTTTTGGTGTGTGAGTCTTTCATTCCCACAGCAACTGGTGCCCAACATGGGGCAGCTGATTTTCTGCCAGCTGAGGGGAATTTTTCAGAACAGCCCCTGGGAACAGCTCAGGGGAACTACAGTCCCGACATTCATCACTGCCAGCGATCACAGCCACCCTTGAGGTAAGCTGCTTCCTGGGTTCAGTCACAAGAACATGTCTGCATAGTGAGATTGGTCCAAACCACGCTTCCTGCACAGACAGGACATCAACTGCCCTGAGAGAGGTAAGCTGATCACAGACACTAGTATAACATGGGAAATACATTATCAAAGCCACTAGGAGATCTATCTCCACACTTCACAACAACTATTGAAAGCAGCTAATTGTAGAGTGAAAGAACAACAAATTACTACATTGCTTCAAACAGTACAGACCTTTTGTTCATACTTCCCTGACAAAGGAACCTTAGGTTTTGAATTATGGGAACTCTAGACCTAGAATTACGAGTAAAATTATAAACTTTATGTTTCTGTTAGTGTGTTATCATTGCTTTTGTATTTGTCTCTTTGTTCAATGTCAGAGTATATTTTAATACCTTTGGGTGTTAAAATAAATAAATAAAATGTCCTAAAAGAGCTCTATTCAAATGGCCTAAAAGTAAATAAAAGCTTATATTAATAGATAAGTATAAATACTAATAAGAGCTCTACAATGATAAAAATTGTAAGTCCTGATTAATGGAATTACTATAAGTTTCTTCATAAGAAATAGTTCTTGCCTCAATTGAAATGAATGGTTTATTTTTCTTCACAGGATAAAATGAAGGATGTAAAACTTAAATGAATATTAAAACAGGTAAAAAGTTTGTGGGAATGGTAACTGAAATTTGATGTTTGTTCAAAAAGGTGTCTTTTGTCCTAAAATAAAAAGGCTAGTTTTCATACAATCAAAATGGAAATATGCAGGACAAGACATGAATGCATACGGCAAGCTGTAAAAAGTATTGTGGTAGCATTCAGTGAAAAAATGTGTTCTGTGAAGGTAAATTTGTCTTAAGATAAAGTAATTATAGTCCATGTGGTTATGAATAATTATAAGAAGTTTATGGAAGCATTGTTTGAATCAATGTGTTTAAATATCTAATTCCAAAAATCCACTATTAAACAGAAACTGAATTGATTATAATAACAAAAAGTAACTTCATAACAAGAAAACAACCTCCCCTGCCAACTCGCCTCTAAAAACTATTTCTAATATTGCATGCTACTAGGTATTTGAAATAAAGTTGTATTTGCATATAACCAAATTGAATCATTATTTTAACATTTGTTTAGTGTTGTTGGTAATTGTATGTGGTAAGAAGTTGGCTTAGCGACAGTTTCCAAAATCATTTTGGTAGCTGACGTATGTAGGGTGTATAGAACCTCAGTTTTATTATTCAGGAAACAGAAAATAATTTTGTCCTAAGATAAAATGACTAGTTATTAAAATAGAGTAAAATTTAGGACAAAACCTGAATGAACACAGAAAGTACAAAAGGTGTGCAGAAAAGGAATTTTTGTGGATGAAGTTAAGTAAGATTTGATAGGTCTATCTATTAAAATTTAAAAGCTTTAGTATCAAATAGTCTACTAATACAGAGTTAAATTTTGTTCTTTCTCAAAGTTTCTTAAGACATTACTCTGTTTTAGCAAAAGCTTACAAAGAGTGTTTCTTCTGATTAATCAGTGTACAAAGAGTCTCTTTTATCAAAATAGCTTCTTGTGCTTTGACCATATCATGTCCTTGGCTGTTAAAAAACACAAGTTTTATCACGTTTAAGGGAACATAAAGTTCAAACATGCTTTCTCAAAATCAGATCCTGAAAAATGTCTTATATTTTAGGCTTTTGCGGAGGATTGGTTCTTTCACCTTAAAAAAAAGTAAAGTAATAAAATAGTTAAGTTCATTTAATATAAGTTAAATGAACAATATTTAAAAGTATTATAAAATTAAGAGGATTCTTTAACCCTCTGTTAAAGTTGTATGAGTAAAAAATCATATGAATACTTAAAGAGTATATAAAATTCCTGAAAATTTAATAATGTTCCAACATAATATTAAAAATATATAATGCTGTTAATAATTTTAATTATTAAAAATTATATATATCATCAAAACAACCTCTCTACTTAAAAATCAAAATGTGAATGCTTTAACTCATACTCATCTGATTTACACTAAAAGCTGCCATAAGGCAGAGACTTCAACTCATACTTGTCCAATTCACAATAAAAACTGCCACAGGGTGATATAGAACAGTAAGCTCTCATAAATTAAAGTAACACCACTGCTGTGTGCAGCAACCCTAAATATTCTTAATTTATTACAAAAATTAATAGCCAATTATGTCACTATCTCTTTATTTTAAAATTTCTTGAAGCTTTCTCTGATATCTCCTTAGGCAAGTCAAGCCCGCAGCATTCATATGTGAACAAGCCAACAGTAAATTTTATAGCACTTTCCCAAAGCTGTGTGCATAACCCAATTATCTATCCTAGACTAATAACAAAAACCTAACTGCATAAAAAATCTGTAGTTTTAACCCTATTTCTTTATATATATATTTTTAAGATTTTATTTATTTATTTATTTCTCTTCCCTTCTCCCCAACGCCCCAGTTGTCTGTACTCTGTGTCTATTTGCTGCATGGTTTTGTCCGCTTCTGTTGCTGACAGCGGCATGGGAATCTGTGTTTCTTTTTGTTGTGTCATCTTGTGTCAGCTTTCCGTGTGTGTGGTGCCATTCCTGGACAGGCTGAACTTTCTTTCACACTGGGTGACTCTCCTTATGGGGCGCACTCCTTGTGTGTGGGGTTCCCCTGTGTGGGATCACCCCTGCGTGGCACGGCACTCCTTGTGCACATCAGCACTGCACGTGGGCTAGCTCCACGCGGGTCAAGGAGGCCTGGGGTTTGAACCACGGACCTCCCATATCGTAGGCGGATGCCTTAACCACTAGGCCAAGTCCACTTCCCTATTTCTTTATATTAATACTATTATGTTAATAAATAATTTTTTTTACAAAATCATCTCACTCCACCTTAAAATTATGCTTACAAAACAAAAAAGGGGGAATAGGGTGTTAGGTCTAACCAGTCCAAAGGATGTCATACAAATAGCCTTTTATACTTTAATTTCTTTTAAATTGCAATGAGGATGGTTATACAGCAGCAGAACAACATTTTCAAATACCAATTGTAACAATTTACCCTAAAGTGTTATACAAACCCCTGGATGGACAAGAGGCTAATGGTAATTGGCATGCTCAAGTAAATTTACCCAACATGGGGAGGACAGTACTCATGTGTTCTCTGCCTAGGAGGACCTCCTCTAGCTTGGCTAGCTTGGCTTCTAGCAAAGCACATAAAACCATACCATGGCTGATGGAATCTGCAGCACACCCCAAGACCAAGCCTGGAAGTGCTCAACCTGCAATCAACCGACATCGCCCTGAGGACTGCCCAAGGGGCTGAACTGGTTACGTGGGGAGTCTTAAATAATTGGGCAACCAAGCACAAGCTCTTATGGCATGAGTTGGGTGCCCTAAGATGCCTAAAAATAGTTTTGTAGTTTATTTCACAGTAGTCACTACTGCTTCTGCTAAGGTGGGAACATGGAAAATGTACATATTGCTCATCCTTATGTCTTTTAACCCCTGCACTGTTAATTAGAGCTTTCAGACCCATATAACAGATCCACCGGTATTTGCCCTCACCTCCTGGTGGGATCCTGAGGCCCCATTATCCTCAAAGGATTCAACATGAATAGGAGGATACTGGGTTCCTCCAGGAGGACCACTAATAAATGAAATTGACTGGAGGCATCCTAACATTTGTGTCACTCCTTTAAAATGGAATGGCACCCAACATAATTGGAACCAAATAAATAAACACCTTCAGAGTGCCTTCTCCACTCATATATCAGATGAAGTGGTAGCTTTCCATTTCCAAGTAAGGGGGCAATGATGAAACTTAAAAAATCAAACTCAACAAATCACACTAAAAACCTTATCCGAACAGTTACAGTGGCAGAACCGTTTAACATGGTTTTCCAATCTAAATTTTAAATGGTGAGCCACAATAGGAAGATTAATTTGTCTCTGTCTTGTTATAGTTATAGGATACCAATGCTTCTTCCAACTATGGGAACACACCAAACAATGCTATGAATACCTGGCCACCGTATATTCAGCTACTCAAGTAGAACAACCTGCTCAAAAAGAAAGGGGGGAGATGTGGGGATTAGTTCCAACACCTTGTCAAGGACATGGTTAAAAGATTTATGAAAGCTCTTCTGTTCTTGCTTCAGAGAAAAATAGCTCTGTCCTTGCTTATCTCTGCACAAGCTAAATCTTTGCGCTTGAAGTTTGAAAATGACTTCTACTTGCCCTTTCTGCCGCTAGATAGGATGTGAGTCTAGAGACAAGGTTTCTTGTTCCAAGACAAAACATCCTTGGGCAATTTAATTTTAAACACAGCCCTTGGCCGAATCTAAAAATACATGATACATAAGCAAGAGAAATAAACCACACAGGGCCCTCCCTGCATATGAATTTGTGTGTGCAAGTATTTCATTCCTGCAGCACTTGTGTGTTTCAGTGAGAAGAAAAACTATAAGTTCTCAGTGCAACTCACCACTCATTTGGTAACATGTTTGTAAGAAGGAATCTTAGAACACGTATGTATAAAAAGTTAGAAATTAAATTTCAAGAAGCCCATTGGTTGTCTTGTGAACTTAAGAATTATCGAAGCCCTAATACAGCTAGGATTTATTGGGGGGGGAGGGGTGGAGGAAACAGTTAAATACCTAGAGAATGATACAAAGCTCACATTAACACAGAGGACTTTTAAACTTGCTTTGAATAGTAATATGGGAAGGAATTGAGGCAAAAGAAGGCCCTTAGATGGACTTTTGATCATATAAAAAAATTTTAATTTTTTTTTAAAGATCTATGTTTTCTTTCTCTCCCCTTCCCCCCCTGAGCTGTCCATTCCCTGTGTCCACCCACTGTGCACTCCTCCCGTCTGCTTCTATTGTTGTCAGCGGCACCAGAATCTGTGTCTCTTTTAGTTGCTTCATCCCACTGGGTCAGCTCTCCCTGTGTGTGCCATTCCAGGGCAGGCTGCACTTTCTTTTGCACTGGGTGGCTCTCCTTACGGGGCACACTCCTTGCTCTTGGGGCTCCCCAATGCGGAGGACACCCCTGCGTGGCTCAGCACTCCTTGCATGCATCTGCACTGCGCATGGGCCAGCTCCACATGGATCAAGGAGACCTGAGGTTTGAACTGCAGACTTCCTATGTGGTAGATGGATGACCCATCCACTGGGCCAAGTCCGCTTCCCCATATAAAATTTTAAAGGAAGAGATACTTAACTTGCTCTCAACCTTAATTTCTCAGGGAAAGTTTGTAGAAACAGAAAGTGTTCAAGAATAAGCTACTTCTTGGAAGATGAATGAATAAGGATCAGATCCCAACAATTTCAAGTAAACTGACTAGAAATTCCTGAATCTGCATTGGATATGGCAGTTTTGCTTGAGTTATAAAATGAGAAACACACACACAGACACACAAAAACTTTCATACATTACTAGCGAGAATAAATATCAGTACAACTTCATATAGAAACTATTTGAAAATAACTATCAAAACCACTAATGTTTACATCCTCTATCCCCAAAAAATGTTTATTTCTAGAAATGCATATTATCATCTTGCACACATACAAGGTTATTTACTGTAGCAATATTTGTTAGCAGAAAACGGGAAATAGCCCAAATGTCCATTAAGTGGACACTTGCTAAATGAAATTGATATGGGTGCCCAGCACAATATCATATATCCATAGGAATGAAAGATGAAGCACTCTACATAGTGTACAGAAAGATCTCAATGATATATCAAGGAATAAATCAGTGTGTGTTGTGACATCTTTCATATAAAGGGAGGTAGGGAAAATGAGAATCTATGTTTGTATTCATTTTCATATACAAGAAGAGATTTTGAAAGAATACACAAGAAATGGAGGAGATGGGGAATGAGATGGGAAGGAGTTCTTTTACCTTATTCTCCTTGAGTTTTGAACTCTGCAAATGTACTACCTAAGCTATTTATTGCTCAAAGGATTTCACTCAAGAAGATGCTTCCTGCTTCCCTATAGCAAGGAAAGAGATTCTGGTCATGACTCAAGCAAATTTGCTTGGAAGCCTCAAGCAAAGTATGAAACCAGATGACTCTTGTCCTTACTTCTTTAAAAGACCAAGTATTTTGTATGCCTTGCATGAATGTAACAGAAATATAACAATTTTAGTACATTAGTCTAAAAATAATCTCATTTCAAGTTAGTTACTGCCATAAAAAACAGCCAAATTCTAGCAGCGCAATTACTTTTAAGAGCTTTCCTTTCTCTCCCAGGAAAACTCCTTACCTCTGTCAGACGGGTTCTGCCTCCCATGAGGAATGTGGTGAAGGCAAAGAATAGATCCATCTTCTGTCTCAACTAGATGTTCCTCACTAGGGAATCCCCAGTAAGAGATCATTTCACTCTGTGAAGAAAAAGAACAATGGCAATGCTATGGACAGAATTGGATAAGGTCTCCCATAAAAAAGGCAAAGGAGAAGACAAAAGCCAATGATATTCTCCAGATTTTATTTTTAAAAATCAATTGTTTTTGAATTTTTGCTCTGCTGAAACTGTAGCCAACATCCTATCCCAATGAGCAACCCCCTTAATGTCCTCCAACTACTTTCCCACTAGCTCCCTCAGCCCTTAAAAACCCTGCTGTCCTTCTGATGACATTAGGTTCTAGGATCCCGTTCCTACAGTCATCTTTGAATAAAGCCGTCCTTGTCTACTCAACAATATCAGGCACAAATTTTTATTTTACATTCATCAGGATCTCAGTGGAATAGAGATAACTCAATAATGCAGAAAACTTCATGTAAATGAGTAAGTGACCATAAACAATTGCAAGGTTTTAATTTTATCATTCTTACAAGGAGGAATAATAAAAGGAAGGTAGGGTGGAATGATACATGAAATATTTGGACGCAAAAAAGACTGAACTTTGAGATACTAATGTCCGGTCAAACTCTCTTTGCTCAATATGAATTGCTCTCAAAGTCGCTAATCATGTTTTTAAATTGTTTTCCTTAATAACAGTATTTTCCCATATTTTACACCAAAATGAGGCATGCCTAGATCTTATTGTTTACTTAAAATCACTAACTTTGAGATGTTTTAATTAATCATGGCATTATTTTTGCATATTTGTTCTAATAAAATTTTTTTCAGATACCTAAGATTTTGAAACTGAACTGTGTTCCCTGGACATTCTTAAACACAACCTTGTTCAATGTATTCTAAAACTAGCATTCTATAGTAACATTCTTGCAAACTTTTGACACTTTTTAGTTTTTTTTTTAAACCAGTGTAGTGTAACTTGAAAAGGAAATGAATTAATGAAAATGATTTTTCCTTATGAGGAAGTATCTAGTCTTAACAATAAAAGGAGGTTTGTGAAAACATATTACCAGGTTAAAATAAAAATTTAGCAAACTGAATCTAAGATTCAGAGATAGTAAAAAGCATATGGGATAGATGGAGATTAGAGTTGGTGGCAAAACTTAGGCCACACAATTGGATTTAAGGAAATAATGCTTGTCATAAAGGCGTTTTAAAGCAGGTAACTCTGAACACTTACCACATTCATATATGCTTCAGGATCCACCGTTGTCAGCTTCCCTCTGGGCTGCTGGCAATGCACAGTCCCAAGGATCAACAAGGCCACCCACCCAAAGAACCACATTTTCATTCTGTATAAAACAGTCCATTATTAATTGCCAAAACTTTACTACATGATATTACATTGGCAGATTTGGGCTCCTGTAACAAGTTCTGAAAAGGCACCCACAGGTACCCTTGGCAAATATGAAACAAATTTCTATGGCCATGTAGTGAAGCCAAAAATACATATACATTGTATTAGGAACGACTCCACCTCTACCTCTACCATCCCCCCCTCTACACACTTGCACCCGTTAATATGTGACCACAATATCAAACTCATTCCTGAAAACATAATAGACAGGAGGGCTCAGAAGTAGACAGAGTGAGAAAAGGGGAGATCTGCAAAATTCCAGTCTATTAACCTCCCACCTCTTCCCTTCCACTTAAGTTGGGACAATACTAGCTCTTGCCTCTCACTATCTTACCGGAGTGATAGGCCAGGATTCAAATGTGTCAACTCTGGAAGAAAGTGAAATGAAAGGAGAGAGAGCCTGCAAGAGAAGCACAGGGGGAAGGACAGCCCTGTCTCCTCCTGAGTCCCTCCGACCACCAACAAAAACATCTAGTCTCTGGCTATGACTCAAAATCACAGTGTAGCAAAGACCTTGTGGGTGTTAAAGGCGAAGTAAAGACTCTCCCAAGCATACTCAGGTGGTTGGTGGCAAAACTGGGACTACAATCCAGTCCTTTTTTTTCTTAATAAATTTACTCACTTAAAAAGATGCATGAATGTATGTCCAAGGACTTGTATAAAAATGTTCATAGCAGCCTTTTTATGTTATAGCCAAAAAATGGTAAAATCCAAATGCCCACCAATAGGGAATAGACACACAAATTGTGGTATATTAATATATTATAATACTATTTATCAATAAAAAACACATGGATGAATGTCAATATAATTATGGTGAGTGAAATAAGTGAGGCAAAAAAGAAAACATACTGTATAATCTCACTTTGACAGGAAGTATGTCAATGGTTACCTCATGAGAGGAGGGTTAGCAGGGGAGGAAAACCAATGAGTATGAGAAATTTCAGGGGGTGAGGGATAAATGTCCATCATCTTGATTGTACTGCTGATTTCACAAGTTCATGTGTATGTCAAAATTACGAAAATTGTACACTTCCATTATGCACTATGTTCTGCTATTATATATCATTTATGCTTCAGTAGAGCTGTTCAAAATTAATATGGCTCTCATTTAAACTCTTGCTATGCAGAACCACCACCGCAGGCAGCGCTCTCAACGCTTTATATCAATTATTCCACCAACTCTACGCAGTACCGTTAAACCTATTTTTCAGCAAACTGAGATTTATCCACTTAAGAGCCGGGAGTAAAGTACCACCTGATGAAACACCAGTATCTCCAGGATTCTAACCAGGACTGAGGCTAAACTCTGCTCTGAATCACGCCTTGGCTAACAAGTGGAGAGGTCAGCAGCGTATCTGCGGGACCTAATAGCAAGAAGGGAGGAGGAGAACGAAGAGCAGCTGGAAATCAGGGATCCTGGCGCGCCCCATTCTGGGGACTCGGGCTGCACAGGGAAACCAAGACCGCGCGAAGAAGGGCGGGCAACTGCAGAGCCTCGCCTTCTGGGTGCTGGGGACGCCAGGCAGGACGCTCGGGGTCCTACAGCGGAGGGTCCCCCGGCCAGCGGAGGCTCAGGTGCGCGGAGGGTGAGCACCCTGGGACCACGCGCGCCCCCAGCAGGTCCCCCGGCGGCGGGGCGCGGCCTCCCACGCCGCCTCCGCGCCTGCAGGCGAGGCCGGGGCGCACTCACCTCGGAGCCGTCCTATCCGGCCGCTGTCCGAAGCTGCAGTGACCGCGGCGGGCCCGAGAGCAGGGACGAGCCTTGGAGGGGATGACGAGACCCCACGCCTTTAGGGCAGACGCCTGGACCCGCCCAGGCTACTGCAGCCGCCAATCAGAGCTGCGGGCGCCCGCGAAGTGTCAGGGGACTAGGACCCCGCCGAGCGTGGCTGTTTCAGAGCTTCCAGCGGAACTTGGGCGCTCCCAAGCGGGGATGGCAGGGAGCACAGTCGCAGGAGACCGGCGAGCCTGGCTGCCCCACGCCACACCAGCCCGGTCACATAGGGGGCTGCCTCCGCTCTGCCCCAGATTCTCCTGTACTTCTGGTGCCCTCTGTACCTAGCACAGACGGTTCGGGCTCTAAATGAATGTAAGTTGTTTACTCCATCTAAATCGCTTAGAGTTTTGCCTGACACAATGCATGGCTGTAATACATAGTATTATTTACCTTATTATTAATGTTTTGTGAAAATAGAAAGGAAATAGAATAGTTTTAGTATATGCATGTTATTTATTGAACATTTCATTCAACAAAAACTACACTGAGCACTACTAAGTGCAGGTAATTAATACACTGGGGGTACAATAGCAGCCAACCAAACAAGGCCACTTTTAATCTGGCTCTTACATTCTAATGGGAAGAGACACACTATCAACAAATAACTATATAACATAGGAGATGACTAAGAATTAGGGTGTAAACTCTCTGAGGGGTGAATTGAGGCACATTAGTAAAGGGAAAGAAGGAAAACTGCTGGGAACCAGCAGAGAACAAGTCTGTGAGACGCTGCCTGCAACTCCCCTGCTACTGAAAACAAAGCCAGGAAAAGCGGGAAGACACCCTGACCACAAGGTCCCATTTGGAACTCTTCCCAGCCATGAATTCCTCCAAACAGCAGGCCTTCCCATTGTGCCCCTGAGGGCTAAAGGGGGACAACCAATCAGAACAGCAAGCAGCCGGGGGCCCTCCCCAACATTAGGGAAGGGGAGAAGGAAAGGCTCAAAGAAGGCCTAACATGGGGCTGGTAGCATGTCCATAAGCCATGTGTCAGGTTGTGTCCATATTTCCAGTTTTCTTGTTTATTAATGAATTCTTTACTCCCTTGGCTACTCAATGGCATGTCTTTAATTCTTTTATGCAACACAGCCAAGAGCCTAGAAGCCCAGAACACAGAGCATTCCACTACCAGTAAGTGCTATGAGGAACAATAAAACAGAGTAAGGGGATAAGTGAAGGAGACTGCCGTGTTATATATACTGTGCTCAGAGAAGGACTTCTGGTTAAGTGACATCCGTTCACAGACAAGAAAGAGGTGATTGAGAGCCAAGTTGATAATGGGGAGAGACTATTCTGGGGTGAGAGATTAGCAAGTGCTAAGGTCCTGAGGCAGAAATATTCCTGGTAGGTTTTAGCAAGACCAACGACACCGTTGTGGCTGGAACAGAACACATAAGATAGAGATTGGTAGAAGATCCAGTCCTGGCAGTAGTTTGTTGATTGGGGGTGAAATGTAGGTCATGATAAAAATTTTGTCTTTTCCTCCGACCAAGATGAGAAGTCAGTGTTTCAGTAGAAGGGCAATATGATCTGACTTACAGTTTAGAAGGATCACTTGGGTCACTGGGATCAAATATGGTAGCAGGGAGACTAGATAGAAAGTTACTGCAATTATCCAGGCAAGAATTAATGATGACTTGGATCAGGGTGGTGATGGCAGTGGAAGTGGAGCCACTAGTAAACTCCCAATATGTTCAAAAAGTCAAGCTGACGGGACTTGCTGGTGAATTGGAGACATTGTCAAGACACCACCCTGGGCCAAGAGAAGGAAGCTAGAAATACCATGGCTTTCCCTGCCTTCTGCTCTCCAACTTCCCACCAGTCTCTCCCATGAGTCAACCTCAGCCAGAAGCCAGCTGACACAGGAGCCTATGAAATGCACTCTGCACGGACCACACCTCCATCTCCAGCCTCTGTGGTACAGAGTAGAATAGGAGAAGGACAGGAAATGAATCTGGAGACAAAGGCAAACATCAGCAAAACTTTCTTGTGAAGAAGGTGAGTATATAGATACAGATGTATATACAGGTACAGGTACAGATAATTCAAAGTCAAGGTCCAGGCTAGAAATACAATTTGGAAACAATGCATTTAGTGACAATATTTAAAGTCATGAAACTGGATGAGATTGAAGAATGTTATGTTCCAAAGACTTCTCAGTGAGAAAACAGTGAAGTTAGAGGGGAACTAACAGTTTTGAAATTAAACCAAGTGAAGAAGTATTTCAAGAAAGAGGAAATGATCAGCCAGGACAAATGCCAGAGATACCTTGAGGGAGGTGAGCACTCACTGAGAAATGAGCATCAGAATTAGCAGAATTTCTGTGTGCCAGACACTGTGCTAAGCCTTTACGTAGAGTGTTTCATTCAAACCTCACAACTACCTCCATATCGCCATTTTACAGGTGAGGAAACTGGGGCTGAAAAAATTAATTACTTGAAGTCATTGTATTGGTCAGCCTAAGGGGTGCTGAAGCAAAATACCAGACATTTGTTGGTGTTTATAAAGGGTATTTATTTGGGGTAGGAGCTTACAGATACCAGGACATAAAGCATAAGTTACCTTCCCTCATCAACATCTATTGCCAAGTGTTGGAGCAGGATGGATGCCAATGGCTATGAGGGTTCAGGCTTCCTGAGTTCCTCCCTTCCTCAGGATTCTTTTTCTTGGGCTCAGGGTTCCTCTCTTTTCTGGGGCTTGCCTCTGTTTCCTCCGTGATCTGAATTCCCCGGGCTCCAGCTTAAGGCTCCAGCATCAAGCTCCAACACCAAAATTCCAACATTAGAAACCTTCAACTCTGTCCTTTGCCATGCCTTTTATCTGTGAGTCCTCACCCACCAAAGGGTGGGAACTCAATGCCCTAATGGCACAAGAGGTTTACATAATTACTTAATCAAGTAAACCTATGAATATAATATAATCTAATATGCCCACAGTAGAAGATCAGTTTACAAACATAATCTAATATTTCTTTTTGGAATTTATCAATAATATCAAACTGCTACAGTCATAAAGCAAAGCAGTCCAATATGCAACCTGTGGGCAGAGCTGCTGAAACCTTCAGTCTCACTGTGCTGCACACCACCAGATGAGCAAACACTCAGGCATACACGCTTTAGGGCACACCCTAAAGATGGCGCAGCGGCAGAGAGCGGAAGTGATCAAGAGCCATCTTCCTGCCTCCATCTGTTAGCATACAGTCCAATTTAAAAATTACACATAAAGCAACACTGCACTAGCACCAATAGCTAACTAACACCCCGCCATTCATTCTATATAAGCCGCCGATGCTGTGCAATAAAATAGATTCATGTCCTGAACCAGTCTCCACAGTGTGTTTATCTCTGTCATCCTCACCCCAGCATGTAACAGAGTTCAACAGCAACCCATGGAAATTAGCTCCAGGTGTCATCTAAGAATGATGGAAGGAAGGGAGGAAGGGAATAAAACAAAGAAGATTCTTCATCCAGGTAAGGGAGGATTTCCACCACCTTCCCTTTTGTTTTTGCCCACTGTAGCCCACATGACTGATGAATGACCTATACTCTTACTATAAAAAAGCGAGTTTACAGAAGACCCGAGGTGACAGGAATTGTGTGTGTGTGTGTGTGTGTGTGTGTGTGTGTGTGATGGGCACAAGCCAGCCTAGTGGATCAAAGACTGGAGCAATATCCCCATCTCCACGTCGACATGTGGTATGAAAGAATCCTCGTGCTTTGTGGCAAGTGTGGCTTGAGCCTTGGAAGCACCATGTGCTCTGCCTGCTGCCACGGACAGGGTTGAGGCCGTGACCAGAATCGGATCCACCATGATGTGAAGAGCTTCCCCACATGAATCCCCAGTAAATGCTCTTTCGCTGACCCCCCCCCCCCAAAAAAAAAACTGGGGCAATAATACTAACAGTAATTTGGCTTCATGCCTATGATTCTGGAGCAATCATGACTTGATTTACTCTCCTACCTTAAACAAACAGGAAGTAAAAGGTGTGAAGCAATGGACTGGGCAACAGAACAACAGCGCAGGACAGTGCTTGCTCCCTGAGAGAAGGAAAACACATGAAGGAGGCTCTGCAATTGCCCAGATTAACACCTGCAGAGAATTCCAGAGCAGGAAGCAGGGAGCCCAGGCCAAGACCAGCAGCCTCCAAATGGAGGAGAGATGAGGATTCAGGGAGGTTGAGGCAGAACGCTGCCATGGAGAGAGCTGTAACGTACAGGACAATAGGCAGAGGATTCATTCAAGTATTGCCTCAGGACTGGGGCAAAATTAGGCCTAGACTAAAGCTGCTTAAAAGTGAGGTCGATTTTTCGCCTAAGTGCCAAGAAAATTCAGTGGGGAAAGAATAATCTTTTCAACAAATGGTGCTGATACAACTGGAGAGCTATAGGCACAACAATGAACCTCAACACTTACCTCATTGAATCTTACACAAAAATTACTCAAAGTGGATCAGAGTTATAAATTTGAGAGCTATAGTTATATAACTTTCAGGGAAAATATATGCGTGCATTTTAGGGAACTTAGATTTGTCAAAGCTTTCTTAAATATACCAAAAAAACACAGTCTATGAAAAAAATTAATAAATTGGACTTCTTCAAAATTAAAAAAAAAAAACTTGCTCCCCTAAAGACCTTTTATAACCACAGTGAGATACAGCCTCATACTCACTAGACTGGTTACAATAAAAAAGATAGATGTAGCAGTTTGATAATATAGATGAATTCCAAAAAGAAATATTGGATTAAGTTTGTAAAGTCATCTTTTCCTCTGGACATATTAGATTATATTGGAGTCATAGGTTTACTTGATTACATATTTAGGTAAACTCTTGTACCAGTAGGGCATTGAGTCCCCCCACTTTGGTGGTTGGGGACTCACAGATAAAAGGCAAGGTAAAGGACCGAGTTGAGGGTTACTGATTTTGGAGTTTTGATGTTGGAGTTTGATGCTGAAGCCTTAAGTTGTAGCCCCAGGAAGTGGGAAAATGAAGCCAGCCCCAGGAAGAAAGGAACCTTTTTTTTTTTAAGATTTATTTATTTATTTTTCTCCCATTCTCCCCTCACCCCCAGTTGTCTGCTCTCTTCTTCTCTGATTGCCTCCATCCTTATCAGCAGCACCGGGAATCTGTGTTTCTTTTTGTTGCATCATCTTGTTTTGTAAGTTCTCCATGTGTGTGGCACCATTTTTGGGCAGGCTGCACTTTCTTTCACACTGGGCGGCTCTCCTTATGGGGTGTGCTCCTTGTGCATGGGGCTCCCCTATGCAGGGGACACCCCTGTGTGGCAGGGCACTCCTTGCGCACATCAGCGCTACACATGGACCAGCTTCACCTGGGTCAAGGCCCAGGGTTTGAACCATGGACCTCCCATGTGGTAGGTGGGTGCCCTATCCATTGGGCCAAGTCTGCTTCTGGGAACCTTGAACCCAGAGAAAAGCAAGTCCCAGGAATATAGGAACCCAGGAAGCCTGAACCCTCACAGACATCAGCAGCCATCTTGCTCCAAATAGATTGGTCAGAGAAGTAAGTTATGCTTTATGGCCTGGTATCTGTAAACTCCTATCCCAAATAAATACCCTTTAGAAACATCAACCAATTTCTGGTATTTTGCATCAGCACCCATTTAGCAGACCAATACAATAGATAATAACAAGTGTTGATGGAGTCGAGACTTCAGAACCCTTCACGCACTACTGGTGGGAATGTGAAATAGTGCAGCCACTTTGTAAAACAGTCTGACAGTTCCTCAAAAGGCCCAACACGGAGTAACTCTATGACCCAGCAATTCCACACTCAGGTATATACCCAAGAGAAATGAAAATGTTTATTCACAAAAAAACACTCATATGAATATTCACAGAATAATTATTCAAATTGCCAAAAAAGGGAAACAACCCAAATGTCCGTCAACTAATGAATGGATAAATTAAATGTGATACATGCATACAATGGAATATTATTCAGCAGGAAAAGGAATGAAGAAATGATCCATTCTACAACATGGATGAACATTGAAAGTGTTATGCTAAGTGAAAGCCAGATATAAAAGATCATCCCATTTCTATGAAATTTGAACAATAAGCAAATCTATAGAAACAGAAAGCAAAATAGTGGTTGTCTACGGGTAGGGTTGTGGTGGACTGTGGGGTTATATTTAAGTGGTACAGATTCCTTTTGTGGGGTGATGAAAATGGTGTAAAATTAATTATAGTTACACAACACTTAGAAAACACTAGAAGATATGGAGTCGTATACTTTAAATGGGTGAAATTCCTGCTATGTGATTTATATCTCAAAAAAGGTGTATTTAAAACTTTATAAAAATGACAGGGTATGCTCTTTACAACTTAAAAACCAGGAATGGCTTGAATTATGTCCCCGAAATATGTTCAAGTCCTAACCCCAGTATCTGTGAACCTGACCTTATTTGGAAATTGGATCTTTGTAGATATGACTAAGATGCGATTAAGATGAGATCATACCGGATTAGAGTGGGCCCTGAATCCTATCGCTGGGATCCTGTATTAGTCAGGGTTCTCTAGGGAAACAGAATCAGCAAGAGATATCTGTCAATAGTATGCAATTCTATCAGAGTCTCTCAGGCAGTCGTGGGGATGCACAAGTCCAGGTTCCACAAGTAGGCTGCAACCAGGGTCTGCAATGAAAGACCAATAAAGATTCTTGATGAGTTCTGGAAGATTTTATCTGTCCAAAGATGAGCTGGGAAATTCTCTCTCAATGCTGGAATCACTTCCCTTTTTTTTTTTTTTAAAGACTTATATATTGATTTATTTATTCTCCCCCTCACCCAGTTGTCTGTTCTCTGTGTCTGTTTGCTGTGTCTTGTTTCTTTGTCCGCTTCTGTTGTTGTCAGTGGCACTGGAAGTGTGGGTGGTGCCATTCCTGGGCAGGCTGCACTTTCTTTCCCGCTGGGCGGCTCTCCTTACGGGTGCACTCCTTGTGCGTGGGGCTCCCCTATGCAGGGGGACACCACTGCATGGCATGGCACTCCTTGCATGGCACGGCACTCCTTGCATGCATCAGCACTGCACATGGGCCAGTTCCAAATGGGTCAAGGATGCCCGGGGTTTGAACCACGGACCTCCCATGTGGTAGACGGATGCCCTAACCACTGGGCCAAGTCCGTTTCCCCACTTCCCCTTTTAAGGCATTGAACTGATTGGGTTAAGGGTCACTCATTGCTGATGGCAATCTCCCTGATTGATGTAACTAGAACCAGCTATCTATGATTTACCACTGCAGGAAGTCAATGGTGACCAAATCCATAAATGCCCTTGTATTACAGTTAGCCCAGTGCTTCCTTGACCAAACAACTGGGCAAAATTACCTGACTGACTTGACACAATAGCCTAACCATCACAGTCCACTCCTTATCAATTTGGCAACCATACACATTATCTTAAACCATACTTAGTCTCTAAGTAAAAACAAGAACAGACATGCATATATATATATATTCCCACTTAACAATACTCAACTCTCTTGTGTACAACCAGAAACACATTAATTCCATACAGAATATGGTGCAAGTTCTTGGGTAACATTCACTCTTAAACTTGACATCATCAAATATTATGACATGAAACAGATACAACTTGTTATATCATAAGGGATAATTTGGGGAAGAAGACAAAGAAATTAGTTTTGTGTACATACACAATCATCATAATGAAACAAAGAAAAAAGATTCATGAACATTATAGTCCTCATTACTGTAACTGGTCACGTGATTGAAGTTCATATTTATCACTGCTTTCTTCCACTACCCATTGCATATTTCCATTACCCTCAGCAAGCACTTCAGCTGGCCATAGTTTTTTGCCTGGTGGGGTGACTGAAACTTTCATTCCTGAAGATTCTGGGCCATCATTAGTCCTGCTTGGAGTGGGTTTTTGCAATTTTCCATTGACTTTAATCATAGGACATGGCAGTACTAGGAGATGCCCAAGAGGATCTCCTGTATTCCAGGCAAACTCTTCTTTACCCCCATTATGTAGATGCAGTCCAATTTCCCCTTGGCACTCAGGATCAATCACCTCAGCCAGTACAGTGATTCCCTTCTTTGTTGATTCAGAGGTAAGAGGAACCCAAAGTGGCCAGGTTGCAGTTTTAACTTCCAGTTCAATGGACTCATTGTTGTGTTCCCTGGTGACAGCAGTCCTCCTTTTGGGGCTAAAACCTGTAGACCAGCAGAGTTTGAGGTTGCAGGAAGCAAACATTTTTCTAGTGGGTCATTAGGGGTAAGAGTGAGTGGTGCCAGTCCCATTTCCACCCCTTGATTCTTGGACCCATGGATCCTGGTTATTGGAGAAGCAGCACCATAGAGTGGATGCTGATTTAGAGCATACACAGCCTCATGGAGAACATTGTCCCAGCCCGGTAAGTATTATCTCCTAGTAGGCACCATAATTGAGTCTTCCAAGGGCCATTCCACCATTCTATCAATCCAGCTGCTTCAGGATGATGGGGAACATGGTAAGACCAGTGAATTCCTTGGGCATGTGCCCATTCCTGCACATTATTTGCTGTGAGATGGGTTCCTTGGTCAGAAGCAAGGCTGTGGGGAATGCCATGGCCGTAGATAAGACATTCAGTAAGTTCACAGATGGTAGTTATGGAAGAAGCATTGCATGCAGGAACTGCAAACCCATATCCAGAGTATGTGTCTTTTCCAGTTAAAACATATCACTGCTCCTTCCAGGGTGGAAGTAGTCCAATGACACCCAGGTAGTAGGCTGGTCACCTTGAGGAATGGTGCCATATTGGGAGCTGAATCTGGGTCTCTGCTGCTGGCAAATTGGGCATTCAGCAGTGGCTGAAGCCAAGTCACCCTTGGTAAGGGGAAGTCCATGTTGCTGAGCCCATGCATAACCTCCGTTCCTACCTCCATGGCCACTTTGTTCATGAATCCACTGGGCAGTGACAGGAATGGCTGAGGAAAGAGACTGAGCATTAGCCAAAAAGTGGGTCATTTTATCCACTTGATTATTAAAATCTCCCTCTGCTGCAGTTACCCTCTGGTGAGCATTCACATGGGACACAAAAATTTTCATGTTTTTTGCCCACTTGAAAACATCAACCCACATACCTCTTCCCCAGACTTCTGCAACCAATTTTCCAATCATGTTTTTTCCAAGTCCCTGACCATGCAGCCAAACCATTGGCAACAGCACATGATTCAATGTACTAACGCACCTCTGGCCATTTCTTCTGCCAAGCAAAATGAACAATCAAGTGCACCACTAGAAGTCCTGCCCACTGGGAGGATGTACCTTCACCACTGTCCTTCAGGGATGTCCCAGAAAGGGACTGCAGGGCTGCAGCTGTCCACTTTTGAGTGGTACCGGCATACTGTGCAGAACCATCTCTAAATCAGGCCCGAGTTTTCTCTTCCTCAGTCAACTGATTGTAAGGGATTCCCCAAGATTTCAAAGCTGTGGGCTGGGAAAGAGAAGGTAACATGGCAGGGGTGGTGACCATGGGCATTTGTGCTACTTCCTCATGTAACTTACTCATGCCTTCCGGACCCACTTGATCCCTATCTCATATAGACCACTTCCACTTTATTATGGAGTGCTGCTGTGCACGCCCAGCTTTATGGTGACACACCACTGGGACGATACCTACCATCCTCAATCCTATCATTTTTCCCACAGCTGAGGCATTTTATTTGTATGTTTGTATTACACACCAGGGAAAAAATATACTAGGATTTTCCTACCTGTGCGTTTTCATCTAGTTTCCTTTTTGGTCCATGATACCTGTCAATGTCATCAGTACAATAAAACCAAACTGACAGATAGGAGCAGATTATTCTGCCATTTTTCCAGATCTTTGAGTTGCACATCAAACCTGGGGCTAATCACTCTGCACTTGTTTAACCTGCCTGTCAGTTTCACAACAATTTTCCCAGCCTTCTGATCATAAATGATTTCAAATTTGCCAATGTAGCTATGCTTCATCATCACAGTTAGAAACCAGCTAATGATTTGGAAGCACAGCATGATAATCTGGCAGTTCTCTCACATCACCCAGGATGTTTATGTGCACAATTTGGTGGATTGGAAAGGTAGCAGAAAGACTTTGTCTTTTTAAAAATAATAATTCTTTCCATCCTTCCAGGCTCAGATTGAATGCCAACTCTCCCTGATTGCTCAAGTGAAGAGGAAATCCCTTCCTCTGATCAAATGAATGCCTCCTGAGATGCTTCTCTTTTTCTGCTTCAGAGTTAACTTGTTTGTGTACTTCTCCTTCCCCTAAACTTCTCCCTACAGCAATTTTGAAGGCAGAGACTGGGAGATATTTGTAACCCTCCTATCAAGTACCAGCCTCTGTGCATGGCAAGCCTAACCACAAGTCTTATCATGGCACTCTTCAGAAACCTAATGAAGACAAAGGACAATAAGTAATGTAATTTTTTTTCAGTCATCATTTATTCCTTCCTTCTTTCACACCATGTGCCATACTCTGAGTTAAATGCTATGGGCACAGTCAGAAAGAAGACAGACCAAATCACTCCCTCCATGGAGTTTAATGATCAGGTTGGCCCTGGCTGGTGGTGGGGAGACAAGCACTCCAAAGAGGGATGGTTTCCTTCCCTGCTCTGTGGTGCAGGTGCCATTGTGTTCACTCCTGCAGAGGGTCATCTTTTGCAGCAGGATGACTGTGTAAGATGGGGCTGCAAGAAGCAGCAGAGGGTGCAGACTCCTGAAAGGTGCTTTGTAAGTGTGAAGTGATGGGCTCTGGGGTCAGTGGAGATTGTTAAATCAGTTCTCAGACAACTCGACATAATTATCTTACTTTCCTTATTTCATAGATGAGAAAACCAAGCTTTCCAGGGGCTAAATAACTTGTCTAACTTGGTTGGTAGTGAAGACAGGATTCACACGGGCACTGGACTAAGTTGCCAGCCTCTAGAACTTTTCTTGCTCATTGCCCTGGTAGAGCCACCCTGTAGCCTGGTGGATAGGCTCCTCTTACGTTTCTAGCCAGAAGAGATTTAGAGATACACTTTTCCTTCTCATTTACTCCAGTGGTTAAAAGACCAGTGGTTAAAGCAAGGGCTTTGAAAAGTCGAGGCTCAAGGTTCAACTCTGACTCCCTCCTAGCCCAGGGCTTCAGGGCAGGTTACTTTCTGTCTCCAGGCCTGAGTAGCCTCATCCTCAAAGCCAGTTGCTTATACCATCTTCCTTCTAAAGTAAACCATACAGTGTCTGCACATGCTTGGCAAGTTAGGCTAAACACTAGTAATAAGGACAATTCACCAGTTGTCAAAATTTCACCTTGAGTACGTGGGACAGGCTGAGGAATCCCCTTAGGTACCAGAGCTCACATCTGAGGCTTCTCACCACACTTATTCATTTATTGCGGTCACCCCTCGGGCTGAAGTGTGGTTTGCTGGCCTGGCAGGGGAGCAGCTGCGGTAGGCCAAGCCGCTGCCCCCATAATAGGGTGGCTGGTCGGACTCACCACCACCCCTGAAGGAAGCTCGGCATGGGCGCAGAGTGCCCTCGGGTCTCCCCTTCTCGGCAGCCGTGCTTCCGCGGCCACCCCTCCTCCCGGATGGCGCCACACAATGCCTGTGGGGCGGCACCCTTCTTCTTCCTTCTCCCTGCGCAGGCGCAGGGCGGAAAATTCCAGTCTGCCCTTTTCCCCTCCCCCGACAGCAGCAACAGCCAGGCGTGGGCGGGAAACTCAAGTCTGCCCTCTACCCCAGCAACAGCAGCCACCAATCCCTAAACCCTGCCCCTTCCCCCAGCAACAGCGACAGCCAATCCCTAACCACCACCCCTCCCCCATCCAGTACCGCCCACTGACCTTTCGCCGGCAACCAATCAGAACAGGGTGTGGCTTCGACCAATCAGCCTTCCCCAGCCCCTATAAAACTGTTGCCCCTCCCTCAGTGAAGTGGACTTGCATGTTTACCTTGTCTCCGCGGTAGTTCTTCTGCCGTGCGCCCTCCAGTCCTGAGAGCCCCCAACAAGGGCCTGGCCTCCCTTGTCCCCAGTTCGTCGCCTGCTTCTCTGGGCGACCCCTTCGTCGCCGGCTTCGCCGGGTGACCCCTTCGTCGCCGGCTTCGCTGGGCGACCCCGTCAGCCGAACCACGCAACCCCTTGTGAGACCGATCCCTCGTCTGCTGCCGGACCGACCCCTCGTCCCAAGCGGGACCGACCCCTCATCCCAAGTGGGACCAACCCCTCATCCAGAGCTGGACCGACCCCTCGTCCGCAGCCAGACCCCACCTCTACCGACCGAGCAAGCCGCCGCAATTTATAGTGTTTTTAGCTGGTTTTTTGGGCCACCTCTTCAAAATTAGAATTAGGCTGTAAAAGTGAATTCACTAGCCTCCTTCTTAGCCTGTCTTAGGAATGGTTGGACCAGCCCTTGACCTTCGGGTTTGTACAGAGCTGAGTGTCTACTTTGATAGATATGTAGCCTTCCTGAACTGTTGAGACTCACAGACCATTGGAGAGAGGTCTGTCCTGGGACAAATCATTGAATTTCTCAACACAAAGTAATAAGAATGTGTGTGAACCATAAGCAACATCCTTGTTTTCATTTTTGTGTAGATCCTGCCATTGCAGGGGTTAAGAGACCCCTTAAGCTACTTACAGCATATCTTCCAAGCTCTTCTAGAAGGCTGTGTGTTATAAGGCTCCTCCTAAATTAGCAAGGTGCAGGCCTTTTCCTGTGCTATCTGAGAGCACATGAACGTGGGCTGTCAGACTGTGCAGGTAGCTGTGATTCCAGGCAAGATAAAGACCTCGGCTGCATCAGAATCCCCTGGGGTACTACTTTGAAACTACAGATTCTTGGACCTCATCTATGATCCTCTCGACATGGGCTCAGGAAGCTGAGTACTTACCAAGCTGCCCAGGTGGGTCTGGTGATCAGCCAGGATAGAAGCTACTGGGTAGACTCTGAAAAATGTTTGACCACCCAAGATATAGCTCATAGCTTCATAAAGGTCTTTGTCCCCTCATGCCCACACAGGGAATGTCAGCATTTAAGAACCCTGAGGGTAGATCAAGGCAAGGAGGCTGAGAGGGATTTGTGGGGATCTGACACCCCTTGAAGACACTCCCCAGCCTCTCTCTTCTTTGGGGAGGCCATGCAATCATGTAGTTAAAGCCAGCTCCAAGAGTCATGCCACCTGCATCGGAATCTTGGTTCCACCATTGCTGGCTTCTTAACCGTGGACAGCTTATCTATCCCTTCTGATCCTCAGAATCCTTATCTGCAAAATAGGGGTCCAAACTGGTCTCCAGTTGTATTAGTTTTCCTTGCACTGCTGGGAAAAATACTGCAATCTCAGTGGCTTTAAACATAGATTTATCATCTAACATTTGGAGGTCACAAGTCCTAAATCAAGGTGACAGCAGGGCTGTGTTCCTTTTGGAGGCTCTGGAGGAGACCCTGTTCCCTGGTCTTTTCCTGCTTGTAGAGACTGCACATATTCCTTGGCTTGTAGACCATCATTCCAAGCTGTGGTTTCATTGTCACAGCTCATTTTTTTTACTTTGATCCTCTTGCCTTTATCTCATAAGGACCCTCGTGATTACAATGAGTCCTTCTGGACATCCCAGAATGCTCTCTTGTCAGGATCCTTAAGTGAACAATATACGCAAAGTCCCTTTTACCATGGAACTAATTCCTGGGATTTGGAATGGACATCTTTGGGGGTCCAGGATTCAGCATATTGTGCCAAATCAGAAGCTTGTCGTGTGGCTTATGGAGATAATGCATGAAAGTCCTTACAGGGAGCCTAACACATAGTCAACACTTGGTGTGGTCTTATGTTACTCTGATTTTCTGAGCTAAAAAATGTCACTTCATTTTATCTCTCTTTATAGTGCTAATACTATTTTATTATGTATTATATATTTATTATGATCATCAGTGACTTTTTGTGTTTTAAATCTTTTATAGGTATCAGGCACTGTATCAAGCCCCCCTTTAGGAAATAATACCTGTGTTTCAGAGAGGTTGAATAACTCCTACAAACTTCACAACTAGTAAAAGCCAAGGCCTGGCTCATGCCAACAGCTGTATTTTTGCCCCTACTCTTGACCTACTGCTTATTTTTCCTTTTGGTTCTTCCCTGGAGCACAATGTGGTTTTTCAATCTTTTCAGAGCATGGTGGGGGCTTGTTGAGACAAGTGTTGTGGTGGAGAAGGGCAGGAGCTTGGGAGGCAGGAGGAGCTTACCCACTCACCCAATCAACTTCCTCCTGTGGCTTGTGGCTACAGCAGATTTAGTTTTGGAGCCTGAGTAATGGTCTCTTCACCTCCACCCACATTGGGCCAAGCCAGGTGGTCATACTGCTTCTCTTTGCCAGCTCTGTACTAATGACTTACATGACCTGGACAAGGTACCTTGCCATCTCTGGACCAAGAAGTGATCCTTCTAGGCCTTGCTGTCAGCTTCCAGTCTTCCTAGAGCACGTCTGAGGGGTGAGCCCTTTTCTTGTCAGTTTTGTTGCTCAGACAAAGCTAGGCCTTGTGCAGCTGGGGTGCATGCAGTAGGCTGGTCCTCAAAAGAACTGCCCGGGTGGGCAGGGTCAGGCAGGCAGTGTCAAGGTTGGTGTCCCTGCCTTCATTCTCTATCTCCTCCACCTACAAGAGATTATTTTCTTCCAAGTCCTTGATGCACATCCCTCTAAAATAGCTTTCCTCTGTTGGCCCATCATTCCCTGGAGCCCTTCTGTATGTTCTATGTTGACTTCTTTCTCTTGTTAAACCTTCTTTCCTATAGCAAAGTGGTTAAAAGCAAAGACCTTGGCATGGGATATATTTGGGTTCAAATCCCCAACTCCCCTCTTACTAGCTCTAATTCTACCTTAGGCAAGTTGCTTGATATCTCTTAGGCACAATTCCTCATTCTGTTAATTGGGAATAGGACCAACTTCACAGGATTTTCAGCTCACTAACTACAGCAAATAAGCACTCAATAATAACTGATTATCTTTTCAGTCAGCTTGTCTCAGCAAGTTGAGAACACATTCAATACAACAATTCACCAGAACATGGGTTCTTAACCAGGGTTCCATGAACTTGAATTGAAAAAGTAAATCAGGTGGTGGACTTGGCCTAGTGGTTAGGGCATCCATCTACCACATTGGGGGTTCTGTGGTTCAAACCCCGGGCCTCCTTGACCCGTATGGAGCTGGCCTATGCGTAGTGCTGATGTGTGCAAGGAGTGCACTGCCATGCAGGGGTGTCCCTCATGTACGGGAGCCCATGCACAAGGAGTGTGCCCCATAAGGAGAGCCACCCAGCATGAAAGAAAGTGCACCATGTCCAGGAATTGTGCCATACACATGGAGAGCTGACACAACAAGATGATGCAACAAAAAGAAACACAGATTCCCGTGCCACTGACAACAACAGAAGCAGACAAAGAAGATTCAGCAAATACACACAGAGAACAGACAACCAGGGTGGGGGGGGAGGGGAGAGAAATAAATAAATAAATAAAAATCTAAAAAAAAAAAAGTAAATCAACTTCTTTACTTTATTTTTCTGGCCTCTAACTGAAATCTAGCATTTCCTTCACTTATGAATGTATGCAGTGAATAAATTACAGCAGTGACTGGCAAAGGGGTTTGTGGAACAAAAATTGTTAAGAACCCAGGACTAGAAGATGTGAATTCAGAGGGTGTAACCCACCCACAGAGATCTTCTTTTGCAAGCAAATCCTTAAATCCTTGATGGGTTTTGAGATGTGCAAGAGCTATATTTTGCCTTCCTTCAGTGCTTGCTGGGAGCAGTGAGAGAACTGGCAGACAGGAGGGAGGCCTGTTTCCCATGCCCTCGTGTCTTCTACACATTCTTGCCTTCATGCAATCAAGCAATTAGTGCCAGGTTTTCACTGATTTTCTACCCTAGGATTTAATATTATCCTTGTGGATGGCACATGATGCTTAATAGAATTAGTACTTCACCGCATCTCCCTCCTGCCAAGGGCCCTATTCTTCTGGATGAAACAGTGTTTCTTGGCTCCCAAGTCTGTGTTACTTCCACTATGTTACAGTGTCTCAGGGACAGGTGAGAAGAAAATTAATTCACATATACAATATGTATATGAATATTCAAGTGAATTAATACTTATGAACTTGTGCTTTCTTACTTTTGGTTTATTCTGCTAGAATTCATTTTCAGAAATCCAATTACTAGATCAAATTATAGACATCATTTATAAGTTCTTAAAAATGTATTAAAAAATTAACAAACCAGTGTGTCTTGTTTCTAGGCATGTAAACATAGTCTAGTTTCCCTGCCGCCCTGTCAGCACTGTTTAAAAACATTCTTACTAATGTTATGTAGAAGTACATTGCTATCTCAATAGTTTAATTTGTTTCTGTTTCATTATTTGTGGAATCTTTTATAAATGATCCATTTAGCAGTATATCACATTTGCTTTGAAGCTTGGTGCTGCTGTTAAATGTGAGTGTCTTTCAGGTCCCAAGCCAGTTGTGTTTCTGCAGCATGGCCTCCATGCAGATTCCAGCATCTGGGTCTCTAACCTCGCCAACAGCAGCCTGGGCTTCATTCTCGCGGATGCTGGTTTTGACGTGTGGATGGGGAACAGCCGAGGAAACACCTGGTCTCAGAAACACAGGACTCTTTCAGTTTCTCAGGATGAATTTTGGGCTTTCAGGTATATTTGACTTGATTACCACATGGGCCTCTTTCCTTCATGCCCTTATTTCAGATGTGTGGGGATTTCAGCAGTGAAGGCAGATAGAGTGTGACTCTGAACTCTTAGGAGAGGAGAAACTGATGTCTTTTGAAAGATTTTAACCTCCTTATTTGAGTAAATAGCAGTAGAGGGCTTTAAAGATAAATAATTACATCATAGGCATTCGACGTGTTCAGGAGTTAGGAATTCTTGAGTCATTTTGTCATTCCTACTGGTTTGGAGGCTGCTGGGTGAATTTTATCCCCTTCCCCTTCCTCCATAAATATGTATTCCAAATGTTCATTTTTCTTCATTCCAGAAATGCTCACCTCTGAAATTCTCTTCTTTCTCTCTAGCAATTAATAGTCATATGACATTGGACACATTACCTAGGTCCTCTGTGCTTCGGTTTCCTTATCTGATGATGGGGATAATAAACACCTACCTCATAAGGTAATTGTGAGGTTACAGAATATATGTGAGAAGCATCTGGCACAGAGACTGGCCCATCATAAGTGCTTATGAACAGCTGGCTTTTCCATCGCGGGTGACACTCACTCATGTGTGCACTACTCACTTGCAGGGCTTCAGAGTCCCGTGCCCAGGACAACGCATTAGAGAAGGAAGCTCTATGGTCTCCTCCAGGCTTGCTTCCCATCTGCCAAACCACACTTGCTGAGGACTTGAAACACAAGCATGAGAGTTTTTACGTAAAGACACAACAGGAATATGTTTCTTGTAGCACTGTTCACAATAGTGAAAAACTGGAAACTACCCAAATGCCCATCAGCAGTGGACTGGAAAATTAAAATGTGGTATATTCTCACACTGGAATGAGAACTAACAACCCATAACTATATGACATGGTTGAAGTCAGATACAGAGGAATAATTCCTGTATAATTCCATGCATATAAAATTTCCAAGAATGATAAAACTATATTTGTTGTGAAAAATTAAGATAGAAGTTGCCTTTGGGAAGCATGACAGGAAGGGGGCTCAAGGGAACTTCTGGGCTTCTGGTAATGTTCTGCTTCCTCTGCTCCAAGCTGGATTGTCCAGATGTGTTCAGTTTGTGATTATTCTTTATATATATGCTGGTATTGTTTGTATGCTGCTCTATTTGTATGTAATATTTCAATGAATCAGTACCTTTTTGGATTGTAGTTATGATGAAATAGCCAACTATGACTTACCAGCATCAGTTAACTATGTTTTGAATAAAACTGGTCAAGAACAATTGTATTATGTGGCTCATTCTCAAGGCACCACAATAGGTATGTAATGAAGGTGGAAAGTTTATATAATGTCTTACTTTTATTGCAGAGCTTTCATTTGTTCTTTTTTTAAAATTTTTTTTAAAGTCTGTCTCCCTCCCCCCCTCACCCCCTGCTGTCTGCTCTCTTGTGTCCAGTCGCTGTGTGTTCTGTGTTCTGTGGCACCGGGAAGTGGTGTCTCCCTTTTTGTTGTGTCATCTTGCTTTATCAGCTCTCTGTGTGTGTGGCTCAATTCCTGGGCTGGCTGCACTATTTTCATGCTGGGCGCCTCTACTTGTGGGGCATACCCGTTGCTTATGGGACACCCCTATACATGACATGCATCCTTGCATGGCATGGCACTCCTTGTTCATGGCAGCACTGCACATGGGCCAGCTCACCACACGGGCCATGAGGCCCTGGTTTCGAACCTTGGACCTCCTATCATTTGACTCTATCATTTGACCAACATCTGCTTCCCTGCATTTGTTCTTAAAAGTAAAATATAAAGAAATAATGTTAGTTCACATACAAGTTTGTTTGTTGTTGTTGCTGTTTTATGCCAAGCAGAAATAACAAATAGGGCAAGGAATTTTGTTAATATTTGGTTTTCTTTACAAATTCAGATTATAATAAAAATGGATAAACATTGTGTATGACTTTGTTGAAATTGGATGAGCCTATTATATATTGCATATTTTACTACTAAGCAATATATAGGAATATTGGAAGGTGGAAAACAAGTTTTATAAGTTCACAGATTTAAAAATATATATACAAGATAATACTTTGACCTTTAACATTAAAGGAACCAAACTAGCTGCAAGATTGCCAGGTTATAGTGCCATTATTTAAAAATGGTTTTTAAAATTTACATGCATTTTTTTATTTATGGTGATTATAAATTAAGGTGTTCATTTAAAGAAAGCAAAGTTTAAAGAAAATAGAAAATACCCATGATTCTATCAACAAATTCTAATATGAGAGCATCAGAACCCAAAACTCTTAACTTTGTTAAGACCTTAGAGACCTGCCCCATAATTTAATTCTCCATTTTCTGTAGTATATTTAGAATGTTTACTGTATGTAGCAGCTTTGTGGTCACGTTGCATGATCTCCTTAGAATAAGTTCTAGAGGAATTACTATACTGCAAGTACAAATGCTTTTCAGTGTCTTGGTATGTACAGTCAAATTGCCTCACTCTCACCATCTCCAAACATTCTTTGCAAATTTGGAAGGGTAAAACCAAAAAGGAACTTGAATATTTTTGCATTTCTTAGGAATGGAGTTAGGCTCTCTTCTTTGCCCTATCTACTTGTGTCCTTTGCCCACTTCTTTGTCAGGTAACATTCTAGGATATAGTTTAAGGCTGGAAGTGGCCTGAAAGTAAGCTAAGAAATATTTTAAAGCTACAGATTCTAAATTTGTATGAGTTCCTTTTTAGGTGATTACATAACTGAAGGGCCTGCTAGTCCTTAGGGATGGAAGGAAGGGGGAGTGGGGGAGGAAGATGGTCAGGTGGAGCTGTTGGGGATGGACTTTACATGGCAAGGTTCAAATTGTTCAAGGAACAGGGAACGTCTTCTGCTTCAGGCAATCTGGATTTCTTTCAGTGCATATCTAGGTTGAGATTTGGAATAAGCCCTTTAAAAATATTTGTTTTACATGTTTAATCTTAGTGTTTTTGCACATAGAAATTCAAATGGGCCCCATTTCAAGTGTTTTGCTCCCTGATTGCAGCACTGCTGGCAGGGTTCTCATGCTTTCTCTAGAGCATGACACAAAAGGGCAGCCCTTGCCTTTTCCAACAGATTCTCAACATGGAATTCATATTTTCTTTCTTTTGTTTGCATCGGTTTTATAGCATTTTCATGGATCCCTTGGCTGGTCAAAAGGATTAAAATGTTTTTTGCCCTGGCTCCTGTGGCTTCAGTCAAATTCAACACTAGCCCTTTAATCATATTAGGAAAATTTCCAGAGCTTCTCCTCAAAGTACATTGATCACTCCTCCCACTGCCCAGAAACTTCCATTACAGATTTGAAGAATTGACCAGTGGTGGGAAATATAGGCCTTCCTCTCTTCATTTTGTTGTCAATAAAACAGAAGGGTTTTTTCTCTTCATGGTTGTAGCAGTTTGATATAGTTATGAATTCCAAAAATAGATATTAGATTATGTTTGTACATTGTTTTGTACCTGGACATGATTAAATTATCACAAGGGTTTTGATTGGGCCACATCAGTATTGTATTGAGTCCCCTCATAGGGGAGGGTGGAGAATCACAGATTAAAGGGGCATGACAAAGGTTAGAGTTGGAGCTTTATGCTAGAAGCTTTTTGATGTTGGAGTTTGATGCTGAAATCTTAAGCTGGAGACCCAGGAAGTAAGTATACAGAAGAAAGAGAAGGAAGCCCCAGGAAGAGAAAAACCCTGAACTTGGACAGAAGCAAGACCTGGGAAGAGAGGAGCTAGGAAGCCTGAACCCTGGCAGTTATCAGCAGCCATCTTGCTCCGAGATGCACAAACAGACTTTGCTAAAGGAAGTAACTTATGCCTTATGGCCTGGTATCTGTAAACTCCTACCCCAAGTAAATACCCTTTATAAAGGTCAGCAGATTTCTGGTGTTTTGTGTCAGCACCTCTTTGGCTGACTAATACAATGTTTTTTCTTAAATACATATACCTTTCAGAGTGGCTCTACCAATTTCATCCCTGAACAACAGGTTATGAGCAACTCATTTCCCCATTCTGGGGGGTCTTCATAACAATAAAAATTCCCAAATACCTCAATTCCTGGAGAGTATGAATTAGCAGTGTGAAAAAACACAAACTTGTTCTCCTGCTTCACTCTCTCTCTGCATTGGAGAAAGTGTTTTCTTAAATCTGCAGTGGGGCCTGGGGATGTGTGTCCTTCACAAATCACCCTCTAGGTTCCAATGTAGGCAAAAGAGCCTGGATTTGGGATTGTCTCTTCCAGACTATTGTGCTTTGTAGTATCACAGAAAATTGACAAAGTGAGTGGTGAAATATTCATAAAAGCCTTGAATTTTCTGCTCTGACAAGTGCATGTTGCTTCTGTGAATGTTCAATTTTCATTCTAATTCTTTCTCAAAACACAAATTATAAAGAAATCAAAGTTGGTATGTGTAGATCTGTATACATATCACCTGTATACAAAAGCAAAATTCACCTTATACTATATGTGTGTATATTCTGTCCTCCAGGGTAATTTTGTGGAGTTTGTCACATTAGTGCTGGGTAGCTGTACTGAAGTACAAGGTCAACCTCACATCCCATGTCAGTCAAATGGAAAATGAGTTATTGTGATTCAGGTCATTGATGGGTCATCTTATTAACTTGTTTGCTTGATGTTCTTTTTCTTTTTTTTCCCTCTCTCCTTCCAGCTCCCCCAAGTTGTCTGCTCTCTGTGTCTATTCACTGTGTGTTCTTCTGTGTCTGCTTGTATTCTTGTCAGTGGCACCCAGAATCTGTACCTCATTTTGTTGCATCATCTTGCTTTGTCAGCTCAATGTGGGTGGAACCAGTCCTGGGCAGGCTGCACTTTTTTCATGCTGGGTGGCTCTCCTTACAGGGTGCAGTCCTTGCGCATGGGGTCCCCTATGTGGGAGACACGCCTGATGTGGCACGGCACTCCTTGTACACATAGAACTGCATGTGGGCCAGCTCATCACACAGGTCAGGAGGCCCTGGGTTTGAAACTTGGACCTCCCATGTGATAGGCAGATGCCCTAACCGTTAGGTGAAATCCACTTCCCATGCTTGGTGTTCTTTTACTTTCTTTCTATTTGTTTTAACAGAGAGCCTCGCAGACATGTTTTTGTCACATGTGACCATTATGTACCCACAAAGCAAGAAATTATAAAAATGCCTTTTCATGTCACTTGACCTCTGCATGCCAAATTTGCTTCCTCGATCTCCCCAGCTAATTCTACAGTCATAAGCCTGAAAAATAGGAAAATGAAAGATGACCTGGTGTTGGTCTTTAGATCTTGATGGGGTGTCTTGTAGAAGACAGATTTCCTAGAAATCACAAGCTTGTATGTACATGGGGCAAGTTTGCTTGAAGAAGGTTTGAATATGATGTGTAACATATTATAAATTTAAATACCACCATTTAAAAAGTGGAATATTTAATATCTCAATAGTTGATTAATTTGGGGGGAGAGGAAGAAGCTGTGCACCACTGGGCCCATAGTCCTATCCCCAGACAGGAGAGAACCTGCTGCAGTTGCACCCTTGAGATGGAGCACACTGCAGTTGTCAATCGTCCCTAGTCATAAACACTGAGGCAGGTGGCATTTTCCCTTCACACTTTTACTAATTTATATTTACATGCTGCCTTTTAGGTATTTGAATTTCTCACTCCTGCTTGACCATCCAGAGGGTAGGAATGAGCAAGAGTGTAAATTATAAGTGGGTTTGGGTTCAATATAAGGTAGATTTGTTTCCTACTCTACTTGTGTGGGGAGGTCTACCTTGGGGGCATAATATTTACACTGGACCTACTTGAGCACAGGTCCAGTGTCCAGTGGTCAGTAATGATGTCGACCAGGTGATGACAAATTTTTTGGTAACCAGCCAGAGAGTAAATATACTACATACTTTCAGCTTCGTGGGCCATACGTAATGTTTCCCTGATTCAATTCTGCTGTTGTAATGTGAAAGCAGTGAGGGCCAATACATAGATACTTAAGTGTGTCTGTGTTCCAATTAAACTTTATTTTCAAAAACAAGTAGGGGGCCAGATTTGACTAATGATCTCTGATTGGACTAGGTGAATGTACCCTGAGCAGAAACTGCTAATCAGTCACAGCCTCAAGTCTTTCTCAGAAGTCAGGATCAGTCCATCACAGTCAGGTGAAAACTGTCTGGGGCTGGCTCTGGGATGAGTGAGCATTAAGGCCCTTTCCCACTATAGAAGGCAGCTGTAAAATGAGTAGATTTTCTGCCTCCTTTCCTTCCTTTGGAGAATTTAGGCACATGTCTGTAACATTGGGGTAAATTATCAGATTTTGCCTTAGTAAACTTATGGCATCAGTATCCTATTTGAATCTCCACTGGTTGTCATTTTACTCCTGAGTTCATCCATGGATATCCTTGCCTCTGGTCTCTGCTTCTAAGGTGGGTCATGGAAACCTTTGTACCAGAAAGAGTTACTGGATATATTCTTGGGTTTGTTTCTCATTTATAGGATTTATTTGAAGTCAAAGAATTTCTTCCCCTGAGTGCATTTCTGAAGTGGCTTAGTACCTTTATTTGCAAACATGTCATTCTGAAGGAGCTTTGTGGAAATCTCCTTTTAGTTCTGTGTGGATTTAATGACAAAAATTTAAATATGGTATGTATGTTTATAGTAAGACTACTTTAAGCTTTCAGTAACTTCATTTTGTCTGTGAATGTTTCTGGAATAGGTGATGTAGGTGAGGCAGGGACGACCTCATTAGAGCTCCAAAGGGCTTTTCATTTCAGAGATGGGAGAGTAATTTCAGGAGGTGCCTAGAATGCTCTTTGCTGTGGTCATCAGGCAGGCAGTTATCACCTTCCTACATCATATCTATATGGAAATATTGAATGAGAAGATTTCTAACAAGTTATTTTCTGATATTCTAATGATTTGTTTCTTTTAAAATATTACTGTGTGTTTAAATTTGAATGACTTTCCATATAAATGCACATATGTTTGTATGTGCATGTATATATTTTTTAAAATATGCAAACCTTTGGCCAGCAATATAATAGTGTTCCTAAATATATTTGTATTTTGTAATGTTGTATTTTCAAAAACAGCTTTTAAAATTCTGGAGTGAAGATGGCACGGATTTTTAATAATATTTATTTTTTCTTTTTTTCTCCTGATAAAACTAAGGTGACAATTGTATTCAAAATGTTCAAATTCAGAGAAGCATGAAGAAGGAAAAATATTTTTATAATCACAACCCATTAGGCTGCACAATTACTATGTTGTTGCCTTTCATTTCCTTCCTATATACCCTGTGTGTGTGTGTGTTGTAAATATTTTATGGGACTTATTTATACCTGAGAAAATTTTTACAACCCATAATCTCTCATATATTTGAGGTTATGACTCTGTAGTTTTTAATGTTTCAAAGGATAATATATGTATATTATTGATGTCACCTTCATACTGTTTTCCTTCATATTTCAACTTATTATTTTGCCGTCTAGAGTGGATGTATATACCACACACTATCCTGCTGGAAATTCTGTGCAAAACGTGTTAAACTGGGGTCAGGTAGATATTCCAGGAGCAATGTTGGGGGTTTGTGTAGCATCATTGCTAGAAAGGTCGCGCAATCAATGCAGTACCTCTCTGCAAAAGTTTTCCAAGTAGAAGGACAATCTCCTTACAAATATGAGCTGGTTTCCTTCCCCAGAGTCCTGGATTCCTCACTGAGTTAGTCTGGCTTTTGCTGCCCTCTCTGGAGCATACTACACCATGGCGAGGCTTCACCAAACAGTAATTGTGTCGACTCATTTCTTTTCCTTTCTCTTCCCTTCTCTTCAATCTTCTACTATTCATTGAGTCTCAGATTTATTTTATTTCTATATTGCTTCACAAAGCATGATTTTAGAGCAGCTTTGGAGATAGAAGCTTCTATTTCAGTATTTACCTTGTAAGCACAATATGCCTGGAAGATCAGTAGATAGACATCTTAAGCCTATTATTATTAACCTATCAGTTGTCACTCCCTTTGGTTGCTGAGCACTGAGAATCTGTATTTTAAGAAATGAACTAACAGCTGTCCAATATCTTCTTCTGCTTCATCAGATTAGGGAACCTTTGCCATGTGATAGCACATTAGTGAACTCAGTGGCCTCAGAAATATCCTCCCCTGGGAGTCCTGTTCTTAGTGTCTGCCTGGGACTTAGGAACCAGAAAGGGCCATGTGAGGCTTCAGCTCCTTGTAGTGAAGGTCAGCCACTCTTCAGATGTCAGTGACACAGTGACAGATTGCTGAGGTTTAGCCCAGGGGCACCTGCAATGGAAAGTAGTGCAGTACATGCTGCACAGCACACTTTCACCTTTTAAGGAGTCCTGACCCTTTGAAAATCCTCACATTCGCACATTCATTCAGGCTCCTGCTTTTCTCTTAGTCACGTCTGTTTACAGCCACTTGTTTTCTGTCTAGAACTACCACCAAAATTCCCCTACCTTTTTTTTTTTTTTTTTTTTTTTTTTGTAGTTGGGATATTTTCTTTCTTCTTTATTTTCCTTATCTTTTTCCCTCTACCTTTTCTGGGCCTTTTCCCCTCTTTCCCCTACAGGGCATTTTGCCAGAAAGGGTGAAATTCTGTCACCTGAGCAGTTAATGCACTCCTAATGATGCATGGAGAGTGACTCAGCTGACTGAAGGCACAGCCTGGGCTATGCTCTAGCTCAGTGGCCTTAGCAAGCGCCCGATTCTCAGGTCCTTGGCAAAGTACCCATGACCACCCCCTAGCTTTCAGGAGCCCTGCTCTTGTTCTGACCCCTTTTATGTGGCAGCTGACTGGAGTCAGGGTTGCAGGCTGAGTTTCCCAGCACAGCTCTCTTGCCCACTTGTGACCTTGTGACTTTAGGATCTACTTACTTTGGAATTTCTTTCATAACCATTTCCAAAGCCCAGAATCCCTGCAGAAGGCAGCCTTGCCCTTGACCCTTGCGCCTTCTGTGTCATCTCTTTGTCAGGAAAATAGCTGCTTGGCAGAGTGACTTCACAGGACCCTTTCCTTGATCCCGCCTCCTCTGGGCTGTTGGCCAGAGGCTGCCACCCTGTCTGTCTGGGACCCCTTGGTCAGGCTGCTCCAGGAGGCAGCCCTGGTGCCTGCTGGGAGTGGCTGCTGAAGGTGGGTGGGGCCTGGGTGTTGGTGGCTGAGAGCCCCAAGTCAGGTGTGGATTTTGGAGGTTCCTGTGGTATGAGTTGGGAGGTGCCCTCAAAGGCCATTTTATTCACAGTACATTCAGAAGTTTTCTTTTTGCTTGATTAATTAACATTCAGTTATTCATTTCCAAAACCTACATCTTTACTTGGCTGTTAAATTTAGTTTACAAATGTTATTCTCTTTAGAGCTGACAAATTCCAAAGAGCCCCAGATCTCAGACTCATTTCTCTCTCTGGCCCTCTTGGAGCCCTGCCTGAAGCCCAGGTGCTCATTCCTGTGTGAAGGCTGGTTCTAGTACATCTTTATTGTTGGTCAGAAATACTTCAGGTGCAGGTGAAAATGCGGACTCTTGGGTCCTCCTCAAGATCTGTTGAAACTCAGAATTCCAAGGGGGTGTATCCCTGGGATCTGCATTTTTAATAAGTACACCCAGGTGACTCTGATATACTCCATTGCTTGCAACCTAATGCTTAAAAGGAAAAGACTTGCTAAGAAATATTTCTTAGAACATTAAAAAAGGATATTTAACATAATGTACACACCTTATGATATTTTAGAAAATACACGAGTGCAACGAAGAAAAACCACCTGTGTGTGTACCACCCAGGGGTAGGCACTGGTAGTATTTTGGTATAATCTTACAATTGTTTGGTATAATAATTCCCATTACAAAAGTAGGATCCTTGGACACAGACTTTCTCTAACATTCCTTTTTATTGAGTGAAATAGCATTGTATTTGTTAGTTACAGGCTGAGTTGCTGTATCAGAGATCCAAAAATACAGCCTGTGTAGCAATTTCTTTCTTTCTCATAATATGGAGATCAGCGGTCTGGGGTGGTGGTGGAGGGGTGTGGGTGTGTGCTTCAAAGTCATGCAGGGACCAGTGTACTCCACCCTGTAGCTCTGCCACCCCTGGGTGCTGTCCTCCTCTGCCTGGGTGAAGCTGGGTCATCTCCATGTCTGTTCCAGGCACAGGAAGTGGGGAACGAGAAAGGGCCAGGGGGTGACATTTAGGAGGTAGCTCAGAAGTGAGCCAGATGGCCATGCCTAGTTGTGAGGGGGGAGGGAGGTGTGCTTTCTACCTGGGTGGCCAGGTGTTCAGGGAACGCCTGAGCAGTTCTAGTGATTTGGACTATGGGTGGGAGGATTTTTGTCTCTTTAGATATAACCTTAACCTAAGCTCTCTGTCCTGACTTGTGGGTGTAGAATGGTAAGAGGCTGCAGTCCTGCCCTTGGTGGCCATGACACTGACTCCAGTCCCAGGAAATAGTTTAACAATGCAAATCTATAAACTTTAAATATTCAGGGGAAATGCAAACCAAATGTGCTAAAAGCTTATCTAAAATGTACGAAGTCCATGCTTAAAGCTTACCTAGGATGTAGAAGATATATGCTAATTCAAGCCTACTGAGAGCTGAAACAAAAGGACCATTTGGCCTTTCCTCTCTGTACAAAAGGGACTCAAAAATCTTGTTCTGGGCTTGGGATTGAAACAGAAAGCTCCGGGGTTTGGCTGGCCATCAGTAAACCATTTTTCCATCTCAAAATCTTTCCTGAGTCCTGGCCTCTCTATATGAAAATAATTAAACCTCTCTCAAATTCTACAACAGTAGTCCTTAAAGCAGGAAGGCATGAATGGACACTGGGGGGTGAGAATGTCCAGGTCAAAACTAAATTTAAAAAATATTTTAATGCAGAGAAAGTTTTCCATTGCATGAATTTTTTTCTCCTCATCCTCCTCTTCCTCCTCTCTCACTCCCTCCTGCTCCTCACCACTCCCCAAAATCTCTTCCTCATTATAGTCTATTGTAATATCAAGCCATCCTGGGAATATATTGTGTTATACTGTATTATAGATATGTCTTTATACATTAGGCAGATTACTTTTTTTAGGATACACTTGAAGAAGAACACATAGTGATCAGAGAGTTGGCCTATTTGTTTTTATCCCCGCCCCCCACTTGTGGCTTTTTGCTTGCTGTCTGCTGTGTCCATTCTTGTGCATTCTTATGTGTCTGTATTTATTTATTTATTCCCCCCACCCTTGCAGCTTGCTTGTTGTCTGATCTCTGTGTTTATTCATCGGGTGCTCTTCTGTGTTTTTTCTTGTCTCCCTTTTCATTGCATCACCTTGCTGATTTGGCTCTCTATGATGCTGGCAGGTCAGGAGGCAGTCTGCATCATGTGGGCCAGCCTCCCTTCACAAGGAGGCCCTGGGACATGAACCCAGGGCCTCCCATATGTTAGAAGGGAGCCCAACTAATTGAGCCACAGCTGTGTCCTAGTGTTTGCCTATTTTTAAGACTTCGATACATATTGTAGTATAAAAAATTTGAGCCTATTCCCATTTTTATTAGCTTTTTAGACTTAAAAACAACTTTCTAAACCCCACTTTAAAACTGTGTATCCTAATATTACAATTATTTTCTCCTGCTCTTCAGCCACATAAGATTATTACATAAGTGTAACCATGTACCTATTCTGTTTTAATTTCTGACATTTTCCCACTTAATATTTATAAACATTCTGTAGAAACAGTTTTGTGTTTCTGTCTTTTCATATTCATATTTATTATTTTTGGCATAACATACTGTTTGTGCATATTGTAACATAATGCAATTAACCAACTATCTAGTGAGGAACTTTAACTTCTTTCTGTGTTTCTGTTGCTAGAAATGATCTTTTCCATATTCATTTTTCCCTCCTTCTGAGGTGCCTTTTCAAATGGATAGTTTTTGAAGTCCTGAAATGACCCTCGGTACCAAATTCAAGTTTCAGTTTAGTTGAGTTATAGGCAAGTTTTTCCTTTATATTCATACTCAGCTTTATATAAATGCTGAAAGACAGGATTTGACCAAGTGGTAAATTCATATCTGAGAGTACAGCAGAAGAACAGCTCGCATGGAGATATTTTCTCTGACAATTGGAGAGGGAACAGGTGCACTAAGAGGTGCTGTAAATCTGTATTTTCTGCTTGTTAAATGTGCCACATATTTAATATCTGTCATTTGAAATGACAAAAGCAGATGCTAAAACTTCTCTTTTAGCAATCCTCTGTGGTATCTGATCTCACACTATCTTTTATTATATCAAAGAGTAGAATTTTATACAATGGATGAGGACTGAAACCACATACATCGAAAGCAAGGTTGGCTCTCTTTGTACAGTTAATGTGGCGCCACCATGTGGCCAAAGGTTACACAGAGTTTCCAATTCATTAGGAATGCCAGTTATGAATTTAATTCATGACATATTTTTAACTTGAGGGTCTGGGGGAACTATGGCTTTGCATTATGCCAAATTTAAAAATAAGTGACTTTTTGTTAATAGTTTTATATCAAACTCTTGTAAATATGCATACGTTAAAATTGTAAATAAGATATCATCCCATGTCTTTAGTCTCCCCAGTTGTGGAAGCTGTACAGACCTGCAGTATGATTTGGTGATTACACCAGCTCTGGTATGCAAAAAAGAAAAAGTGTTACATTATTGACAAAGGAATAGCATTACTAAACACATAGGATGGGTATATAGAACACATGATGGTTTTGTATCTATATATATTTTCTTTCCCAAGTAAAACAGTTATTGTCTGAAAAAGTTAGATTATAATTTAAGCAGAAAACATCATCAAAAGTTCATCCAATGGAAGCAACTATTTTTTTTTTTAATTTTTTTATTTTTTATTGACTTTGTAATAATATTACATTAAAAATATATATGTGAGGTCCCATTCAACCCCACCCCCCCACCCCCCCTCTCCCCCCCCCCCCAACAACACTCGTTCCCATCATCATGACACATCCATTGGATTTGGTAAGTACATCTTTGGGCACCTCTGCACCTCATATACATTGGTTCACATCATGGCCCATACTCTCCTCTATTCCATCATGTAGGCCCTGTGAGGATTTACAATGTCCGGTGATTACCTCTGAAGCACCATCCAGGGCAGCTCCATGTCCCGAAGACGCCTCCACCTCTCATCTCTTCCTGCCTTTCCCCATACCCTTTGTCCATTATGTCCACTTTTCCCAATCCAATGCCACCTCTTCTATGTGGACACTGGATTGGTTGTGTCCATTGCACCTCTATGTCAAGAGGAGGCTCAGATTCCACCTGGATGCTGGATGCAATCCTCCCATTTTCAGTTGTAATCACTCTAGGCTCCATGGTGTGGTGGTTGTCCTTCACCTCCATCTTAGCTGAGTGTGGTAAGTCCAATAAATCAGATTGTAGGTGCTGGAGTCTGTTGAGGCTCAGGATCTGGCTATCACATTGTCAGTCCAGAGATTCAAATCCCCTAAATATATCTTAAACCCCAACATTAACTGCTCCTCCAGCACATTAGCATGAAAGTCTTATGAAGGGAGATCCCATCTGAGTCCAGATTCATCACACATAAACACCATTTCCAAAGAGGGGCCATCTGCCCTGGTAGTTAACCCCATCGGCCATGACCATAACTCCCATGGGTCTCTTTAGCCCTCAAAGGAACCAATATCTGGGGGTTGTATCTGCTTTATCTGTCTCTCTGACTCTGCTCAGTTGTGCATGAGGGCAAACCTTCTGCCAGCCTCCAGACTCTTTTTAATGGAAGCAACTATTGATCGAGTGTAATTCAAGGCATATGTTTGCAGCTGCTTTCTGTGCCCTATTACAGCTACTCTCCAATTATACTATGAGAAATTGAATCATTTAATAAAGGAAAGCAAAAAAAAGTTATTTAATTTTAAATTACAGTTTGGCAATAAAGAGTAAATGTGGGTATCTATATAAAATTGATTTCTGAGGCTGTGACTAAGCCCGGCAACCTATGAGGTTATCTCTTCTGGATCAGATAACTTTTTCCCAAACTGGCTTCTTTTCAGGCTATTAAATCTCAAAGATTTCCAGCCTTTGACTGGGGAAGCAGTGCCAAGAATTATTTCCACTACAACCAGGTAAAGTCTTAAGTCTTCAGAATAAAATAGGTCCTGAAAACTCATTAAGGAAGTCAGCCTGGGGTACTGGGTTCTGATAGGGGGTCATTACTATGGGAAGTATTTGGGAGAGTTAGACAGGATGCGTTTGTGTTCCCTCATTTGATTCTAAAACAACACAAGCCCTGTGGTGGGTGTTGTGGGATGGGCCTCTCCTCCTTGCCCTGTCATGTGCAATAAATATGAATCTCCACTGTGACGTGTCATTTCATCATACTACAGACACGGACTTGGCAGTCAGACCATCCTAGGGTTGTGACCTGCTGGCTCTGGGGCCTTGGCCACATTACATTGCCTAGGCCTCCTTTTCCACATACAGGTAAAATCACCATTTTTGAGTGCTGAGTGTATGGTGCCTTTCCCCTGCCTCCTGTGACATTGTTGTAGAATTTGAGAGAGGTTCAATTATTTGCATATAGAAAGGCCAGGAATCAGGAATGATTTTGAGAAGGAAAAATGGTTTATTGATGGTTGGCCAGACTCGGGAGCTTTTTATTTTGAACCTGAGCCCCGAACAAGATGTTCAAATTCCTTTTATATGAGAGGAATGGCCACATGGTCCTTTTGTTTCAGTTCTCTATAGACTTGAATTAGCATATATCTTCCACATCCTAGGTAAGCTTTTAGCATGGACTTCATACATTCTAGATAAGCTTGTAGCACATTTGGTTTGCATTTCCCCTGAATATTTAAAGTTTATAGAGTTTGCATTGATAAACTGTTTCCTGGGGCTGGAGTCATTGCCATGGTTACCAAGGGCAGGGCTGCAGCCTCTCACCATCCCACAACCACAAGTCAGGACAGACAGCTTAGGTTATCTCCGAAGAGACAAAGAGCCTCCCACCCATAGCCCACATCAACATAGGTATGATTATCTCTGATGTGCAGATGAGGAAACTGATGTTTAGAGAATTTTTACAGCCTGCCTTCTATCCCCGAGGGAGAACATGGGAGGCTTTAATGCCAAAGCACCTTCCCAAGCCCTTGGTTCCTCTACCTGCCATCTGGTAGGTGGGGAGAGCTGCGCCTCTCACAGGGGACCCAGCCCCAACATGGTGCCCCATGTGGCATATGGTAGCCTCTCAATAACTAGCATTCATTATCCTTCACTGTGGGTTTGGGTTTTTTGGTTGTTCTGGTAATGGTAATAGATAAGATAATCTGATAGTGATTTTCAAAACTTAATCTCTTCTTCTCACATCAAAGTGACTACATGTTTAATGCAGACTCTGCTTTGTGATTTTGAAAATTTAAAAAAACCAACTTCCCCTGTTTCTTTTTTTAAGTTGTAGAGTTACCCTCCCACTTACAATGTGAAAGACATGCTGGTGCTGACTGCAGGCTGGAATGGGGGACATGACGTGCTTGCAGACATCAATGATGTCAATGTCTTACTGACCCAGATCACCCGCTTGGTGTACCACAAGACTATTCCTGAATGGGAGCATGTCGACTTTATCTGGGGTTTGGATGCCGCTTGGAGGTTGTATAATGAAATTATTCATCTAATGAGGAAATATGAGGAAAATTAAAAGATGTAGAGGGTGGTGGACTTGGCCCAGTGGTTAGGGCATCCATCTACCACATGGGAGATCCTCAGTTCAAACCCCGGACCTCCTTGACCTGTGTGGAGCTGGCCCATGTGTAGTGCTGATGCCCACAAGGAGGGCCCTGCCATGCAGGGGTGTCCCCCGGGTCGGGAGCCCCATGTGCAAGGAGTGTGCCCCATAAGGAGAGTATGCAGCATGAAAGAAAGCAAAGCCTGCCCAGGAATGGTGCCACACACATGTAGAGCTGACAAAACAAGATGACGCAACAAAAAGAAACACAGATTGCTGTGCTGCTGACAACAGAAGTGGACAAAGAAGACACAGCAAACAGACACAGAGAACAGACAACTGGGGTAGGAGGGGAGGGGAGAGAAATAAATAAATAAATAAATCTTTTTTAAAAAATGTAGAGCTCTTTCCCAGGTTTTTTTTTTTTTTTTTTTTTTTTATATCCAAGATCATTGTGAGACTTTGAAGATGTCCAATTCTCTCCAATGAGAATTAGAAACTCACCAGCTATTTTTGTATTTTGTTTAAATAAAATCACCAGCTGATTAAGGAATTAACCTTGCAACTATACTATTGTTTCTTTAAGTCTTTGTGAAAAGATACTTAATAATCATTCAGTTTATCCTTCCAATTTAAAATGCACTGTGTTAGCTTTTTACTTCCACCCAAGGCAAATTAAAACGTGTTTGGCTTTTTAAACTGATGCTCATTAATAAATACCTTGAAACATGGGAAATAGTGCGCTATGGTGTGGAACATGGGACAGAGGGTGCAGCGATGCCCAGAGATGTACTCACCAGATGCAATGGATATGACATGATGATGGGGGAGAGTGTTACTGTGGGGGGAGTGGTGGGTGGGGTGGTGGGGGTGAATGGGGACCTCATATTTTTTGAATGTAATATCTTTTTTAAAAAAATGAACAAATTGAGTAGAATTTGGAAAATAAATACCTTGAGAAAATCTCAGTGTAAAAGTATATAGCTTTCATCTACTTGCTTTCCCATCTAAAGATTTGTATTTATGCACCTAAGTGATACTTTTTTCATGCTTATTCCATAGGTACAGAGTTAAATCCAGTGAAATCCCCAGCTTAGTCAGTTACAAAGATCCCATGATGAATTTTATTTATCAAACTTAACCTGTGATAGCTGTGAGTTAGTAAATGGTTAAATGGCTCAGGCCAAGTAAAATAATCTGCTGAAATCTTTGAAAACTAATTGCACTGAATCCCATGGAGAGATTTTATCACTGGTTAACAGCTGGTTTTCTTTTAACCAGCTGCTCTATCTCAGTAATGATGCCATGGTGTAGAAAAACCCTGTCCTACCCTTGAGAACAGCGTCCAAGTTTACTTTTACACAAAAGAAATGTGACCATGACAGTTTTCACACCAAGATTCAGGGTCTTGTTTTCTTTTTATACTTGTGTTTTCATATTTCTAGTCCTGATTTGCATCCCTATGCCAGGAAGCCCATATTCACATACGTTTCATGCATGTTGCCTTACAGTACTCTCAGGTGGACAGATGATTTTGTGATAGAGTTACCTGAGCTGCAATATTAGTATTTAGTATTGGTTATTATATGCAAGCACAATACTACTACTTTGTAACATTTAAGTGTCTTAAAAGTTTTCAATAAAAGTCAGTGAGCCTCAGGCCTGAAGAATTTTATATATGCGGTTTGTCCATGATTAAATCTCACTTTTATTCTTCCGTATTCCTTTTGGCTGGACTGAAATCCTTCTTTCTCAACTTTCCCCAGTCCTTACTCATTGTAAATCTTGCTGCTACTGCTCATGATCATCTGTTCCTCTCTCTTGGGGAGGAGACCACATCTCAAGAGTAAGGAAGGTTAGAGATGTTTGGAAACACTAGCTTCATAATTTATCCTGCAGGCACCACGTTAGTGAGGCTGTGGGTGGAGACTTGGCAGCCCTCAAGCCCTATGCAGGTAACCCGTAGGCTGCAGGCAGGACCGTGGATTTGAGGACTGTTGGTCAAACTCCTCCTCCACTGTAGAGATGAGGCAACTGTAGTAGTCAGATAAAGGGAACTGATGCAAAATACCAGAAATCTGTCAGCTTTTAAAAAGGCTATTTATTTGGGGTAGACACTTAGATTTATAAGGCCCTAAAGTGTCCAAATCAAGGTACCATTAAGAGGTACTTTCTCTCCCAAAGTCTGTTACCATCTGTTAATGAAATGTGGTGGATGATGTCCACTAGTGTTGAGCCTTCCTCTTGTCTCTTAAAGCTCCATGGTCCCAGTTTCTTCCAATCTCAGCTGTAGGCTGTCCTAAGGCTCATCTCTCTTCCCAGGGCCATGTCTATTGAGCACTCTCTCTTCCTGCATATCTGCTTCTGTATTCTCCTTCTCCATGTATTTCCTTCCATGTGAGAGTGTTTTGTTCCCACCAAGGGGCTGGGGACTCAACCCTACATGCCCTAATGATGTGGTCAAATAAAAGCCCTAATCTTGATTTAATAACCAAGTGAAACCTCTGATTGTAATATAATCTAATATGCCCAGAGGAACAGTTCACAACCATAACACAATATCTACTTTTGGAATTCACAAACAATACCAAACAGTCACAACAAGCAAGCAGGTCTCCTGATAGGGCCCCTGGAACATAGATTTGGAGCCCCAGTAAGATCTCTCCCACTAGGGTGGGAGTTTGAGGGAAGGGGCTACTTTACCTGTCTCTGTCTACCCAGAATCTAACCCAGGGCCTGGAACATAGTGAGTCTCACTAGGTATATGAACATAGACTAAATGTATGAAGAATGAGAGTACTTCTTCATGTAGCTAAAGAAAATTAGATGCTCAAATAACATCTGGGAAACTCTAGGGAGTGAAATGGAATCAGTGTGATTTTTCTTACACTCACAGGAAGGAGTAAAAATGTACTAGAGGCAAAGGGTGTGTGTGTGCAGGAGGGTGCCCCCCTCCCCCACTGGCCATATGTCCCCAGGGAGCTCTTCTTGTTGCTTGAACCAAGACAATGTGGTTTGGCCAGGCACATGCAGGATTCTTAGGGCTGGGGAGGAAGAGACAGTGAGTGGGGATCTTTTGTGGTCAGTAAAGCTCCCACTCACCAGACCATAAGCTGAAGAATAAGTAGGGGCTGCCATCCACTTGCCTGTTGTGCTCTTTGCCTCTTTTCCACACTTTTCTCTGGGGATTCCTTCAGTGTGTGGACCAGTCTAAAGGTGGGGATGTTGCACATTGGTTCTTACTAGTTGGGCCATGTTGTACATTTGCCTTTTCTAGAAGCTTCTTTCCCCTGACACAACAGTGTAGACCCTTTGTATCCTTATGATGTGGCTTCATTGACCTAGTTAAGTTAACTCAGCCTCTGAGAGGTGGAACTTTTGCGAGGTTGGAACTTTTGCCTAAAAGACCTGGGACAAGTTGGTACGGGCTCTGACTCTGTTTTCAACTGGCTTTGATGTGTATTCTGTGGAGCAAAACTTGATGTTCCCCCTCAGATCCCCAGAGCAAGGAAAGGACTAGATATTCTTTCAACTTGGAATTCTTCTCTAAGACACAGGGAAAGGAAGAGCCACCAAATGTCACAATTGAGAAGGAAAAGTCATTTTTCCTTTTGCCACAAGAGGGCAGGCTTGGCTCAGCTTGCAAAACTTCCCCAGCACCTGTGACTTCATTTCTTAGGGAGGCTTTCCTCAGGAAAGGAATTTGACTGCCTTGGGAGCCAGTTGGTAGTTTGAGGCTGATAAGATCAGATGCATCAGTGGTCATGTCCATCTAGGAACGTGACTAATTCTTCTCTAATGAATAACACCTGAAATAATTTCCCAAAGGATACCTCTCCCAAATGTGACATATGAAAATAAAATTTTGCCTAGAAGTTGAACAAATGGTCAGCACCACAGTCATGGGTAGGTGAGTGTGGAATGAAGAAGGCAGTAACCCAGACCTCAAAGTAAAGAAGGTTTAAAATTTAGGTTGTTTTTTTTTGTTTGTTTGCTTTTATTTTTTATTTATTTCTCTCCACTTCCACCCAAACCTCCCCATTGTCTGCTCTCTGTGTCCATTTGTTGTGTGTTCTTCTGTGACCACTTCTATCCTTATCAGTGGCATTCATTCAGAGTATCTATTGTAATGTGCTAAGTGGCAGATTCCAAGTCAAATTCCAAACTAAGCAAGTAAAACTCTTTTTCTCCCAGATGGTTTAGTAGTACTAAAATAATGCTTTGTACTTTTACAGTGTGCTTTCAGAGTTTTTCAAGTCTTTTCTGTTTTCTGTACAGGCCAAATAGGAGAGTTTAATGGGGATGTGGTGGGAATCACCACCCCTGCATCCTTCAAATCCTTGATGGTGGAACTAATTTCTCCCCAAATCCGGTATTGCTTTTCATTTACTATTTTGTTAGGTAGGGGCATTTCTAGTGGCTTCCACTTGGCCTTTCCAACCATAATAGACTTCACTCCACAAGTCAGGGATCCAATGTGGGGATTCTGCCAGTTACTGAGTATTTCTATTCCAATTATGCCTTCTGGAACTGGGGAAATAACCACAGAATGGGTCTGGGGATGCACTGCTCCAACTGTCAGATGGACCTGAACTAAAACTCCATTAATCACCTGACCTCCATTAGCCCCTACTCAGACTGGTGGACCAAAGTGATGTTTTGGGTCACCTGGAATAAATGTCATTTCTGAGCCAGAGTCTAATAATCCCTGAAATGTCTGATCATTTCCTTGTCCCCAGTACACAGTTACTCTGGTAAAAGGCCATAGATCTCTTTGGGAAAGGTGGGAGGAAGATTAACAGTATAAATTTTGGGCAGTTTAACAGGATCCTTCCCCAAAGAGACCTGGAATCCTCCCCATTGAAGGGGTTCTGGGTCTGTAAAGTGTCTCAAGTCTGGGAATTGATTAAGGGGCCATGATTCTCTGCCACTGTAATTTGAGTTAGGGTTTCAGTCACTTGACCTAGAACTCTTGTGTTTATACAGATCCAGAAGAAATTTAGTAGAGTGCCCATCTATTTCGCTGCTAGGTACCCCATGATGTATTAGATAATGCCATAGCTCCACTCAACTCAGACTATTTTGAGTGACTTTTGGAATCTGCCTTTCATTACAGTAGCCATGCCCACCTTGACTCAGCAATTGACTGCCCATACTTGACTTTTACCAGACTGATATCCAATCATCCCAATAATGCTTAAGGATTCTAAATCTTTCATCACAGACCTCCATACAGTAATATCATGACTACAGAGAAGAACAACCACAGAGCTCTTCAGGGAAGATGGAGTTAGTCTTACAAATTTATTCCTCATAGTCCTGGTTAAAGGTGTGTCCTCTGGACATTCCTGGGGTGGGTGGGCAGCTCTCAAATGGTAAATACATTCTAGCATTCCAATCTCCCTAAGCCTTTGAATTCCCTCTTCTACTGTGTGTCAGGGCAAATTGGGTGTCACAACCTTAGACATGCTAGGCCATCTTGTGGAGAAGTAGGAGCCTGTGACCACCCCCACCTGAGAGGAAAATTCCACAGCCCCCTAACCACAACAACTGTAACAAACTTGCATATTCATATTTATTATTTTTGCCATGACATACTGTTTGGGCATATTGTAACATAATGCAATTAACCAACTATCAGTGAAAATATCTCAATGCAAGCTGTTCTTCTGCTGTACTCAGATGTGAATTTACCACAAATGGTCAAACCCTGTCTTTCAGCATTTATATAAAGCTGAGTATGAATATAAAGGAAAAACTTGCCTATAACTCAACTAAACTCTTAATTTCAGTTCGGTAGTGAGGGTCATTTTAGGACTTCAAAAACTATCTACTTGAAAAGGCACCTCAGTAGGAGGGAAAAATGGATATGGAAAAGATCATTTCTAGCAACAGAAACACAGAAATAAGTTAAAATTCATTATTAGATAGTTGCCTTACAAACTACTCAACACAGGGCATTCCCTTACATTTTCTTCTGGTGAGAATGGATTAGTCTCTTCAGGAAGGTGGTGGAAGGCAGTTTCCTCAGGTTGGGCAGTGCATGTTGGAGTTTGGCTGGTACAGGCCTCAGGGCTGGGAAGAGGTCCAGACTCCCTGGGGCAGCACAGAGGCTGGGCAGGGCAGGCTTCAGTTTGGTTGGTACCCACCTCAGGGCTGGAAGTTGTTTCAGACTCCCTGGGCAGGTTGGAGGCTGGATGATACAAGGTTGACAAGGTATGGTCTAGACAGGGCAGGCCATGGTAAGCTTATCTGGTAAAGTCTCAGCAGAATGCAGGGTTCCAATGTCACCACCAATATTATCATCATCCCATAAATGTCCATCCCAGTTCTCTGGATTCCACTCCTTTCCAATCAATGCCTTCACTTTAACTGCAGAAACCCTTCAGGGCTGAGATTTTAGTTTCCTATGTAACTCTGCTACTTCTACTATGAGATTCTGAGTTTGGTTCTCAGATATTTCGAGCCTGTGGCTACAGGAGACAAGATTTTCTTTCAGAGCACACATAGAAACTTTCACATCATCTGTTCTGTGTTTAAGTTTCAAATTTAAAGCCTTTAACTCATTTCTTTATTTTGTAACAGTATGCAGAGTATCTAGGAGGAGCCAGCCAACATCATTACACTGTTTGACTCTACCAAACTCTGTTAAGGTGGTGAAAACACTCTCACCCAGATCCTTGCTTCTGATAAGCATGGAAGTAGGGGAATCCAGTGACGCTATTTTGGGTATCTCAATTGCCAACTGGCCCTATGGACTTTAGAGGCCTCTTCATTATTGGAAAGGGAGTTGAGTCGTCAGTACCCTTGAGAACAGTTAGAGTAGAGAGACAATTGCAAAACTTCCAGAACCACCTCAGACACCCCATGTTTAAGACTGTTCCTCAAGAACCACTCCTGGAACCAAGCTGTATTAGTCAAGGATCTCTAGAGAAACAGAATCAGCAAGAGATACCTGTCAACAGTATGCAATTCTTTAAGAGTTTCTGTGCAGCTGTGGGGATGCACAAGTCCAGGTTCCACAAGCAGGTTGCAACCAGGGGCTGCAATGAAAGTATAATGAAGGTTCTTGACGAGTTCTGGAAGATGTTGGCTGTCTAAAGATGAGCTGGGAAGTTCTGTCTCAATGCTGGAATCATTTCCCCTTTTAAGGCATTCAACTGATTGGGTTAAACGTCACTCATTGCTGATGGTAATCTCCCTGACTGATGTAATTAGAACCAGCTATCTATGATTTACCACTGCAGGAAGTCAATGGTGACCAAAGTCCATAAATACCCTTGTATTACAGTTAGCCCAGTGCTTCCTTGACCAAACAACTAGGCACAGTTACCTGGCTTAGATGACACAATAGCCTAACCATCACGTTTCCTTAAGAGGAGAGGAAGATTTGGAGAGAGGGAGATACTGAGGAGACACACACAAGGAAGATGTGATGACAGAGGCAGAGACTCAAGTGATACAGGTATAAGCCAAGGATCACCAGGCAGGCACCAGAAGCTAGAAAGATGCAGGGAGTGATCCTCCTCTAGAGTCTGCACAGAAAGCATGGACCTACCAACACCTTGATTTCAGACTTCTAGTCTCCGGGACTATGAGGAAATACAATTCTAATATTTTAAGCCACCAAGTTTATGGTACTTTGTTACAATGACCCAAGGAAACTAATATAAAGCCCAATCAAAAATGAGGAAAAATTTGAATTGAAGGAAACTTTCTCAGCATGGTAAAGGCCATATATGAAAAACCCATAGCTAACATTGTACTCAATGGTGAATACTGAAAACTTTCTCACTGGAGTAGGGACAAGACAAGGATACCCACTGTCATTACTATTGGTCAAGAGAGTACTAGAATTTCTAGCTAAAGCAATCAAGGAAGAAAAAGAAATAAAAGGCATCCAAATCAGAGAGGAAGAAATAAAACTGTTGCTATACACAGGTAAAAGTCCTGAGAAATATAAAACAAAGCTGCTAGAACTATTAAACAGTATCAGTAGGGTGTCTAGATACAAGATCAATATGCAAAAATCATTGGTATTTCTATACACTAGTAATGCACATACTGAGGAAGAAGTCAGGGGGAAAATCATTCATACTACTAATATAAGAATCAAATATTTGAAATATTTAGGAATAAACTTAATCAAAGAGGTAAAGCACTTGTAGTCTGAAAACTACAACTCGTTGCTAAGAGAAATTTTTTAAAAGTCCTAAATAATTGGAAGAATATTCCTTGCTTATGGATTAGAATACTAAATATCATTAAGATGACAAGTCTACCCAAAGGATATATGAATTCAATATAATCCTGAAAAAACTTCATCAGCATTTTTTTAAAGAAGTGGAAAACATAATTTGCCAGATTTATTTGGAAGGTATAGGACCCTAATCATTCAGAAACATCTTAAAAGAGAAAAGCAAAGTTGGAGGGCTTTTGCTTCCAGGTTTTGAATAATATTACCTAGCTACAGTGGTAAAAACAGGAAAGCACCGGCATAAAGATAGACACATAGATCAGTGGAGCCAAATTAATGGTTCAGAAACAGACCCTCACATCTATGGCCAAGTGATTTCTGACAAGCCCGTCAAACCCACCCAGCTGGTCAATAACAATCTATTCAACAACAGGGGCTGGGAGAACTGACATCCATAGCCAAAAGAAAGAAAAAGGATGCCTATCTCACACCTTATAAAAAAAGTAACTCAAAATGGATCAAAGACCTAAATATTAAAGGAATAACCATAGAGCTTCTAGAAGAAAATGTAGGAAACATCTTAAAGACTTGTTGGTAGGTAGTGCATTATTAATCCTTACACTGAAAGCACAAGCAGCAATAGAAAGCATGGATAAAAGGGACCTGCTCAAACTCAGACACTGTTGTGATGCAAAGGACTTTGTCAAGAAGCTGAAAAGGCAGCCCACTCAATGAGAGAAACTATTTGGAAACCACATATCCATGCCCATTCTATATAAAGAGATCATACAACTCAACTATAAAAGAGTAAACAATTCAATTTGAAAATGGGCAAAAGACTTAGACATTTTTCCAAATTGGAAACATAAATGGCCAAAAGCACATGAAAAAATGTTCACTATCACTATATATTAGGTAAATGCAAAGCAAAACAACAATGAGCTATCATCATCTCACACTGCATAGGATGGCCATTATTCAAAAACAGAATAAAACAAAAAAATAAGTTCTGGAGAAGATGTGAAGAAACAGGAATGAGGCAGGTTAATATAGGGAAAGGGAACACTTGGGTGACAACTGAAGACATGGCAGACAACATGGCCAGCAGACCACAAAGCTGTGTATCCTGGCTTGGAAACCTCCTGAGGTATCCCGCAGGACTCTAGCCATGAGAATCCCATTTGGAATGAGAATCCCGTTTGTGGTCAAAGGAAAGCCCCCAATTCTCTGAGAAGGCCTCACCATTGGTCCCCTGGAAACTGACAGTTGGGGTGCCCAATCAGAATGGCAAACAGCTGGGGCTCCTCCCCCAACATCATGAAGGGGGAGGAGAAAAGACTTTAAAAGGCCTGACCTGGGGCCCCACAAGCATGTCTCACTCTTCAGCATGCCTGCGGTCCGTGGTTTTCTCATTTTCTTGTTTCCTAATAAACTCTTCACAGCCTTGCCTACCCTATGGCATGTCCTTAACTTTTGTAATGCGACATAAGCCAAGAACCAGAAGCCCAGAACCCAGAGCTTTCCACTAACATTATTTGTTGAGCTAAGGCAGGAGACAGAGGCACGTAATGCTCCCTGACAATGGACTAAGATGAGTGAGTGTAAACTTTTTATTAAGGCCTGCCTGTGGCTTCTTTTGATTTTTTGGTGAGGCCCTGAAGTTCCTTCTAATCCATTACCCTCAGGGCCTCTGAGGCTGGTTGCTTGTAAACCACAGATCATTCTCTGCTTGACTTTTTTAAAAAAAGATTTATTTTATTAATTTCTCTCCCCACAGAGTTTTGCACTCACTTTTTGCTCTCTGTATCAGTTCCTTGTCATCTTTTTGCATCAGTTCACCACAACAGCCTGTCAGCTTGCTCTCTTGCTTGTCTTCTTTAGGAGGCTCAGGGAAGGGAACCTGAGACCTCCCATGTGGTGGACAGGCACCCTATTGCTTGCCTTTTAATGTCAGGTTTACCTGCAGGAAAGCGGACTTGGCCCAATGGATAGGGCATCCACCTACCATATGGGAGTTCTGTGGTTCAAACCCTGGGCCTCCTTGACCTGTGTGGAGCTGGCCCATGCACAGTGCTGATGTGCACAAGGAGTGCCATGCCATGCAGGGTTGTCCCCTGCATAGGGGACCCCCATGTACAGGGAGTGTGCCCCGTAAGGAGAGCTTCCCAGTGTGAAAAAAGTGCAGCCTGCCCAGGGATGGTGCCACACACACAGAGAGCTGATGCAGCAAGATGATGCTACAAAAAAAACAACAACACAGATTCCCAGGGCCACTGATAAGGATAAAAGCAGTCACAGAAGAGCACACAGTGAATGGACACAGAGAGCAGACAACCCGGGGGAGAAGTGTGCAAGGAAGGGGAGAGAAATAAATAAAAAATAAATATTATTTTAAAAAAAGCTTAACTACAGAAATCAGTCCTTGGGAGTGGGCATGAGATGAGCTTGCTCATCATGGCTATCTCCTAAGACCTCTTCAAAGTAGGCTAATGAAAGGTCCCTAGCCAGTCCCTTTCCTAGTGTCTGGCTAGGTCGTTCAGTCTGGGAAACAGAGCCAGACTTCCCTAAGACTTCTAAGGCTCTGCAGATACCCAGAGACATAAGGCTTCTGATCCCTCAAATGTAGTGTCAGCAAGCAGGTCTCCTGACCTCCAGAATGCTGGCTCAGCGAGCAATCCATGCAACCAGATCTAGCAGTGGGATGATACAAGGAATGATGAACGCGTTTGTCCTCCCCTAGGATAATGGGTGGCTTCTAATTGGGACAACCTGCTACTGATGGTATAAAAGGGAAGAGGCTAATCTTTCCTGCCACACCACATGGCTGCAATGTGTCTGAAAGTGGTCTCTGTATGAGACCCTGACTTCCAGTTAAACCTGTGTAAGAGAGGAGAGGACAGAAAGATCTGAGGGCCAGAGATTGTGTGGCCATGTCTCCTTAAAGGATAAGAAAATCAATTATAAGCTCAAGGAGTTACACCGAGGCAGGATGAAAACCCAGTCTTATTTCAAGGCAAGTTGTCAGAGGCAATAAAAATTCTGTCTTGTAGATTCTAACTCTAGAGAAGGACAGATCCTCCTAGGAGCCTCAGTCTTCCTTGGATACCCACAGAAACCTGCAGAAAATTCCCTGGGCCCCCCAATTTACTCCCTTTTAAAACAGCCTTTGCAGTTTTCAACAATCAAGACTGAGTTGCTGAGGTGAAGCAGGTGAGAAGGGGCAGGCATGGGGCCCAGAAGCAGGTTCACCTTTTAACTGTCACTGTTAAAGACATCATCATGTCAGGGATACCCGAATCCAGCCTCCATGTCTGCAGGAACCTGGCACAAGCTGTGCCAGCACCGACCATTATTGGCCTTGCCCCAGGTGAGGATGGAAGTCACCTAAAGCCACCCAGGAACAATGAACCAGGAGGCCTCCGCTGACCCTTGACTTGGCAGGTAATATTGTTAATTTCATAATTAACCAATTCTTGGCCCTAGCCTGCACTCCAGACCTCTTCTAACCTCAACAAGGGCAGTGAATAGGGCATCAAGATCCTAGGCCATTTACTAAGCCTCTGCCCTATAGAATAAGGAACCTCTTCAGATGCCATCAATTAAGATTAAAAGTCCCTTTCTATTCCTAGCTGCCTGCCAACACTCCGGTCCTTTGAGTGAAAACAAAGGCCCTCAGGGCTTTACCCCTTGCTGGAAGGTAACGAAAGTGCTGCAGCCCACAGAGCAGCCCCAGTTTTTGTCTTGTCAGGGGCAAGGCTTCTCTGGAACCCTTAGCTCCATACCTAGCATCAGCCCAGGGATTTTCCTACAGGAACAAAGTTGGAGGTTGCTGCACAAGTTTTCTGGCATGGGCAGAAACTGGGAATTTTCCATCTGGGTGATTCTAAAGTGAAGTATTTCCCTATGCTATGTGTGTAAAATTCTCTCTTCTATACTAATCTGTGTTTGCTTCAACATTGCCAGTCTGCTCCTGCCTAGGAACTCACAATACAGATTTGCGGTTCACAGGTTGTTGTAGGAACATGGTTTTAAATTAAAACATTTCTATAATGCAGACAAAATTGCAGGCTTAGGAACCCCAGGCCTTGAGCATATGGAACTCCATCTAGTGAGCACAAGAAAGTATTTGTGTGAGGAAGAGTTTGAGCTTTGTATAACCTGTGCCTTATTATAGTAAAATGTGTGCAGCTGTTCTATTGTAGATGTTGCCTTATTGTAGATGTTGCTGTTCTGATAGCACAGCTGCTTGTTAGTTTCTAAGTAAATACAATGTGGAAACTAGGGTTCAGGCTCTCAGTTTCAGAAGCTAGGAGTCCCTGGAACCCCTCTTTATCTCCTCTTGTCTCTCTCTCTGTCCTTTATTTCATAAAGTTGCATCACCTTCCCTTCAAGGCAACTGATTGCTGACTTAGCGCAGCAACTGCTGCCCAAGGCGGGGCCCAAAGGGAAGAAGAATCGCTTCAGGTGAAAGTAAAGGTGCTGACATGGCATGCAGCCCCAAGTGGTTTAGAACGCCTTCCAAGTCCTCAGTTAGTAAGGACACTCTCGGGTATTCTAGGAGAGTTATGATGGGAAACAGAGACAGTTCAACAAAATATTACCTGTATGTATGTCTCTTGAAACAACTTCTCAAAGCTAAAGGAGCTAAGGTCTCTGAGCCTTCTTTTTGGAACTCTTATAGGTTATAGAAAATTATTGCTCATGGTTCCTAGCAATAGGAAGTTTGAATTAGACTGGGAAAAGTGGGAAAAGAGTTAGAAAAATTACTTGTACAAGGTGTTCCTCTCCCTATTACTATTTGGTCCACTTTGATTATAATTAATCTGTTTTAGAACCCATGTCAATAGAAGAGGATGAAGTCAGAATGTGAGGAAAGTCCTCCCATTGTCTTGCATTCAGCCCCTTCATTAACTGACTTTAGAAAATCAGATTCCCCTCCACTGACACCCTCTCCCCCTCCCATATCTGGAGACACTCAGTCAAAGTTGCCCACTTTACAGCAGGGCATCTTACAGGCTAGAAGGCAGGGTGATTTGGAGGCATTTCAAATGGACTTTCCAGTTAACATACAAGAAAGAATAACTCCCAGAGTAGATCTTAAAAACCCAAATGGAGTTTATGAGTTCACCTGACCCGACCCATGGATCAGTCGAACCAAGACCTGAGGGAGGGAGTGGGAATGAAAGGGACAAGAGACACAAAGAATGGAGACAAGACAGGATTCTGATCAAGTCTCGTTTATTGAGGGTCAATTATAGCCAGGAATGAATGAGGTTTCGCGCCACAGATCTAATTGGTCCACGTCATGAAGTCTTTTCGCGGACGTTTCAAAACAACCCTCTGCAGATGTGCAAGGCGGGAAAGACTTTGGCGCTCTTTAGGGAGTGCCCAATCGGAGCCCAGGGGAGTGGCTGTGAGGATAGAAACTTAATTACTACAGTGTGGGTGGGGAAATGGAAACTTAACCGGGTTAGTATCTAAAAATAGTGCTTAGCAACAAGATGGCCAATACAACACCAGTGCCAGAGGCAGCTTCCCACATTCACCCATGAATCTTTCCCATTTAAAATATTGAAAGAGTTAAAAGCAGCAGTGCAACAAATTCTCCTTTTTCCTATGGTGCAGTGCAGGGGCTTTCTGAAGGCTCTAGGCTGATTCCAGCTGAATGCTCTGTGATAGATCATACCACCTTATGGCCTGGAGAAATTTTACAATTCAAAACCTGGTGGGCAGATAATGCAGAGACCTAGGCTGCTCATAGTAGAGACCATAATATCCCCATTTCCTTGGGTCAGTTAGTGGGAGTGGGGGACTGGGTGGGAGTAGATCAGCAATTAGTGATGAATGATCAAGCCATTGCACAGGTACAATGCTGTTGCTTAAGGGCCTGGGAAAAGATTGAGTTTAAAGGCCATCCTCCAGTGTCATTCCAAAAAATATTACCGGGACCTAAAGAACCCTACCCTCACTTTATTGCTCAGTTACAAGAGGCTATCAAAAGACAGGTCAATAACATAGAAGCTGCAGATACTCTTTTGTAGCTAATGGCTTATGCAAATGCTAATCAGGAATCATCAGAAAGATATAGGGATTATGAAGGTAAAGTGGATTTGATTGGATATATTAAATTGTGCCACAATGTAGGGACAGAGAGTCAATGTGCAACAATAATCACTCAGGCTATGGCAGTACTGAAAATCAGTAAGAGGTGTTCTGGAAATGATGTGGCCTATGGGTGGTAGGCTCTTCACCTCTTCATAGATAACCTGAGCTGTATGTGTCCTGAGCTGCACATATGGACAGTGAGAAGCTACAGTCCTGCCCTTCATAAATATGGCAATGACTCCAGTCCCGGGAAAAGAATTTAACGATGCAAACTCTATATACATACCAGTCAGTCCAGACAGACTCTGACAATAGTGATGCTGAGACTTAAATAAACTGAAGCTTGGCCTCAAAGGGGGGATATAATATAGTCTGTGCATAAATTCAAATTTATCTAATTCTGTATCCAAGTGTGCCTACAAATCCAATTGAGTAATAGAGGCCTTATAGGCTTTGAATGTTCACAAAGGATGTAGACTAAATTGTGTATTCAAAGTTGAATCCAGATAGAATGTGGGCAAGATGTTAACTCAAACTTACCTGGAATGTGGGGGATATGCTAATTCAAGCTCACCTGGAATGTGGGGGATATGTTAATTCGAAACCTATCTGGTACTCAGACAAACAACTAACAAAAAAAGTCATTTTCTTTCATAAAAGCACCATTTGACTCCTCACCCTTATATCATCTGTATAAAAAGGACCCAAAACTCTATTCAGGGCTTGGATTCTGAATGAGAAGCTCTGAGCCTAGCCAGTCATAAATAAATCGTTTCTCCTTCCCAAAATTATTGTTGAGTCCTGGCCTTTCTAAATACAAATAATTGAACCTGTTGACATCTACAATAGAAAATGGTTTAATTGTGGAAAAACTGGTCATATGAAAAAAGAGTGTTGGAAAAGTTCTGAGGGAAAAACAATGCCATTATGAGAGAATATTTCAGCTCTGAAATGACCTGAGCTGTGTCCCCGCTGTGGTAAAGGATATCATTGGTCTAACCTATGTTGGTCTAAATACCATAAGAATGCCACCCCCTTGGTAGGAAACTTCCAACAGAGCCTGCTCCCAGCTCTCCTCCAAAAGAGGGTTTTCCCAATTAGTGGAGCAACCCTGGTATTCCCCATCACTCTGCAGTGTCTTGAATTTATCCTTCGCCACAGCAGGAAGCACAGATGTAGATATCCTTAAGACTGTACCTGTTATCTTGCTTCCAGGGGCTAAAAACAGACAATGCTCCTGCTTAAACTAGTGTCTCCCTTAAAAGGTTTCTAGATACTTGGAGTATTTCACACACTACAGGACTTCCTTATAACCCCCAAGGGCAAACTATTGTCAAGGGAACGAATCAAATCATTAAACTCATGCTACAAAAACATAAGGGCGGAAAGGGACTTGGCCCAGTGGTTAGGGCATCTGTCTACCATATGGGAGGTCCACGGTACAAACCACGGGCCTCCTCAACCCGTGTGGAGCTGGCCCATGCAGTGTTGATGCTGCAAGGAGTGCTGTGCCATGCAGGGGTGTCCTCCACATAGGGGATCCCCATGCACAAGGAGTGTGCCCCATAAGGAGAGCCGCCCAGTGTGAAAGAAAGTGCAGCCTGCCCAGGAATGGTGCCGCACACAGGCAGAGCTGACACAACAAGATGACTCAACAAAAGAAGAGACACAGATTCCCATGCCGCTGACAACAACAGAAGCGGACAAAGAAACAAGATTCAGCAAATAGATACAGAGTACAGACAACCGGGGTGGGCAGGAGGGGAGAGAAATAAGTAAATAAATCCTTTAAAAAAGGGGGGGGGGGGAGACAGGGAGACACCGCAGGTTCAGCTACACAAAGCATTATTCACTCTTAATTGTCTTTACTTGGAAAAACCCTGGAAGGGACAGCAGCTGAAAGGCATTTCCAAACTAATTCTAAAACTCAAACCCAAACTCTGTCTGAAAAACTTTTGATTTGGTGGAATGATCCACTGACCAATGAATGGTCAACTGGGAAGCTGTTAAATTGGGGAAGAGGGTTTGCTTGTATTTCCCCAGAAGATGGAGAAAGTCCTCTGTGGATGCCAGCTCATCGAATAAAACCATATCATGAATACCAAAAGACAGTGAAAGTTCCTGTAGAACCCAGAACTTCCAGTCATGCAGATGGAGAACTTGATGCTAGAAACGACATGGCTGGGCCCCACTCTGAAGACTAGAGCAGCTTCACCTCCCACTTGGAGATGAATTAAACATGTGAGTCAGGAAGCTGAACAACAAACAGCTGGCAAAGGAGGAATTGCCAGTTATTGCTTCACATCTTATATCAGGATGGAGTTTTCACCTGATATGCTTGCTCTATTGTTATTCTACAAAAGGTGTTTAAGTGTACAAAAAGGTTGCTAGGAGTATTAATAGCAACTCTTACAGGCATTATTGCCCTTGTTACAGTAGCTGCGGTTTCTAGAGTGGCTTTACATCAAAGTATCTAAACCACAGAACTTGTTCAAGCATGGCATCATGAAACAAATATGGCTTGGGGAAGTCAAATTAAATTCACTGAAGAAATTAATTCTAGGAGAGTAGATTTGAAACTGCTTCTCCGTTTGTCTGTTCAATGTCAGTGTGTGTGTTGTAATTGTTTCAAAGAGTGTTGTAATGGTTTTTGTGATTGTTCATTGTCAGTGTATATTTGATACCCCCAGATGGTGATATAATTTGGTAGATAAAAGGTTCTGAAAGAGCTCTATTCAAATGGCAAAAAAATAAATAAAAAATAAGCACTTAAACTATGACCCAAATTTAAAAGGTTAATGAGATCTCTCTAATTGTAAGTCTTGGTTAATAAAATTACTTTGTCTCTTTATAAAGAATAGTTCTTCATTTGATGTGAATAATTTATTTTCTTAATAGGATAAAATGGAAGGGGTAAAAGTTAAATGAATATTGGAATAGATAAAAGTTTGTGGGAATGGTAACTGAAATTAAAGGTGTATTTTGTCTTAAAATAAAATGGTTAGTTTTATAAAATCAAAAATGAAGATATGCGGGACAGAACTAGTATCCATATAGCAAGTTGTAAAAGTATTGTGGTAGCATTCAGTGAGATGTGTTTTTTAAAAGGAAAACAAGCCTGAATGAACACAAAAAGTGCAAAAACTGTGGGAAAAGGTCAACATTGTACTTTTGCATTTCTTCAAGGCTTTCTGCCCTAGCCTGATGGCAAGGAATTTGGCTGCATAGAAGAAACTTGTGACAGTGACTGTACTGATGACATTATGTCAACAAGTAAATTTACTATTTCAAAATTAAAAGAAACATCAGAGACAATGGTATCTGAAGGGCCTGGAATAGGCAAACAATTGGAACAAGTGTAAGGTTCCTGCTCCTCTATCAAATTCTTAAATGATGTTTACTTGGGAAAAACAAAATTATATTATCTACTGTAATTGATAAAGTACAATGTTTTCTTATGTTAATGAAATTTATAATGTTGTTTGAATACTCAGACTCTTTCATCACCCTTCAAGCAGGAAGAAATCACCAAATCTATCATCACTGTTCTGTAAAAACAAAAAGGGGGATTCTTGTAGGAACATGGCTTTAAGTTAAAACATTCCTATAACACAGAGAGAAATGCAGGTCTAGGAACACTGGGCCTTGAGTAGATAGAACACCGTCTGGCCAGCATAAAAATATATTTATATGAGGAAGCATTTGAACTTTGTATAACCTATACCTGATTATAGTCAAATGTTGTCCCTGTTCCATTGTACATGTTGCCTTATTGTAGATGTTGCACTTGTTTTCTGTTATTGTAGATGATGTTGCTGTTCTGATAGCAAACAGCTGTTTGTTAGTTTCTAAATAAACACGATGTGGAACCTATGATTGCTCAGTTCCAGAAGCTATGAGTCCCCTAGTCCCATCTTCATCTCCTCTCTTGTCTCTCTTTCTGACGTTAATGTCATAAAGTTCTATGTCACCTTCCCTTCGAGGCAACTGATTGCCAACTTAACACAGCAGCCTGTTACAAAATAGGAAATGGTAAAAGTTGACATAAAAACGAGTCTCTACATTTCAATACCATCTTGCCATTGAATTTGGTACATAAAGGAAATCTAAAGTGAAAACTTACTAGAAATTGTAACTAAGAACTATGATCATAATATATATGTCTTTATATTATAAAAAAGCAGGATAATATCTGAAATTGCTATATGTGGTGGATTTAGTTTAGAACTACTACTGTAATGGTAATTATAAACTAAATTTCCCTTTATGCTTAATTCAGGTCTAGCCACGCCCTGGCTTATGCTTGCTATAGTAATGAACTTTAACCATCTTTGGCTCAGAAGAAGGGAAATTTGAGAAACCCCTGTCTCCTATATTTACAACAGTGTGAAAAACCCTCATTTCCCTCCTGGTTACCCAGGTGTGAACCAGATTGCTGCCTGGTAGAATTCTCAACCCTTAGTGTTGGGCATCTACTCTTCCAGTTCAGGGGTCACACCAGTCCCGTTGTCTCCAAGGACCGGGGAGTGGTGGGTCTCCTACCTCGAGGGTTGAGGTACTTTAAAGCAGCATCATTTACAGCGACTTAAGGAGAAAATAAATTTTGCCTACATGAGAGAGAAATACATGCTGGGAATGAAGAATGCCTCATGGAGGCATTTCAGAAAGTAGAGGACGCAGAGGACAGAATGTGGACAGTAGCAGAGTAGAACCTTTGGAAAAAGGAGAAATGTATGAGCAGTTGCTGCAAAAGCAGAACAGAGGTGCAGGTGGGGGTCATGGTCAGGTAAAATTATCTATCCACCAACCACAAATAAATGTAATGGATTGGGCCTCAGACTCTGAAAGAGAGTTGATTCTGACAAGATGAAATAAGAGAAATGTTCGTGTACATAGAGGAAATACATAAATCTGAAGAGGGGGATTAGAAAAAAATGAGAAAAATACAAAATTAATGATAAGTGAATAAATCTTAGGGAATGTCCCACCAAATGGAAGAGAAGAAAAGGCATGTTTCTGCAAAGATCACCACACCAGGATAGAGTGACAATATAGCAAAAGAAAACCTCTAGACATCTGCTTATATTTAATGAAAGGATTTGATAACTGGGTGATTTTAGTTTGGAGAATTTAGTTTCAAAGAAAGTAGAAGTAAAGAAAATGAAAAGTATTCTCAGCTTCAATTCTAGTCCACAAAGAGTGTGTGAGAGCAAATGAAAATGTCAGGAAGTAAGCAAATGCGACATCACGGAGTCAGTGAGGAAGAAGGGCAAGAACTTTGGGCTTAGTCATTACACACACCCTATACTTTAGGAAAACAAATGTGAAAAATTGTTGAGGCAACATCAGAAATTCCTATAACCTAAGAATATGAAGTGGAAAATAGTCAAACAGGATGGAATAGTCTTAAAGGAACTCAGGTAACATTGTGCAAGGAGAAGTCAACCAAAGAAACTCCTGGAGATGGACAGGTAGCTCTTTACCACATTCTTATTGAGAAAGGGCAGCTAGAAAATAGCAAAGGAAGATGCATGGCAAAGTTATTTAATATGACTGTTAAGAGTCTCAAGAAAGCTAAAGCTCAGGCAAAATCTAAGAACAGAAAAAAGACTTGGAGGTAATTTTATTAATTGTAAGTTTTTATAGATTTCCTTTGAATATGTATAGAAATAAAATAGAAAACAAAACTACCCATAACCCCCCCACACCCAGTAACAATCCCTGTGAAGATTTTGATATGGTTCCTATTAGTCTTCTTTATATGCATGTTGTACAAATAATGTCATCATACTCTAAATAGCTTTGCAAGTGTGTTTTCGCCCAGCAACATAAAGTATATCATCATGTCATCAACTATCAATATGCTTTTTAATTTCTGAATATTATTATGTATTGTGGCTTTCCCATAATTTAACAGATTCCTACTGTTGAACATTTAAGTTTTTTATATTATGACTAATGTTGCAAAGGCCATTATTGAAATGAAAGTTTGTACAGCTGTGATTATCTTATTAGAATAAATTTTTCAAGTGACATACTTGGTCAAAGAGTAGACAAATCATGAAATGCCAAAATGCATTCCAGAAGTTCTATATCATCAAAGGATTCTTTTACATTGTATTTAGAACAAGACAATACCCAGGGAAGGGATACTGTCTCTGGTGGACATACTTGGCATAATGGGAAAAGATTATAAAGAGATAGGGAAATTGTTGACATTGATTTTGCTTCTCTCTCTCAAGCAGAAAGGCTTTTTAGTCATGATAAATAGTAAAAAAATTGACTAAAGAGAAGTTAAAGGCTATCAGAAAGCACCTGTCATGTCTTCTAGTAGAGAGGAATAGATCCCAAGATGCTAAGAGAGTGTGCACGTGTAATCATTGAATTAGTGTCGTAAATTATAGAGAAATTACACAGAACAGGATGAGTGTTAAGAGACTGGCAAATGTACAAGTAAATTCTGAACACTCCAATAGAGTTTGAAATTGAGCCAATCATAAGACTAGGTGGTAGTGATGTTGAGTGAGCATTTAAAAGAGAAAGCAGGGAAGCAGATGTGGCTCAAGTGATAAAGCCCCCACCTACCATATGGGAGGACCCAGGTTTGAACCCTAGGGCTTCCTGGTGAAAAAGAAGAGAACGTGTGCCTGCATTGCAAACCAGTGCCCGTGTAGCAAAGCGAGTACGCATGCAGTGAGCCAAGTGCCCTTATGGGTGCTACGCACTGACCTAGAGTCAGGATTACCAGGCAAATATGCACTAAGGACCTTCCACTTGACAGGTTTAGAATCCTGTGGGAATAAGGAATAGAGCCAGTGATGGTAAATACCTAGGCCAGGATTTGTCGTGGGGAACTCTAGGAAACTGAAGACCCACTGCAGGATTCTGGTTTACTTATTTAAGCAATTGACACACAATACCCAATTTATTCAGCAAATACTCCTTGTGCATTTACTATGTTCCAAGCATTGTATTATATACAAGTGATACAGTGACCAACAAGACAAAGAGAATACCTGCCCTACTCAATGAATGTTTCAGGAATGAATGAATAAATGTAGGAATCAATCAATGAAGCCAAAGATGCACAGAGCTTCAAGGACTACTGGTCATGCTTCAAGAGTTATACATTAAGCTTTGGCAGGAAAAAAAAATTATATATATATATATACACACACACACATATACATACACACACAAACACACATATTTCTGGGGAAAAGCACTTAGTTACCTCACTCTGCTCTAAGAGTAAACTTATGTTGCTTTTCTCCCTTTTTCATTTGGTTTGAAGTTCATCTCCAAAAAAGTTATTCTATTGTGGGCCTTCTAGCTGTTTAATCAAGCATCGACTAGCACCTCCTTCTTCTCATCCCCTGTAAATTGACATCTGAGAATCTTCTCTGAAAAAATTGGTTAAAGCTCCTTTTACATTTATTAGAATGTGATATGACCTCTCCATTAGTCAAAGATTTTTGAGTGACTTCATGACAGTATCTGATTAAGTTTTTCTTTTATATTTCTCAGTGATGGTTCCAAACAGAGCCAATTATACTCCAGGTACTTATTCAGAAAAATGAAAGATGTTAGCCAGGAAAACAGAACAAAATTGTTTTTTACAATTTGCAGATACACTGCCAAAAAGAAAGCCACTGATCATTGAAGGATTGATTGGGAAACATTTCCTAAATTCAACAACACTGCAAATAGCCAACCTAATTATTGCTGTCACAAAAATGACAAGGATGCCTGCAAAGATGAGAATTATCATAGGAAGCTGGCTCCCTCCAGCAAAATAAGACCCAAAGAAGCTACAGAGCAATAAAGACTTTAGGAATTAAGGATAAAAGAAGGAGGAGGAGAAAGAGGAGATGATAAAAATGAAGAAAGAGAAGGTGAAGGAATAGAAGGAGGGGAAAGGGAGGGGGGAGAGGGGGTGAAGGTTTTAGAAGGAGCTGCAGGAGTAGAAATGAGGGAAGTGGAAAAGGAAGAGAAAGGAGGGGGAGGAGGATAAAGGAAGGGAAGGAAGCACTAGGTTCATGCATGGCTTCTTTAAAATGGGATGTGTGTGTCCATTGGCAAGTGCTGTGTGTTGTGACTGCAGCCTGGGATGGAGAGTGACTGATAATATAAGAGGATAAGTTGTAGAGTGAGTTCTTTGTTTTTCCTGTTGCCTCTCCAGCTCCATTCTCTTAGGCTAAGGATTGGCTGCTTCCTTTCTCTGCAGATATCTTCAGAAAGCCACAGCACGGGCCAGAACACAGGTGCAGGCAGATCAAAACAGGGCAGAAGCCCAGCTGGGGAGAGGAAGTAAAGAAAGCAGATGAGACTGAATAGCTTCAAGAACCCTCTCTCCCACCAAAAGCTCCTGCAAGCACCTGTGCTCATGTTTTCAATCCATGATGTCATCCCTCTCTCCAGGCCTGTTCTCTTTGTGGTTTGAAATTGAAGGCCTGTTGTTGAAGGAACAGTTGCTGCAGGGTTACCAGATGGGTGATTCCTAAGGAGACTGATTAACTATGATTGTATGAAGTTCTGGCTCCTTGAACTCACCAGGGCTGACACAGACTAACACAGGGTTTCTCAACAGTGGTGCTATGGACTTTTTGCAAAAAGTTGTCTTACCTCCCAGTGTCCTGTCAAGTCCACCATAGAGGTTTGTGCTATCCACTAGATTGTAAGGTTCTGTGTGGTCAACACAGTGTCTTTGGCATGTCTGTGTCCCTCATGCTGCTTAACTTAGTGCCTATGACTCAATGCCTTTTTGAGCTGAATGAGAGTCTCAGACCCTCAGAAAGCACAGAGAGTCAGCTGCTACAAAGGGGAAATACACAGCAATTAGATTCAGGGTAGAGGGAGAGGATGGCAGCAATAAATCCTGAGCATCCCAAGAAACACTGATCCCTGAGCTCCAGAACAAGGAAAGATAGTCCAGTCAGTAGAGGTAAAACCTAGGGACCTAGAAAGCAAATAACCTTTTTGGAGCAGCTCCTGAGTTATCTGCACACTTGTATTTGCAGAACAGTAGATGGGCCTAACACCCTGAAGTCACTTTGAGGAGCACAGATACAGGTAAGACAGGATCCAGGTTGATGAAACATTTGGGAAAACAAAGCAATACAAAGTTTTGCCCCTGCCTGTAAAGACATATTAATACCAATGGGCACTTAAGATATAACATAGCCAGTTCTCCAAATCCTCTAATACCAACCAGATCATTTGCAATGTTCTGAAATGTTCTTGGACTAGAGTCTAAGAACTTAACACAAACTTCTTAGGTGAGAAAATTAGGAGATGCTGAGGCAAATGGGTAGATCAAGACAGAGTCTGCTTTTATTGGACTTACCTCACTCAGCTAACATGGAGGTGAAGAAGGTCAACCACCTCACCAGGGAGCCAAGAGTGCCTACAACTGAAAGCAGGAGAATTGCATCCAGCATCCATGTGGAATCTAAGCCCCCTTTTTATACAGATGTGGAGTGGACACAACCATTCCAAGGTCTACAGGATGGAGGAAAAGACTAAGAATTAGAGCGGACATACTGATATTCTATTCATGAACTATTGTGATTAGTAATCGAAGAAAATGTGGCATTGGTGTGGAGAAGTAGCCATGGTGGCTGCTGGGGTTATGGAGTGGTGTAGCTGAGCGAGAGGGTTTCGTCCTTGCTCAGGCCCAAGAGTCGGGGGGGCTTGCTCCTGCCGAACCACCGGCAGGGGGTGCCCCAAGAGGGAGCACCGGTTCTCCAGGCGTGGGGGACGCGCGGTTGGGGAAAAACCACGGAGACCGCTTGAGCGCAAGAACAGGTCTGCTTTATTATGGAAGTACACTTAGCTATATAGGGTTGGGTAGAGGGAGGGGCGTGATGAAGGGAGGGTTGGCTAAGGGGCGGCTGTGGACAGGCTGAAGCTGATGGATAGACCTGAGGTAAGCAGTTACTGGGGAAGAGGGCAGATTGTGGGTTGGCAATATGGGCGGGACTGGCGGGAAGGACGGCGGGGGCTGGAAGGGGAGGAAGGGTGGAGAAAGGCAGCAACAGAGTGGGATGCAGAGAAGTGATGTGGGGGTGTTTTCAGGACTTGGAATTGTCCTGGGTGGTGCTGCAAGGACAGTTACTGGACATTGTATGTCCTCCCATGGCCCCCTGGGTCGACTGTGGGAGAGTGTGTGCTATGGTGTGGACCATTGACCATGAGGTGCAGCGGTGCTCAGAGATGTATTTACCAAATGCAATGAATGTCTCATGATGATGGGGGAGGTTGTTATGGAGGGAGGAGTTGGGTGAGGGGGTAGGGGTTATAAGGGGACCTCATATATTTTTAATGTAATATTAAAAAAACAAAGCAAAAAATTTAAAAAAAGAAAGACAGGGTCTGCTATGAATGTCCACCATCCACCAGGGGAAATAGGGGGTAACAACAAATAAGACTGGGTGGGAGGTTGAAACTCAAGCTAGGTCCACAGAGCCAAGCATTCAGAGATTGACAGATTCTAGCCAGAGTAGGTAGGGAATTTTGTGATGAATTAATGATTTCTGTGTTGGATTTGACAGGAGGGTGAGGGATCCCATTTCCTATGTAGTAGTATCCTCATCCTAGGCATAATCTAGTTTACTGCCAAATGAATTAAGTGGAACAACACATGTCACTTCATTTGTGCTTCATTTGAAGTAAAATGGTGCAGATTCCTTGCTCAGATACATACAAGCCAAAGACACTTTTGGCCTCAGAACATTCCATGATTGCTAAGCTGTCATTGTAAAGTATGGCTATACCATTGCTTTCTCTGAAAATGTGGTGAGTTTTAGGAACTTGTGTTGCCTTAAGTTCTTTTATAAACCGATCATTTCCTTGAAGGTATCCTGATTTCTATGTAACTGAGGGTACACATCATACTGAAAATTTAAGCCCAGTCTGAAAACTTGGCACAAACCTGAAAAGTCCAAGAACTTTCAGTGGAATAACCACACTCTACCTTCAGCACAACCCTCCAACATGTACAACACTCATGCACCCCCACTCCCATGAGCACAAACATGCACTTCCTTACACTACTCAGAAACACAAGCACTAAGGCACAAACATACAGAGGAACATACAAGCACATACCATACACATGTATCCAACATATATGTGGACTGCTCACATGTGTACACACAGATACCATGCATGCAGTCACACATCACTAGAACTCACACACACAAACAAGGACATTATACCATACACATATCACATCACATACACTTCCACACAAGTACACATGACTCACCATGACACAAAACCACATGGAAACTGCCTACCACATACAGTATTCATGCATACACATCACACCACATCACACACAAGCATACCACACACACTCCACACCCACACCCACATACACAAGAAAGTATTTTACACTTTACTCTCTTTCTCTCACACACTCTTAGAAGAAGTTTGGAAATCAAGTCTCCAGCCCTAACCTTATCTATTCCAATGTCAAATAGAAAATCCCACCAGCAAACCTCAGATTAAATGCTGCCTTTTCAGACTGAGATACAGCATCCTGCTGTGGACATCATTTACGTATTTTTCCCATTCATTTTCCCAGAAAGGAAGACCATAAAGGGACCATGAAGGGGAAGGCAACAACACTTTATTCCCAACATTTGCATCAGTTGGAGCACACACATGTAGTCCAAGATCAGTTGGGGAGCAGGTGGTCCAGTGGAGTCACTCTGAACAAAGATTCAGAAGAGGGAACCTCTGATTACAAAGCACGAACCTCAGATCAGAGCAAACAAAAGATTGTTGAGGGCAGTCAGAATTGTGATCCCAAACAGGACTACATGATATTAACACCTTACCGAGCTTGCCCCTACTGAGGACATATCTAAATTGCACAATAGAGGGTGCTCCTGATCAAGCAAGCAGAACATGGCTTAACCTCAGTCCAACTAAGTTGTTCTCGAAACCAAAGTGCCCACCTAAGGGCATTAAGGAGACCCCCACACAGAGTGGACTTATGTGGGAAGATGAAAGAAAGGACACACACACAGAGAAGCAGAGATCCAAACACCAACCACATCTGCTCTGTGTCCCAGAACAAACAAGGACAAATCAGGGACAAGCAAGGGGCTGGGAACTAGTGATGGCCACTGGCAAACTGACTTACCCATTCCAGATTGTATGGTTCAGGAGCCCTTGGGTGCTATCTGCAATCCATTTTCAAATCTGGACTATGAGCTTAAGAAAAGAAAATGTTTTGAAAGCAATTGTCACTTTTCACAACAGCAGTAGATTTGGAAATAGACCAGTCTTATCCAGCTTTTACATAGCTCTAACACAGACTTTATTGAAAGTCTATTTTGCTTTACCTTGGTTTGCAATACATGAAACATTTTTGGCCCAACAACCTCAAGAAGTTTCAATTCTTGGCATTCTATTAAGCAAATTTTTCCAGGGAAAAATGTGATAAATGAAATTTGCATTTGGCACATGTATGCAACCCCTATAAGTTCCTTCCTTCCCTCACTCACTGTAGAGCACCTGGATCTTTAATTCCACAAGCTCTTTTCAATTGATACATTATTCATGTAGAGAATGAGGGTCTAATTTTGTGAACTGAATATGGTGCAGGAGCCTTTGAACAAAACAAGACAAATGGTTAGTTGCAAGATGGAGAACTTTAGGAATAATCCAAAAAGAGGCAATTGCTCAGTCTTCATGATCCTCTGCTCTATTCCCTACTACCTATTCTGACCTCCTCCCCTGCTCCTCCTCACCTCCTGTAAACCCAAATGAAAATAAACCGTCAGACTCATCAAATATCCTCAGCAAAATCTCCCTCATCTGCAACTTGGATTATGAGCATTCCATTCACCTTCATGCCCTAACTGAAACCAGGCTTTCTCCTGAGGATACTGTTTCACACACAGTCCTCTTAAATAAATATTACCCTCTCCCAACACCTGCACACTGGGTTTGAAAAAGTGTAGTTACATGCCTTCCTTGCACTTTATTGCAACTTCTAACCATTTTTTTTCCTTATAGTTCCCTAAAATCATCCAGCTTTCATTCTCAGATCATCTGATTATACCAGTTTCTATCTGTCCTTGTTACTGTCATCTAAAGACTCTGGGGACAATCCTCCTCATTGCTTGAAGAATTTAGCTCATGGCTGACTGTCATTTCTCCAAAATTTGGGGTGATTTCAATACTCACAGGAAAGGATTTTTCCAAGTCCTTGATCTCTGAATTTCTTGACCTCCTGCCTTCCAATGATCTTGTCCACAGCTCTACCTCTGCTACTCACTTTCATTAGATATTGTCATTACCAGAAACAGCTTTCCAACCAGAATCTAATTTCAACCATTCCATTTTTTTCACCCTCCCCACTGTCTATCTTTACACCTCCATGTCCCTATTACTTCAGTTTTAGCAATCTTTGACCTCATCAGGATCTACAATTCAGAGATTCTTTCCAGTTTTCAGTAGCCCTGCCTCATTGTATTCTCACTTTTCTCCCTTCTCAGGTTAAACACCATGGCCAAAGAGTGTAATTATTTTGCCTGGCCATGCCTTAAATTCAGAACCACTGACTTTAAGTGGGACCGTTAATGTTGCTTGGCAATCACACTATGTACCCCCAGTTTCGATTACTATTCCACATTCCTAGATGGCTATTTTATTCCTCTCCTCTACCTCAAATGTCTAGACCTTCTCTCTCTCATTTAATGATTTTGATCTCTTTGTCACTGAAAATAAAAGAAGCAATCACAAAATAACTTCCATGATCTTCTACCACCACCACTGTTCACCAACATGTATCCACGCCCACATAGCTGCCTTCTCTCCTGTTACTGGGGAATGAACTCCCTGTGTTTCTTCATGCCCCTCCACAACTGTACTGGATCTCAGCTCCACTCTCTTACTCAATGATTCTCCATTTTCCCTCATGCAGCAAAAATTCCCGTAATCATAGCATATGCATTTCACTTATCTTAAAATATTAAAGAATTTTCTTGACACCACTTTCATCATTTCTCTCCTTTCTTATATAGAATAGTGCAGAAAAGAATTGTCAATACTCACACTCTCAAATTTCTGCCTTTCCATTATCTCTTGGACCCACTCAAATCAGACTGTCATTCAGATCACTCACCCAAACTGCTCTTGTGGAGTTCACCAATTGCTGTGAGCCATGCAGCTGAACAGGTTCCTGAGGTGGGAGGAGTGTGAGGCTGAGAAATGAAAGAAACAAAATAGCTGGGGCCAGGTGGATTGTGAGGAGCTCACAACTACCTCAGGCACTTGACTTGAACACACACATTATGTTATACCATAAGGGGAAACAGCACATTCAGAAGGTTTGCATTTCTACACACACAAAAGTTATTCTTCTATTCATAAGCCTACAGAAAACACAGTTTCTTTCTACTTCTTATCTACACTTGGCATATTTAGTTCAGCACATGATCTTGCCCAGTGGGCACCTCCTATTTTATCTCCAGACTCTCCATGTGCACTTTATCTACAGTCTCGCTGTGAACTTGGAGGCTGCTTTGCAGGGCTCCCCACAACAAATGTCTCCATGTTACTAAATATAAGGTCAATGCTTAATGTCTTCTGACTTGAACCATCAACAGCATTTGACACAGTAGTTCCCTTCCTTCCTTCTTGCAAAACTCTTTTCACTTGATGTGGCAATTTTAGATTATTTTATCAATCCCAAAAAGAGAAAAACTATGTGTGTAAAGTACTCTATTCTCCTGGTATGATACCTTTTGATTGCATTTAATTCAGCTGAGATGTCTTTGATTAGATTACCTGTTAAGATTAGGCTTTTAGATTTGACTACCCCAGAAGGTATGACTCAGATTGAGTACCTGCCCCCTACACCTTGGTCCATGCCATACCATCATTCACTGATATATTACAATAGCCTCCCAATTCTCCACTCAATTCCATTCATCCTTCCATAGTCTATTTCTGACATGGCAGCCAGAGTAAACATGTTAAAGAGCCAGAATATGTCACTTCTCTATCAAACCTTTTGTGTGACTTCCTGTAAAAATAAAGCTCAGAGTCCTCATAGTAGCCTTCAAGGATCTGCACAATCTGGCCTTTCTGACCTGTTCTCCTAAATATCCCTGGCCATTAACTCCACTCCAGCCACAGTACCCCCTCTCTGTTCCCCACAAGCACTAGACATGTGTCTGCCACAGAAGCCATTACCCTTGGGATTCCCTCCACCTGGGATTCCCTACAGTGAAGAGTATGGCCCCCTCACTCCTTTAGGTCTCTATTCAAATGTCACTTTCTTAGTGAGCTGTCCCTGGCTACCGGATATAAACTCATATCACTTCTCTCACCGTCACCCCACCCAACATATCTTCTACTCCTTCCTTGCTTTATTAGTCTCCCTAACACTTGACAGTCTCTGACATACTGTGTATCTTGTCTTGGTTATTGTTGGTCTCCTCCACTATCATGTAGAGACTATGAGGGCAAGGATGTTAGTCTGCTTATTCACAGCTGTATCACCTGCGCTTAGAACAGTGTCTGGCACATGATAAATGTTTATTTGGTGAGTGCATATATGCACATACAGTCAGACACAAAACATACCTACTTTCATGCTAGGCATTGGGAGGTAGAGTTGGAAAAAGAAGGCCAATGAAACACAATTTCTGTGTTGGAGGTGCTAATAGGCCTGAAGAGACATTAAACATACACAAATCACAGTACAAGACAGTATGTGATGAATGCTAGGATATGGGGCAGACAATGAGCAATAAAAATTCTAAGGTACCTTGAAAAGGTACCTTGGAACAACATTTCAGAATCATGTTTCTTGTGGTTTGTTTAAAGAAAATAATTTCCTAGACTTTCAGGTTAATAAAGGAGATGAGGGGCAGGGCAGGAGATGATGGAAAAAAAAATCTTGTATTGGAATAAGAACTGAGGATTGGCCATATTAGAGGGATTGTTTTAGTGGTGTGATCTTAATGAGAATATTAGCATTTGACTACAATGGGGAGTTGAAGAAGTGCCCTATTTCTCTTTGTGGAGTCCATGCCAAAGACCCAGACACACAAGAGACCTAGGTTCAAATCCCACCTCTTCAGTATACGACCTTGGACAGTCAACTGAACCTTGATAATCCTGCTCCTTAATTGGCTAAATATAGTACTTCGGAGGATTAAAATGTATAGTGCGTGCAGGTGGAATGCAGAGTACAGGCCTCATACAGAGTAAGCTCTCCATAATTGCTAGCAGTGACTGTCATTACATTGTTTTAAAATATGACATTATTTCTCTTATTATCTCAATAGCATATGTTTATATTTTGAAAATTAAAAATGCAAGAATAGTGCAAAAACAAATGTAATCTTACTACTCATATGATTTCTTTTAAAAATTCTGTATTTGTAAGAAAATATATAAAAAACTGTATGCTTTTTTAAGTATCTATAAATGTTTTAGATATTTTTATGTCATTTTAATAGCAAAAAGTCTGTAAGGCCAATTCTTGGACAAGGAAAAGATTTGGTTTCCTAGTGACTGCCTGATATAAAGATTTTCACATTGTTTTATTATAATCTATGGAGTATTTTTTATAATAATTGGAAGGTAGATGTCAGTTTAGGATAAATATCATGCAATGAAAATAATTATCTAAAGAGAACTTTCCCTATGACTCTTCCCTGAGATTTCGATGTCCTCAAAGTAACACTGGTGTAGGCTGATGGTGGGCAGGTGCTGTTCATCTCTTCATAGATAATCTGACTGAGCTGTGCATTTGGGACAGTGAGAACTGCAGCCCTGCCCTTGATAACCATGCCAACAACTCCAGTCCCAGAGAAACAGTTTAGCAATGCAAACTCTATAAACTTTGGATATTCTGGGAAAATGCAAACCAAATGTGCTAAAAGCTTATGGAGAATGTATGAAGTCCATGCTAAAAGCTTACCTAGGATGTGAAAAATATATGTTAATTCAAGTTTATTTAACCACTGAAACAAAGAACCATTTGGCCCTTCCTCTGTATAAAAATAATTCAGAAAGCTTGTTCACGGCTCAAATTTTTATGAGACGCTCTGAGCCCAGCTGGTCGAAATAAGTCCTTTTTCCTTCCCAAAATTTTTCCTGACTCCTCACCTTTCTATATGCAAATAATTGAACCTCTCCTGAATTCTACAACAGCATCAGTTTACTCTCTAACTACTTAATTCAATTTTTGTCACATCAGGCAACACATATTCAAATGCTGCAGGATGCCAGTCTAGCTGGCATTCTCTAAAGGCCAAGAACCTACCTGGGTCAGAACACCCACATGCATACTTCCTGCCAAGAGTACTGCTATGAATTGCCACAACCTATGTGCCAAGGAGAGAAGCCAATTTCAAGTCTTTCTCATGGATGCATTTAGTAGCCAGTTATTTGAACAGAGCTCAGAGCCATTTTGGTAGGAGAACAGTATTCTTCCTCTTAGACTATTTGGCCTTTGAGTCATCCAAGTATGAATGACTGCATCCATTTTTTCCTGTACCAGAGCATATTTAGATAATATGTAAGGACTGACATTGACTCTTGATACTTTTCTCCCCTCATTCCCATGTGGTGTTCTTGCTCCCTGAAGTCCCATCTAAGAAAATTATCTGGATAGGAAGCAAGCCAGCTATTTTACATTTCCCATCAATCCTCATCACAATGTAAGACTTTGTTCTATTTCTGATGTACATTATAGCATATCAGAATGTGAAGGGAAATTATAAATTGAGTTCCACCCCTTCATTTCATAACTGAAAAAAAAGAGAAAGACCCTTTTTTGATACAATGTCATATATGATGGAGGTGTGAACCTGAGGGTGATTGAAACCCACCTTTTATTTTTTTTAAAAATTCTACTCCAGAGTTTATATCACACAACTTTATAATATTCCCAATTTGCATATGAGTATTTTTAAGGGTTCCTGTTAATAGAAGCTTCCATCTATCTAGAAAATTGTTCCCAAAGGAATTAGAATTAATTCAGTTGGAACTGGAGGAAAGGTGGAATTTGAGATTCTTAATGTTAATTAAAAGGGGGGCATATGTTCCCAAAAGTTTGGAAAACATTTTCCTATTGACAGAGCACTAATTCAGTATCAAAATGTTTAGTGGCAGGTACTCTCAGGTCAAACATATTCCCTTAGAATTGTGTAAATTCTGTGTTTATAGATTTTATGAGTTTCCTTGTGGAGTTTCCCATTCAATTGAGTTAGAGTTTACAGAGCTGAGGAGCAGCTAAAATGACAGACATCAGTAATAATCTGAAAACATTTTGAGTATAAACAACTACTTACTAAGTATTTTGGTGAAATAAATATTCTGTTGAAATAAAAATGCCATGACTGATTCATTCCAATGAGACATGATGGGACTAATTTACACCTCTTGTAATGATGCCATCATTGCATAGAACATTGGGGTGGGGTCTCCCCTACTAAACTGCCTTCAGAGCCTTTGTCTACTACATATTATTTCAACCATCCTCCAAGGTATTAATATACACATATTTTTTATATTGAAACTATTATGGAACCAACCTTACTGAAGATGAAGTTTCTTTCTTTAAAATTACTTAATATGCTAAAGTTAAGCCTTCTTTACCTATATCTCAAGGCTGCATTGTGCATTAATTGGATGGAAGAGCCCTTTACAAACATTTATTGTATACAAATGAGAGTTGTCATTACCATAAAAAGGGCCATTCCCCTACATTCATAATAATATTTGTTAACTATAATAATAACATAATTACAAAGGAATTTGTTTTTTCCAATCTGTCCTGGTGATAGAATGGAACAGACTCTCCTAATAAACTGGCTTTTTCTGTAAGAATGTGATTACAATGATTTCTGTTGTGTTATGTCATTCTTTCCAGAATATTTTGTTCATATTCCCACTACTTCGTGACACTTTAGGGGTTGTTACAGGCTTTGAATAGAAATGTGTCAAAAGAGGAACTCCTGGATGCAGCTGCAGTTGGGGTCACCTTCCTAGGTCTCCACTCCTGCAAGGCCACCACAGGCTGTGAGCTGGGAGGCTTATAAGGTGGATGCCCCTATTCTGGGAACCTCCCGGGAAGTGGAAGTGCTTCTAGAGCTGCTTTCAGGTTTGGGGCAGAAATTCTTAATTTCCTAGAATTCACAAAAACACCACTCTGTGTTTTCTGTATAGTTGTCACCGCAAAGAGGAAAGATCACTTTTCATCTCCTGCATGTTTCATCCAGGGCAGTCATGGTTTCTCAAGTTGTGGCCAGTGAATCTTTTGCCTAAGGATTTTTGGTCATTTCCCAGACCTCTCTAGTACAGCTCAGGAATCTATACATTTTACAATTTCCCCTTGTCATTTTTCACACATTCTAAAATTTGAGGACCATAGTTTCACAAGGGCTTGAGATCTGACTTCTAGGATGTAATATGAGGCAAACCTGACAATACAACACAGTAAAGCTATATTGAACTGGAAGATACCCCATTATGGTCAATAGCGAGAGATTATGCTACTGTTGTAGAATTTGAGAGAGTTCAATTATTTGCCTGTAGAAAGGCCAGGACTCAGGAATGATTTTAAGAAGGAAAAATGGTTTATTGAGAGCCGGACGAACTCAGGAGATTACTGTTTCAAACCTGAACCCTGAACAAGAATTTTGAGTTCCTTTTATATGGAGGAAAGGCTAAATTGTTCTTTGTTTCAGTGCTCAATAGATTTCAATTATCATATTATCTTCCACATCCTAGGTAAGCTTTTAGCATGGACTTCATACATTCTAGATAAGGTTTTAGCACATTTGGATTGCATTTTCCCTGAATATTTAAAGTTTATAGAGTTTGCATTGATAAACTGCTTCCTGGGACTGGAGTTGTTGCCATGGTCACCAAGGGCAGGACTGCAGCCTCCCACCATGCCACATCCACAAGTCAGGACAGACAGCTTAGGTTAAGGTTATCCGAAGAGACAAAGAGCCTTCCACCCATAGCCCACATCACTACAGGTAAAAAATTCTAAGTGTAAAGTCAATATGAGGCCAGATTCATTCTCTTTAATATGCTTATTTTCCAATGTCTTTGGTTCTAGGTATTCCTGGACAGTCAAATACAGACTTTTAAAAATGTGTTCTTCGACTCAACCAACATTAATGATCACCAGGTCTTGTGCTTGTCACCAGAATTACAGAGATGACTAGGATAGCATCCTTCCCATCAAAGAGCTTACATTTAACCCTTTCTTTCTAACTTCCTCTAGCAAGTACAACAGAAAAAGCACTTCATTCCAAACAGTGAAATACTACTATTTTCCCAGTCCAGTGGTTTTGCACTGGGTTCCTTAGAGCTCTGAGGTGCTTTAGAGATTTCCCAGGGAATGTGTAGGTAACAGATCAAGTAGACTCTGTACAAATACTTCCCTTGAATCATAGCAGTTCCAGTTCTCTCTACTTATTTTTTTATGATTATAGCTCCACATAAGGTTTCAGTTAAGACTGGAGAGAAATTTTATAAAACAGTACTGAGGAACTGATTTAGCTAATTTCTTTGAGCAATTGCTTGCTATGTAAGAGGTCTTATGTTCAATCACTGGTAATTCCTTAAAAAATAAAACAAAGAACAAAACAAGTATCCTAGAATTGATATGTTTTCAAGCATTTATAGTCAACAAAAGGTTTTTTTTTAATTTATTGAAGTAAATCTCTCATACATAAGCATACATAAACAGTAAGAGTATACTAATAGTTGTGAACTTATAAAACATATATAACATCATACAGAACTCTTATAATGCACCCTACCACCAATAACTTGCATTGTTCTTAAACATTTTAACTAATGATTAAAGAGCTTGTCAAAATATTACTACTCAACAAAGTATTTTCCCCCAACCAATCCTATTATTATTATCTTTATCATTTATATATGAACATACATAAACAATTAAGTGCATAGTTAAAGTTGTGAACTTACAAAGAAAGCATGCATAACATTATACAGGGGTCCCATACATCAACCCTCCACCAACCCTCAAAACATCATGAGATGTTGTTACAAATTATGAAAGAATATTGTCAAAATTTTACTGCTAATCATAGTCCTTATCTTACATTCGGTGTGTTTTTCCCCTTACCCACCCTATTATTATTTTTTAAATATATTTTTTATAACAGAAGTTGGAAACCTATAAATCAATCATGGACATGTGCAGAATTCCCAAACAACACCCCTCCATCAATACACCACAATGCAGTATGTCATTGGCTACAGATAAAATAATATCATCTGATTGTTACCATGTCCATAGTGTACATTTGGCTCACATTTTCCATACTGCCTCAGTAACAACACAGCACATCTTTAGCATAGATGCAAGAATATTATATTATTAGTACTAACCAGTCCATAGGTCACTCCAGCTATACTTTTCCCATGCCCCTTTATACTCCCAACACCCTACCATAGTGATATACATTTGCTTTAGCTAACAAAGGACACTCTTGCATCTGCACCATCAACCACGATTCTCATCTACCTCTCGGTTCACTGTGCTATCCAGTTCCTAGATTATTCTCTAGCATTCTGTCAATTGGCATTTACATAACTAGACTACCATTTTCAGTCATATCCCCATTTATAAACTAACTGTCACTCACTGTGTTACCATGCACTCTATACATTTCCACACTTTTACAGTAAAGCTACTTAAAACTTCTACATATATTAAAAATCAGTAGTCCATTTAGTCCTCCTCCTTTTAGAATCCACCACCTACCACCAGGTCTTGAAGATATTTTCCAATAATTTCTTCTAGAAATTTTATGGTTCTTGCTTTTATTTTTAGTTTTTTTAAATCCATTTTGAGTTAATTTTTGGATAAGGTATGCGATAGGGTCCTCTCCTTTTTACAGTGATAGATATCCAATTCTTTCACCACCATTTGTTGAATGGATTGTTCTGCCTGAGCTGTGTGAGTTTGACCAACTAGTCAAAAATCACTTGACCATACTTGTAAGGGTCTGTTTCTGAAGCATTAATTTGGTTCCATTAGTCTATCATGTCTGTGTTTAGGCCAGTACCATGCTGTTTTTTACCACAATAGGTAGGTATTATGATTAAAGTCTGGAGATGTAGGTTCACTTTTCCTCTTGATGATGTTTCTGGCTATTCAGGACTACTTACCCTTCCAAATAAATTTAATGATAGTATTTTCAATTTTTTCTTTAATGCTGGTGGAATTTTTATCAGGATTGCATGAAATCTGTATATCAGTTTGAGTACAATTGACATCTTAATGATAGTTGGTCTTTAATCCCTGAGCATGGAATGTTCTTCCAGTTCTTTAGGGCTTTTTTGATTTGTTCTATCATTTAGTTGCAGTTTTCTGAATACAAGTGCTTTACAACATTGGTTAAGTTTATTCCTGACTATTCAGTTTTATCTGTCATATTTTATTTTCACCACACTTTTGACACTTTTATTTACTTATAGTGATATAATCTTCATTTCTAGACTCTCTCCCAGACCTCTCGCTCCTGTCTTTTCTTTTCAGTCTCTACCATACCCTTTAGTATTTCCTGAAAATCTGGTGTCTTGCTTAGACATTCTCTCATTTTCTGTTTATCTGTATTATTCTAATTTTGTCCCCATTTTAGAAAGACAGCCTTGCTAGATATGATTCTTTTTTTTTTTTAATTCAACAATTTTTATTGTAATTCATATATCTCATTGAAAAAGGAATGTGTTAAATGCATCACGGCTGCATGAAAAAATTAAAATCCAGATTTGTACACACTGCTTTATTTACAACTAGGAACAGGAATCTCCAACTACAGGCACAGCAGCTGCACTTGTCTGAGGCGCCTTTGCAGATGCAACCCTGGGCACACTTGGCACAGCCTATAGGGCAGCAGGAGCAGCAGCTCTTATTGCAGGAGGTGCATTTTCATTCTTTGCATTTGCAGGAGCCGGTACAGGGGCAGCAGTTACCAGTGTAGCAAGAGCAGTCGGGGTCCATTTTGAGCTGAGTAGATGCCTGACACCCAAAGCAAGTGATGAGGAGGCATTAGGCTGATGGAAGTCCTGCTCTAAGATTCTTGTCTGGAAGGTTTTCTCTTGTAGAATCTTAAATATATCAGTCCACTGTCTTCTTGCCTCCATGGTTTCTGGTGAGAAATCAGCACTTAATCTTATTGGATATCTGTTATATGTTATGCATTGTTTTTCTCTTGCTGCTCTCAGAATTCTCTCTTTCTCTTTGGCATTTGAAATTCTGATGAGTAAGTATCTTGGAGTTGGTCTTTTTGGATTTTTTTGGATGGGAGTATGTTGTGCTTCTTAGACAGGGCTATCTATGTTCTTCAACAGGGTTGGGACATTTTCTACCATTATTTCTTCAAATATTGCTTCTTCCCCTTTTCCCTTCTTTTCTCCTTCTGGGACACCCATGACACATATGTTTGCATGCCTTTTGCTGTCATTTAGTTCCCTGAGACCTTGTTCAATTTTTTCCATTCTTTTGTTCATCTGTTCTTTTGTGTGTTCACTTTCAGAGGCCATTTCTTCAAGTTCACTTGTAGAAATCCTTTCCTCTGCCTCCTCAAATCTGCTATTATATGATTCCAATGTTTTCTTTTATTTCATTTATTATAGCTCTCATTCCCATAAGATCTGCTACTTTTCTATGTATGATTTCTAATTCTTCTTTGTGCTCATCCAATGTCTTCTTAATATCCTTAATGTCTGTAGCCATCTCATTGAATTTATTAAGAGATTTGTTTGAACATCTATTATTAGTTGTCTCAACTCATTTATGTCATGGGAGGCTTATCTTGTTTCTTTAACTGGGCCATAGCTTCCTGTTTCTTAGTGTGTATTGTAATTTTTTTTGGTGTCTTCGCATCTGGCTTACTAGAGTATTTTTTCTGGGTGCAGCTTTTCTCTTTAGTTTAGGGCTTTTTGTCCTTTATCCTTTGTTAATTGTGCAGTAGGAGCCAAGCATGTAAGTGGTGCTGTAAGCTGTGGAGGCTCAAGCTGCCTTCATTGCACCAGGGACCCAAGCAGTTGAGCACTGACCTCCCACAAAGGAGGTCCTGAGTTCAGTTCCTGGTGCCTCCTAATGAATAAAAAAAGGCAGGGGGTAACAAGGAAAAACAGTAACAAAATAAATAAATAAAACAAAGAGCAAACAGATGAGGGAGCCATCTTTAGTGGAGTGGTGGAAGTTACGTGGATGTCCAATAAGCTTAATATCATTAGCATTATGGAATTTCAAATTAAATCTATAGGGAACTGCAGAAATATTGTGGGTTTAGTTCCAGACCACCACAATAAAGTGAGTTATGCAATTATTTTGGTTTCCTACTGCCTATAAAAGTTATGTTCACACTCTACTGTAGTCTATTAAGTGTGCAATAGCATTACATCTAAAAATCAATGTATAGACATTACTTTCAAAAGGCTTTATTGCTAAAAAATGCTAACCATCATCTGAGCCTTCAATAAGTTGTAATCTTCTTGCTGGTGGAGGGTCTTGCCTCGGTAGTGATGGCTGCCGATCGATCAGGGTGGTGGTTCCTGAAGGCTTGAGTGGCTGTGGCAATTTCCTAAAATGAAGTTTGCCACATCAATTGACTCTTGCTTTCACTTGAACACTTAGAACCTAGAGTACTGTTATTAATTGGCCTAATTTCAATATTGTTGTGCCAGGGAATAGGGAGGCTGAGAAGACGGAGAGCGATGGGAGAAAGGCCAGTCAGTGGAGCCGTCAGAGCACACGCAACATGGATCAATGAAGTTTGACATCTTATTTCAGGTGAGGTTCAAGTCATCCCAAAACAATGACAACAGTAGCATTGAGTATCTCTGACCACACGTCACCATAAGAGATGTAATAATAATGAAAGTTTTGACATATTGAGGGAATACCAAAATGTGACATAGACACCCAAAGTGAGCACATGCTATTGAAAAAATGGTGCCCATAGACTTGCTCAGTGCAGGGTTGCCACAAACCTTCAATGTGTAAAAAAACACAATATGTGCAAAGCACAATGAAGTGAAGCACAATAAAAGGAGGCATGCCTGTACACTGAAAAGCAACTATGTGCATTTTAGAATAGTTAATTAAAAAAAAAACTCACCAATATTGATGGAGATGCAAAATACCCTGGAACTCTTACATGCTGCTGGGAGAAAATGAAATGCTCACAACCACTTTGGAAAACGGTTTGACAGTTGCTTATAAAGTTAAATATACACAAGTTCCAGGCATTCTACTGCTAGGTATCTATCCAAAAGAAATGGGAAATATCTTTCCAGTACAGAAGTGTCCAAAGCAACTTGATTTATAATAACCCCAAACTGGGAAACAACCCAAATATATACTATATGATTCCATTTACATAGAATTCTAGATGACCCATACAAATGTATAGTGACAGAAAGCAGATCAGAGGTTTCCTGGGTTTGGAGAGGTGATGCAGGAAGAGGTGGGAATGATTTAAAAAGGGCACAAAGAATACCAATGTTCACAGCAGCATTATTCACAAATCCTAAACTATGGAAACAGCCTGAATGTCCATCAGCCAATGAAGGGATAAACAAAATATAGTCTATACATACTGCAGAATACTATTCAGCTTTAAGAAGAAATTAAATCAGTATACATGTAAGAGCATGGGTGAAACCTGAGGACATTACATTGAGTGAAATAAGCCAGACACCAAAGAACAAGTATCATATGATCTCACTAATATGAACTAAATATGATGTGTAAACTCATGGAGGTAAACTCAACAGTATAGGTTATAGGAGATAGAATGTGGGTTATGGATGGGAGCTGATGCTCAATGTATGTGGAATTTTTAATAAGCTTTATTGTAAAAGTGTGGAAATGGATAGAGTTGATATTAATACATTATAGTGAGAGTATAACTAACACTGATGATTTACAAATGCGATTGTGGCTTAAAGGGTAGTCTGTAGACATAAATGTCAATCAAAAGGAAGCTTGAGAATAATCTTGGGACTGTATAACAGTGATTTGGGTGCTGGATGAAGAGTGTGGTTCATAGTATAAATACAGGAATGTTTATCTTTTACAAAGTTTTAAGAACATCATGTTATGTGGGAAAATTACAACTAATGTAACTTATGGACAATAGTTAACAGTAATAATGTAATATTTTTGCAGCAATGACAATAAGATAATATACCATTTCTAAAGGACTACAATAGCAGGTATAAGGAGTATGGAATTTTTCCTTTTGATGTAATGAAAACATTCTAAAAATGAGGTGATGACAGCACAAGTCAGTAATGAAAATGAGACCCAAAATGTAGACTTTGGACTGTACAAAGCAAGGGACTGTATAACATAGGGACTCTATGGGAGTGGGAGATGGACTGTACTTAACAGAACAAATATGAAAACATTCTCTCATTAACTACAAAAAATATTTAATACTAATATAGGGTGTTAATAATCAGGTGGTCTGGGGGAAAAATATACCAAATGTATGATATGGACTATAGTTATTAGTAATATCTTGACAATGATCTTTCATAGTTTGTAATTAAAGTTTCACAACAATGCAAGGTGGTGGTGGGGGGTTATGCATGGGAGAACTGTATGAAGCTATGCATGTTTGTTTTGTAATTTCACAAACTTTTAATGTACATTTACTATTTCTGTGCGATGGCTTGCTCGGTCGGTAGAGATGGGGTCTGGCTGCGGACGAGGGGTCAGTCCAGCTCAGGACAAGGGGTCGGTCCCGCTTGGGATGAGGGATCGGTCCCGCTTGGGACTAGGGGTCGGTCCGGCAGCAGACGAGGGGTCGGTCTCACAGGGGTTGCACGGTTCGGCTGACGGGGTCGCCCGGCGAAGCCGGCGGCAAAGGGGCTGCCCGGAGAAGCAGGCGATGAACTGGGGACCAGGGAGGCCAGGCCCTTGTCGGGGGCTCTCAGGACTGGAGGGCGCATGGCAGAAGAACTACCGCAGAGACAAGGTAAACACGCAAGTCCACTTTATTGAGGGAGAGGCAACAGTTTTATAGGGGCTGGGGAAGGCTGATTGATCGAAGCCACACCCTGCTCTGATTGGTTGCCGGAGAAAGGTCAGTGGGAGGTGCTGGATGGGGGAGGGGTGGTGATTAGGGATTGGCTGTCACTGTTGCTGGGGGAAGGGGCAGGGTTTAGGGATTAGTGGCTGCTGTTGCTGGGGTGGAGGGCAGACTTGAGTTTCCCGCCCACGCCTGGCTGTTGCTGCTGTCGGGGGGAGGGAGGGAAAAGGGCAGACTGGATTTTTCCGCCCACGGCTGGCTGTTGCTGCTGTCAGGGGAGGGGAAAAGGGCAGACTGGAATTTTCCACCCTGCGCCTGTGCAGGGAGAAAGAAGAAGAAGGGTGCCGCCCCACAGGCATCGTGTGGTGCCATCTGGGAGGAGGGGTGGCTGCGGAAGCATGGTTGCCGAGAAGGGGAGACCTGAGGGCACTCTGTGCCCATGCTGAGCTCCCTTCAGGGGTGGTGGTGAATCTGACCAGCCACCCTATTATGGGGGCAGTGGCTTGGCCTGCTGCGGCTGCTCCCCCGCCAGGCCAGCAAACCACACTTCAGCCCGAGGGGTGACCACATTTCCCCCTTCTTTTCAAATAAGGGCCAGGATGGCAGCAGCAACAAGTAGCCAAGGCCCAAGAGGCAGCAAGCAATGAGGGAAGCGGGGCTGAAGAGGGAGGTGAGTATGCCGGAGATATAAATGTACAATTTGGGGGCGGTATCTTGCCATTGCAAGCAAGGGTGGCCAATGTCCAATTCTCATTGATCTCAGCGGCTATAAGATCCATCTGCTGTTAAAAGTCCAGGGTGACAGCACGTTACAGGTAGTTGATCTCTTCTTGGCGGCGAAGAGCGGCAGAGGCAGACTGTGTGATGGTCTGGAGGATTGCAGCTGTGAGGATAAGTCGCGTCAGGGCACCAGCGACGGTGGTGGCGGCAGCGTCGGGAGTGGTGGAGACGTAGGCGAGGATAACAAGAAGGCCAAAGTCTCTACGGGCGTGAGAGAGGCCGATGTTAACGGGGCGGGCTGACATGGGGCGGCCCAATCTGCAACGCAATGGGGGTTCAAGCAAAAAAGGAGGGGGGCGGGGGACGAGAAAGGACGCTTTGGATGGCTGAGAAGAGGAGTGAGGTCGAGACAGGAGGAAGCTCCGCAAGCCGCGGGCCGGGGAAAGCAGGTTGTGGGCCGTTTAGCGGGGCTGGTGAGAGGGGTTAGCTTGGCCAGAGGTGGTGAGGGAGAGCATAAGGAGAAGGAGAGAGACTATATTAATTGGCTTGGCAGCATGGCGAGGGTTGCAGCGTCTGCACTGACGGTAGAGTGCGAGCAGCGAACGGACTTCAGGGTTGGATGGTTGCCTCTTGGGGTAGAGGGTGAGCTGGCTCAGTTGGTGCTGGATCACTCGCATCTGGCGCCGTGCCCTGCGGGACATCCGCTGCTGAGGTGGCGGGTTTGACGTATCTCCCGGGGACCCAGATTGGTTGAGCGGCATCCTGCGGGAAGACACAAGCGAAACCTCGGCCCTGGGTAAGGAGGGGGCACGGGCCACACCACTGACCTGTTTGAGGGTCCTTCCAAAGGACCAGGGGGGCCTGTGTGGGGCGGTATGAGGGGCCCCAATGCCTATGGACTGCCGAGAGACCATCCTTATCAAAGGTCATGAGATTTAGATGGATTAGGACACCGGTGATGATGTCTCCGGGAGGAGCGTGAGGGAGGATTTCCCTCTGTTTTTCAATTTGTTGTTTCAGACGGCGATGGGAGCTCTCCACAATGGCCTGTCCTTGCGGGTTATATGGGATACCAAAATGGTGGGTGATTTGGTAGAGCTGAAGGAACCTCGCAAAGTACTCACTGCGATAAGCAGGGCCGTTGTCCGTCTTCAGGTCCCAGGGGACTCCCATGAAGAGAATCCCTTGCCGAAGAGCCTTAATGCAGTGCTTAGCAGTCTCCCCAGACAAGGGGACTGCATAGCACATGCGGGAGAAGGTTCAATTATAACATGCAAGAACCTAAGGCGTCCAACGGACGGGACATGCGTGACATCCATCTGCCACCTGGAATTAGGCCTAAGGCCACGGGGATTCACCCCCTGCGGTTGCAGAGGCCCCAGAGGCAGGAAGGGGGCACAGGTTTTGCATGTCCGCACTAGGTGCTTACAAGTCTCAATTGGCAACTCAGGCAAAAGGTGGTGGAGTGAGGTGGCAGAAAAGTGAAACCTTGAATGTAAGGACTTAGCCTGATTGATAGCATCTCCGACCGTATCAAGGGCAAGGGCGGAGACCGTCTGATCTGCGGTGTCGTTGCCTGCCGCTAGGGGGCCAGGCAACCCGGAGTGGCTCCGGATATGAGCAATATACCAGGGTGCCATGCGTTTTTCAAGAAGGGTCTTAAGGGCATCCAGTGCCTTATCAATAGGAGAAGAGGTCGGGAAGAATGTAGCTAATGCCAAGACCCTGCAGACTTGCAGAGAATAGAGGCTATCTGTAAAGATGTTAACAGGTTCACAGGGGAAGGCGCGAAACGCTTCTACAATAGCCAAAAGCTCTCCCATCTGGACGGAGTGTAGGTTAAGATGTGTAAAGACTTTCGGCTCTGCGACTCCGTCCAGGTACACGACCATGGAGTACTTAGTTCTAGACGCATCTGTGAAAATAGTGACAGACCTTGGAAAGGGGGAGGAAGACGGGAAGGGGAAAAAAGGACTTCGGAAGGGGAGTTGGGACACGCCTTGGAGTAGGCGGTGACTAGGGAAATGGCAATCGAAATCGCCTGAAAATCCCTCACACAGTACTTTCATTTGCTCATTATCCCTAATGAGGGAGGTGGTTTCTTTCGCATTAAGTGGCCAAACAATTACAGCAGGCTGAGTTTTAAACGTATGGACAGACAGCTGCCCTAAATCGGCTGCGAGAGCGATCCATAGTCTTACTGCGGGGCAGATCTTCTGCATCTTGCTTTTAGAAGGATGGAGCCAGAGGAGGGGCCCGTCCTGCCAAAGAACTCCGGTGGGCGTTCCCTTGGTGGGGAGGACCAACGCCTGGAGAGGCTGCTAGGGATTGAATCGCTGGAGGCAGCAATTATTAAGGGCCTTATCTACAGCGGCAATGGCGGCTCGAGCCTCTGGTGTAATGGTTATCTTTGCGGACACGGCAGAGGGGGTTTTATGGCTGGTTTGTAAGAGAGCAAATAATGGCTGGAGCTGTGCCGTGGTAACAGACAGAGTGGGACGGACCCAATTGATATTCCCACAGAGCTGCTGGAGCTCGGTGAGGGTGGCTCGGTCTGGCACATTTAGTCGCACAGCCATTGGGGTTACATGCTGGGAGATATGGAACCCCAGGAAGGTTAAGGGGGGTTCAAATTTGACCTTGTCATTCTGGATTGTTAAGCCAATGGCGGACAGATTATGCCGAAGTTGAGAGAGGACATACTGCAGCTTCTCATGGGTCTCACATATGACCAGGACATCATCCATATAGTGGATGAGGTAGCCCAGATCTCGCAAGGGGGCGACTGCCGCGTTCACATACAGCTGGCAGATGGCCGGGCTATTGCGCATGCCTTGTGGAAGGACTTTCCAGTGATACCTATCGGCTGCCCCTCGGTGGTTGGGGACAGGAACGGTAAAGGCAAAGCGCAGGCGGTCCTTTTGGTGAAGCGGAATGGAAAAAAAGCAGTCCTTAATATCTAGAGTGGCCACAAAAAAGTGTTTAGGAATGGCCACTGGGTGAGGGAGTCCCGGTTGGGGAGTTCCCATGGGGAGGATATGCTTATTAATCTCCCTCAAATCATGTAGGAGGCGGTATTTGCCAGTGGCCTTCTTTTTAATGATAAAAACGGGCAAATTGTAGGGACTTGTGGACGGTTCTATATGTCCAGCTTCAAGCTGCTCTTGAACCAACTCACGAAGCGCTTGGAGTTTTTGGGATGGCAAGGGCCACTGCTCCACCCAAATAGGCTCCTCTGTATCCCACCACAGAGGAGTGGGTGTGGGAGGTGTTAATTGAGCAGTGGCGCAAACTATTGGGGGGGCTGAGTGGTTAACTGAACACTGCACTCCTCCAGGACATCTCGCCCCCAAAGTATAGTATCAAGGGTGCTAAGGAAGAGGGGCCGGAATGTGCCCACACGTCCCTCACTGTCCTCCCAGGCAATAGGGTGACTGGCACGAAGGGAGGTAGAGGAGCCAGTGGCCCCTTGGATGGAAGGGCCTTCTTGAACAGACCACTGGATGGCAAAATGAGCAGGGAAACAAGAGACCTCTGCACCTGAGTCGAGGGTCCCAGAATACCAGCGGTGGTGAATCTTAAACCTCATGGTAGGCCTGGTGGACGTGATGGGGACTGTCCACATCAGGGCTTTGGAAGGTTGGGACGGGGAGCCTCTTTGGGGTGGGGCTGAGGCCTGCCCCTCCTGGAGTTTAAAGATGGCTGCTGCCGCTGCAGGGGAGCCTGCACATGGCAGTCACGAGCCCAATGGTACCCCCGGCCACAGCGGGGGCAGGAGGTAGAAGGGCCCCGTCGGGGCAGTAGGGGGGGGAGGAACAGGAGGGCCCGGTGGTGCAGAGACTGCCGGGCATTCATGGGCGAAATGTCCTGGCTCGCCACATTTGAAACAAGAGGAGTTAAGTGCCATGGCTGTCGTGACAGCCTTGGCGAAAGAAGCAGCCTGTTAGTCAAGGCCGTTACAGGCAATTACCCAATCGTCTATCGACTTTTCTCTCACGGGAGCGATCGCCTGTTGACAAATGGGGCTGGCCCCTTCAAGGATAATTTCACGGGCGAGGGCGCGCTGAGCCTGTTCATCGTGGACCCTGCGCTCACACGCCCAGAGGACTCTGGAAACGTAGGTAGAAAAGTCCTCATCCTTGGTCTGTGTGAGCTTAGTGAACTTGTCAGCACTACTGGCAGTGCAGGCGCGAAAGGCCCGTAGGGCGACCTCGTGAATCTGAAGCCAGAAGCCAGCCGGGGCACGGTAGTAGGCCGCAGCCTGGCTAAACTGACCGGTGCCGGTGAAGGCTTCTGGTGGGTGATTAACACCCATTGCGACGTTGGCCGCAACCTGCTTTTCAGCCTCGGCATGAAAATGGGCGCACCAATTTATAAACTGGCCAGGTGTGAGGATGGCATGGGCCAGTTGGCACCAATCGAGGGGGATGCACAGAAGGGTGGACATCTCCTCTAACAAATGCTGAACATAAGGGCTGCCTAACCCGTCCTCCTTAACGGCCTTGTGGAGCTGTTTAACACTTTCTGCATCATGTGGGTACCACGGAAAGGGGCACTGAGGGGTGGGGGTTACGTTAAGGGGAAAGCAGGTGGTAGGAGGCGGCAGAGAGGTAGGCGGAGGTGCCCCGGCGGGGGAGGAATACGGGTCCAAAAATAGGCTAGAGGGGGCCGTGCGTGCGGCAGCTTGCCACGGATCAGATGGAGGGGGCTGCCAGGGGGAGGCGGAGCCAGGGGGGGCCGCTGGCGCAGAGGGAGCGAGAGGAGCCATTGCCCATGCGGTGTACAAAATGGCTGTGGGCCGTCCCCAGTGGTGCTACAAAATGGCGGGGAGGGAGCTTCCGGCCCACGCAGGAAGGAAGTCGTCGGGGGGAGGGAGGGGCAAAGGGACCTCCCCTTTACGAGCGAGGAGGAAGGCGGAAGTCCGACATCTTGAGAGTGCCTCCCCTTTTCGAGCGAGGAAGAAGGCGGAAGTTCGCCATCTTCACCCGCGCTCGGCACTGCTAGATTACACTGTTTAGGGGGACAATTTTCGAGCGCGTTATTAAGGCGCTCAACAAACGACTCAGAGTCGGAATCGGAGTCAGTATCAGAATTCCAATCAGGGTCCCTGTTAAAGTTGCCATCCTGACAATCACGGCGGCGGCGGTGGCTCGGCCGGGGGGAGTCGATGGTAGGGGCGCCTTGAAGGCAGGAGCAGATGGTAAAAAGCGCCAGTAATAAGCCAGGAGGGAATCTTTTACCTTCCTGCTCCACAGCAGAAGTGACCCTATCTATAAGGCGAGTATAGGTGTCTGGGTCCCAAAGCTGACATGTGGTAAGCCACGGATTAAAGGGGAGAAGAAGGACCCAATATACTTGGAGCTGTTTCAAAGAGATCTTACACTGGTGAGTGTCTAGGAGACCGGCGAGGGCCCGAACTTGTGGGGCTTGCTTAGAAGATAGGACGTTACCCATTGCTAATGGCCTTTTGGAGCCAATAAGAAAAGGGGCCCTTACCTTGAGAGCACAGCGATGGGAGCCGAGGTGCGCGGTGAGACAAGGGGTCGGAGCCGGTAGGGCTCTGACGGTGGTCGCGGGCCAAGAGAAGGCCCCGATGAGGGGAGGGCGGAACGACGAGCAGTGGAGCAAGGCAAAGGGGAGCAAGCACGGAGGTGAGGAGGCAGAGGTGAAGGCAGGGGTGGGGGTGCTCAGGCATGCACTCCTGAGAGTTTTATTGGTGCCTCTTAATCATAGCAGGTCGGTATAAGCCCCCGACATGGAAGGAGAAAGCCATCCAGCGATTCTCCCAGACAGCCGTGGATCATATGAGGTCACCAAGGTTCAGGAGCAGCAATGCAGAGTGAAAAGATAGGGGTGAGAAGAGAGGAGGGCGTAGGGCTGTGGGAGGGTTACTTCAGACGTGCAAGCGCGCGCTCCCGAGAAATCCAAGGCTCCTCTTAATCATAGCGGGTCGGTATAAGCCCCCGACATGGAAGGAGAAAGCCATCCAGCGATTCCCCCAGACCGCTGTGGATCATATGAGGTAGCCAAGGCTCAGGTAGCAGCAATGTTGCATGAGAGAAGTCCCACGGTGAGAAGAGGGGGGGGGGGCCGCCAGGTTATGGAGTGAGGCTGTGGTGGGGTTGCCTTGCCCCACGTTGGGCGCCAGCTGCGACAGCTTGCTCTGTCGGTAGAGGTGGGGTCTGGCTGCGGACGAGGGGTCGGTCCAGCTCAGGATGAGGGGTCGGTCCCGCTTGGGATGAGGGATCAGTCCCGCTTGGGACAAGGGGTCGGTCCAGCAGCAGACAAGGGGTCGGTCTCACAGGGGTTGCGCAGTTCGGCTGACAGGGTCGCCCAGCGAAGCCGGAGAAGCAGGCGATGAACTGGGGACCAGGGAGGCCAGGCCCTTGTCGGGGGCTCTCAGGACTGGAGGGCACACGGCAGAAGAACTACCGCGGAGACAAGGTAAACACGCAAGTCCACTTTATTGAGGGACAGGCAACAGTTTTATAGGGGCTGGGGAAGGCTGATTGGTCGAAGCCACACCCTGCTCTGATTGGTTGCTGGAGAAAGGTCAGTGGGAGGTGCTGGATGGGGGAGGGGTGGTGGTTAGGGATTGGCTGTCGCTGTTGCTGGGGGAAGGGGCAGGGTTTAGGGATTAGTGGCTGCTGTTGCTGGCGTGGAGGGCAGACTTGAGTTTCCCGCCCACGCCTGGCTGTTGCTGCTGTAGGGGGGAGGGAAAAGGGCAGACTGGATTTTTCCGCCCATGCCTGGCTGTTGCTGCTGTTGGGGGGAGGGAAAAGGGCAGACTGGAATTTCCGCCCACGCCTGGCTGTTGCTGCTGTCGGGGGAGGGGAAAGGGCAGACTGGAATTTTCCGCCCTGCGCCTGTGCAGGGAGAAAGAAGAAGAAGGGTGCCACCCCACAGGCATCGTGTGGCGCCATCCGGGAGGAGGGGCGGCCACGGAAGCATGGCTGCCGAGAAGGGGAGACCCGAGGGCACTCTGCTCCCATGCCGAGCTCCCTTCAGGGGTGGCGGTGAATCCAACCAGCCACCCTATTATGGGGGCAGCGGCTTGGCCTGCCGCGGCTGCTCCCCCGCCAGGCCAGCAAAGCACACTTCAGCCTGAGGGGTGACCGCATTTCTGTATGAATGATATACTTCAATTTAAAAATTTTAATGAAAAAAGGACCAAAGAAAATTATAGAGACATAGTATCTTCATTTTCTTGATTAAAGTAATGATTTCTTGGATATATACACACGTCAAAACTTACCAAATTCTGCACTTCATACCTGTGCCATTTACTCTATGCAAATTAATCTCTATAAAGCTGGGGTTTTTCATTACTTTTAAAGAAGTTTTAGATTATATAAAAGTTACATCAAAAATATAGTGGATTCCCATATACCCCACCCCCTTTCCTTCCCACACTTTCACCCACTAACATCTCTTATTATTGTGGTACATTTGTTTCAACTGATGAACACATGTAGAATCTTTGCTACTTACCATGATCTATACTTTACATTATGTTTACACTTTACACTGCACAGTTTTATATGTTTTGACATAATGATTAATGGCCTGTATCCATCATTGCAATATTGTGCAGAACAATTCCAATATCCCACAAATGCCCCATGTTACACCTATTCTTCCCTCTCCTTCTCTTCAGAAGCTTTGATGTCTTCTGCCTTTACATCAAGGTTACAAATTCTCCCATTACTGGAATAATAATGCCTACTTTGGTCCCTAGTTGCATTCCCTCCTTATATTTGTTCATTCCTCAATCTTGAGGATTTTGGATGGTGATGCCCACTCTGCTTCCATGGGAGAGGGGGCTTAGGTCCCATGGGGCAGAGGGATGGAAGTGTCTTGCTTGCAGTTGTAGATAACACTTTGCTTTTGGGGATGGGCATTGTCCATCGTCATCCTTTTGTCAGTTTTCCTGGTGAGTCCAATGAACTGGAGACTAAGTGTTGCAGTTCTGCTGAGATTCAGGGCTCAACTGGCATATGAACAGGCCAAAGATTTAAGCCTCTGGAACATACATTTAATGTGTATAGTGCTAACTATAGGTTCAAATAAAGCACAGAACCATGTGTAGGAAGCATATAAAGGAGTCTTACCCTGATATATGGGGAGATAGGAGTTATCACATATTCTATGGTAAGGCCCATGGATGGGGTGCCAATTTGCTGGGGTTGTCTGCCCTGCCTATACTGTCCACAGGTTTCTAGAGCCCTCAGGAACCCCCTGCTTGAGGCACAGTTTACTATGGCAGTCAATGAGAATCTCCTGAGATTCTAGAGCTAAACCTCTAGAATGACACACCAACTCACTTTGAAATCTCTTCACCACAAAACCCATTTCTGGGAAGTGGTCTTGGCCCAGTGGTTAGTGCATCCGTTCTCCACATGAGAGGTCCCTGGTTCAAATCCTGGTTCTCCTTGACCTGTGTGGAGCTGGCCCACATGCAGTGCTGAAGCACGCAAGGAGTGCTGTGGCATGCAGGGGTGTTGCCCGCATAGGGGAGCCCCACGCGCAAGGAGTGCACCCTGTAAGGAGAGCCACCCAGCATTTAAGAAAGTGCTGCCTGCCTAAGAATGGCACCACCCACATGGAGAGCTGACACAACAAGATGACGCAGCAGAAAGAAACACAGACTCCTGTGCCACTAACAACAACAGAAGCAGACAAAGACGAACACGCAGCCAATGGACACAGAGAACAGACAACCGGGGTGGGGGGCAAGGGGAGAGAAATAAATAAATAAATAAATCTTTTAAAAAAAATTTCTATTTAATATTTTTCCCTTTTTGATCAAGGTCTTCTTACAAATACATCACTAATTGGCACTCAGTAATAATCCCTCGATGCCAGGGAGGCCCATGCCCAGGAGTCATGTCCTGCATGGAGTGGGGTGGCCTAGGGGAGGAGGCAGTGAGTTTATATCCTGAGTTTGGCTCAGAGAGAGGCCACATTTGCATAACAAGGAGGTAACATTGTTTTTTAAAAAGCCAATTAGCCCATGAGGCTTTCCTGTAAACCCTAAGCCTTCTAAATATTTTAATGACCTTTGATTTTCATTCTAACTGTATTATTTCTTTATTCTAAAAGATTTAGAAATTTACAAAGGCACAGAATAGAAAAATAATCACCCATAACCATTAATTTAATTATAGCCACATTTAATATTTTGGTGACTCTATGTATCTCAAGTTCTTTCCTCTAAAAGATATACTTATTTCTTTATTTATGGTTTATGACATTCTCATTTTTCTGGTACTGCATCTCTTTTTTTTTTTGTAAGGTCATCTTGCTGTGTCAGCTCTCTGTGTGTGAGGCACCACTCCTGGGTGGGCTGCGCTTTTTATCACATGGTGGTTCTCCTTGTGGGAGGCACTCCTTGCTCATGGTGCAACGCCATGTGGTTGCACCCCTGTGTGTCACAGCACTCCTTGCACACAGGAGCTCTGCTCATGGGCCAGCTCAACACACAGACCAGGAGGCCTTGGATATCAAACCCTGGACTCTCCCATATGGTAGGCTGATGTTCTATCAGTTGGGCCAAGTCTGATTCCCCACATTTCTGATCTTCAGCAAATGTCAGCCCCCAGGGGCTCTGAATGGGCAGGAGGCTTGGGTGGGAGAAGCAGCAAGGCTGAGCAGGAGGAGAAGGGGCCTTTGAGTTCTAGCCTAGCAGCATGTCAGGGAAAAGGTCACCTCCCATCTCTGGGCCTCAATTTCCTCATTTGTAAAACAGGGAAATGCCACCGGATCATTACCTTAGCATTCCAGGAATCTTTGAATGTGACAGGGACTGCACTCAAACCATCTTCCCTCAGCAATGCTGGATTGGAAGCTGAGCAAAGCTCCTTTGGAGGAAGAATGACTCCCTTTCCTCCACCTATCAGAGAAGTAGGTGTCTAACTCAAAGAGGCATCTCCTTTCAAATGTCCTTTGCTGCCAAATTCCCCTTAGCTACCAGATTGCAGCTCCTGGCTTGGCGCTTTTCCTTCAGCACAGAGGAGAGAGCCCTCTCCTGGGGACTTCAGATTGACACACAGCCTCTGCCTCTGGCTAATACTCTGCTAGTTTTGGAAGCTGGGCTGCCCTGGGCCAGCCTCCTCGAACTAGGTCTCCCAGAGCCTCCCCAATGCTCCTAAGATTAGACAGTGAAGCAAGAGCCAGGGCTTGCAAAGGAGAGGAACCCAGGGATCTCAAGCCAGTATGGAGCTGGAGACAATGGGGCTGCATGGAGGAAGCCCAAGGCTGGAGAGGAAGCATAGTCCTGGCAGGGATGGTTGGGGATGGGAGGGAAATCAGGCACTGTAGCACCATCTTCCCCTCGTGCAGGCCTGAGGTCCACATGGTCACCTCAGGAGACTCCTCCACTGGCTTCCTAATGATCCATCTTCCTGGGTCTTCATAGCAGTCTTAAGAAGCACGAAAGCCCCTTGGTACTACCCCAACCTGTACCCACTCCACAGTGGAACAGCAGAAGGGGATTCAATGATTCCCCTGAAACAGTTCATCAGGCAACTCACACCCAGCCACAAATTCCAGACAGAAGCATTAGAACCCTCAAGTGCAAGAGCTTGAAGATATCAAAGGCCTCTTCCTTCAGATACATTCCCTCCAGTTGAGAAGACAATTGCTTCAGGGGGAGGCAGGGAGAGGAGGCTGTGAGAGGCCTCAGGGAGGGAACCAACACTACTGGCCAGCTGCGGGAGCAAAGCAAAACTGGCCACTCAAGTGCAGCAGTTCCACCACCAAGCCAGCCTTCCCTGGAAGCCGTGGGAGACAGGGAACCTGGTTCTTCTTCTGGTTCTGAGAGTGATGTCAGGAGAGACAAAGAAGGAAATAAGCAAAAGATATCTAGGGGGAAATGCCTTTGCCCTTGTGTACAAAGGTCTAAAGGATTTCTGCTCACAACAACTTTATTATCTTAAGCATTAAAAAACCATTAACTGCATCTTCACTGAAAAGAAATATAGATAATATATGATAGACAGATGATAGATAGATGTTTAGATAGATATAGCAAGTGTAGACTGACCTACAGGGAGACTGAGACAGAGACACAGAGAGAGATACTTCTGATTGGGTATTTGAAAAAGAGTGGGAATAAATGAATGTGGAGGGGAGTTAACTTTTTACTTTATATTATTTCATACTATTTGAAATGTTTCTATGAGCATATGCTACTTTTATAATAAAAGACTTTATCATTTCCTCCCCACCATCCCATCCACAGTTTTTTGGGGACAACCTCATTATCTTTTATGGGTAATCATAATTTTGTGGCAATTTGTAGAGCCTTAACAACCTGTTCATAACCCATTATAGCACAAACCAGATTAGATTAGAGGCATGTGCCTGCCCGACCATCTTCCCCAGTACACTGTGACCTTCTCTAGAATGGAGATCTGTTGAACTCGGTTACCCACTGGGGTGAGGACAATGGAGATAAACACATTATGGAGACCGGTTCAAGACATGAATCTACTTTATTGTGCAGCATCAGTGGCTTATATAGAATGAATGGTGGGGTGTCGGTTAGCTATTGGCACTAGCGCAGTGTGGTTTGTGTGTAATTTTTTAATTGGATAGTCTGCTAACAGACGGAGGCAGGAGGGTGGCTCTTGATCACTTCCGCTCTCTGCTGGTGCACCATCTTTAGGGCGTGCCCTAAAGCATGTACACCTGAGAGTTTGCTCATCTGGCAGTGCACAGCACAGCAAGACTGAAGGTTTCAGCAGCTCTACCCACATTTTCCCCTCTGTTATTTATTAGAGCCAATTGTACTAGTTTTAGTTCTTCCATTCTTTGGGACAAAGCATGAAGTTTTTTATTGATACATTGATAGATAACACATATAATGACCATAAAGATTCCTATTATAAGCCATATCAGAAGGTTAGGAAGTGATAGGAGGGATCAAAGGCATTCTAACATTGCAGTTAGTAAAGATGTGTCTACTCCAGAGGCTTGGGTGTTGTTAATAGATAAGATTTGGGATGTTAATAATTGGGAGAGGTTGAGGAATTGTTGGTTCCAGGGGCCAAGTAGATGGGTTTTGAGTTGCTGCCGGGCAAGCAAAACTTTAGTAACAGGAATTGGGGTAACACATATGGATGGGAACCGCTGGTCGCAGTGGGTATGAGTAAGCTGCCAGAGCATATATATTTCTTCTTCTAAGAGATCTATTTGTTGATGGAGATTAAGTAAGGCACCGTGGATATGATTATTAATGAGAGACTGTGTGTCAAATGTGGTGGCTGTTTTTTCAGCTAGCTGGTGTAGAGTGGTGGCAGTGTGATTGGTTTGGAGGAAGGCTGCCATGCCTGTGCCTATGCTGGCTAGGCTTGTGATGATGGCCATAATTACAGCGATGACAAGGCCAACAGCTCTTTTGGAGTGGATTTGTTTATGAGTTATAATATTAAAGGGACCTTCCCAGTCAGTAGCACTTATAGGCACCCACAGTAATGTGGGGATGTGCACGGGGATAGCATAGGGGAAGGCTGAGCTGTTCCAGCAGTTGGTGATATCGCAGTTGCTGGAGGAGTTACAGCACTGAAAGGATTCATTGGTGCTAACAATAAACAGAAAAGGTAGGGTGAAGCATACTAGCATAGTATAATACGAGTATTTATGACTAATTATGTCAAGATTTCCCTCCCAAGTTCCATTCAATGCCTTATTTAATGTTTTCCATGTTCTGTTGGTTAAGGTAGAGTTTATAGTGATGAAGGGATGCAAGTCCATGCAGGCATTTTTGCCACAAAGTGTCCATCATCCAAAAATCATTCTTAGTACTAGTCGAGGGTCCTGACTCGAGTAGGGTAGCATGTCTTTTTCTATGTCTGGGACTGTGACCCAGAGAGTTGGTCTAAGTTTGCCATATGGAGGTTTCATGGGGATGCAATTGGCCCAGGGAGGAAGCTCAGATACTTTGGTGGAAGGAATTTTGAGGAATTGGTATGGGCAATGTACCCAAGGCAGGCTGAGTGGCCTTGATGTGCTGGAACGGCGGTTGGTCCAGTTCATATTGGTGACAGGAAAATGATTGGTGAGACCAATAAAAGAGCCATTTCATTCATTATAGCTTCTTTTACTATTTTTATTTTGTACAAAGTCCCCAAGAGAGATGGATAGAAGTTGAACCCAGTCTTTATCTCTTTTGGTGGTTCTGTTTTGCACAGTAAACTTAAGGATATGTTCTAAAGAGCTGTTCAGTGAACCATTCCATTTTTTCGATATTATAGGTTCACTGAGACATGTCAAGCTGAGGGTGCAGTCAGTGGTGAATGCAGCTGGAAACTGTGGAGCGTCTGTGTCTATGGGTATGAGAAGAGGTGGATGTCATACTGCAGTCCAAAGTTGCTGCCCGTGAGCTTGACTTGAGTTAGTTGATATGATGGCGCACATAAGCAGGAATAGTTGGCCAGGCAAGCATAGGCTAGGAGCAATTTCTTGGGCTTGTTGGCAGAGTGTTTTAATGTCTCCCCAGGTAATAGGATGTGCCAGTGACGCTTGAACTCGCCGTCGATGTGGTCATCTTATTGGGCCGCCTCTGCTGGATTGGTCATCAATGGAGAGGCGCGCAATTTCTTTACGGGTTTCACGTATGGCTGATGATTCCATCGGTGGTGCTGGAGCAGGAGGCGCTGTTATAGTGGCCGTTGGGGCGTTGATTGACTGGGATGGGTCGGACAAGTCTGCTAGGCAGCCAAATGGGTTGTTCTGCATTTTCTGGAAAAACACAAGCAAACCCTCACCCTTGTGTTAAGAGGGGATGAGGTCCTTTCCATAGGTCTGGATAGGGGGTCTTTCCAGCGCACTAACAGTAAAGGGGTGGGGGCTGTGCACAAACCTCCCCAATGTATTGCAGCCTGGGAGAGACCCACAGAGCTTAAAGAAAAATAATTCATAGTTATTAGAGCTTCAGTGAGTATGCTAATTGTTGGTATTTTTCCTGAATATTCCTCTTTTTGTTTTTTAATTTGGTTTTTGAGAGTAGCGTTGGTGTGCTCTACAATGGCCTGGCCCTTTGGGTTTTAGGGGATGCCAATGGTGTGTGTGATATGCCATTGAGTGCAAAATTGTTGAAATGCAGAAGATGTGTAACAAGGGTCATTGTCTGTTTTAATGGTCCATGGCACACCCATGTGTAAAATAGCTTGTAGGATTGCAGTAATGGCATGTCGTGCATGTTCACCCGCAAGAGTGGTGGCATAGGTGTAATGAGAACATGTATCTATTATCACATGCACATATTTTTGCTTACCAAAAAATGGGATGTGTGTGATATCTACTTGCCAGATAGCATTGGGGCATAATCCTTGAGGATTTACTCTTTGGGGCTGCAGCGGTCCAAGTGGTGGTAAGGGACTGCAGGTATTGCATGTACACGTTAGATGTTTACATTGTTATTGTGTTAAGGACGGGAATAGGCGGTGGAGTGATTGGGCTGGCATATAGAATTTAGAGTGTAGTATGCGCGCTTGATCAATGAGGGGTGTAGCGAGTATGAGAATGGCATCTGCTTGCTGATTACCACACATAAGGTGTCCAGGGAGCTCAAACATGTTGTATGCACCACAGATATTTTCTATTTTCTAGTAGCATTTGTGTGAAGCATAATATATTATCTAATGGTGTGTTTTTAATATGTAAGACAGCAAGGGGCAACACGCGTGTGATTTGCGCTGCATAGGCACTGTCAGTGAATATATTTAATGGAATGTTTTGGTTGTGGAAAAAGGTGAGACATTGCGAACAGCTCGCCATGCTGTACTGAGCCATCATGAGGACTTTTATTTTGTCAGGTAGGCCTTTTTGTTTTAAAAGTGTGACACTGTGTGTTTTATTAGCATCTGTGAACATTATTGGAGCTTCTGGGACAGGTTTGGAACATGACATAGTGAACGGTCGATTTGTACATGGCAATAAGTCAAGGCCAACAAGAAGTTTATGTTTGGGGAGATGGTTATCTAATTGCCCCATAAAATTTTGTAATAGAAGTTGCATTTCTAGATTGCTTTGAATGAGGTGTTTGATGTGTTCTTGTGTGAAAGGGAGAATAATGGAATCTGGTTCTATGCCATATAGGCGTTTTGCAGTGGCTGGTAATTTTTTGCCTAACATACAGATTACTGTGATGTGCGATGTTACTTTGCCTAGACAACTGTACAATAGATGAACCCAGTATAAAGGCTCTTCTTGGTACAAGACTCCAGTTGGTGTTCCTCTAGTGGCTAATACAATGGCTGATAATGATAGTGAGGGATTACATTGAGCCAATTTCATATGTTGTAATTGTGATTTGAAATCTCGCAGCATGCTGTAGCGTGGGGGGTAAGAGTTCTTAGACCAGTTGGGTTACTGTTCCCCTCAAGGAGGTTGAAGAGAGGCTTTAGCTGGCGAGATGTGATAGATAGGTGTGGCCGAAGCCAATTGATATCTCTACAAAGCTTTTGCAGCTTGGCAAGTGAACACGTAGTGGGAATATGAACGGTTGGAGCAATTGGTTGTATTTTTTCATATATTTGATACCCTAAGAAACTAAATGGAAGTACGGTTTGAATTTTTTCAGGAGCAATTTGAAGTCCTAATTGTTCTAAATTATTTAGGAGGGATTTAAAACATGCAAATGAATGGTTTTTATTTGTATGAGCTATAAGGACATCATCCATATAATGGATGATTTGACAGTACTGTTGTAAGGGAAGAGTGGCATGCCCCACATAACATTGACAAATAGTGGGGCTGTTTTTCATTCTTTGTGGTAAAACTGTCCATTGATAATGCTGAGCTGGTAATGCATTATTAATGGCAGGAACTGTGAAGGCAAAGTAAGGTCTATCTTTTGGGTGTAAAGGAATGGAAAAGAAACAACCTTTTATATCTATGATGAAGATAAAACTTCCTTGATGAATGGCTGATGGATGCGGGAGCCCTGGTTGCAGGGAGCCCATTTTTTTTATATGATTATTAATGGCACATAGATCATGCAGAAACTGCCATTTGCCAGTAGTCTTTTTTTGTATAACAAATACTGGAGAGTTGTGTGGGCTGTTGGTAGGCTCTATGTGCTTTTGCTCTAGTTGCTGTTCTACAAGGTGCTTTAAATGCATTAATTTTTCGTGAGGCAATGGCCACTGATCCACCCATACAGGATTTTGCGTATCCCATTTGAGAGGGATAGGCTTTGGTTTTTTAATATTAAATAGGGGTGGAGCAGTGGGCTCTAGATTTTGGGGGTGTGATCTGTGGTTAATATTGTCCCCAGTTGCGGCAGTATGTCGCGTCCCCATAGGGTGTTTTGCAGGTTAGGAAGAACTAGCAGGCTGAAGGTGCCAGTATGGCCATCTTGATCTTCCCATTTAATGGGAGTGCTTACTTGCTTAGAGGTTTTTAAACCTTGTACTCCTTGTATGATGGGTCCTAGGACTAGGGGCCATTCAGGTTTGACATCTTTGGCACTCAAAACTGAGATGTCTGCCCCGGTGTCAAGTTGTCCAGTGATTTCTTTTCCTTTTATATTTAATGTAAGCCATGCTTTGTTTTGAGTTATGGGAACGGTCCAATAAATTCCGGGATGGCTGTCCTCTCTTACCGACAGGGCTGAAAGTTGCCCCTCTGGGAGTTTAAAGGCAGCAAGAGCTTGCCCATTAGATCAGTTTTTGATCTACAGTCTTGTTTCCAATGAAACCCTTTTTTGCAATGTGGACATTTTGTGGAAGGCCGCTTTGCGGGGTTTTGATGTAGCCACTTTTTGTCTGGGCAATCTTTGGCAAAATGCCCCGGAACTTGACAGTTAAAGCCTGGACCAGACTTTGACATTACTGCTATATTGAGATGCTGAGCTAAAGCTGCAGCTAAGACATTAGCCAAAGCTGATCCTATGTACCAGCAAGCAAGAATCCAATCTTCTGGGGTACCATTTTGCAAGGGAGCTATTGCCCACCGGCATTCACCATTAGCACCTTCCCATAACAAGTTTGAAATTAAAGCTTCTGCGGCAGCTGCATGAGTTACTTTTCTCTATACTGCTTCTTTTACCCTTCCATAAAAGTCTGCAAAGCCCTCATTAGCTCCCTGGATTAGTTTTGCCATTTGTATTGGATTCCCTTGGGGGTTTATTTGTTGGAATGCCCTTTGTGCACAAAGGCGGCATTGGTCAAAGTATTGCACGGGTCCGGAGGCTTGTGGAGCCAGGGAAGCATATTGCCCCTCCCCTTGCAATGCCTCAGGGGGAATTTGCACATTATTAGTGGTATTACCTGTTCCTAATATTTCAGCTTCATCATAATATAGGGCTTTCCATTGTATATAGTCTCCAGTAGGCAATATAGCCCTTGCTAGATTTTTCCAATCTGTGGGGCAATTTAAATCCACACTAATATTTTCTAGTAGCATTTGTGCATAGGGACTATTAAGTCCATCCTCTTGTACTGACTTTCTGAGTGTGCTAAAATATTTCTGATCATGGGGGTACCATGTGGTGGGTCTAGTTGCAGTGGGATTTGGGTTGACAGGATATATTTACGGCCATGGAGCAACATTAGGATTTTTGTTATGGATGTCACAGAGTTGAGTGTAGAAGGCAAGCCAAGGGCTTGGCTTTACCAGATCTAGAGGGTGGTCTTGTGGTGAGACTGCCATGGCTTCAGGGGTTGCTGAGAGATGCCCTTCTGCAAGATCTATGAAGGGCTTTTGCAAAGGGAAATTTTGTAAAGGGGGATTTTCTATATTACTTGTTTCACTTAAAGGAGATACTTTCTCTTTCTCCTGGGATGAAAGAGGGGAAATTTCTGTTAAGGAGGAAGCAGGATCTTGAGAAGAAGAAACTGGCTTAGTGAGAGAAGGGGGAGCAGGGAAGTCCCCACAAGCAGTGTTTCTTAAATCAGCCTGAAAATGATGTAGAGACAGGTAGAGAGGTGGGGGTTCCTCCTTAACATCCGGGGGATAGGAATACAGGAGGGGGCTATTCTCCACCACCATGATATCTGGTGGTAGGTGATCCAGTTCATTGGGGGGTGCACCCATTAAGCAAGCATGAGGCTGGAATTAGCCCCAGGGGAAAGGTTTTCCCTTCATGGACTTCAGTGGAGCGCACTCGTTTCAGCAACTTTTCCCATGTTTGCAGATCCCAAAGAGATGCTGTGGATAGCCAGGAATTAAATCTTACAATAATATCCCAATATTGATTGAGCTCCTTTTCTGACACTTTTATGTGTCTGCTTGCCAGGAGAGCATGGAGCACCTTAGCTTGGGGGGTCCGTGTGGAGGAAGGCAGATTACCCATGGCGAGAGTCACTCACCTGATTTGGATGCAAGGCATCGATGCAGCAGGCCCCTGTTGGGGCACCACTTGTTGAACTCGGTTACCGGCTGGGGTGAAGACAACAGAGATAAACACACTCCGGAGACCAGTTCAAGACATTAATCTACTTTATTGCGCAGCATCAGTGGCGTATAAAGAATGAATGGTGGGGTGTCGGTTAGCTATTGGCACTAGTGCAGTGTGGCTTGTGTGTAATTTTTTAATTGGATAGTCTGCTAACAGACAGAGGCAGGAGGGTGACTCTTGATTGCTTCCACTCTCTGCCGTTGCACCATCTTTAGGGTGTGCCCTAAAGCGTGTACACCTGAGAGTTTGCTCATCTGGCAGTGCACAGCACAGTGAGACTGAAGGTTTCAGCACCTCTACCCACAGAGATCATTGGTTGTGAGCATGGCATTGATGGGAAGCTGGGATGGACTAGTGATGGAGGTTGGAGAAGAAAAATGCCAGGATGAGAAAGATGTGAATAAGGGGAAAGGAGTGTTTCTAGTGCTTCCAGAATTCATGCAACCCTGAACCAATTACTTATCAAGAACTAGGCATTTTATTCACGGTGGAGATAAATGGTAAACAGGACTGAAAAGGTAATGTTATATGTTTTTATAAAGAGAGAAAGAGGTTTATAGAAAGACAGAGTGAATACATTTATTATGGGTGTACATATATGGCATATGTGTACATAAATAGAGTATGCACCTATATATAGACATATGTATAATACAGTCTGTTGGGCATATATACCATGTGTACATATTTATTCTATGTAATAGGATTGTACATATATGTGTATATTATATACTTATGTATACTATTTATTCATATATATGACATGTACACATATACATATAGCACATATGAGTGTACATGATCATATAATAGTATGCATACATTTAGTTTGTGTGTATATATTATATATAGCATACATATGCTCATGTATATGGTGTATGTGCATAAACATGTTATTTGTGTTGTTTGTGTGTCTGTGAGCTACAATACAAATGCAATAGGATATTTAAAAGGTACATTAGGAGATGGTAAGAAGGAAATGCATTGCATATATTGCATAGTACATACAGTGTTATAGATATTTTTGAAGAAAAAGGAGAAGCACCTTGAGGCTTGCTTCCATGCTATGGAGAAAGATGACCCATTCAAGGGAGAAGAAATGGCTGGAGAATTAGGAAGGAAAACAGTTTAGAAAAACTTCAATAAAGCCAAGCAAGAAGTATATTCCAAGAAAAGAACAGTCAGCAAAAAACAAATATATATATAAAAAATAAAAAAGTGAAAGAAAGAAAAGCCAAGGAGTGGTAAACCACAAAAGAATCATTAGATGTCATTGGTAGGGATATAGTATAAAAGCAAGAAAGAAAAGTTTGAGGAAGAAAGGGTAGAAAATGGCTCAGACTTGAGGAAGTAGAATCAGACAAACACAGCACTCTGTCTCTTTCCAAAACTTTGGCCTTGAAATGCAGATGAGATGCTTACAAAAGAAGGGAGGGGCAACATACGAACATAGGAGAGTGTCAGGTATTGATTGAGAGTAAAATGCTGAGAAAATCATATCAAAATATAATTAGGAGGGTTACCTGTTTAGGATGCTCAGAGGGGATGGTCTGATGCGGGATGGACTCCTGGGGAATGGCTGAAGGCTCATTTTGCCAGGGTGGGTTGTACCATTGGGTAGAGACCCAAGAAGTGAGAGTTGGGGTGGACCCACATCCTGGGGAGGACTAATGCCATCAAATAGAGAGAACTGTATCTCTCAAGAGAAAGGGTGGCTCCCAGGGCATTAGGGCAGTTGAGAAAGTCAGGCCGTGAACACTGCTTCAAGTATCTCTGGACGTGGCTTCTCAGGAAATGGAGATTAGCTGTCACTGTGGGCCCCAAGGGGAGGGGAAAATGGATGTGGAATGGATGGAGCCAAGGTAAATGTGGGGGCAAGAGAGGAGTTTCACGAGAGTACACGAGGATGAATATAAAACATGTAATAGTACACCAAAAACATATAGGGGACAACAGACTAATAATGTAAACCATAATGTAAAACATAGGATAACTAAAAAATTTAGAAAACTGTATATCCTAAAGTATGGGCCACATTGTAAGCACAGATGTCACTTTGTTTGAAAGCTATTGTTTCGGAGTCTGTACATCAGTTTCAGGAAATATGATATGAATAAGTTAAAAGATTATTGCTGTGGAAGGGAAAAGGTTTTATGGTGGATCTGTGGGAGTACTGTATATTGTATATATGAATTACTGTGATCTAAGACTCTTGTGAAGAGAAGCTCAATAATTAGAAAAAAAGAAAAGAAAAAGATAGGATGTAGGAATTTTTCCAAATCAATATGTACTCTAGATCTAACCTTTAAACTCATCGCTATATTCCATTTTACTAGTAAGGGAAACTGACATTATATTGGGATTCACTTTACAGGAAGTTTTGGATCACAGAGTGGTTCAACAATGGTGGAGGAGGAATACTGATATGGGATGTTATTGACAGGCTATATATGGTTGACAGGGAGTTACACAGGGCATATGTCCAGGGTGCATGGTAATGTTTAGATATACTCATAGTGGAAACAATAAAAAATAACAGCTGGGGGGGTACTGGGTTCCTGGCTGGGGGGGGCTCTGTCTTGGCCCCTAGGGGAGCAGTGGCTGTCCCCCAGGTGCAACGGTAAGAACCAGGAAGGAATAAGGGTCCAACAGTGGGCTCCTTATACTAATGGCTATGCTTGTGAGCCTATACACCTGCAATAAGAACAAGGCCTAGAGTAGCATTGTGCCTGGGAGTTTCCTCCTGACAGCCTTCATATTACTCAAATGTGGCCACTCTTGAAGCCAAACTCAGCATGTAGATGCAGTGCATTCCCCCCAGCGTGGGACATGACACCTGGGGATGAGCCTCCCTGGCACTGAAGGATCACTACCAAATACCAGCTGAAGATGCAACTAGAAAATGACCTTGAATTAAAGGGTCAATGCGGATCAGCAGAATATCCCTGTCTACATATAATAACATGACTTCAAAATGCTGTTTGACTAATGTAAGGGGGAAATGGAAAGGAGAAATGAGTTTATATGGCTACGAGTCTCTAAAAAAGAGTCTGGAGGTTGTCAAAAGGATTGCCCTTATGCACAACTGAGCAGAGTCTCAGAGACAGATAAAGTAGATACAACCCCAGGTATTGGTTCTTGTGAGGGATAAAGAGACCCATGGGTTCTATGGTCATAGCAGATGGGGTTCACTGCCATATCAGATGGCCCTTCTTTGGAGCTGGTGTTTCTGCGTGATGGAACTGGACTCAGATGGGATCTCTTTTCACAAGACTTTCATGCTACTTTACTGGAATTGTAGTTGGTGCTGGGGTTTAAGATATATTTAGGGGATTTGAATCTCTAGCCTGACAATAGGATAGCCAGGCCCTGAGCCTCAACAGACTTCAGCTCCTACACTCTGATTTATTGGACTTACCCCACTCAGCTAACATGGAGTTGAAGAAAGTCAACCACCACACCATGGAGCTTAGAGTGCTTACAACTGAAAGCAGGAGGAGTGCATCCAGTATCCATGTGGAATCTAAGCCCCCACTTGACATAGAGGTGCAATGGACACAACCAATCCAATGTCCACAGAGAAAATGTGGCATTGGTGTGGGAAGGATGGCCATGCTGATTGCTGGGTGTGGGGAATGGGAGGAAGAGATGAGATGGGGAGGCGTTTTCTGGACGTGGAGATGTCCTGGGTGGCGCTTCACGGACAACTAAGGGACATTGCAGATCCCCCCAGGGCCCACTGGATGGAACGTGGGAGAGTGTGGGCTACGATATGGACCATTGACTATGGGGTGCAGCGATCCTCAGAGATGTACTTACCAAGTGCAATAGATGTGTCATGATGATGGGAGAGAATGTTGCTGTGGGGTGAGTGGGGGGTGGAGGCACTGGGGTTGAATGGGACCTCATATGTTTTGAATGTAATATTTTTTAAAAAAATAAAATAAAATATATATTAAAAAAAAAAAGCAGGATGAAAAATTCTACTCTATTTGGTTCCACGCTTTATTATTTAAGGTCTTCCAGAGAAACAAAACAAAGAGGATATATGCATGTGTTCCTATGTATATGTGTGTATACATATATATTTAAAAGATTTATTATAAGGACTTGCTTCACACGAACATGAAAGCTGGCAAGTCTGAACTCTGTAGGACAGGCTGCAGGCTGGAAACTCTGATACAGGTGATAGTGAATTCCTTAGTTTGAATTCCCCAGGGGAATTGGCTGGCTGGAAATTCCAGTAAGAGCTAGTGTTTATGTTGATGCAGAAATTCCTCTTCTGACCTCTGAACACGTCAATTCTGACTTTCAAGACTCCAACTAATTGAATTGAATACTCACATTGCTAAGGGCAATCTCCATTGTAGATTGTTGAAGCAATCAACTGATTGTAGAGGCAAATCCCATCTATAAAACACCTCACATTAGCAAACAGGCCAGTGCTTGACCAAATAATTGGACACCATTATCTATCTAAGTTGACTCATGAAATCAACCATCACACTTGTTATATTGTTGTAGCAGCTGTGAGAGGTTTAATTATTTGCATATAGAAAGGTCAGGACTCAAGAATGATTTTGAGAAGGATAAATGGTTTATTGATGGCCACCTGAACTCAGGAGCTTTCCGTTTCAAATCTGAACCCTGAACAAGATTTTTCAAGTTCCTTTCATACAGGGTAAGGGCTAAATCATTCCTTGTTTTAGTGCTCAATAGGTTTGAATTAGCATATATCTTCCACATTCTAGGTAAACTTTTAGCATGGACTTCATCCATTCTAGATAAGCTTTTAGCACATTTGGTTTGCGTTTATCCCTGAATATTTAAAGTTTATAGAGTTTGCATCGCTAAACTGTTTCTCCTGGACTGGAGTCATTGCCGTGGTCACCAAGCGCAGGACTGCAGTCTCTTACCGTCCTGCACTCACAAGTCAAAGACAGCTTAAATTATCTCTTACGAGACAAAGAGCCTCCCACCCATAGCCCACATCAATATGGGAGCATTCCAAATTGAGGACAGGTCTGAACTGCAGGCTGGTGCTCACATCATGAAGCAACAATCAAGCAAGGACAAATACAGCCACATTTTCTTTTTTTTTTTTTTTTTTTTTTTTTTAGAGTTAGTTTATTTTTATTTATTTATTTATTTTTATTTGAAATATTTTTTTTATTATTGATTTTGTGCTAATATTACATTAAAAATATATATGTGAGGTCCCATTCAACCCCACCCCCCCCACCCCACCTCTCCCCCCCCCCCCCCCAGCAACACTCGTTCCCATCATCATGACACATCCATTGGATTTGGTAAGTACATCTTTGGGCACCTCTGCACCTCATAGTCAATGGTCCACATCATGGCCCATACTCTCCTCCATTCCATCCAGTGGGCCCTGTGAGGATTTACAATGTCCAGTGATTGCCTCTGAAGCACCATCCAGGGCAGCTCCATGTCCCAAAGACGCCTCCACCTCTCATCTCTTCCTGCCTTTCCCCATACCCATCAGCCACCATGTCCACTTTCCCAATCCAATGCCACCTCTTCTATGTGGACATTGGATTGGTTGTGTCCATTGCACCTCTATGTCAAGAGGAGGCTCAGATTCCACATGGATGTTGGATGCAATCCTCCCACTTTCAGTTGTAATCACTCTAGGCTCCATGGTGTGGTGGTTGTCCTTCTTCAACTCCATCTTAGCTGAGTGTGATAAGTCCAATAAATCATATTGTAGGTGCTGGAGTCTGTTGAGGCTCAGGACCTGGCTATCACATTGTCAGTCCAGAGATTCAAATCCCCTAAATATATCTTAAACCCCAACATTAACTGCACCTCCATCACCTTAGCATTAAAGTCTTATGAAGGAAGATCCCATCTGAGTCCAGATTCATCACACATAAACATCAGTTCCAAAAAGGGGTCATCTGACCTGGTAGTTAACCCCATCGGCCATGACCATATCTCCCATGGGTCTCTTTAGCCCTCAAAGGAACCGATATCTGGGGGTTGTATCTGCTTTATCTGTCTTTCTGACTCTGCTCAGTTGTGCATGAGGGCAATCCTTCTGCCAGCCTCCAGACTCTTTTTTAGAAACTCGTAGCCATATAAACTCATTTCTCTTTTCCATTTCCCCCTTACTTTAGGTCAAACAGCATTTTAAAGTCATGTTATTTTATGTAGACAGGGATATTCTGCTGATCCACATTGAACCTTCTGTATAAGGTCATTTTCCAGTTGCATCATCAGTTGGTAGTTGATAGTGGTCCCTCATTGCCAGGGAGGCTCGTCCCCGGGTGTCATGTCCCACGCTGGAGGGAAGGCATTGCATTTACATGCTGAGTTTGGCTTCGAGACTGGCCACATTTGAGTAACATGAAGGCTGACAGGAGGAAATTCCCAGGCACAATGTTGCTCTAGGCCTTGTTCTTATTTTAGGCTTATCAGCTCACAAGCATAGTCATTAGCATCAGGGGCTCACTGTTGAACCCTCACTCCCTCCCGGTCCCCGCCGCTGTACCTGGGAGACTGTCGCTGCTCCGCTAGGGACCACGACAGAGCACCATTGGCCAGGAACCCAGTACCCCCCCTGCTGTGGTTTTTAATTGTTGCCACTATGAGTATATCCAAACATTACCATGCACCCTGGACATATGTTCTGTACAGCTCCCTGTCAGCCAAATATCACCTGTCATTGGTATCCCATACCAGTATCCCTCCATTGCCATTGTTGAAACACTCTGTGATCCAGAACTCCCCGAAATTTGAAGCCCAATATAATGTCATGGTCCCTTACTAGGGAATGGCATATAGCGATGGATTTAAAGGTTAGATAAAGAACTTGGATAAAGTTAGATAAAGAACTTAGATAAAGAATGTTGACTTGCAAAAATTCTACATCCTATCTTTTTTTTTTTTTTTTCCCCCCTAATTATTCAGCTTCTCTTCACAGGAGTCCTAGACCACAGCAATGCATATATATAATATACAGCACTCCCATACATCCACCACAAAACCTTTTTCCTTCCACAGCGATACTCTTACACCCTATTCATATCATATTTACTTAACGTGATGTACAGAGTCTGAGACATTAGCTTTCTAACAAGGTGACATCTGTGCTTACATTATGGTGCATACTTTAGGATATACAGTTCTTTACATTCTTAGTTATCCTATGTTTTACATTATGGTTTACATTATCAGTCTGTCATCTCCTATATGTTATGGTGTAATATTACATGTTTTATATCCATCCTTGTGTACTCTCAAGAAACTCCTCTCTTACCCCCCATTTACCTTGGTTCCACACATTTAACGTCCATTTTCCCTTTCACCTTGGTGCCCACAGTGACAGCCAACCTCCGTTTCCTGAGGAGCCACTTCCAGAGATAGATGGAATAGTGTTCAGGGCCTAACTTGCTCAACTGCCCCAATGCCCTGGGAGCCACCCTTTCTCTCGAGGGATACAGTGCCCTCTATTTGGTGGCATCAGTCCTCCCCAGGATGTGGGTCCACCCCCACTCTCACTACTTGGGTTTCTACCCCATGGTGAAACCCACTCTGGCAGAATGAGCATTTAGACATTCCCCAGGAGCCCGTCCTGCATCAGACCCTCCCCTCCGAGCATTCTAAACAGGTAACCCTCTTTATTATATTTTGATATGATTTTCTCGGCATTTTACTCTCCACCAACACCTGACCCTCTCCTGTGTTCGTATGCTACCCCTCCCTCCCCCCACTTTTGGGCAATGTTACCCATCCGTCCCTCCCCAGCCACCCTCAAACCCCCAAAGCCCCAACCAAAGGCAACCCCTTGCCCCCCTTTTATCTCTTCTTTGTGTTCATACTTACCACCATCTCGTCTTAAATTCCACCCCTGCAGACATCGGCTCATATCCTTCCTCCACCCTCCGATTTCCTGTAAGCCTATCGTTCAGTCTCTTGCTATCTAAGGCAGCTTGTTTATTTCATACCATTGAGGTCATGTAGTATTTGTCCTTCAATGTCTGGGTTGCTTCACTCAACATAAGGTTCTCAAGATTCATCCATGTTATCACATGTGTTTGTAGTGTGTTTGTTCTTACAGCCGAGTAGTATTCCATTGTGTGTATATACCACATTTTATTGATCCACTCATCTGTTGATGGGCATTTGGGTTGATTCCAACTTTTGGCAATAGTGAACAATGCTGCTATGAACATTGGTGTACATATATCTGTTTGTGTCCTTGTTTTCAGTTCTGCTGGGTATATACCCAGCAGTGGTATTGCTGGGTCATATGGCAAATCTATGGCTAGTTTTTTGAGAAACCGCCATACTGTCCTCCAGAACGGTTGGATCCTTCTGCATTCCCACCAGCAGTGGATGAGTGTTCCCCTTTCTTCACATCCTCTCCAGCACTTGTATTCTTCTGTTTTTTTCATAGCTGCCAATCTTATGGGTGTAAGGTGGTATCTCATTGTAGTTTTGATTTGCATTTCCCTGATAGCTAGAGATTTGGAACATTTTTTCATGTGCTTTTTTGCCATTTGTATTTCTTCTTTGGAGAAGTGTCTGTTTAAGTCTTTTTCCCATTTTTTAAATGGGTTGTTTATCTTTTTATTTTCAAGATATAGAAGTTCTTTATATATGCACGTTATAAGTTTCTTATCAGATATATGATTGCCAAATATTTTCTCCCACTGTGTGGGCTCCCTTTTTACTTTCTTGACAAACTCCTTTGAGGTGCAGAAGGCTTTAATTTTGAGGTAGTCCCATTTATCTATTAGTTCTTTTGCTGCTCGGTCTTTTGGTGAGATATTCATAAATCCATTTCATATTACAAGGTCCTGTAGATGTTTCCCTACACTGCTTTCTAAGGTTTTTATGGTCTTGGCTCTTATATTTAGGTCTTTGATCCATCTTGAGTTGATCTTTGTATAAGGTGTGAGATGGTAATCCTCTTTCATTCTTCTACATATGGCTTTCCAGTTCTCCAGACACCATTTGTTGAATAGGCCACTCTCTCCCAGTTGAGAGGGTTTGGTGGCTTTATCAAATATTATGTGGCTGTATATGTGAGGTTCTATATCAGAGCTTTCAATTCGATTCCATTGGTTTTTGTGTCTCTCCTTATGCCAATACCATGCTGTTTTCACCACCGTAGCTTTGTAGTATGTTTTGAAGTCAGGTAGTGTGATTCCTCCAATTTCATTTTTCTTTTTCAGTATGTCTTTGGCTATTCGGGGTCTCTTTCCTTTCCAAATAAATTTCATAGTTAGTTTTTCTAGTTCCTTAAAGAAGGCTGCATTGATTTTTATTGCTATTGCATTGAATGTGTAGATCAGTTTTGGTAGGATAGACATCTTAATAATATTCAGTCTTCCTATCCATGAACAAGGAATAGTCTTCCATTTATTTAGGTCTTCTTTGATTTCCTTGAACAATCTTGTATAGTTCTCGGTGTATAAGTTCTTTACCTCTTTAGTTAAATTTATTCCTAAGTATTTGATTTTTTTGTTTACTATTGTGAATGGTATTTGTTTCTTGATTTCCTCCTGATCTTGCTCATTATTAGTGTACAGAAATGCTACTGATTTTTGCGCATTGATCTTATAACCTGCGACTTTACTAAACTCATTTATGAGTTCTAGAATCTTCGTTGTAGATCTCTCAGGGTTTTCTATGTATAGGATCATGTCATCTGCAAATAATGAAATTTTGACTTCTTCCTTTCCAATTTGAATGCCTTTTATTTCTGGTTCTTGCCTCAGTGCTCGAGCAAGTACTTCTAAGACAATGTTAAATAGGAGCGGAGACAGTGGGCATCCTTGTCTTCTTCCTGAGTTTAGAGGGAAGGAGTCTAGGATTTCTCCATTGTAAACAATATGGGCTTTAGGTTTTTCATATATACTCTTTATCATGTTCAAAACATTTCCTTGTATTCCAATCTTTTGGAGTGTTTTTATCAAGAAAGGGTGCTGTATTTTGTCAAATGCTTTTTCTGCATCAATAGATATAATCATGTGATTTTTTTCCTTCAATCTGTTTATATGGTGTATTACATTGATTGATTTTCTTATGTTAAACCATCCTTGCATACCTGGGATGAATCCCACTTGGTCGTGGTGTATAATACGTTTAATGTGTTGTTGAATACGATTAGCAAGTATTTTGTTAAGTATTTTTGCGTCTAGATTCATTAGAGAAATTGGTCTGTAATTTTCCTCTCTTGTGATGTCTTTGTTTGGCTTTGGTACTAGTGTAATGTTGGCATCATAGAAGGAGTTGGGTAATGTTCTTTCTGTTTCGATTTTTTGGAATAGTTTTAGCAGGATTGGTGTCAGTTCTTTCCAGAATGTTTTGTAGAATTCACCTGTGAAGCCATCTGGCCCTGGGCTCTTCTTAGTTGGGAGATTTTTAATAACTGATTCTATCTCTCTGCTTGTGATTGGTTTGTTAAGATCATCAATTTCTTCTTTTGTCAATTTGGGCTGCTTATGTGTTTCTAGGAATTTGTCCATTTCCTCTAGATTGTCATTTTTGTTGGAATATAGTTTTTCAAAATATCCTCTTATGATAGTCTTTATTTCTGTGGGGTCAGTGGTGATATCGCCTTTCTCATTTCTTATTTTGTGTATTTGCATCTTCTCTCTTTTTTTCTTTGTTAGTGTTGCTAAAGGTTTGTCAATTTTGTTAATCTTCTCAAAAAACCAGCTCTTGGTCTTGTTTATCTGTTCAAGTGCTTTCTTATTTTCTATTTCATTTAGTTCTGCTCTTATCTTTGTTATTTCCTTCCTTCTTCTTCCTGTTGGGTCACTTTGTTGTTGTTTTTCTAATTCCTTCAAATGTGCAGTTAGTTCTTCAATTTTTGCTCTTTCTTCTTTTTTGATATATGAATTTATGGCTATAAACTTCCCTCTCAGTACTGCTTTTGCTGCATCCCATAAATTTTGGTATGTTGTGTTATCATTATCATTTGTTTCAAGGTAGTCATTGATTTCTTTTGAGATTTCCTCTTTGACCCACTGTTTTTCTAAGAGTGTGCTGTTTAATTTCCAAATCGTGGTGTGAAATCTGGGCTTCTGTCCCTTGCAAATCTCCAGCTTGACTCCACTGTGGTCAGAGATAATGTTTTGTATGATTTCAATCTTTCTGAATTCGTTCAGCCTTTCTTTGTGGCCTAGCATATGATCTATCTTGGAGAATGATCCATGTGCGCTTGAGAAAAATGTATATCCTGCTGTGTTTGGGTGTAGTGATCTATATATATCTATTAGATCCAGCTCCTCTAATATACTATTCAGTTGTTTTGTTTCTTTGGTGATTCTCTTTTGAGATGTTCTGTCCAGAGTTGATAGTGGTGTATTAAAATCCCCCACTATAATTGTAGATGTATCTATTCTTTCACTTAGTTTTTCCAGCGTTTGCCTGATGTATTTAGAGGCACCCATGTTAGGGGCATAGATATTTATGATTGTTCGATCTTCTTGACAGATTTTTCCTTTCACTAAAATGTAGTATCCTTCTTTGTCTCTCACAATTGTTTCACATTTAAAGTCTATTTTGTCTGATATTAATATAGCTACTCCTGCCTTTTTTTGGTTATTGTTAGCTTGTATGATTGTTTTCCAGCCATTCACTTTCAATCTCCATGCGTCTCTGGGTCTAAGATGTGTCTCTTGTAGACAGCATATGGATGGGTCATATTTCCTTATCCAATGTCCCAGTCTGAATCTTTTGATAGGTGAGTTTAATCCATTGACATTCAGTGTTATTACTGTCAAGGAATTATTTGTGCTAGCCATATTTTGATTGGATTTGTGTTTGTCATATTTTGTTTGTATTTTTTTTTGTCTTTTTTGTTATTGTTGTTGGTCTTATACTCTCCTCCAACTCTGCCTTTCCTGTTTTTGTCCTTTCTTCCTGTAGAACTCCCTTTAGAATTTCTTGAAGGGGAGGTTTCTTGTTGGTATACTCTTTCAGTTTCTGTTTGTCTGCGAATATTTTGAACTCTCCATCATGTTTGAATGCTAATTTAGCTGGATAGAGTATTCTTGGTTGGAAATTTCTTTCCTTTAGTACTTTGACTATATCATACCACTGCCTTCTTGCCTCCATGGTTTCAGAAGAGAAATCAGCACTTAATCTAATTGAGCTTCCCTTGTATGTGATGGTTTTCTTTTCTCTTGCTGCTTTTAGGATTTTCTCTTTGTCTTGAGCATTGGATAATTTGACAAGTATATGTCTTGGGGTGGGCCTGTTGGGGTTTATGACTTGTGGAGTGCGCTGTGCTTCTTGGATATGTACATCTGTCTCTTTCAGTAGATTTGTGAAGTTTTCAGCCATTATTTCCTGCAGCATTCCTTCTGACCCCTTTCCCTTCTCTTCACCTTCTGGAATGCCTATAATACGTATGTTTGATCGTTTTGCATTGTCATTCAGGTCCCTAAATCCTAATTGGATTTTTTCTATCTTCTTATTGACCCCTTCTACTATCTGCTTGATTTCTGAAGTACTGTCTTCCACATCACTAATTCTCTGCTCTGTCTCTTCTAGTCTGCTGATATTTGCTGCAAGCGTATTTTTGATTTCTTGAACTGTGGTGTTCATTCCCATCATATCTGTTATGTTTTTTCGTATGTCTGCAATTTCCCCTCCAAGTGATGTCTTCATGTTGTTAACCTCTTTCATTACTTCGTCAAATTTGTCGGTGATAAATGTTCTGAGATCTTTCATTGCTTGTGCCAAGTTTTGCTCCCCTTCGTGATTATTGGTTTGTTGATTGGATTCAGCCATGTTTTCCTGATTACTGGTTTGGTTTGTAGATTTTTGTTGCTTTCTGGTCATCTCTTTATCTTGACGGATTTAATCAGTTCCTTAGCTTCTTTGTCTGCTCTTGGAGGTTAATTAGCTGTTATTTTTGCATAGGTGTTATATCTTCTCTTTGTCACTTTTTTCTTCTTATTCTAGTTTCTTGTTGTTGGTTAAGTTCACTTTAAAGGAAAGTATTAGTGTTGGGGGAAGGCAGTTGTGTAAGCAAGGGAAAAGTGTAAAGTAATATTGGTGATATATGTTAGCGAAGCAAGAATATGAGATCTGGGAGGATGGAGGTTAGATTTATGTAAATTGTGTAGAGTTATAGCAGTATGTAGAGTACCTATTATGAGGTAGGTGATTGAATATGGGAGGATTATGGTATGAGTTAAAAAGCTATTGATTTCGTGAGAGAGGGAAAGAGAAAAAAATGGTAATAGTTTCAAAAGTGGATAACAGACAGAAAACAAAGCATAGGTATTAGAAATTAAGACTTAGACCCTTCATGGATCGAAGAAAGGGAGGTGGGAGGTGGAATATGGGAGAGCCAGTAGATGGTGGCGGATATCAAGATGTAGGGGAAAGAGGATAGTGCAGGTAGGCTAAATCAGTTCACACAGAAATGAGGCAGTGGAGGATGAGAAAACCCCAGCGAATGTGAGGTGTTTCCTGCCGCACCTATTTTATAATTGAGTTAAAATAAACTAAGTAGAATATGAGGGACAAGAGGGAGAGAGACAACAGAAAAAAAGAAAGAAAGAAAAAAAAAAGAAAGTGGGGGGGAAGGGACGAGAGGAAGAAAGTAGAAGGGGATGGGCAAGGGGTGGGGAACAGATAGGGGAAAGAAAAAAAAAAAACAGATATGCACGACCCAGAATTATAACACCCACTTCACAGCACCTACCACGAAAAAAAGCCTTAAATAACTGAGTAAAAGAAAGACTTTGGGGGATACGCTGTGAGAGAAGACTAGGGGATAATGCGGCTGTTAGCAATCAGGAAATTGAAAAAAGTAAAGAATAAGTCAAAATGAAAATAAAAACAAAACAAAATGAAACGATAAGGAAAGAACGCCAACGTTGAAGGCTAGGGCATTTGAGGACCTCAGATGGACCTCAGTGCGTGATGGATTCAGGGATGGAAAGTCTGAGATATTGAGGTCTCAAGAGATGTGAGTCTCTGTGGTGTGGGCTACCAGATTTTAGGGAATTCAGACTTGGCACCCTCCAATCTGGTCTACAGGAAGCCTGGGAGCCCTGCAGTGTAACACAGCCCTCAGGGATCCCCTCAGCTGGGTGCCAGCCTTAAGGGGGAAGCCAGATCCGCAAACTTTATATTATGACTGAACCCTGCAATTCATTTACTTAGCTGGGCTCATTAGTATGTTTCACTTCAGCTTTTAGACAGCTCCCGTCCTGTGATTCCAAACCTCTGCCACTAGAGGGCGCCTCTACACCGCAGCCACTTTGCTAGTACAGATCTGAAGCCCAGCCTGTGACGCCAAAAACAGATTCGAAAATCGGATTTCCCAAGCTTCGCAAAATATTCCCTAATCTGCTTCCAGATGTATCTCCCTCCCTTGCCGCAGCCTAATACAACTTTCCGATTACGTCTCTTTATTGCCTACAGCCTATTTGGGTCGGAGACCGGCTGCCGGGCTTTTGGGGGCGGGGCTTCAGGCGGAAGCACTATTGTTTATTTTCGCAATCACAGGTTTCTCCCGCTTCACGACAAAGCACTGTCTATCTTCCCAAATCGCACTGCAAAGGCGACCCGTCGCATCAATCCGTGCACAGCTCGTCCAGAGCTCATGAACTCCTCGACAGCTCAGAGCCGTGTAAAAGCGGTGCCGCTGGGCTGAACCACGACTCCCCCCACCCCCAGCAGGGAGGAGCCCGCGCGCGGGTCTCACCCACAGGCAATAGAACCCAAACTATATCTACTAGACCAATCCTCTCCATTACCTTTCCACTCAATCGATGTCCAGGCACTTCTGCCCTGCAAAAATCCCGAAAAAGCCCGAACTTGGAGAGCCTGCAGCCGCGCCCAGCCGTCTCCTCCCGGGACCTACCGCAAAGGCAAGTTCACTCAGCGACCATCTTGCCTCCAACAGCCACATTTTCAACCAATCTAGCATTTTATATAATGTAATTCAAAAACGTACACAATAACCTTGTCATATAGTTTCTTTGATTATCCACATTCTATACATGAGGAAACTGGGGCACAAAGTTTAAGTAACTTGCCCAAAGTCATACAGCTACTTATTTACTAGAACTAAGATTCCCACCTAGGCGATCTAACATGTTGAACACCTCTTCTCTTCATCAACCTGCAGTGAGGGATGCAGAATAAAGGAGTCATAGACCTGCCTTCCTGCTTGGCCAGCTCCTGCCTAGACTGGCTGAGCTCTTCTTTCCCTGGCTTTCTCCACAGAACAGGCAGAGGCTGCGAATCCAGGGACAGTCACATCAGAGCAGTTGGGCCGTGGGGTTGCCGTGTTTGAGGGACCTTGGCTTAGGAGGGAACAAGTGTTGCAGGGCGTGCATCTTTCTCACTGCTGTGATGATCATAAGAGAGGTGTAAAGGACACCATGAGAACTAAATTCAGGAACTGTCTCCAACACCCAGTACTTTGTAATATGAAACAACTCACTTAACTTCCTCATTATTATTATTTTGTTGTTCTGATTGTTATTGTTAGGTTTCAAATATGTGAAAAATTGTTCATCCTCTCCTCTCTCACTCCCACCCTACCAAAGCATTACAGACTGATAAGAAGTGATTTTGAGAAACAAATACTGTCCATGTGGACAATCTGCCCAAAACCAAAAGTCCCTTTTACACTGAGGCAGCATGACACATTTTTGAAAAAGTCTCTGAAGATAAGCTGTGAAAAACCCTCATTATCCAAGCTTAAAAGGGCAGTTTCAAGGTTCCTGGACCTGTTCAAAATGACTAATAGCTGCACGTTCCATATACTCCACACCTCTTGGTTCTGCAGGGGGCATGCTGCTCATATTGACATACTGCCCCCAATATAGTGATGTGAACTATGGGTGGAAGGCTCTTTGTTTCTTCAGAGATAACTTTAACCTAAACAGTCTGTCCTGACTTGTGGGTGTGGAATGGTAAGAGGCTGCAGTCCTGCTCTTGGTGACCATGGCAACAACTCCAGTTCCAGGAGGCAATTTAGCAATGCAAACTCTATATATATTCCAGTCAGTCCAGGGAAACTCTGATGGTGGTGATGCAAAAACTTAAGGGAACTTGAACTTGGCCTCAAATGGGAAATATAATATAGTCTGTGCATAAATTCAAAATCATCTAATTCTATATCCAAGTGTGCATAGTTTCTAGAAATCCAGTTAAGTGATATGGACTTTGAATGTTCAGAAAGGATGTAAGACTAAATGTGTATTCAAGGTTGCATCCAGATAGAATGTGGGCATGATGCTAATTCAAGCTCACCTGAAATGTGGGTGATATGTTAATTCAACACCTAACTGGTACTCAGGCAAAGACTTAACTAACAAAGAAAGTAGTTTTCTTCGATAAAAGCATCATTTGTCTCCTCACCCTGTATAAAAGGAACTTGAAAATCTCATTCAAGGCTCAGGTTTGCAACAGAAAGCTCCTGATTCCGGCCAGCTGTCAATAAACCATTTTTCCTTCTCAAAATCATTCCTGAGTCCTGTCCTTTCTATACGCAAATAATTGAACCTCTCTCAAATTCTACAGCATTTGGGGGGGGCTCTCCCAGGATTGCAAACGAAGGCCAGAGACAGTAGCATTTTTCTGCCCCTTCCAATTCCCCAAGGAAGCTGGGAGGACTGGGGTGAACTCCAAATCTGGGTGCCCCTGGATTAAATTTAATGCAGAAATGATGTGGACTCCACCAGAGTCTTCCCAACAAAAATCGAGGGCAATGGAAGATCTGAAGAGAAAGATTCTGGGAACAAAAAAGAACTCTGAACATGGAAGAAGTTAAGACACCCCAGGTGAGCACAGTCTGGAGAACTCTAGCTTTAATTGCTAGGAAGGGAGGCTGGTTACCTCCCAAGAGAACCCTAGGAGCCTCAGAAAGTTTGGGGAAAGCCGTTCACTCTAGGTCTGGAAAAAGTAGGAAAACCAGGGAAAAGCCTGGTGTTTTGGGTTTGTCTAACTGCACATTAGAATCTGGTACTTGTGGTCTTATGTCCACTGAAGGAGTGGAGGCTTGATTATAATAGGAAGGGTTGTTTATAGGTTCAAGTCCTAACATGCTGGAAATTGGTCTAGATTTTAAAAACTTGGTTACAGGAAAATGGACCGGCTTTTCTAGTGCAGCTTGGTCTGGGTATAAAGTTAAACAGTGAGAAAGGTCTAGCTGGAATCTTTTGTTATACTGCTGAATTACAAATGAATGGTCTTTATACCAGATGTTAATGTTAAGTGTTCTCTCTAAGGTTTGTGATGGCTACAGGGGCAGCCATACTGAAAAATATATATATAGAACTTGTGGGTCAGATTAGTGACCTTTGTGTTTCTGTCTGTGTCAGCTCAATGCTGGTTTTGGAGTTGTGTGGTTATGCAAAGTGGTGGAATTTAATTGAGCTGTAACCCTCCCTTGCCATTGTCAAGGGGGTGAATTGATTATGGGGCAAACTGTGGAGTCTGGATGTTTGTTTTGTATAGTCTGGATGTTTGCGCATGCTCTGCTGCCCCCTCTCTGGTCTGCCCCTTTGCCTGGGCTTGGAGGCTGTCTGTGTCCATGCCATGCACCCGGGTTTGTTGGGACTTTTCCTGTCAGGGTGGGTTGGTCCCCAGGAGGGGTGCCAAATTTGAGTAGGTTCTGTCTGCCCATTTTGACAGTAAGCTGGAAAGGGGGGAGTGGCTTGCCCCTTTCCAGTGAGTCCACACCTTCTATTCATGAGCCACATTCCTATTTGTTTGTTGTGAACCCAACTGTCTGGAAGGGGGCAGTTGAAGGGAATGAAAAGCAGAATCAAAATAAATGCAGTAAAGTTTCCTCCCTAGGGTGTCAAGGTTGATATACATTTGCATTCTGCCCAGGTTCTTTACTTTTCTGAATCTCTCTCTCTGTAAGACTGTAGAAATACTTTTAAATGTTTTAAAACTGTAAACTTGTCTGAAGAAAGGAGGCCATCACTTGAAACAACAGGCCTCTAATCACTTGATAGCCTTTTCAATGGTTTGGCTGGGAACTTCAAGGTTGTGAGACTGCCAAGAAAAAAGTAAAAAAAGGAATGAAATGCCACTTTGAAATCTATGTTTGACTTTTGTCAGTTGTGGCACCTAAGAATTCATGGTAAAAAGGTAAATACATAGTTTAAATTGAATCTTTAAATGACAATACTCTCTTGCTGGTGAAGTAAATGTGTAACTTGCACATGAGAATTTGTTCCATTACTAAGAAAGGCAGGACTTCACAAAATTGTTACTAATAAAATTCTTGTAGCTTAATTAATAAAGGTATCCAATTCACCTTACGATTAAAAAATTAATAAAAACTGCAACTTAGAGTTAAGGTCATTTATAGATGCATTTATATTATGAAACAGTGGAAAGATAATAACTGAAATTGCAAGGGTAGGGTCACATCGGGAAAATAGGAATAGTACTACATTAGGAAATAGGAATTGCTAGTGCCTTCAGATAAAATTTAAAAAAGCTTCCCACCCGATAAGAAGGAAGGAAGCAACTACAAAGCTATTAATAAATAACATGGGGCTGCTCCCAAGAAAGGAACCAATAAATAACACGGGACTGCTCACAAGAAAGGGCTTTTAAAAAGAAAAGTAAGATACGCTAACCGCAATGTTCCACTTCTGTGCCTGCTTGCTTGCTCACTTACTAGTAAACCCCCTCTCCTAAAACGCTATAAAAACACCTCTTCCCTTAGACACGGGGCTGTTCTCTCCTCTGCGCACATAGAGGCAGTTGCCGCACGGCTAATAAAAGCTCTCTAATCAGCTTCCAATCCTGAGTTTGAGTGTGATCAATATCATTGGGCTACAACAAAATAACTGGGTAAATTTAGCCTGAAACTATTATTTTAAGTGTAAATTCTAAACTAACCTTACCTTGGTTTATAGTTACTTCAAGTCTAGCCTCACCCCTTCCCTTTGCCTATGGTTATTTCATAACAGCTTCTGTCCCTACAGTCTAGGGAAGAGCTGGGACATCCCTGTCTCTTGTCCTACTGGTATTAGTAACCCTGCTTTCTCTCATGATTCCAGGTGTGAACTAAATCACTGCCTGGTGAAATTCTTAGTCCTCAGGGTTGAAAGACCACTGGAATTTTATTATCTCCAAGGACTAGGGGGAAAAAGAGGAAGTCTCCTGTCTTAACTGTCATCATTCCTAAGAGTGGCAATTCATGAGAGAAACCAGTTTGTCTCCCTGAGGCTTCAAATAGCCTCCGTAAATATACGTAGATTTAATCTTGTTGCTTATCCAAAATTCTGCTAAATTCAAGGTAAAATATAAAGTTCTGAAACAAAAGAAAATGGTGCTAAAACACTGAGAACATTTTGGCTACAAACCATTAATAAAGAAACAAAATGCTTGTGCAAAGCTGCACAGTCATAGTGCAAATTAAGAAAAGTTTCAGGAGTCTTTGAAATGTTTTGCAGTCACACCTACTTTATTAAAAAATGGAAGTTTTAAGTAACTAAAGTTATGTTTTTGAGTCAAACTATTCATGTCTGCCTATTTGCTCAAATTGTTGAGGTTAAATATGCAGTTATATAAATAATATATATTTCTGGAACCCAAATTAAGCTAAACAGTATATAAAATAATGCAAATTATAAGTAACATCAATGAGTTGTGTTTCTGTGTCTAACTATTTGTGTCTGCCCATTTGCTCAGTGTATGTCTTCATATATCAGGATGATAGTATCAAATAAGTGAAAATTCTTAAAAGAGCTCTACTCAATTATTAAAAATTAAATATGCAGATATATATGTGAATAATATTCCTGGACTCCAAATTAGACCAAACAGGATGGAAAGATCATGTAGAAATCTGATTATAGGAACTATTGGGAAAGGCCCTCTTCTTTGCAAGAGCTTTGAGGGCAGAAACAGGTATGGCAGATTAAACCTATCTACTAGGCTGGGGAATTAAGAAGCAGTTTGCTCTGTAATTTCCCAGTTTAAACCTTTTAACAGCCAAAAAGTAAAGGTAATTAGTGGCTCTGTGGACAAATTCCAGTAAGTGAAAAAAAAAGCCCATAAAAACTATGGAGAGATCTTTCCTTGATTATGATTAAACAAATTAGATAATTGTGTAATGTGTTTTGAAACCTGGTAGTCAGTATGCTTTTAAAAATTATTCATTTTCATAACATAAACAACAACAAAAAAAGGTTTTAGCTTCCTGTAAAGAAAAAAGAGAACATTCCTTGCATAAACTATAATGGTTTCAATTTTATTTAGCTTGAGTGTAATCTCCCATAGTTAACTTATAAATTAACATTATATGTAAAAAATCTTTAGAGTAATAAAAATTGTAAGTTCACATTAATAAAATTAAGCTAAAGAAAAAAGATGGTAGATACGTTCTCTTAAATAAAGTAAATTTCTTTAGTTAGTAATTATAATTTAGTAAGTTTATTTAAACATAAGGTAACTAGTCAATGTGGTTGTAGTCAATTATAAAGATTTTCTAAAACATCTTCCAAACTGAAAATATTTAAATAGTTCTAGTTCTAGAAGTCATTGTTAACTAAAAACTCGGATTGGTATTGGTGGCAAAGAATAACTTCATGATAATAACACCTGTCTGAAGGCCACTGCAAGGTGCATATTTAAGTAAGTGGTAATAAAAAGTTATCTTGATTCTATTGAGAATCTTCTGTTTTCAAATTAACAAGGAAATATAGTTTTTTCCCTCTATTACTAAAATAAAATACCTACTATTATCTTCATGGTAAAATTGTATAAGTAAACAGTCAATTGATATAGGATGTGTTATATTACATTGTTTAAAATATATATAAAAACAAGGAATAAACTTTAACATTGTCAAACTCTCTTGTGCATTCAAACCAGGCCTTGTATACATTACAGGTTGCCTCTCCATGTGAGCTATTGGCTAGGCTGGTCATTGACCCCTCAATTAGAATATTTGCTATATCAGCCTCTGGTTCTGCTCCTGAGGTCAATGGAAAGTACATTGCAGTTTCAAATACCTGCAGAAGCCAATGATGACTCGGTATAGCCAAGTGTACAATGGATAGCGCCTCCAGACTGGCACTGTTCCATAATGCCAGAGAACACTATGCACCAGGCCGGTAGAATACTGGAAACTCTCTCTAGGATCAATGATGCTGTGACTTGCTCACTGTGTGAAGAACATGCTATGTGGAGCCATGATACCAGGATACTGTAAGTAAAACTTATGGCCTGCTCCCATGGAGAGATAATATGTAAAGTATTACAAACCTGAAACTTAAAACTATTAATTGCAACTCTGAATCCTTATGTATTAAGTAATACATTAGTTAATATTGTGCTGTACTTTTATCCTGTACTAAATATATGCCTAATATTTATTATGTTATCTTTTCTATTTTGGATCAAGAGCAAAAGTATATTAGACATGTTAAATTCCTGGTAAATTCATTTTCTAAACAGTTAATAAACATGTCTATAGAATAAAGTGGCAGTTTCAGCCAGGCTTAGTCAACTTACTATTCTACTGTACTCTACTGTGTAGCAAAAATGAGGCTTGCTTGCTAATAATGAATCTCCTATTAAACAGTCAAAATTACCAGAAATTGTACAATTAAACCCAAAATGTAAAAAACCTTTATTCTGTAGTTCTAATCACTCCCACAGCTAAAAACTAAGAAAATTTCCGACTTGGTGTACTAATCCTGAATGAAACCAATTGCCCAAAGGGTGCCAGTTCACCAGGAACACCTGACAGAGCACATGAGTGTCAATCATTAAACAGCTTGAAATGTGTCTTCAAACAAATCTTAGTATCTATTGCAATTTTTCTCTGAAAATAAATAACTTAGGGAAAAAAAATATATATATATATACACTGTTCCCACCAGCTTTTAAAAAGGGCTGCCATCTTTATAGGCACCTAACCTTGCCTACCTCTGTAATCCAATGTCCTCTTTTAAAACCAGGTATTCCAAAATTTTAATTATGTTTGTTTCTTTCAGAATAAACATCTTATTAACCATATGAAAACTTCATCCAACTTCATGCAAAAAGCCAGATCCATCTTCCTCCAGTTAAAATAAAACAGTTTTACACCTTGTTAGGCAATAACTACAGCCCATGGCCAACAGAAGCAGTTACAGAATAGAGATCATCTCCCTTCAGCACCCCTTTAAGATTAAAGGTGTAAACTCTTTAAGGGTGAAACAGGATTGATAGATGGATCTGGAGCCTGGCTGTAGATCTACATGGGTGCTGGTCGCCCCGGAATGACTGCAGGGGGACCCCTGCCCCAGGATTCTGCTGTCCAGAGTGAAAACTTCTAAACTTCTGAGAACAGGCTCCTGGATGCTACACTGAAAATTGATAAATAAAATAAACAATCAGACCAACAAACAGCCATTCCCATCATAGCTCCAACAATAAATATGCCAAAGCTTAGCAAGTTAAAATTTGGCATAAGGGGGGAAATGATGTGGGTTATGGGTGGAAGGCTCTTTGTCTCTTCAGAGATAACCTTAACCTAAACTGTCTGTCCTGACTTGTGGGTGTGGAACGGTAAGATGCTGCAGTCCTGCTCTTGGTGACCATGGCAACAACTCCAGTCCCAGGAGGCAATTTAGCAATGCAAACTCTATACATACCAGTCAGTCCAGGGAAACTCTGATGGTGGTGATGCAAAAACTTAAGGGAACTTGAACTTGGCCTCGAATGGGAAATATAATATAGCTACTGGGCATAAATTCAAAATCATCTAATTCTATATCCAAATGTGCATAGTTTCCAGAAATCCAGTTAAGTGATATGGACTTTGAATGTTCAGAAAGGATGTAAGACTAAATGTGTATTCAAGGTTGCATCCAGACAGAATGTGGGCATGATGCTAATTAAAGCTCACCTGAAATGTAGGCAATATGTTAATTCAAAACCTAACTGGTACTCAGGCAAAGACTTAACTAACAAAGAAAGTAGTTTTCTTTGATAAAAGCACCATTTGTCTCCTCACCCTGTATAAAAGCAACTTGAACATCTTGTCCAGCTGTCAATAAACCATTTTTCCTTCTCAAAATCATTCCTGAGTCCTGGCCTTTCTATAGGCAAATAATTAACCTCTCTCAAATTCTACAACAATAGCACCGTCCCCTCAGAGCTCACTTCCTATGTCTGTGGATTTAACTCTCACACCATCAGTGCATGAAATCTTTAGGCACCAGCATGGTCCTGTGCTAACAGATGAGGAGGTGACCTCAAGCACAGAAGCCAGGGGAGCACATCCAGGGGGGTGTGAGGAATCAGGGGAGCAGCTGGGCAGCCTGGCTGGCTTCCAACAACCACCTGTAGGGCCTAAACACATTTCTAAGGAGACTCAATGGCAGACTGTGGAGACCAGGATTTTACAAGGACTTCTTCACCTTGAAACAAGATCGTTTGGATCATAAGGAATAAGCTGAGCTACAAACTGGCCTTATTTACACTCTTCTATCTTAACTTCCAACTTTCCACAAAATAGGCTACATTCACATGTTGAAATGAAAACAATTAGGCACCAGCCAGATGCACTGTGTGCTGTGTGACGCATGTGTGCTCTGTAATAGAGATAATTACAGTCAAGAGTAATCTACGAGAACATCTTGGAACCATCTTTAACAGATGAGGAATCGGGGTTCTGGGGCCAAATTTCACTCATTATTTCCTCTCCTTTCTTTAAAAGAGAGATATGCATTTTGAATGATGTCTTAATTATGAAAGTTGAAAATACAAAAATCCTGGATTGCAGACCCACTGAATTCAGCACCGCATGCTGGTAGAGCGTCTGCCCCAGGCAAGGCAGCAGCTGCCCCACCGACGGTGAGAAGTCGGGGTGGACCTTGTAGCGCCGCAGCGCGGGCACCCAGGGGCACACGGCGTCCCGCAGCACGAACGGCAGGCAGAAGCCCACGTAGGTGATGATGGAAAAGATGACGGGGAAAAAGGGCGACTGCGGGAAGGCCTCGCGGCTTCTCAAGCGTTCCCAGAGGGGCTGCAGAAACAGCTGACCCGAGGCGCAGAGGACCTGGGCGTCGGAGCTGTTCCAGTGGCTCATGGTGGGGCCGGGCCAGGCTGCTGCTGCCCGCGTGTCTCACCGGCTTTTGCGTTTTCTCCCCCTTTCCTGGCTGCGCAGAGCTGGGATGAGGAGGTAACCCCACAAATGAGCAAGGCTATAAACACACACCCCTAAAGCTGCCTGAATGGGCTTTTACATATGCACGCTAACTTTTCATATGCATGCAATTGACATTTTTTGTCTTTTTCAACTGATACAATTTGCATACAATGTACAGATCTTCAGTGTAGGGTTGTGCTCAGTTTTTCTTTTTGTTTTTAAATCCTCGCCCCCCCCCCCCCAGCTGTCTGCTCTCTGTGTCCATTTCCTGTGTGTTCTTCTGTATCCACTTGCATTCTTGTCAGCTGGCACCGGGAATCTGCGTCTCTTTTTGTTGCGTCACCTTGCTCCGTCAGCTCTCCGTGTGGGCAGCACCACTCCCGGGCAGGCTGCGCTTTTTTCCGTGTGTGTGTGTGTGTGTCTTCTTATGGGTCTCACTCCTTGCCCTGGGGCTCCCCTAAGTGGGGACACCCTTGCAGTAGCACAGTACTCCTTGTGTGCATCAGCACTGCATGTGGGCCAGCTCATCACAGGGGTCAGGAGGCCCTGGGTTTGAACCCTGGACCTTCCATGTGGGAGGACGAAGCTCTATCAGTTGAGCCAAATCGGCTTCCCTTACTCTCAGTTTTGATAACTCAATTCACCTGTGTCATCACCACTACAAGAAACTATTTCCAACACCCCCAGAAAGTGCCCCTTTGGTAACCAAGAAAGAATTACTTGTACTTTTAAATGCGTGTGTGTAACTGCCAGTGTGTTTTCATAAAGACTCAAACATGACTGCATTTTGAAACAAGAAAAACCTTTTAAAAGCGTCGTACCTTCTGTATTTCGGATCTTTCCTGCTCTACGCAGCCTTAATTGCAGCTCCAAGCAGCTACGAGCTGCGAAACTCGCCTTCCGCAGAAGGATCAGGGTCCCCCGGCCACCCGTGGGGCAATCAGTGCAGGAAATGGAACAGGACCACCGGCTGATCCGTCTCAGCATCTCCAGTGGTCCCCGTGGCTCTCAGACTGACCATGGGTCCCCCAGCCCCAGCCGGAGAGTCCACCCTCCGCCGCGCCCCCGGGGCGCACAGGAGCAGCTGCGGGAATCCCAAGGCACAGCGGCCCGGAAAGTTAAAAAAATAAAAATAAAAGTAAATAAATAAATAAATAAAATAAGTTTAAAAATTTTAATTAGATTTAACACACAGAGCCGGTGCTGGTCTGGGTAAAAAACCACTGCATTTCAGGCTGGCGTGTAAGCAATGAAATCAGTAAACCGCCCACTTTGTTCCTCCAGAGAATGATGCGGGCGGTCCTGACGCTTCCCAGGAGGCTGGTGAAGGAGCAGATGATGTCGCGCTACCCTGACCTTCCCGTGGCAGGCTTCGCGGCGCCACCCTGCCCCGTGCCCTCCAGCCCCTTCCCCAAAACCTCGACCCAGAGAACCGGCTGCGGGACCGCCCTCATTTTCTCTCTTTTTTACGCCCTGGAGCTGGGGTCATCTGAACCGACACTGAGCACACCGAGGTCAGTATGGGAGACGCCCGGATCAGCATAAATGAGCCCCACGTTTGACCCCGTGGCTGACATGGGACACAGGGGACGTTTAGAGAATAGAGGCTTGGGACAAAAACTCTGGAGCCAGCGACCACTCCTAGTCTCAGCTTTGCCTCTTCTATCTTGTAGTTGTGGCCAGCTCTTCACTCCTTCCAACCTCTGGTTTTCTTATCCCTCCAAATGGGAGTAGCAGTAGAAGCCATTTCATGAGGCTGCCGTGAGCATTAAATGGGAAAAATAATATAGCAAAGCCAGCAGGTAATGTCTGCCTATTAGGTGCCAGGCGCTAGCTAAGAGCTTTACCTGAATCGATTTCATTTACTCCTCTGGAGAGCTAGATTGCCCACCCTGCCAAGGAGTAGGTATTATTCTTATCGCTGAGTTTACAAAAGTTAAATTATAGTGCCTGGCACCTGGTAAATACACAAAATAGGATACATAATTTAAATTTGTACTCCACAGTTTACATAAAAATAACTGAGGAAATTTGTAGTTAAACTCAATATTATGTAAAAAGAAATAGTCATACTTTATGAGGAAATAATAATTACAACAAAGATACATAGACCTAGAAACATATTATAGGGTTCATAACATAAGTTATAATATGTAGGATACATAAATATATACATATTAACACACACATAGGCCAAGTCATGAATCAGAACTTCTCAATTGGTATGTGGGCACCACTGGTAGAATACACAGATATTCCTTAGATGCCAATTCCCCACAGTCCTGAGACAGTAGTCTCTGGAACTACAGTAGCCCCATTTTTTTTTCTTAAACCCCAGGAACCAGGAATATTATCATATTCTGCTTTGCCTGATGAGAAAATGGTTCAGAAGTAACTCTGAGCTTCTTGACAGTCAATTCAAAAAAAGAAAGAGGAAGGATTTTTCTAATGCTGATAACTAGATGGTAGTAAAAAATACAGGTGCAATTCAGGCCTCTGACCTCCCGACTCTTTCTTTTCTTCCAGTTAGACAACCTGTCCTTTCTAGGCTATATTCTTCATATACTGTTTCCACTTCACTTGTAAAAGTGGTAACCCAGGAATTTATTTTTCTTGTAGAGATGGACCAGTCCTTGAGCTGTGTGTGACTCAGTCTTGTAGCAAAGAGGGACTAGGGAACTCATTTTTCAGGATTACAAAGGAATTCTGCTCATAAATTATCTAATTTGTCCTCAAAGGAAATTAGGTCAACCCACAAATTGCCTTTCAGCACAGGCCATCCTTTTCTTATGGTTGCAGTTTCCATGCTTGGATGCTTTTGATGTCTTAAAGATTTTTTACATGGGTGGATAGAGGCATAACTTGGGCTTAGATCTTAGGTTTGCTGACAGGACTGTCTCCATGAGCCCCACCACTAACCAAACCATTCTTTACATTCTTTGGGCTTCCATCCTCTATCCCTAAGCCTGTTAGGATAATCTCTAGGAGCTAATTACATAAAGCCCTCTGTGCAGCAAGACCTTGAAGGCATGGCTTCAACTTTTTTCCAGGTTCTCACCTCCTACCTTGCAGGATGCTGAAGAACTGAACCAGCTTCTCAGCCTTCCCTGCACAGGCAGACCACCAGGAGAGAAGTTTGTGTTCCATATACAAATACTATCATTGCAGGGAAATGGATCCATTAAAATCTGTCAGTCATCCTCTCTACATCATGGAGGTTGCTGAAAAAGTAGGTAAAATATGTAGGGCGACCAAAATAAAATCAATTTCTATCTAGTATTGACTCAATTGATGTCAGTTTTTAGAATTGGCAAATTTGCATCTTTAAACAGCTTTTATTTCCACAAATTATATTTGACAGCTTACTAGATGTTTAGGTCACTGGATGTGTATCTTCTTCTTTTTTCTTCTTTATTTTCTTTCAAATGTTACATTCAAAAAATATGAGGTTCCCATATATCCCCCCCCCACGCCACCCCTCCCACATCAACAAACTCTTCCATCATTGTGGCACATCCACTGTACCCTGTGAATACATTCTGGAGAACCCTGCCGAACATGGACAGTGGTCCACGTTGTAGTCCACACTCTCCCCAGTCCACCCAGTGGGCCACGACAGGACACACAATGTCCAACATCCATCCCTGTAGCACCACCTAGGATAACTCCAAATCCTGAAAATGCCCCCACACCATATTTCTTCGTCCCTCTCCTGACCATCAGCAGCCACCATGGCCACCCTCTCCACATTACTACTACAATTTCTTCCCTTACTAATCACAATAGTTCCCCAGCATAACACTAGTAAGTCCATTATAATTCATTCTCTATGCCTCCTTCTTGTGGACCTGGGATGGCTATGTCCAGTCCCCCTCTATATCAAGAGGGGGTTTAGATTCCACATAGATGATCGATGCAATTCTCTTGCTTATAGCTGTAGGCACTCTTGGTTCCCTGGTGTAGTGGTTGACCCTCTTCACCTCCCTGTCAGCTAGCCAGGGTAAGTCCAAGAAACCAGAGGGTAGGAGCTGCAAGTCTGCTGAGGACCAGGGCCTGGCCGTCACATGGACAGTTCAGAGATTCAGGTCTCCTGAGTATACGCCAACCCAAATATCAACCACAGGTCTGGTGAAAGTGACAGAAGAGGCATGTGTAGAAAGGTTATATCTGAGTCCAACTCCATCACACTCAGGAACACAAAATCCAAAGTACAGCCAACTGACATGGCCCTGAACTCCAGAGCCATCTGCCTTGACCATAGAGCCTGTGGGTTGCTGCAACCCTCAGGAGAACCAGCACCTGGGTTTCCATCTACCTTGACTGTCTCTGGTACCCTGCTGAGGCATGCATAAGCATCACCCCTGATGACCTCCCTTTTTAGAGACTCTAAGCCATATAAACTCAATTACCTTGGATATAAAAAGAAAAAAGACCTGGGAAAGAACTCTACATCTTTTAAGTCTGGCTTTCATATTTCCTTATGATATGAATAATTTCATTATACAACCTCCAAGGGGCATCCAAGCCCCAGATAAAGTCGAGATGCTCCCATTCAGGAATAATCTTGTGGTACACCAAGCGGGTGATTAGGGTCAGTAAGACTTTGACGTTATTGATGTCTGCAAGCACGTCATGTCCCCCGTTCCAGACTGCAGTCGGCACCAGCATGTCTGTCACGTTGTTAATGGGAGGGTAACTCTACAATTTAAAAAAAGAAACAGGGAACTTGTTTCTTTTTTTAATTTTCAAAATCACAAAGAATAGTCTTCATTAAACATGTAGTCACTTTGATGTGAGTAGAAGAGAATAACTTTTGAAAATCACTATCAGGTTACCTTTTCAATTACCATTACCAGAACAACCAAAAAACCAAACTCACAGTGAAGGATAAAGACTGCTAGTTATTGAGATGCTATCATATGCCACATGGGGCACCGTGACAGAGGCCGTGTCCCCTGTGAGAGGCACAGCTCTCCCCACCTACCAAATGGCAGTTAGAGGAACAAAGGACTTGGGATGGTGCTTTGGAGGCATAGCCTCCCATGTTCTCCCTCGGGGATGGAAGGCGGGCTGTAAAAATTCTCTAAACATCAGGTTCCTCATCTGTACATCAGAGATAATCACACCAATTGTCCAGGAGGCAGGGGAAATGTGCCATACACTCAGCACTCAAAAATGGTAATTTTACCTCTGTGTGGAAAAGGAGGCCTTGGCAATGTAATGTGACCAAGGCCCCAGAGCCAGCAGGTCAGAACCCTAGGATGGTCTGACTGCTAAGTCCGTGTCTGTAGTATGATGAAATGACATGTCACAGTGGAGATTATTTAGTACCCATGACAGGGCAAGAAGGAGAGGCCCATCCCACAACACCCACCACAGGGCTTGTGTTAGTTTAGAATTGAATGAGGAAACACAAACGCATTCCTGTCTAACTCTCCCAAATACTTCCCATAGTAATGACCCCCATCAGAATCCTAGTACCCTGGCTGGCTTCCTTGATGAGTTTTCAGGGTCCATTTTATTCTTTAGACTTTGAAGACTTTACCTTTTTTAATGGAAATAATTCTTGGCACTGCTTCCCCAGCCAAGTTTTGAAACTTTTGGGATTTAATAGCCTGAAAAGAAGGCAGTTTGGGGAAAAGTTATCTGATACAGAAGTTTGAGATAAACTCATAGGTTGCTGGATTTAGTCACAGACTCAGAAATTACTTTATATAGACTACTCTTTATTTCCAAACTATAATTTAAAATTAAATAACTTTTTTTCACTTTCCTTTACTACATGACTCAATTTTTCATAGTATAATTGTACAGTAGCTATAAGAGGGCACAGAAAAGCTACAAACATATGCTTTGAATTATACTAGACCAATACTTGCTTCCATTGGATGACCTTTAGATGATGTTTTCTGCTTAAATTTGAATCAAACTTTTTCTGAGAATAACTCTTTTACTTGGGAAAGAAAATATTTATTGATACAAAACCACCATGTGTTCTATATCCCCATCCAACTTGTCTAGTAATGCTCTTTCTTTATTTGTCAATAATTAACACTTTTTCTTTTTTGTGTACCAGAGCCGGTGTAATCACCAAATTGTACTGCAGGTCAGTACAACTTGCACCTGGTTAGGGAGATGAAAGTCATGGGTTGATATCTTATTTACAATTTTAACGTATGCATATTTACAAGAGTCCAATATAAAACTATTAACAGTCACTTTTTTATTTTTTAATTTCTTTCTCTCCCCTTCCCCCGCCCCACCTCCAGTTGTCTGCTCTCTGTGTCCATTCACTGTGTGTTCTTCTGTGACTGATCCTATCCTTATCAGTGGCACCAGGAAAGTGTGTTTCTTTTCATTGCATCATCTTGTTGTGTCAGCTCTCTGTGTGCACGGTGCCATTCCTGGACAGGCTGCACTTGCCTTCACACTGGGCGGCTCTCCTTACGGGGCACACTCCTTGCACGTGGGACTCCCCTATGCAGCGGACACACCTGTGTGGCACCACACTCCTTGCACGCATCAGCACTGCACATGGGCCAGCTCCACACGGGTCAAGGAGGCCTGGGGTTTGACGCACAGACCTCCCATGTAGTAGGCAGACACCCTATCCATTGGGCCAAGTCTGCTTCCCAAAGTCACTTATTTTTAAAATTTGGAATAATGCAAAGCCATACTTCCCCTAGACGCCAAAGTTAAAAATATGTCTAGAATTAAATCCATAACTGGCATTCCTAATGAACTGGAAACTATGTGTAAGTTTTGACCACATGATGGTGCCACATTAACTGGTACAAAGAGATAGCCAACCATGCTTTTGATGTGTGTGAAGTTTCAGTCCTTATTGATTGCATGCAAATCTACTGTTTGATATAATAAAAGGTAGTGTCATTAGATACCACAGAGGATTGCTATAGGAGAAATTTTAGCATCTGCTTTTGTCATTTCAAATGACAGATATTAAATATATGTGGCACATTTAACAATCAGAACAAAATATGGATTTACAGCACCTCTTAGGACACCTGTTCCCTGTCCACTCATCAGTGAAAATATCTCAATGTGAGCTGCTCTGCTGCTGTACTCAGATGTGAATTTGCCACTTGGTCAAATCTGTATTACAGCATTTATATAAAGTTGAGTATGAATATAATGGCAAAACTTGCCTATCACTCAGGCTAAATTTCTAAGCTTGAAATTTGTACTGAGTCACCTTAGTACTTCAAAAACTATTCACTGGAAAAGGCACCTCAGAAGGAGGGAAGTATGGAAAAGTTTGTTTATAGTAACAAAAACACGAAAATAAGCTAAAGTTTTTAATAGATATTTGGTTATTTGCATTATGTTACAACAATATACCCAAAGAGTATGCTATGCCACAATAATAAATATAAATATAAGACAGAAACAGAAAACTGTTTCTAAAGAATATTTATTAATAATATTAAGTGGGAAATAGAAATTGAAACACAATAGGTACTATGGTTACACTTATGTAACAACATATGGCTGAAGACCAGGTGGAAATAATTGTAATATTAGGTTACACAGTTTTAAAGTGACATTTATAATGTTATTTTTAACTCTCAATTGCTAATAAAAATGTAAATAGTTCTTCTTTATAATACAATATGTATTGAAGTCTTAAAAACAGTTCAACAGTCTGACTAAGTCTCCTTCTTCAACTGTATCCTAAGAAAAACAAACTGTGTGATGTATAAAGACATATCTATAAATCAATATAACACAATATATTCCCAGGATAGTTCAATATTGCAAAGAGACTATAATGAGGAAGAGATGGTGGGAGTAGTGAGGAGCAGAAGGGGGTGAGGGAGAAAGAAGAGGAAGATGGGGAGAAAAAAATGCATGCAATGGAAAACTTGCTCTGCATTAGGAATACTTTTGAAATTTAGTTTGACCTGGACATTCTCACCCCCAGTGTCCATTCTTGCCTTCCTGCTTTCAGTACTAGAACCACTCAGGCGTTCACTGAATACCTGGCCACCCAGGTAGAAAGCACACCTCCCAGCCCCCCTCACAACTAGGCATGGCCATCTGGCTCACTTCTGAGCTACCTCCTAAACATCAAGCCCCTAGCCCTTCCTCACTCCCCACTTCCTGTGGGCTGGAACAGACATGGAGATGACCCAGCTTCACCCAGGCAGAGGAGGACAGCACCCAGGGGTGGCAGAGCTACAGGGTGGAGTACACTAGTCCCTGCATGACTTCGCAGCACACACCCACACCCCTCCACCAGCAGCCTAGACCACGGATCTCTGTATTATGAGAAAGAAAGAAATTGCTTCAGTGGCTGTATTTTTGGGTCTCTGATACAGCAACTCAGCCTGTATCTAACAAATACAATGCTATTTTATTAAATAAGAAGGAATGTTACAGAAAGTGCATGTCCTATGATCCTACTTTAGTAATGGGAATGATTATACCAAACAATTGTAAGATTATACCAAAATACTACTAGTGCCTACCCTTGGGTGGTACACACACATGTGGTTTTTCTTCTTTGCACTCACATACTTTCTAAAATGCGTGCAAACTTTATATTAAATGTCCTTTTTACAATGTTTTAAGGAATATCTTACCAAGAATTTTTTTTTAAAGTTAGGTTGCAAACAATGGAGTACATTGTCAGCTGGGGCACTTATTAAAAATGCAGATCCCAAGGATACACTCCCTAGGAATTCTGATTTTGAACAGATCTTGAGGAGGGCCCAAGAATCCATATTTTTACTAGCACCCTAATATTTCTGAACAACAATAAGATGTACTAGAACCAACCTTCACACAGGAATGAGCACCTGGGCTTCAGGCAGGGCTTGCAAGTGGGCCAGAGAGAGAAACAAGAGTCTCAGCTCTGGGGCTCTTTGGAATTTGTCAGGCTCTAACGAGAATAATATTTGTAAGCTAAATTTAACAGACAAGTAAAGATCTAGGTTTTGGAAATGAAAAATGGAATTTTAATTAATTAAGCAAAAAGCAAACTTCTGAATGTACTTTGAATAAAATGGCCTTTGAGGGTACCTCCCAACTCATACCACAGGAACCTCCAAAATCCACACCTGACTTGGGGCTTTCAGCTGCCAACACCCAGGCCCCACCCACCTTCAGCAGCCGATCCCAGCAGGCACTGGGGCTGCCTCCTGGAGCAGCCTGACCGAGGAGTCCCAGACATGCAGGGTGGCAGCCTCTGGCCAACAGCCCAGAGGAGGTGGGATCAAGGAAAGGGTCCTGTGAAGTCACTCTGTCAAGCAGCTATTTTTCTGACAAAGTGATGACACAGAAGGCACAAGGGTCAAGGGCAAGACTGCCTTCTGCAGGGAGTCTGGGCTTTGGAAACGGTTATGAAAAACTCCAAAGTAAGTAGAGCCTAAAGTCACAAGGTCATGACTGGGCAAGAGAGCTGTGCTGGGGAACTCAGCCTGCAACCTGACTCCAGTGAGCTGCCACAGAAAAGGGGCTGGAAAAAGAGCAGGGCTCCTGCTAGGCTAGTGGGTGGTCATGGGTACTTTGCCAAGGACCTGAGAATTGGGCACTTGCAAAGGCCACTGAGCTAGAGCATAGCCCAGCCTGCACCTTCAGTCAGCTGAGTCACTCTCCATGCATCCTTAGGAGTGCACTAACTGCTGAGGTGACAGAATTTAACCCTTTCTGGCAAAATGTCCTCTATGGTAGAGAGGGAAAAAGACTCAGAAAAGGTAGAGGGAAAAAGGTAAGGATAAAAAAGAAGAAAGAAAATACCCCAACTACCAAAAAAAAAAAAAAAAGAAAGAAAAAAAAAAAGGTGGTAGGCCTAGAAAGAAAACAAGTGACAAAAATTGTCTTAACAAAATTACTGTTTTTTCATTAATAAAATAGTTCTTGCCTAAATTAAAATAGTTTATTTTTCCTCACAGAATAAAATGAAGAATGTAAAACTTAAATGACTATTAAGAAAAGTTAAATGTTTCTGGGAATGCTAACTAAAATTTAATAAATTTTTTCAAAAAAGTGTGTTTTGTCCTAATATAGGATGGCTAATTTTCATAAACTCTTGGAAATTAAATGCATGTAGCAAGTTGTAGAATGTATTGTGGTGACTTTAAGAGAATGTGTTCTGTGAAGGTAAAATTTGTCTTAAAGTAATATAATTATAGGCTACATCGTTATAAATAATTATAAAAAGTTGAATGAAGCATTATTTAAATTAAGGTATTTAAATGGCTAATTCCACAAAGTCACTATTAAACAAAAACTGGATTGATAATAATAATAAAAGGTATTTTTATAACAGGAGGGCTTGTCGGCAGCCAGCCTCCCCTGCCAACTTGCTTCTGGGAAACTGTTTTCGGTATTGCATGCTACTAAGTTTAAAGTGAAGAAAAGTTTAATGTTGATGGTAATTATATGTTATAAGAAGTTTGCCTGGTAACTTATGTATGTGGGAGGTATGGAATGTGTTCTTATTTTTAAGGAAATGGAAGAGGATTTTGTGCTGAGATAAAATGATTGATTACTGGGAACAGTAGAGTGTGGGACAAAACTTGAATGAATACTGAAAGTGTAGAAGGTTTGTGGAAAAGAAATTTTTATGATTAGTGTTAAATAAAATTTGATGGGCCTATCTATACAGTTTTAAAAGCTTTAGTATCAAATATTATGTATCAAAGTTAAAAATTTTGTTCTTTCTCAAAATCTCTCAAGTCATTCGTCTGTTTTGGTAAAAGTTTCCTGAATAATCAGTATACAAAGAAAGTCCGTTTCATCAAAATAGCTTCTTGTGCTTTAACCTCATCATTTCCTCAATGTTTGAAGAAGAAAAGGTCTTATCTCTTTTAAAGGAACATAATGTTCAAACCTGCTTTCTCAAAATTAAATCCTGAAAAGTAGCTTTTTATTTCAAAGTAATTGCAAGAGATTTGTTGTTTGACCTTGAAAGAAAAATTAAATAGTTGAGTTCATTTAATATGTTATAAGTTGAGTGGAATGTGTTTAAAAGCATTATAAAATTAACAGCTTTTTTTCTTTAATCCTCTGTTAGTTAAAGTTGAATGAGTAAAAGGTTCAAATGAATACTTAAGAGTGTATAAAATTACCAATATTTCAGCATAATATTAAACAGAAGTACAGTGTGGTTAATTATGGTTTTAATTATTATAAAAAAGCATGCATCACAGAAACAACCTCTTATCATAAATTAAAATAACAACACTGTTATATGCAGCAGTCCAAATATTGCTAGTTTGTTGCAAAAAGTTAATGTCCAGCTGTATCACTATCACTTTGTTTTAAAACTTGCTAAGACTTTCTTTAGTGTCTTCTTAGACAAGTCAAGCCAGCCTGCACTCCTCTATCTGTGAAAAACCCAACAATGGACTTTTGCAGTGCTTTTTGGGGCTATGTGCTAGCCCAACCATCTCTCCTGGCATGGTAATAAAAATCTGGCTGTGTAGAAAAATTCTGTGGCTAAAACCCTACTGATAACATTACTAACCAGTAATCATTTTTTCAAAATTAAAAAAAAAAAAAATCAGAGAGAGTAGTATCATAAGAGCCTGAACTAAGCACACAATTAGAACAGGCTGCAAAGTCCCTGCTGCTCTATCAAATTCTTAAGTGTTGTTTGGTTGGGTAAAAGAAAACTATACTTTCTGCTGTTGATAAAGTATAACATTTTCTCATGTTAATAGAATTTATAATATTATTAAAATACTAAAAATCTTTCATCCCTCATTTAGCTCAAATATTAAAACCACTGTATGTATTAATTGGGAAAAAAATCCTTCATGGAAGTAGGAAAACCTCCAGCAACTGCTTTAAATAATAAAAGGAAAATAAATTGTGGACATTAACTTAGCCTATGAATTAGATGTAGCAACCACCAATATTTGCTCTGGGTGGAGTTTGTGGCAAAGGCAAAATTCTAAACAAATACCCCTTGGGTTTTAATCACAATTCTGGAAAGAGGCCAAAAGTACAATATAAAAAAGCAATTGTGTACGGCATACGAGGTCCTGCTAAAAGTGAAAGATTTAACCCAATAGTGTCTGGTCACTCTGAAGACTGCCATCCCTATCCAGGGGTGAATTGCAAATACTAAAAGCAAGACAGAAATGATGGACTGTTGTAAATCACCCTGAGATCTATGAAAAAACATCCAGGATACCTGCTAGTAGTAATAGGTGACTGTCTGTCATGTCCCTGCCCACCCCACTAACATCCCTTTTAGGACTGTTGACACAGATGCCTTTGTGAAGATCCAGGGCCCTACCACTAAAACCTGAGAAAAAGCAAAGTGGTTCCACTGAAAAAACAAACATCGTAAGTACCAAACCTTGTGGTGCCTAGCCCAGCAGTTCTGGCTGCCTGTTACTTGCCAACAGCTCACAAACATCCCCCATAACTTCCTTCATGCTTACTCCAATGACTGTAACATCAGATCCCTTCTGATCTTGAGAGGAATGAGCCCCAGATGCACAATTCAAATCCTCTGGGGAGTAATACAACAAAATCCACCCAAACTGTATTCATTACTTTATAAAAACAAAAAGGGGGGAAAGTGGAAATATGGCTGGAAGTTAAAATACTTCATTGAAACCTCTACCAATTGCTGTCATGCATCACATTAACTTTACAAATCCCGGAACTGTGAACTTGCAGCTTGTGTCTGCCTATGGACTTTGGACCTGCATGACCTCTCTTTATGCTATTGTGGCAGAAATTGTTAACATTACAAAGGAAAATGGATACTGTCCCCTTGGGCTAATGTTACTCATAGTCATAAACTGCAAAAGAATTTGGGGAAGATATTTCTTGGAAATGCCCCACTTACAAATGGTTGGGAAATATAAGTAAAATAACACAGTATTTAACCCTTAATCAAACATATCATTTTAAAGCCTGTGTTAGAGATCCATTTGTTTTCAAAACTGGTAAGGTAACTATTAAGAATGACTCATTGTTTTATAAAAATGGTGCCTTGTATACATGTCTACCAGAAAGTATGTTGCAGGATGGAGAAACAATAGTGATGGCCAGAAGAAGAAAAGGCATCTGGATACCTGTGAGAATGATGCGGATTTGATAGTTGCCTCCTGAAAGTCAGTTATTGCTACATATGGTACAAGAATTCTTGAAACGGACTAAACACTTTATTGGACTGTTTATTAAAAGCATTTTCAGAATAATTGGAATCATTATAGCTGCTGCTACCACTATGGTAGCTTTACATGAAAGTATAAACAACAATAAGTGCATGATTGGCCTAAAAATGCTAGTGATTTGTGGCATAGCCAAGAGCACATTAAGGAACAGTTAAATAATTGGGTTAATGATTTAGAATCACCTGTTTTGCATATTGGAAATCAATTGTATAATTTAAACTTGTTAAGGGAATTGAAATGTGATTGGAATGGAAGCAACTTTTATATTACTCTTCTTGCCTATAATTCATCCGATATAGAATAGAAAAAAACTAAGAATCATTTGCTAGGCCTTAAAAGTAATATCTCTCTGGAAATAATTGAATTACAAAGAAAAATATTAGAAATGTCTCAAAATCAAATTCATTTAGCCAATAATAATAATATTTTTCTCAGATATGATTTCATATATTACAAAATTTAACCCAGTCAATTGGTGGAAATCACAGCATTTCCTGCCAGCTTTAGGAATAGGGCTAATCATATTTGTTCTGTTGCTCATGATTTTCACCTGTGCTGGACAGAGTTTTCAAAGAAAATTGCAAAGCTTAACAGCCATGGGACATGCAAATAATCTGGTGCTAGCAAAAGCACTTCATTAACATCCCCAAGTCGAAGAGCTTGGCCAGTAGTCAATGATGGGTAAGACTCTCAGAGGAGGGCAACCTAAAACAGGCATGGTCACCTCAACTAAAACAAAAAGGGGAAAATGTTGGAAACTGAGGCATACTTTCATTACTTCTCTGGAGAAACTGGGAGAGAGTATCTTGAAACATCGAGTATTGAGCACCACCTGTACAAGAGGGCCCAAATCCTAGTTCCTCTTCTATTGGGCTGAGAATTGTTGGGTCAACCATGGTAAGATCAGCAGCTCTCATAAAAAGTCACTCTAATGTCAGCCAATTGTCAGCCCTAGTTACTCAGGACTTCAAGAACCTTGAATATCAAATTTCACATTTAGAAAAAGCACTTGATTCCTTAGCCAAGTTAGTCCTCCAGAACCGGCGGGGACTAGACTTATTCCTCAAACAAGGAGGCCTCTGTTTAGCTTTAAGAGAAACTTGTTGCTTTTATGCTAATGACTCTGGCATCATTTAAAAAACCTTAAACTTAGTCCAGAAATGATTAGAAGAACGAGAAAAGGCTCAGTCAGCCACCAAAAATTGGTATAAAAGTTTATTTAATTAGTCCCCATGGCTTACAACCGTTATCACTGTCCTTTTGGGTCCCTTAATCCTCCTATTATTGCTGTTAACCAGCAGCCCACTCATAATCAATTGCTGAGTTTGATTTATGTGAGAGAGAGTGCAAACCATTGAGTTCTTAATCCTGAACACCCCATACTAATTACTTATGCAGGACAATGGAGAGCACTCAAATTCAAGGGTTTAAGTCTTCCCAAAAGAGATATAGGGAATGTGGAGAAGAGACCATGACCACCCCCACCCAAGAGGAAAATTCCACAGCCCTCTAACTGCATATATCTTGCTACTGTAACAAGCTTGACCACTATAAAATCTTATCTCAGAGCCTCCTCCTGTAGAAAATCTTGTCAGCCCCTGCCAAAAGACCAACCTGACCCAGACCCTTGCAAATAACAAGAACTCTCCAACCACTTGTGACCCCTGCTAGAATCCCCAGATAGAATACCCAGCACTTAATTAACCGCAAACTTCTGCTTCTGTACGTGCTTGCTTGCTGAGATATTGCCCCCTGCCCTGAACCTAAAGGCCTATATAAGCAAACTTCCCCCAAGATGCGGGGCTGCTCTCTCCTCTGCGTAGGATGAGGCAGGCACCACACAGCTAATAAAGCTCTCAATTGGAACTTTATACAGAGTCTGAGTCTGGTCAATATTGTTGGTCTATATAACACAGCGTGTCTGGGCTTTGGAAAGAGTTATGAAAGAAATTCCAAAGTAAGTACAGCTTAAAGTCACATGGTCAAAGGTGGGCCAGAAAGCTGTCCTGGGGAAATCAGCTTGCCACATAAAAGGGGCTGGAACAAGAGCAGGGCTCCAGATAGGCTAGCGGGTGGTCATGGGTACTTTTCCAAGGACATGACTACCCGGCACTTGCAAAGGCCACAGAGCTAGAGCATAGCCCAAGCTGCGCCTTCAGTCTGCTGAGTCACTCTCCATGCATCCTTAGGAGTGTACTAACTGCTCAGGCAAGAGAATTTCACCCTTTCTGGTAAAATGTCCTCTCGGGGAGAGAGGGGGAAAGGCTCAGAAAAAGTAGAGGGAAAAAGATAAGGGAAAAAAAAGAAGAATGAAAATACCCCAACTACAAAAAAAAAAAAAAAAAAAAGATAGGGGAATTTTGGTGGTAGGTCTAGAAAGAAAATAAGTGACTATATACAGACATGTGACTAGGGAAAGCAGGAGCTGGAATGAATGTGTGAATATGAGGATTTTCGAAGGGAACAAGACACCTTAAAAGGCTTAAAAGGTGAAAGTGTGCTGTGCAGCATGTACTACACTACTTTCCATTGCAGGTGCCCCTGAGCTAAACCTCAGCAATCTGTCACTGAGTTACTGACATCTGAAGTGTGGCCGACCTTCATTATAAGGAGCTGAAGCCTCAAATGGCCCTTTCTGGTTCCTAAGTCCCAGGGAGATGGTAAGAACACAGCTCCCAGGGGAGGATATTTCTGAGGCCACTGAGTTCACTACTGTGCTATCACATGGCAAAGGTTCCCCAATCTGATGAAGCAGAAGAAGCTATTGGGCAGTTGATAATACATTTCTTAAATCACAGATTCTCACTGCTCAGCAAACAAAGGGAGTGACAAGTGATAGGTTGATAATAATAGGCTTAAGTTGTCTATCTACTGATCTTCCAGGCATATTATGCTTACAAGGTAAATACTGAAATAGAAGCTTCTATCTCCAGAGCTACTCTAAAATCATGTTTTATCAAGCAACATGGAAATATAATAAATTTAAGACTCAGTGAATAGCAGAAGATTGAAGAGAAGGGAAGAGAAAGGAAAAGAAATGAGTCGACATAATTACTGCTTGGTGAGCCCACGGCATGGCGAAGTATGCTCCAGAGAGGACAGCAAAAGCCAGACTAACTCAATGAGGAATCCAGGACTTTGGGGAAGGAAATCAGCTCATACTTGTAAGCAGATTGTCCTTCTATTTGGAAAACATTTGCAGAGAGGTACTGCATGGAATGCACAGACCATTCTAGCAACGATGCTACACAAACCCCCAACTTTGCTCCTGGAATACCTACCTGAGCCCAGTGTAACATGTTTTGCACAGAAGTTCCAGCAGGACAGTGTGCTGCATACACAGCCACTCTAGACTGCAAAATAAATACATTGAAATATGAATGAAAACAGCATAAAGGAGACATCAATAATACATAAATATTATCCTTTAAAACATTAAAAACTACAGAGTAGTAACCTCAAAGATATGAGAGATTATGCGCAGAAAAAATTTTTTGACTATAAATAAGTCATACAAAATATGTACAACACACACACAGACGATATAGGAAGGAAATGAAAAGCAACAACATGATAATCATGCAGCCTAATGTGTTGTGATTATAGGTAGTTTTATTTTTCTTCTTAATGCTTCTCTGGATTTCCAAATTTTATATACAGATTTCATATTACTTTTATCAGCAGAAAAAAGAAAAATGAATAACATTTTTTAAAATCCCTGCAGCCTTCACTCCAGAATTTTAAAACCTGTTTTCAAAAATACAACATTACAAAAATATATATATATTTAGGAACACCTGTATATTGCTGGCCAAAGGATTACATATTATAAAACAAATACACATGCACATACACACATATGTGCATATATATGGAAACAGTCATTCAAATTTAAACACACAGTAATTTTTTAAAAGAAACAAATCACTAGAATATCAGAAATTTTGGCAAAACTTCTCATTCAATATTTCTGTTTAGATACAACATAGGAAGGTGATAACTGCCTGCCTGATGACCACAGCAAAGAGCATTCTAGGCACCTCCTGAAATTACTCTCCCGTCTCTTTAATGAAAACCCCTTTGAAGCTCTAATGAGGTCGTACCTGCCTCACCTACATCATCTAATCCAAATACATTCACAGACAAAACAAAGGTACTGAAAGCTTAAAGGAGTCTTACTATAAACACACATACCATATTTAAATTTTTCTCATTAAATCCACACAGAACTAAAGGGAGATTTCCACAAAGCTCCTTCAGAATGACATGGGGACAAATATATGTACTAAACCACTTCAAAAATGCACTCTAAGGAAGAAATTCTTTGACTCCAAATAAATCCTATGAAAGAGAAACAAACCCAAGAATATATTCAGTATCTCTTTCCAGTACAAAGGTTTCCATGACCCACCTTAGAAGCAGAGACCAGAGGCAAGGATATCCATGGATGAACTCAGGAGTAAAATGACAACCATGGAGATTCAAATAGGATACTGATGCCATAAGTTTACTAAGACAAAATCTGCTAATCTACCTCAATGTTACAGACATGTGCCTAAATTCTCAAAATGAAGGAAAGGAGACAGAAAATCTACTCATTTTACAGCTGCCTTGTATAGTGTGAAAGGGTCTTAAGGCTCACTCATCCTAGAGCCACCCCCAGATAGTTTTCACCTGACTGTGATGGACTGATACTGACTTCTGAGAAAGACTTGAGGCTGCGATTGATTAGCAATTTCTGCTGAAGGTACATCCACCTAGTCCAATCAGGGGTCATGAGCCAAATCGGGCACCCTACCTGTTTTTGAAATTAAAGTTTAATTGGGACACAGACATACTTATTTATCTATGTATTGGCCATGCTGCTTTTAAACTACAACAGCAGAATTAAGTCATGGAAACAACATACATGGCCCATGAAGCTGAAAATATTTACCATATTTACTATCTGTCTTGTACAAAAAAAAATTTGTCAACACCTGGTCTACCTCCTTCCTGACCAATTGTCACTGGACCTGTGCTCAAGTAGATCCAGGGTAATTATTACGCCCACAAGGTAAACCTTCCCACACCTGTACAACAGGAAACAAATCTTCCTTATATTGAACCCAAACCTTTTATAATTTACACTCTTGCTCATTCCTACCCTCTGGACGGTCAAGCAGGAATGAAAAACTCAAATGCCTAAAAGGCAGCATATAAACATAAATTAGTAAAACTGTGAAAGGAAGATGCCATCTGCCTCAGTGTTTATGACTAGTGACTGTTCACAATTGCAGAGAACTAGAAAGCTTGTGCTCAGTCTACAGGGTACAACTGTAGCAGGCTCTGTCCTGTCTGGGGATAGGACTATGTGCCCAGTGGTGTACAGCTTCTTACTCTCCTCCCCCCAAAAATAATCAGCAATCAAGATTTTAATATTAAATACTCTGCTTTTTAAATGGTGGAATTTAAATATAAAACATGTTCCAACCATATTCAGCCCTTCTTCAGGAAAATCTAACCCATGAATCATCAAGTTTGTGATTTCTATGAAATCTGTCTTATACAAGATATCCAATCAAGATCTAAAGACCAACACCATGTCTCCTTTCATTTTCCTGTTTTACAGGCTTATGAGACTAGCATTAGTTGGGGAGATGGAGGAAGCAAATTTGGCATGCAGAGGTCAAGTGACATGAAAAGGCATTTTTATAAATTCTTGCTTTGAGACTACATAATAGTCACATGTGACAAAAGCATGTTTGTGAGGTTCTCTGTTAAAACAAATAGAAAGAAAAAAGAACAAGCATGGGAAGTGGATGTGACTTAACGGATAGGGCATCTGCCTACTACATGGGAGGTCCAAGATCCAACCCATGGCCTCCTTGACCAATATGGAGCTGGGCCATGCACAGTGCTAATGCGTGCAAGGAGTGTCATGCCACACAGGGGTGTACCCCATGTGGGGGAGTTCCACATGCAAGGACTGCACCCCATAAGGAGAGCTGCCCAGTGTGAAAAAAGTACAGCCTGCTCAGGAATGGTGCCACACACACGGAGAGCTGACGAAGCAAGATGGCGTAGCATAACAAGATACAGATTCTGGGTGCTCCTGACAAGAATATAACCAGACACAGAAGAAAACACAGTGAATGGACACAGAGAGCAGACAACTTGGGTGGGGGGACAGGAAGGGAAGATAAATTAATAATGATAAAAAAAAGAACATCAAGCCATCAAGTTAATAGGATGAACCATCAATGACCTGAATCACAATAACTCATTTTCCTTTGACTGACATGGGATGTGAGGTTGACTTTGTACTTCAGAACTGCTATCCAGCACTAATGTGACAAACTCCACAAAATTACCCTGAAGGATAGAATATAAGGACAATGCAAAAATCACCTTACGTATACACAGATCTACACATATCAATTTTGATTTCTTTATAATTTGTGTTTTGAGAAAAAATTAGAAGGAAAATTTAACATTTACAGAAGGAACATGCACTTGTCAGAGCAGATAATTCAAAGGTTTTATGAATATTTGACCACTCACTTTGTCAATTTTCTGTAATACTACAAACACAATCATCTGGAAGAGAAGATTCCAAATCCAGGCTACATCAACTACATCGAAATCTAGAGGGTGATTTGTGAAGGACACACATCCCAAGGCCCCACTGCACATATAAGAAAACACTTTCTCCAATGCAGAGGGAGAAAGAAGGGGGAGAACAAGTCTGTATTTTTACACACTACTTATTCACAATCTCCAGGAACTGAGGTAGTCAGGAATTTTCATTATTATCAAGACCACCCAGAATGGGGAAATGATTGCTCATAACCTGCTGATCAGGCATGAAACTGGTAGAGCCACTCTGAAAGGCATATGTCTTTAAGAAAAACCATTGTATTAATCAGCCAAAGGGGTGGTGACACAAAATACCAAAAATCTGTTGGCCTTGATAAAGAGTATTTATTTGGGGTAGGAGCTTACAGATACCAGGCCATAAAGCGTAAGTTACTTCCTTCATGAAAGTCTATGTTTACATGTTGGAGTAAGATGGTTGCTGAAGACTGCCCAGGTTTAGGCTCCCTGGGCTCCTTTCTGCCTGGGTCTTGCTTCTCTCTGGGTTCAGGGTTCTTCTCTTCCTGGGACTTGCATCTCTTTTCTGTGTGCTTACCTCCTGGGGCTCCACCTTAAGACTTAAGCATCAAACTCCAACATCAAAAACTTCTAGCAACAAAAAGCTTCAACTCTGCCCTTTGTCATGCCCCTTTTATCTGTGAGTCCCCACCCACAAGGTTCTGAGACTCAACACCCTACTGACTTCACCCAATAGAGCCATAATCATAATTTAATCATTCCCAGGTACAAAAGAGTTTACAAACATAATCCAATTTTTTTTTTGGAATTCATAACTATATCAACCTGCTACAATCATGAAGAGAAAAAACCTGTTTTATTGAAAAAAAAGTTGAAGAGGAGGAAGGCCTACATTTCCCACCACTGGCCAATTCTTCAAACCTGAAAAGGAAATTTCTGGGCAGGGGAAGGGGTGATCAAAGTACCTTGAGGAGAAGATCTGGAAGTTTTCCTAATACGACTATAGGGCTGGTGGTGAATTTGGCTAAAGTCGCAGGAGCCAGGACAAAAAACGTTTTAATCCTTTTGGCCAGGCAAGGGATCCGTGAAAATGCTATAAAACCTATGCAAACAAAAGTAAGAAAATAGGAACTCCACGATGAGAATTTGTTGTTAAGGGCAAGGGCTGCCCTTTTGTGTCATGCTCTAGAGAAAGCTGAGAACCATGCCAGCAATGCTGCAGTCAGGGAGCAAAACACTTCAAATCCAGATTGCCTGAAGTAGAAGACGTTCACTGTTCCTTGAACAATTTGAACCTTGCCATGTAAAGACTATCTCCAGCTGCTCCATCTGACCATCTTCCTCCCCCACTCCCCCTTCCTTCATCCCTAAGGACTAGCAGGCCCTTCAGTTATGTCATCACTTAAAAAGGAACTCATACAAATTTAGAATCTGTTGCTTTAAAGTATTTCTTAGTTTCCTTTCAGGCCACTTCCAGCCTTAAACTAGACCCTAGAATGTCACCTGACAAAGAATTAGGACAAAGGACATAAGTAGATAGGTCAATGAAGAGAGCCTAATCCCATTCCTAAGATATGCAAATATATTCAAGTTGCTTTTTTGGCTTTAGCCTCCCAAATTAGCAAAGAGTGCTTGGTGGTAGTGAGAGTGAAGCAATTTAACTGTACATACCAAGACACTGAAAAGCATTTGTTCTTCTAGAACTTATTCTAAGGAGATCATGCAACATGACCACAAAGGTGTTACACACAGTAAACACTCCAAATATGCAACAGAATTAAATATGGGGCAGGTTCTTAACCAAGTTAAAAATTTTGGATTCTGATGCTTTCATATTAGAATTTGTTGATAGAATGATGGGTAATTTTTATTTTCTTTGAACACTGCTTTCTTTAAATCAACACATTAATTTATAATCACCACATATTAAAATGCATATAATTTTAAAAACTAGAAGCAGCTGTGGCTCCATCAGTTTGGCTCCCATCCACTATTTGGGAGGTCTGGGTTTGCATCCCAGGGTCTCCTTGTGAAGGCAAACTGGCCAGCACACAGTGGAGAGCTGACAACCTGAGAGCCATGGAGGGCTGGCAAGGAGATACAGAAAAAAACGTGCAGCAAATGGACACAGAGAAGAGACAGCAAAAGAAAGGAACAAGCCATGGGGGTGGGTGGGGGGAAATAAATAAATAAATAAATCTTTTAAAAAAAAGCTCACTACTCTGAAAACATCATGCTAAAAAAACGTCAGTTGGAAAAAAAATTTGTTTAACCATTTTGAAATAATATCAGTGTAACATAGCAATCTTGGATCTAGTTTTGTTCCATTTAACTTTAAAAGTCAATGTATTATCTTGTATATATTTTTTAAGTCTCCCAACTTATAAAACCTCTTGTTTTAACATTCCTATAAATTGCTTAACTAGTAAAATATATAATAGGCTCATCCAATTTCCAAGGAGTCATACACCATGTTTATCCATTTTTATTAAAATCTGAATTTCTAGAGAAAAGCAAATATTACAAAAATTCCTTGCCCTGTTTGTTATTTCTGCTTGGCATTAAAAAAATAATAATAAAACTTGCATGTGAACTAACATTATTTCTTTATAGTTGCCTTTTTTTAAAAAACATGTACTTCACTTTTAAAAACAAATGCAGGAAAGCAACTAATAGAACATCTGACTACCACATAGGAGGTACAGGGTTCAAACCCAGCACCCCTGGCCCATGTGGTGAACTGGCCCATACACAGTGCTGCTGCATACAAGGAGCACCATGGACCCAGGGGTGTCCCACGCACAACAAGTGCACACCACAAGGAGAGCCACCCCGTGAGAAAAAAAGTGCAGACTGCCCAGGAGTTGAACCATACACACAGAGAGCTGATGCAGCAAGATGACATGACAAAAAGAGAATCACAAATTCCCAGTGCCACCAAGAATGCAATTGGACACAGAAGACACAGCAAATGGACACAAGAGAGCAGACAGTGTGTGGGTGGAAGGGTGGGGAAGGGAGGGGAGAGAAATGAATATTTTTTTAAAAAAAGAACAAAAGCAAACTATGCAAAACAAAAAAAAAAAAGACATTATATAAACTTTCTACCTTTATTACATACCAATTGTGGTGCCTTGAGAATGAGCCACATAATACAATTGTTCTTGGCCAGTTTTATTCAGAATGTAGTTAACTGAAGCTGGTAAGTCATAATTTGCTGTCTCATCATAACTGTAATCCAAAAAGGAACTGATCCACTGAAATATTACTTACAAATAGAGCAGTCTACAAAGAATACCAGCATATACATAAAGAATAATCACAAACTGAACACATCTGGGTAAACCAGCACTGAGAGGAGGAAGCAGAACATTACCAGAAGCACAGAGGTTCGCTTGAGACCCCTTCCTGTCATGCTTCCCAAAAGTAACTCCTATCCTAATTTTCACACCAAATATAGTTTTATCATTATTGGAAATTTTATATGAATGGAATTACATAGGAATTATTCTTCTGTATCTGATTTCAACCATGTCATATAGTTATGGGCTGTTAGTTCTCATTCCAGTGTGAGATTATACCACATTTTATTTTTCCAGTCCATTGTTGATGGGCATTTGGGTAGTTTCCAGCTTTTCACTATTGTGAACAGTGTTACAAGAAACATATTCTGTTGTGTCTTTAGGTAAAAGCTCATGTGCTTGCGTTTCAAGTCCTCAGCAAGCACAGTTTGGCAGATGGGAAGCAAGCCTGGAGGAGACCATAGAGCTTCCTTCTCTAATGTCTGGTCCTGGGCACAGGACTCGGAAGCCCTGCATGTGAGTAGTGCACACATGAGTGTGTGTCACCCATGATGGAAAAGCCAGCTGTTCATGAGCACTTATGATGGGCCCGACTCTGGGCCAGATGCTTCTCGTGTACCTTCTTTAACCTGGCAATTACCTTGTTGAGAAATAAAAGGCATAACATTGCAGAAAAGATATCTAATGAGCCACTCCTGCCCCAGCTTCTGTAAATCAGCCTGTGAGAGCATGGTCTTGCAGGAGAATATCACACATTGTCTCCTGCCCCCACCCCCCACTTCTGTAATCTAACAAACCACTCCAGGCTCCACTTCTGTAAATCAGTTGGCGACCTTGCAACTGCATTCTGCTTCTGTAACCCCACTTGCAAAATATCACCTAGCAACATGTTACCAATGAGCAATAGTCATGCTGATCCCACATAAAATCCTATATGAACCTATGAAAACTGAAAAATGGGGCTCAGATTTTGGAGATTGACTCTCCTCTGGGCACTCACATAATAAATCTGTTCCTCACATCTCTGCGTATCATTCTGGGTTTCTCTGTCATTCAGAACTCCTGGCTTTGCTCCAACAACCTTATGAGGTAGGTATTTATTATCCCCATTTTACACATAAGGAAACCGAAGCACAGAGGACCTAGATAATGTGTCCAATGTCATACTGCTATTAATTGCTAGAGCCAGAAGTAAGAGAAAGAAGAAAATTTCAGAGGTGAGAATTTCTGGAAAGAAGAAAAATGAACATTTGAAATACATGTCTATGGAGGAAGGTGAAGAAGAAGGGATAAAATTCACCCAGCAGCCTCCAAACCAGCAGGAATGACAAAATGACTCAAGAATTCCTAACTCCTGAACACGTTGAATGCCTATGATGTAATTATTTATCTACAATGTCCTGTACTGCTTTTTATTCAATTAAAGAGGTGTAAAACCTTTCACAAGACATCAGTTTCCCCTCTCCTATTACTTCAGAGTCATACTCTCTATGCCTTCACTGCTGAAATCCCCATGCATCTGAACTAAGGGCACTAAGGAAAGAGGCCCATGTGGTAATCAACTCAAATATACCTGAAAGCCCAAAATTCATCCTGAGAAACTGAAAGAGTCCTGTGTTTCTGAGACCAGGTGTTTCCTCAGCTGTTCCCCATCCACATGTCAAAACCAGCATCCGCGAGAATGAAGCCCATGCTGCTGTTGGCAAGGTTAGAGACCCAGACACTGGAATCTGCAAGGAGGCCATGCTGCAGAAACACAACTGGTCTGGGACCTGAAAGACACTTACACTTAAGAGTTAGCAGTCCTGAATGATACTGCAGGGACAGATGCTAGACATTAGATAACCTGCCATAACCCAGTGAATGTACTGGGGGAGAGTGTAAATTACAATGTAAACTATAATCCATGTGGAGCAGCAGTGCTCCAAAATGTATTCACCAAATGCAATGAACGTGCCACAATGATGGAAGAGGTTGTTGATGTGGGAGGAGTAGGGGGGGGTGGAGCGTGATGTATATGGGAACCTCTTATATTTTTAATGTAAAATTTTTTGTGATCTATGTATCTTCAAAAACATCCAAAAATAAATAAATAAATGCTAAAAAAAAAAAGAGCAGCACCAAGTTTCAAAGCAAACATTATATATTGCTAAATGGATCATTCATGAAAGATTCCACAAATAATGAAATAGAAACAAATTAAAATGTTGAGATAGCAATGTACTTCTATATAACATTAGTAAGAATGTTTTTAAACAGTCCTGGCAGGGTGGCAGTGAAACTAGACTATTTTTTTTTTTAATTGATTTTGTAAAAATATTACATTAAAAAAATATATATGAGGACACCTTCAACCCCACCCCCCCACCCCACCACTCCCCCCCCCCCCCCCCCAGCAACACTCATTCCCATCATCATGACACATCCATTGCACCCGGTAAGTACATCTCTGGGCACCTCTGCACCTCATGGTCAATGGTCCACATCATGGCCTATACTCTCCCCCATTCCATCCAGTGAGCCCTGTGAGGATTTACAATGTCCGGTGATTGCCCCTGAAGCACCATCCAGGGCAGCTCCAAGTCCCTAAGACGCCTCCACATCTTGTCTCTTCCTGCCATTCCCCATACCCATCAGCCACCATGTCCACTTTTCCCACTCCAATGCCACCTTTTCTCTGTGGACATTGGATTGGTTGCGTCCATTGCACCTCTATGTCAAGAGAAGGCTCAGATTCCTCATGGATACTGGATGCAATCCTCTCGCTTTCAGTTGTAGGCACTCTAGGCTCCATGTTGTGGTGGTTGTTCTTCTTCAATTCCAACTTAGCTGAGTGAGGTGAGTCCAATAAATCAGATTGTAGGTGCTGGAGTCTGTTGAGGCTCAGGGCCTGGCTATCACATTGTCAGTCCAGAGATTCAGATCCCCTAAATATATCTTAAACCCCAACACCAACTACAACTCCAGCACAGTAGCATGAAAGTCTTAAGAAGAGAGATCCCATCTGAGTCCAGATTCATCATGCATAAACACCAGCTCCAAAGAAGGGCCATCTGACATGGCAGTTAACCCCATCTGCCATGACCATAGCACCCATGGGCCTCTTTAGCCCTCAAAGGAACCAATACCTGGGGGTTGTATCTACTTTATCTGTCTCTTAGACTCTGCTCAGTTGTGCATAAGGGCAATCCTTCTGACAGCCTCCAGACTCTTTTTTAGAGACTCGTAGCCATATAAACTCATTTCTCCTTTCCATTTCCCCCTTACATTAGGTCAAACAGCATTTTAAAGTCATGTTATTTTATGTAGACAGGGATATTCTGCTGATCTGCATTGAACCTTCCATTCAAGGTTGAGGGACGAAACGGGGTCCCTGTTATGGGACGAGCGGGGTCCCTGCTGCGGGACGAGTGGGGTCCTGTTGTGGGATGAGAGGGGTCCCTGGCGTGGGGAAGAAAGCCTCGTACGGCTGCTGAGGCTTCCCTCGGGGGCTCCGAAGGCGTGGAGGGCGCACGACACAGGAAGGAGTCGCGGAGACAGGCTGATGGCACGAGTCTGGTTTATTGCAGAAGGGGATGCAGATTTATAGGATTGGGGAGTGGTGTGGCGGGTTCTGATTGGCTAGGGCAAATGCTGTTTCCATATAAGGCAATGTTCTGGCATTGGGCTAGTGATTGGCCAGTAGAGTATGTGCTAACTCTTGATAGGCTGACACTGTTACTAAGCTGACAGGTGGTTGTAAGCTGTTGCTGGGCAAACAGCGTACTAAGAGATTAGGTTTAAGGGAGGGGGGAGGGGAAGTGAGAGCTGGGCTAGGCGGGAGATAGGAAGGGGGAGGGCGGTGCCGGCTAGCCATTAGCAGCAAAGGCCTAGTCAGGCGTGGTCACCTTGTCTAGGCCCAGTGGGCAGAGGCGGTGTCACCTCTTGCCGCACAGTTTGCCACTGAGGCAAGCCAGGTGCCCCTCCTCCCACACAAGGTCATTCTCCAGTTGCATCATCAGTTGGTAGTTGATAGTGATCCCTCGGTGCCAGGGAGGCTCATCCCCGGGTGTCATGTCCCATGCTGGGGGGAAGGCATTGCATTTACATGCTGAGTTTGACTTCGAGACTGGCCACATTTGAGTAACATGAAGGCTGTCAGGAGGAAATTCCCAGGCACAATGCTGCTCTAGGCCTTGTTCTTATTTCAGGCATATCAGCTCACAAGCATAGTCATTAGCATCAGGGGCTCACTGTTGGACCCTCGTTCCTTCCCGGTCCTTGTCGCTGCACCTGGGAGACTGTTGCTGCTCCCCTAGGGACCACGACAGAGCACTACAGGCCAGGAACACAGTACACCCCCAGCTGTAGTTTTTAATTGTTGCCACTATGAGTATATCCAAACATTACCATGCACCCTGTACATATGTCCTGTATAGCTCCCTGTCAGCCATATATCACCTGTCAATAGTATCCTATACCAGTATTCCTCCGTTGCCATTGTTGAACCACTCTGTGATGCACAACTTCCTGAAAATTGAAGCCCAATATAATGTCAGGATCCCTTACTAGCAAAATGGCATATAGCGATGGGTTTAGAGGTTAGATATAGAATACGTGTTGACTTGGAAAAAAATCTACATCCTATCTTTTTCTTTTTTTTTTTCCCCCTAATTATTGAACTTCTCTTAACAAGAGCCCTAGACCACAGCAATTCATATATATAATATACAGCACTCCCACACATCCACCACAAAACCTTTTCCCTTCCACAGTGATACTCTTACACCCTATTCACATCATATTTACTTAAAGTGATGTACAGAGTCTGAGACAATAGTTTTCAAACAAGGTGACATCTGTGCTTACATTGTGGTGCTTACTTTAGGATACACAGTTTTCTAATTTTTTAGTTATCCTATGTTTTACATTATGGTTTACATTATCAGTCTGTTGTCTCCTATATGTTATGGTGTAATATTAAATGTTTTATATCCATCCTTGTGTACTCTCACAAAACTCCTCTCTTACCCCACATTTACCTTGGTTCCACACATTTAACATCCATTTTCCCATCCACCTTGGTGCCCACAGTGACAGCCAACCTCCGTTTCCCGAGAAGCCACATCCAGAGATAGTTGGAATAGTGTTCAGGGCCTAACTTGCTCAACTGCCCCAATGCCCTGGGAGCCACCCTTTCTCTCGAGAGATACATTTCCCTCTATTTGATGTCATTAGTTCTCCCCAGGATGTGGGTCCACCCCCACTCTCACTACTTGGGTCTCTACCCAATGGTGCCACCCACTCTGGCAAAATGAGCATTCAGACATTCCTCAGGAGCCCATCCCGCATCGGACCATCCCCTCCGAGCATTCTAAACAGGTAACCCTCTTAATTATATTTTGATACGATTTTCTCGGCATTTTACTCTCCACCAACACCTGACACTCTCCTATGTTCGTATGCTACCCCTCCCTCCCCCCACTTTTGGGCAATATTACCCATCCACCCATTCCCAGCCACCCTCAAACCTGCAAAGCCCCTCCCAAAGGCAACCCCTTGCCCCCATTTTATCTCTTCTTTGTGTTCATACTTACCACCAGCTCGTCATAAATTCCACCCCTGCAGAAGTCAGCTCACATCCTTCCTCCACCCCCCGATTTACTTTAAGCCTATCGTTCAGCCTCTTGCTCTCTGAGGCAGCTTGCTTATTTCATCATTGAGGTCATGTAGTATTTGTCCTTCAATGCCTGGGTTGCTTCACTCAACATAAGGTTCTCAAGATTCATCCATGTTATCACGTGTGTTTGTAGTGTATTTGTTCTTACAGCCGAGTAGTATTCCATTTATACTATTTTTAATGCCTAGAAAAAAGACACTGGTTAATTTTTTAATATATTTTTAGGAACTTATAAATGATGTCTATAATTTGATCCAGTAATTGGATTTCTCACAATGCATCTAGCAGAATAAACCAAAAGAAAGAAAGCACAAGTTCATAAATATTAATTCACTTGAATATTCATATACATATATGTATATGTGGATTTATTTTCTTCTCACCTATCCCTGGGACACTGTGACATAGTGGAAGTAACAGACTTGGGAGCTGAGAAGCCCTGTTTTATCGAGAACAAAAGGGCCCTCAGCATGAGGGAGATGCAGTGGATATAACCCACTGCACATCAGAAGGTATTTCTATTAAGCATCACAGGTCATCCACAAAGAAAATAATAAATCCCGGGGTAGAAAATCAGTGAAAACTGTGCACTAATTGCTTGATTGTGTGAAGGCAAGAAAGTGATGAAGAGATGAGGGCATGGGAAACAGCCCTCCTTCCAGTCTGCCAGTTCTCTCACTGCTCCCAGCAGGGACAAGAACCAAGGTAAAATACAGCTCTTGCACATCCCAAAACCCATCAAGGATTTAAGGATTTGCTGGCAAAAGAAGTTTCTCTGTGGGTGGGTTAAGCCCACTATATTCACACCTTCTAGTGCTCGATTCTTAAACGTTTTGTTCCACAGACCCCTTTGCCAGTCAGGTGAAATGAACTCTGTTGTAATTTATTCACTGTATACATTCATAAGTGAAGGAAATGCTAAATTTCAGTTAGGGGTCAGAAAATTAAAGGCAATAAGTCGATTGATTTTTTCAGTTCAAGCACATGGACCCCTAGTTAAGAATGCCTGTTCTGGTGAATTGGTTTAATTAAATATTTTCTCATCTTGCTAAGACAAGCTGATTGAAATGATAATCAGTTATTATTGAGTGCTTATGTGCTGTTGGTAATGGGGCTGAAAATGCTGTGAGATTGTTCCTATTCCCATTAACAGGATGGGGAATTGTGGTTAAGAGATGTCAAGCAATTAGCCTAAGGAAGAATTACAGCTAGTAAGAGGGGAGTTGGGATTTGAACCCAAGTATGTCCTATGCCAGGGTCTGTGCTTTTAACTACTTTGCTATAGGAAAGAAGGTTTAACAAGAGAGAAGTCATCCTAGAACATACAGAGGGACCCCAGGGAATGATGGGCCAACAGAGGAAAGCTATTTTAGAGGGATGTAGATCAAGGACTTGGAAGAAAATTATCTCTTGTAGGTGGAGGAGATAGAGAATGGAGCCAAGGACACCAACCTCAACCCTGCCCGCCTGACTCTGCCCACCCAGGCAGTTCCTCTGAGGACCAGCCTACTGCATGCACCCCAGCTCCACAAGGCCTAGCTTTGTCTGAGCAACAAACTGACAGGCTGCCCCCCTCAGATGTGCTCTAGGAAGAATGGCAGCTGACAGCAAGGCCTGGAAGGATCACCTCTTGGTCCAGAGATGGCAAGGGACCTTATCCAGGTCAAGTAAGTCATTAGCACAAAGCTGATAAAGAGAAGCATCATGATAGTGACCACCTGACTAGGTCCAAATGTGGGTGAAGGTGAAGAGGGCATTATGCAAGCTTCAAAACTGAATCTGCTGTAGCCACAAGCCACAGGAGGAGGTTGATGGGGTGAGTGGGGAAGTTCCTCCTGCCTCCCAAGCTCCTGCCCTTCTCCACTGCAACACTTGTCTCAACAAGCCTTCACAATGGTCTGAAAAGGTTGCAAAAACTACATTGTGCTCCAGGGAAGAACGAAAAGGAAAAGTAAGCTGTAGGTCAAGAGTAGGGGGAAAAAGATGGCTGTTGGCATGAGCCAGGCCTTGGCTTTTACTAGTTGTTAAACTTTGTAGGAGTTATTCAACCTCACTGAAATACAGGTGTTCTTTCCTAAAGAGGGATGATAGAGTGCCTGATAATTATCAAAGATTTAAAACAAAAATAGTCATTGATGATCATAATATATATATTAAAATAGTATGAACAGTATAAAGAAAGGTAAAATGAAGTGACATTCTTCAGCTCAGAAAATAACAGTATGGTCTTATTCAGAGTGACAGTAAGAGCATACCAAGTGTTGACTATGTGTTAGGCTCCCTGTAAGGACTTTCATGCATTATCTCCATAAGCCACATGACAAGCTTCTGAGTTGGCACAGTATGCTGAATCGTGGACTCCCAAAGATGTCCACTTCCAAATCCCAGGAATTAGTTACATGGTAAAAGGGACGTTGTGGATATTGTTGACTAAAGGATCCTGACAAGAGAGCATCCTGGGATCTCCAGAAGGACTCATTGTAATCACAAGGGTCCTTATGAGATAGAGGCAAGAGGATCAAAGTAAAAAAAATGAGCTGCGACAATGGAACCAGGGCTTGGAATGATGACCTACAAGCCAGGGAAGGTGTGCAGTCTCTACAAGCAGGAAAAGACCGGGGAACAGGGTCTCCTCTAGAGCCTTGAATTAGGGCGTGTGACCACCAAATGTTAGGTGATAAATCTGTGTTTAAAGCCACTAAGTTTGCGGTATTTTCCCCAGCAGTGCTAGGAAAACTAATACAACTGGAGACCAGTTTTTACCCATATTTTGCAGATAAGGACTCTGAGGAACAGAGGGGATAAATAAGCTGTCCACGATCAAGAAACCTGCAACAGTGGAACCTAGATTCTGATGCAGGCGGCATGACTCTTGGACCTGGTTTTAACTACACACTGCATGGCCTCCCCAAAGAAGAGAGAGGCTGGGGAGTGTCTTCAGGGGGTGTAAGATCCCCACAAGTCCCTCTCAGCCTCCTTGCCTCGATCTACCCTCAGGGTTCTTAAATCCTGACATCCCCTGTGTGGGCATGAGGGGACAAAGCCCTTTATGAAACTGTGCTGTATCTTGGGTGTACAAGCATTTTTTTCAGAGTCTACCCAGTATCTCCTATCCTGGCTACTCACCAGACCCACCTGGGCAGCTTGTTAAGTACTCAGCTTCCTGAGCCCATGTCCAGAGGCTCATAGATGAGGTTCAAATCTGTAGTTTCAAAATAGTTCCCCAGGGGATTCTGATGCAGCCGAGGTCTTTATCTTGCCTGGAAGCACAGCTTCCTGCCCAGCCTGACAGCCCAGGTTCACGTGCTCTCAGATAGCACAGGAAAAGGCTTGCACCTTGCTAATTTAGGAGGAACCTTACAACTGACAGCCTTCTAGAACAGCTTGGAAGATATGCTGTAAATTACTTAAGGGGCCCCTTAACCCCTTCAATGGCAGGATCTAAACAAAATGGCAACAAGGACGTTACTTATGGTTCACACATATTCCTATTACTTTGTATTGAGAAATGCAGTGATTTGTCCCACAGCACACCTCTCTGCAATGGTGTGTGAGTCTGAACAGTTCAGGAAGACTTTATATCTATCAAAGCAGACACTCAGCTCTGCCTGTACCCATCCCGACCCGTGGGTCAATGGAACCAAGACCTGAGGGAGGGAGTGGGAATGAAAAGGGACAAGAGACATAAAGAATGGAGACAAGACAGGATTCTGATCAAGTCTCATTTATTGAGGGTCAATCAGGGGTATTTATAGCCAGGAATGAATGAGGTTTCACGCCACAGATCTGATTGGTTCATGTCAAGAAGTCTTTTCACGGACGATTCAAAACAACCATCTGCAGATGCACTAGGCGTGAAAGACTTTTGCGCTCTTTAGGGAGTATCCAATCGGAGCCCAGAGGAGTGGTGTGAGAATGGAAAGTTAATTACTACAGCGAGGGTGGGGAAACAGAAACTTAACTGGGTTAGTATCTAAAAATAGCGCTTAGCAACAAGATGGCCAGATATAATACCAGTGCCAGAGGCAGCTTCCCACAGGTCCCCCTTTTCTTTAATATTTTTAGCAGAAAAGGAAGACTGACAAGACGGCCCATTCTGGGGGGACTGTGCCTGTCTTAGGTCAGGGCTGGCAAACAGACGATCGCATTAGACCTTACCCGTCATTGAGAATCGTGGCAGCGAAAGGCCATGTCTCTGTCTTAGGTGGTTATCATGAGAATGCCTTGCCCAGCTGCCCATCATTGACTAACCAGTCCAGCGCCTCAGAAGATACTGACGAGATATTCATGGTCTCGGATCAGGCCTATCGGCTGGATCCATTTGCAAGTAGTGGTTAGACCCCTCGTTGTAGTCAGCCATGTCCAGTCTATGATAATGGACCTGGATGGGCTGCATTTCTATGGCATCCAGTTGTTGCTTTACAAAGGCCATAATCTTGTTAAAGAGAATAGGTCCTAGTGACAGAAGCATTAGTAAGCCAAGCAGATGTCCCAAGAAAGGGAGTAGATAGGGCAATAGTCCATTCATCCCACTCCACAGGGGGTTGTCAGCCAGCTCCTTTCTTCTTTTCTCCAGGTCTTCTTGAAGCTCCTTAACTTTATCTTGAACAATGCCAGACTTGTTGGCATAAAAGCAGCACTGTTCTTTATGAAGAAAGTAAGTAGAAGGGATCTGTCCAGCGTGGTCCAGTCACTCGGAGTGCCGGCATATAACAGAAGGGCTCCAACGATGGTGACGAAGCTGCATAGAAGGATTCCAGGGGGGCTGCACAGCTGCACTGGCTTTAGCATTGGTTACTCTCCTGCAAGAAAACAGTATTCATCTCAGGGAGAGTCCTCTACCCTGGATAGATTGTTATTATCCTTTTGTTTAACCAATCGTTCCGGCAGCCACGTGGCTGCATCTAGTTCTTTTGAATAGACACAAACTGATCCTCTGCCCCATATTAGGATGGGATCGGGTCCATGCCAAGTATTATCCATAGGATCTTTCCACAGAACTGTGGCATGGTTAGTGCTGGGGTTAGAGTGCCAGAAGCGCTCAGCTGCAGAGCGTCCCTTTTGGTCTAAGCTTAAAAAATTTAAAATGAAAAGAGAGTGGGATAATAGATTTTTGGGTGGTCCTCTGACAGGATACCACTCCCCCTTTTTTATTTTTTCAATAGTATTTTTTAGAGACAGGTGCGCTCTTTCGACTATACCTTGCCCTTGGGGGTTATATGGAATGCCCGTAATGTGTCTGATGTTCAATTGTTGGCAAAAGGAAGCAAATGCATGGCCAGTATATCCGGGACCATTGTCCATTTTTATTTGTTGTGGAGTTCCCAGTAGTGCCATGGTTGCCAATACATGCGCTATGACATTCTTTCCTGCTTCTCCCGTTTGTGGGATAGCGAATATAAGTCCGCTAAAGTATCAACTGTAATGTGCACATATTTCAGATTACCAAATTCAGGAATATAAGTTACGTCCATTTGCCTGAGGGCATTAGGTATTAGACCACGGGGGTTTACTCCTAAATGAGGTGTGGGCAAAAAGGTTACACAGGAGGGACATCCTTTAACAACTTGGTGGGCTTGTTCTCGGGTAATTTTGAACATGAGCCTTAAAGTATGTACATTAATATGATGTAGGTGATGGGCTTTAATTGCCTTGTTAACGTTTTCTTGATTACCTGAATTGGGTGAATCTTGGTCAACATAGCACATTAGCTGTGTGGCCTGATCAGCTAAATGATTCCCTTGGGTGAGGGGACCCGGAAGATTGGAATGAGCTCTGAGGTGACCAATAAAAAAGGGGTGATTCCTTGTATGAATAAGAGATTGCAGTTGAGTGAACAAAATAGCCGCCTCTGAGACGTTTTTTATTTGAGCAGCCATTTCAAGTAAAGGGACTGACTGAGCTATATAAGTGCTATCCGTGAGGAGGTTAAAAGAGGCACTTTGGAATGCAGAGAACACAGTTATGACAGCTTGTAGTTCTGTAAGCTGTGCAGATTTTGAATGAGTTTGAAACCGGACAGTTTTGTCATTAAAGACGTATGCAGCCATTTCCAAGGAGGACCCATCAGTGAATACTGATAGGGCTCCAGTGATGGGTTGAAGAGAGGTGGTCAAGGGAAAAATGAAGTCATGTGTACTAAAAAATTGTAGGAGCTTATCATTGGGGTAATGGTTGTCTACTTGTCCGGCATAAGATGCACAAGCAATAGGCCAGCTGTCAGTTGTCTGCAACAGCCAGCTGATTTGGTCCTTAGTATATGGTTGAATAATGGTATCGGGTTCCTTACCAAAATAATGTTTGCCTTGTTCTCTCCCCAGGCAGACAATACCTGCGACAGCTTGGTAGTAAGGATAAATTACCTTAGCGGGTGACATGGGTAAATGCACCCACATTATTGGGGCAGTCTGCCAAAATACCACAGTAGGAGTAAGAAAAGTTTTACATATGACAAACAGTAAAGGCTGGCTGTAGTCAATAGTAGTGACAAACTGAGACTGTATGGCTTGTTCCACTGTTTTAAGGGCTTGGCTTCCCTCCAGAGACAGATTTTGTGGAGAGTTGGGATTAGAATCTCCCTGCAAGATGTCAAATAAAGGTTTCAAATCTCCTGTGGTTAATTTTATATAGGGGCGAAGCCAATTTATGTCTCCCAGGAGCTTTTGAAAATCATTTAATGTTTTTCGCTTATCCATCCTGAGGTTTGTTTTTTGAGTAGTTATTTTATTCCCCATCATCTGGAATCCTAAATAAGTATACAGATCTTGTAGCTGCACCTTATCAGGGGCAATTTGAAGTCCATGTGCTTTCAAAGTTACCTCCATATCATGGTAGCACTTCAGGATGTCCTGCCCATTTTTATCAGCCATCAAAATGACATCTATATAATGTATGATATAAAGATTTTTCCATTTAGTCCTAACATTTCGTATGGCTATGTCTACAAATTTTTGGCATAAGGTGTGGCTATTGGCCATGCCCTGAGGTAAAACTCTCCACTGGAATCTTTTCATAGGCTCCTTAAAATTGATAGAGGGAAGGCTAAATGTGAAGCACTTTTGATCAGCCGGGTGTAATGGGATAGTAAAGAAGCAATCTTTTAGATCTATGATAATTTTATAATGTCCAAGGGGGATGGCTACAGGGGTTGGAAGACCAGGCTGCAAAGCTCCCATAGGTATCATTGTTTTGTTCACTGCTCTTAAGTCCTGCAATAATTGCCATTTCCCAGATTTCTTTTTAATGACAAAAATAGGAGTGTTCCAGGGAGAGTCACTCTCTGTGATATGTCCTGCCACTAGCTGTTCCTGTACTAACCGTTGGGCAGCCTGTAGCTTGTCTGAGGATAAAGGCCATTGATCACCCCATACAGGTTCATCTGAAAGCCAGGTAATTTGTTCTGCATGGGGTACAGGAAGATCAACGACCCCTAGGCTAAATTTTCCAGGCTGCTTTTGCTATTTTGCCCCTTTATAGATAGGGGTTGAGCAATGACTGATTCGGATTTTCATAAATCTTTTCCTGGTTTAAACCCTTGTGAGAGCATTTGAGCTGTGACTATGTCGTTGGGACTACACATGAGAAGCCCTATTTGAGAAAGCAAATCCCTTCCCCAAAGGTTAATGGGGAGCCCTGGTATTATACAGGGTTGTATAGTTTCTTGATTCCCTTCTTTATCCTTCCAGGTTAGTAGTTTTGAGCTTTTTTTGGAATTTTGACTCTGACCTATGCCCCTTAAATTAGTTAAGGTAGGAGAGAGAGGCCAATTGGGCGGCCAATCTTCTCTTTTCAGGATAGTAACATCTGCTCCGGTGTCCACTAATCCACTAAACTGTCTCCTTTCAAGCCACAGGGTCATCATGGGTTTATTGACTGAAATAGCCTGTGCCCAGTATGCATCGGAGGAACCGAATACTCCTGAGCCGTGCTTAGAGCTCTTCACCTGATTGTCGGTGTTAATTAATGGGAGCAGTATTAGTTGAGCAGTCCTTTCTCCTGAGGGAATGGTGGAAACATTTTGTGGGGAGGATGCCATAATTTTTATTTCTCCAGTATAATCATTATCGATAACGCCAGGAGAAATTTGAAGCCCATTAATAATGGAGCTACTTCGTCCAATTAGTAGACCAGAAGTATTATGTGGCAGGGGACCATACACGCCCGTTGGTAAGGCTTGTACCCCCATCTGGGGTGTTAATACTGTGTGGGTGGTGGCACGGAGGTCCAGTCCTGCGCTCCCTGGGGTGGCTCTACAGAGGTCTGAAATGGATTTCTCTTGGCGGGAACAAAGTTGATTGCCCCATAAACTTGTTTGGGTTTGGGGGCCTGGGGCTGGCTCGGATTCCCGTTTCCCTGGAGGGAAGGTAAAGGCTGGCCTTGAACGTCCGTTTTTGACTTACATTTGTTAGCCCAATGCTTTCCCCGTTGGCATCTAGGACATAACCTAGGGGTAGTGCCCTTTCCTTTTGTAACCGTTTGGCCCTTGCAGTTCCTGGCAAAGTGGCCTTCTTCCCCATAGGTGAAGCATTTCCCCTTATTCTGTTGGGCTAGGTATTGTTTAAGTGTAAACCCTTTTAGGGCAGCCACCATGGCTAAACCTTGTTGATATGCAGCTCCTATGTCTGAACATAATCTAATGTAGTCAGACAAATCTGTCTTTTTTCTCTATGGATGGATTGCAGCTTGGCAAGCGGTGTTTGCATGTTCATATGCTATTTGTTTTACAAATTCAGTGCCTGTCTCTGCATTTCCAAATATCCTCCCCAGGGCGGTTATGAGCTGATGTACGAAGTCTGCAAAAGGCTCATCCGGTCCTTGTTTTATGCTAGTGAGGGAGGAACTAAGATCTCCTTTGGTGGGTAATCTTCTCCAGGCTCTAGTGCCTGCAGCTTGCATTTGAGCAAATAAGCCTGCATCATATTGCATTTGGGTTTCATTGGAGGCATAGTTTCCTTCTCCTATTAGCATATCTAGGTTCCACCCATTGCCCGCTTGCCCATTGTGCCTGGCAGTATCTTTGCAAAGCTCAACATACTCTGATTTCCATAACAAATAATCCCCTCCAGACAAAGTAGCGTGGGCAACAGTGTGCCAATCAATGGGGGTGAGCCAATTTTCAGCAATGAATTCTACAATAGCTAGGGTGTAGGGAGCGGTAGCTCCATATTGGGCAACCGCGGTTTTAATTTCCTTGATAATTTTAAATTCAAAGCCATTATGGTGCCTCCAGGTTTGATCCTGGTCATCCTTAGTTTCAGTTACAGAAAAAACCTCAGGTTCACTTAAGGTAGTTAAAGGATTAGAAGCCTGGGGGTTCCTTAACGCCGCTCCTTGTGCAGGTGGCTTGGCACGGGATTCTGCAGTTTTACTTTCATTTTCAGTTTTTCCCATTTTCAACCTTTTTCTAACTGAGATATGAATTCCTGATGTTCTTCTTCTAATCGAATCTGTTCTTTTAGTTTCTCTATTTTTTCCTAATAACTCCTTCCTTGGGTCAACTACCAGCATAACTATAGGTGGGGCTGTGGAATAGGGAACGAATGGCAGAGGTTGAGACTTTACTGTCTCCTCCTCAGATTCACCTGATTCTATATTAGAAGATTCATCATCAGTTTCCACTTTTAATTTTCTGAGGTCAGGGTACGGGTTCCTACTAGATATGGCTTTAGTTTTTCCTTTATTTTTATCCTCCTTACAGGATCTTTTGTTTGCATGGGTTAATGGCTGCTTTGACCTGGTGGTAGGCTTCCTGTTTTCCTCGCTATCTAGCGAGATCAAGTCCTCCTCCAGACCGGACAGTCCGGATGCATCAGGCGGGTTGGACTTTGGGCAGTCTGCTGATTTCTTAGGGTTGGTGGCTAGAGCCTCCAGCCCCTGCCCTTCTTGCAAAATTTCCTCACCCTTCTTAATAACATTTGCCACCACCGTGTCCCTATGGCGAATACTTAAATTATCATTAATGAGATTCCAATATGAGAATGTGGTTACTGTGATTCTTTCAGGGCCGGAAGTTTTGTAAAAGTCCTGTAAAGCATCCCCTACTCTTTTTCATCTTCTCTCATCAATAGTTCCTTCTTGAGGAAACCATGGACATACTTCCTTCAAAAACTCAAAAAACCTCAATAACTGTTTTACTTTCACCTTTACTCCTCATGTCTTTAATGCCTCTTGGAGACCCTCTACAAATGTCTCATGCTGGCTCATTTCTTGCCCCATGATCGCCGATCACTTACCGAGGCTTCAACCGAGAGGCAGGTTCCCTTGCGGTGTCCTCTGATTCTCGCGTCCTGGCCGGTTCCTCGATGGCCGTTCCTCACTTCATCCATCGAACTCTGGTCACTGTTTGGGCACCACTTGACCTGACCCACGGGTCAATGGAACCAAGACCTGAGGGAGGGAGTGGGAATGAAAAGGGACAAGACACACAAAGAATGGAGACAAGACAGGATTCTGATCAAGTCTCATTTATTGAGGGTCAATCGGGTATTTATAGCCAGGAATGAATGAGGTTTCGCGCCACAGATCTGATTGGTCCACATCACGAAGTCTTTTCATGGATGATTCAAAACAACCATCTGCGGATGCGCAAGGTGGGAAAGACTTTCACGCTCTTTAGGGAGTGTCCAATTGGAGACCAGGGGAGTGGCGTGAGAATGGAAACTTAATTACTACAGTGAGGGTGGGGAAAGGGAAACTTAACTGGGTTAGTATCTAAAAATAGCACTTAGCAACAAGATGGCCAGATACAATACTAGTGCCAGAGGCAGCTTCCCATATACCTGAAGTTCAAGGACCGGTTCAACTATCCCTAAGACAGGCTAAGAAGGAGGCTACTGAATTCATTTTTACAGGCTAATTCTAATTTTGAAGTCCTGGCCCCCAAAACCAGCTAAAAACACTAAACAAGTAACTGTGGTAAGAAGCCTCAGACATGAGCTCAGGGACCTAAGGGGACTGCTCAGCCTGCCCCACCTACTCAAGATGAAATTCTGACAACTGGTGAATTGTCCTTATTACTAGTATTTACCCTAAACATCACCAATTTTGTGCAGGCACTGTATTTTATATGGATTATCTTAGAAGGAAGATGGTAAAATCAACTGGATATGAGGATGAGGCTACTCAGGCCTGGAGACAGTAAGTAGCCTGCCCTGGAGCCCTGTGCTAGGAGTGAGCCAGAGTTGAAACGCCAGCCTCTTCTTTTCAAAGCCCTTGCTTTAACCACTGGAGTAAATGAGAAGGAAAAGCTTATCTCTAAATCTCTATTTTTTTTTAAGATGTATTTTCATTTATTTCTCTCCCCTTCCTCCCCCTTTCCACCTGCCCTGTGGTCTGCTCTCTATGCCCATTCACTGTGTGTTCTTCTGTGTCTGCTTCTATTCTTGTCAGAGGCCCCAGGAATCTGCATCTCTTTTTGTTGCATCATCTTGCTGCATCACCTCTCCGTGTGCCTAAGCAATCCTGGGCAGGCTGAACTTTCTTTTGCACTGGGTGGCTCTCCTTACAGGGCACATTCCTTGTGGGTGGGGCTCCCCTATGTGGGGGACACCCCTGCACAGCAGGGCACTGCTTGCGCAGATCAGCACTGAGCATGCGCCAGCTCACCGCATGGTCAGGAGGTCCTGGGTTTGGACCATGGACCTCCCATGAGGTAGGCGGATGCTCTATTCTTTGACCCAAGTCCATTTCCCATCTAGAAACTTAAGCAATAGCAGCCTGTCCACTAGGCTATGGTGTGGCTCTACCAGGGCAAAAAGCAAGAAAATTTGAGAGGCTAGGAACTTAGTCCATAGTCTGTGTGAATTTCATCTTCACTACCAACCAAGTTAGATAAGTTATTTAGCCCCTGGAAAGCTTGGTTTTCTCATCTATGAAATAAGGACAGTAAGATAATTATGTCAAGCTAAAAACTTATTTAACATCCACTGACTCCAGAGTCCAGCACTTTGCACTTACAAAGCAGCTTTCAGGAGTCTGCACCCTCTGCTGCTTCTTGCAGCCTCATCTTACACAGTCATCCTGCTGCAAAGGAACAAACCTCTGCAGGAGTGAAAACAATGACACCTGCACCACAGAGCAGGGAAGGAACCATCCCTTTTCGGAATGCTTTTCTCTCCACCACCAGCCAGAGTCAGCATGATCATTAAGGTCCATGGAGGCAGTGATCTGATCTGTCCTCTTTTCTGCTGTGCCCATAGCATTTAACTCAGAGTATGGCACATGGTGTGAAAGAAGGAAGGAATAAATGATGACAGAAAAAATAATTACATTACTTAATGTCCACTGCCTTCATTAGGTTTCCGAAGAGTGCCCTGATATGACTCATGGTTAGGCTTGCCACACACAGGGGCTGCAGTTGCTAGAAAGGCTACAAAAATCTCCCAGTCTTCCTTCAAAAATTGCTATAGGGAGAATTTTTTGGGAGGCAAAAGTACACAAACAAGTCAACCCCAAAGCAGAAAAACAGAAGCATCTCAAGAGGCATTCATTAGATCAGAGGAAGGGGTTTTCTCTTCACTTGAGCAATCAGGGAGACCTGGAATTCAAGAGGAGTCTGGAAGGATGGAAAGAATTATTATTTTTAAAAAGACAAAGTCTTTCTGTTACCTTTCCAATCCACCACAATGGTGCACATGAACATCCTGGGTGATGTGAGAGAACTGCCAGATTATTATCATGCTGTGCTTCCAAATCATCAGCTGGTTTCTAAGTGTGATGATGAAGCACAGCTACACTGGCAAATTTGAAATCATTTATGATCGGTAGGCTGGGAAAATTGTTGTGAAACTCACAGGCAGGTTAAAAAAGTGCAGAGTGATTAGTCCCAGGTTTGATGTGCGACTCAAAGATCTGGAAAAATGGCAGAATAATCTGCTCCCATCTGTCATTTTTTTTTCTTTGTACTGATGACAGCAACCGGTATCATGGACCAAAAAGGAAGCAAGGTGAAAACACACAAGAAAGAAAATACTGGGATTTTTTTTTTCCCAGGATGTAATACATACACACAAATAAAATGTCTCAGCTGGGGGAAAAAATGATAGGACCAAGAATGGTAGGCATCGTTCCAGTGGTGTGTGACCAGCTCCAGTCCAGCGGGGAGTTTAGCAAAGAAGAAATAATTCATTTGGATTTGAGAGTTCCAGGGAACCATTTTTTTTTTATATTTATTAATATAACAGATCCAACTTCAATTACACTATTTATAATTTTGCTCTGGCACCAATTAAAACCTATGCAACTAATAAATAATGTTTCTTAGATAATGAGTAAACATGATTGACAAAGGTTTTCAAGCACTCCTCAAAAAACCTTGAGAGGGAAGCAGACTTGGCCCAGTAGTTAGGGCATCCATCTATCATATGGGAGGTCCGTGATTCAAACCCCAGGCCTCCTTGACCAGTGTGGAGCTGGCCCATGCACAGTGCTGAAGTGCACAAGGAGTGCCCTGCAAGGCAGGGGTGTCCCCGCGTAGGGGAGCCCCACACACAAGGAGTACACCCCGTAAGGAGAGCTTCCCAACATGAAAGAAAGTGCAGCCTGCTTAAGAATGTCGCCGCCCACACGGAGAGCTGAAACAAGATGATGCAACAAAAAGAAACACAGATTCCCATGCCACTGACAACAACAGAAGCAGACAAAGAAGACGACCCAGCAAATAGACACAGAAAACAGACAACTGGGATTGAAGGGGAGCAAGGGGAGAGAGAAATAAAAAAATAAATCTTAAAAAAAAAAAACCTTGAGAGAGAGAGATTCTTACCTCTACAGAGTAGGTCACCATAGACATCACAGCCTATCACGGTAATCACTGTCATCATGAACATGGTGAACTTCAAAGTTCTACTACTACATAGAAAGAATGAATGGTACAGACAACAGATAGAGGGAAAGAATGTAAGAAAAGGTGGGTATATTCATTCATTAGGGCCCTGAAGATTGTTGAATGGCCGAATCACATAATTATAGTTGGGCTTTGAGAAGCTTAACAGGCACAAAGAAAACAAAGAAACAAACAGGAAGTCTGTCAGAGAGGAGAGTAGAGCTGCTAAGAGGACACAGAGCTGAGCCACAGACCAGCCCTCTGCTCATGAGAATTCTCTAATGATCTCCCAGTGAGGTTACAGATAATCAGAGAGGCCCACTGAGGCAGGACTGAAAGACCATCACTACTGCTGTCAAATCAAGTTCCATGCTGAATGAGGTACAGGTAAATGAATAATGCTTTAGTACAAATTCTAATTCTCTTGTAAATTGTACAGATGTATAGCATTATAATTGTGTGCGTTAAAAGTATTGTTTTTCTAAATTATAAGCAGACTGAATTTCTATATTCTTATTTGGAAATTTGTTTTTATTTCTTAATGTATGTGGAGCCTCACAAATGGAAATGGTTCAAGTCTCTTGGTTTCTGAAATTCTTTTTGGTGCCCTAGAACAAAAGCCTAAGCTAGGGTGCTGGGCAGGGAAAGCAAAGGGTGGGGTGAACTGAAGCATATAACACGGACAAATTAGAGAGGAACCTGACAGCTACTTAAAGATGGGAGTCAAGAAATATTCTGTAGTTTCCAGTCCAGGTCATTAGAGGGACGGCAGTGCTATTAATAGCCGGCCAAGTCAGGAGTGGCCTGGATGAGGAGATGAGTTCCATGAGTCCCAGAGTTTCAGATGCCACTCTAGGACTGAAGGACCTTCGGGATCCTTTTTGTCTCTTTGGTCTTAAAAGAGCCAAAGTAACACCACCACTCCCAAACAGGAGTGAAGGACAATTCAGATGGGAGCTGAAGGACAATTAAAACCCTCAATCTCGTGTACTGCCTGGAGTCAGGGAATTGCAAACCCTCAGAGAAGTACCTATCCAGGTCTAAGGAAAATCACTCATTCCTTCAGATTACTCAACCCTTTCTCACAGATTCCCTTTAAAACTTCCCTCTGAGTTGAGCTCACAGCAGGAGTTATATACATGTCACTGATCACCCAACTAGAGAGGCCTCTTCAGAACAGAGTAGGCATTTGGGGGCACTAATATATGAGCAGATTTAGCTTAGGCTACTCTCGGTTTATGCTCCCCATTCTGGAGACCAATGTGTCAACCTCGCTCTCCCCAAAACACACATACCCACCCAGAAAGAAAGAGAGAGGGGCAGGTGGAGGGAGGAAGGGAAGGGAAGGAAGGGAGGAAGGGAGGAGAGGGGAGAAAACCCATGATACCTGAGAGTGAAGATGACTAAAAAGGAACTTGGAGATTGTCCTGGCCAAGTAACTGTTTTTACAGTTGAAGAATCTGAGGTTCACAGAGGTGAAAGCATATAAGCAGTTGGGTGCAGACCAATATCTAGAACTGAGGTCTCCTAACTTTTCTTCCCACCATCTGGGAGCAAATCAAGAATTTTCTTTCTTAGTATTCCATGGCAAGGCACCTGCACATGTGGCACGAGCAATAAACACATCTGTAAGGCAGGTAGCACCATTTGCTTTAATTACTGTATGGAGAGAAAAGCCTGGAGGAGGATAGGAAAAGAGGAGCCACATTCCCTTAGCATTTTTTACTGAGGTCCTGGCCTCTCAACAATAACTCACATTACTGATTATAAACATCAATCAATGATTATAATAAAATATCATTAAAATTATCAATATATATTTTTCTAAATGTGGGATCAGAAATCAGTATACACCATGTACTAGGGTTAAAAAAAAAAGCAAAGGAAGGAAACAAAGATAATATGCTCACTCTGGCATAAAATATATGCTTGTGTGTGGGATTAGTTCTATCACCTCACCAAGGACATGATTAAATGATTTATTAAAGCTCATCTCTTTTTGCTTTAGAGCAAATAGAGCTCTGTGTTGGTTATCGCTGCACAAGCTATCTCTTTGTGCTTGAAGTTTGAAAACAGCCACCTCTTGCCCTTTCTGCTACTAGAAAGGATGTGAGTCTAGAGACAAGGTTTCTTGTTCCAAGACAAAACATCCTTGGGAAATTTATCTTTAACCACAGCCCTTGGCTAAATCAAAAAATACATGATATACAAGCAAGAGAAATAAACCATGAGTTTTGGTGTGTGAGACTTTCATTCCCACAGCAACTGGTGCCCAACGTAGGGCAGCTGATTTTCCCCCAGCTGAGGGGAATTTTTTGGGACACCCCCTGGGAACAGCCCAGTCGAACTACAGTCCCGACCGACATTCATTGCTGCCAGTGATCACAGCCACCCTTGAGGTAAACTGCTCCCTGGGTTCAGTCACAAGAACATGTCTGCATAGAGATTGGTCCAAACCATGCATCCTGCACACACAGGACATCAGCTGCCCTGAGAGAGGTATGCTGACTGCAGACATTAGTATAACATGGGAAATACATTATCAAAGCAACCAGGAGATCTATCTCCACACTTCACAACAACTATTGAAAGCAGCTAATTGTAGAGTGAAAGAACAACAAATTACTACATTGCCTCAAACAGTACAGACCTTTTGTTCATACTTCCGCCACAAGAGAACCTTAAGCTTTGAATTGTGGGAACTCTAGATCTAGAATTATGAGTCAAATTGTAAAGTTTCTGTTTCTGTTAGTGTGTTATTGTTTTTGTATTTGTCTCTTTGTTCAATGTCAGAATATATTTTAATAACTCCAGATGGGAATATAAATAAATAAAAAATCCTAAAAGAGCTCTATTCAAATGCCCTAAAAATAAATAAAGCTTATATTAATAGATAAGTATAAATGCTAATAAGAGCTCTACAATGATAAAAACTGTAAGTCCTGATTAATGGAATTACAACAAGTTTCTTCATAAGAAATAGTTCTTGCCTCAATTGAAATGAATAGTTTATTTTTCTTCACAGGATAAAGTGAAGCATGTAAAACTTAAATGAATATTAAAACAGGTAAAAAGTTTGTGGGAATGCTAACTGAAATTTGATGTTTGTTCAAAAAGGTGTGTTTTGTCCTAAAATAAGAAGGCTAGTTTTCATACAATCAAAATGGAAATACGCAGGACAAAACATGAATGCATACGGCAAGCTGTAAAAAGTATTTTGGTAGCATTCAGGGAAAAAATGTGTTGTGTGAAGGTAAAATTTGTCTTAAGATAACGTAATTACAGTCCATGTGGTTATGAATAATTACAAGAAGTTTGTGGAAGCATTGTTTGAATTAAAGTGTTTAAATAGCTAATTCAAAAAATCCATTATTAAACAAAAATTGAATTGATAATAACAAAAAGTAACTTCATAAAAAGAAAACTTATCAGCAGCCAACCTCCCCTGCCAATTCGCCTCTAAAAAACTATTTCTGATATTGCGTGATACTAGGTATTTGAAATAACATTGTATTTGCATATAACCAAATTGAATCATCATTTTAACATTTCTTTAGTGTTGATGGTAATTTTATGTTGTAAGAAGTTTGCTTAGAGACAGTTTCCAAAATCATTTTGTAACTTATATATGTAGGGTGTATAGAACATGTTTTTATTATTAAGGAAACAGAAAATAATTTTGTCCTAATATAAAATGACTAGTTATTAAAAAAAGAGTAAAATTTAGGAGAAAACCTGAATGAATACAGAAAGTACAGAAGGTGTGTGGAAAAGGAATTTTTGTGGATGAAGTTAAGTTTTGATGGATCTATCAAGTTTTAAAAGCTTTAGTATCAAATAGTCTACTAACACAAAGTTAAATTTTGTACTTTCCCAAAGTTTCTTAAAACATTAATCTGTTTTAGCAAAAGTTTACAAAGAGTTTTTTTTCTTGATTAATCAGTGTACAAAAGTCTCTTTTATCAAAATAGCTTCTTGTACTTTAACCATATCATGTCTTTGGCTGTTTTAAAAAAACAAGTCATCATGTTTAACAGAACATAATGTTCAAACATGCTTTCTCAAAGTCAGATCCTGAAAATACCTTTTATTTCAGACATTTGCAGAGGATTTGTTCTTTTCCCTTAAAAAAATTAAAGTAATTAAATAGTTAAGTTCATTTAATATAAGTTAAATGAACAATATTTAAAAGTATTATAAAATTAAAAGGATTCTTTAACCCTCTGTTGAAGTTGTATGAGTAAAAAGTTCATATGAATACTTAAAAAGTATATAAATGTCCTGAAAATTTAATAATGTTCCAATATAATATTAAAAATATATAATGCTGTTAATCATAATTTTAATTATTAAAAATTATATATATCATAAAACACTCTCTACTTAAAAATGAAAACGTGAACACTTTAACACATACTCATCTGATTTACACTAAAAGCTGCCATAAGGCAGACACTTTAACTCATACTTGTCCAATTCACATTAAAAACTGCCTCAGGGTGACATATAACAGTAAAGCTATCATAAATTATAATAACACCACTGCTGTGTGCAGCAACCCTAAATAGTCTTAAATTATTACAAATTTAATAGCCAATTATGTCACTATCACTTTACTTTAAAATTTCCTGATGCATTATCTGATATCATCTCCTTAGGCAAGTCCAGCCAGCCTGCATTCATATGTGAACAAGCCAACAGGAAATTTAAAAGCTCTTTCCCAAAGCTGTGTGTATAAATCAGTTATCTATCCTAGCCTAATAACAAAAACCTAACTGTATAAAAAACCTGTAGTTTTAACCCTATTTATTATATTAATATTATGTTAACAAATAATTTTATTTACAAAATCATCTCACTCCACCTTAAAATTATGCTTACAAAACAAAAAAGGGGGAATAGGGTGTTAGGTTTAACCAGTCCAAAGGATGTCATACAAATAGCCTTACATAGTTTAATTTTTTTAAATTGCAGTAAGGATGGATATACAGCAGCAGAATGACATTTTCAAATACCAATTGTAAAAATGTATCCTAAAGTGTTACACAAACCCATGGATGGACAAGTAATGGTAATTGGCATACTCCACTACATTTATCCAACATGGGAAGGACGGTATGCATGTGTTCTCTCCCTAGGAGGACCTCTTTGGCTTCTAGCAAAGCATGTAAAACCATACCATGGCTGATGGAATCTGCAGCACACCCCAGTACCAAGCCTGGAAGTGCTCAACAGCAATCAACCAACATTGCCCTAAGGACTACCCAAGGAGCTGAACTGATTACATGGGGAGTCTTAAATAATTGGGCAACCAAGCACAAGCTCTTATGGCACGAGTTGGGTGCCCTAAGATGCCTAAAAATAGTTTTGTAGCTTATTTCACAGTAGTCACTACTGCTTCTGCTAAGGTGGGAACATGGAAAATGTACCTATTGCTCATCCTTATGTCTTTTAACCCCCACACTGTTAATCACAGCTTTTGGGCCCATATAACAGATCCACCGGTATTTGCCCTCACCTCCTGGTGGGATCCTGAGCCCCCGTTATCCTCAAAGGATTCAACATGAATAGGAGAATACTGGGTTCCTCCAGGAGGGCCACTAATAAATGAAATTGACTGGAGGCATTCTAACATTTGTGTCACTCCTTTAAAATGGAATGGCACTCAACATAATTGGAACCAAATAAAAAAGCACCTTCAGAGTGCCTTCTCCAATCATATATCAGATCAAGTGGAAACTTCCCATCTCCAATTAAGTTGGCCATTATGAAACCTAAAAAATCAAACTCAACAAATCACACTAAAAATCTTAGCCAAACAGTTACAGTGGCAGAACCTTTTAACACGGTTTTCCAATGTAAATTTTAAATGGTGGGCCACAATAGGAAGATTAATTTGTCTCTGTCTTGTTATAGTTATAGGATACCAATGCTTCTTCCAACTATGGGAACATATCAAACAATGCTATGAATACCTGGCCGCTGTATATGCGGCTACTCAGGTAGAACAACCTGCTCAAAAAGAAAGGGGGGAGATGTGAGGATTAGTTCCAACACCTTGTCAAGGACATGGTTAAATGATTTATGAAAGCTCATCTGTTCTTGCTTTAGAGAAAAATAGCTCTGTCCTTGCTTATCTCTGCACAAGCTATCTCTTTGTGCTTGAAGTTTGAAAATGACTTCCTCTTGCCCTTTCTGCCACTAGATAGGATGTGAGTCTAGAGACAAGGTTTCTTGTTCTAAGACAAAACATCCTTGGGAAATTTTAATTTTAAACACGGCCCTTGGCCGAATCCAAAAATACATGATACATAAGCAAGAGAAATAAACCAGACAGGACCCTCCCTGCATATGAATTTTGGTGTACAAGTCTTTCATTCCCACAGCACTTGTGTGTTTTAGTGAGAAGAAAAACTACAAGTCCTCAGTGCAATTCACCACTTATTTGGTAACATGTTTGTAAGAAGGAATCTTAGAATATGTACGTATGAAAGAGTTAGAAATTAAATTTCAAGAAGCCCATTGGTTGTCTTGTGAACTTAAGAATTATCAAAGCCCTATTACAGCTAGGATTTATTGGTGGGGGTAGGGGGAGAGGAAACAGGTAAATCAGATTAAGAAAAAAAAATAGAGAATGATACAAAGCTCACATTAACACGGAGCCTTTTAAATCTGCTTTGAATAATAATTAGGGAAGGAATTGAGGCAAAAGAAGGCCTTAGATGGCCCTTCTGATCATATAAAATTTTAAATGAAGAGATACTTAACTTACTCTCAAACTCAATTACCCTGGGAAAGTTTGTAGAAACAGAAAGTGTTAAAGAATAAGCTACTTCTGGGAAGGTGAATGAATAAGGATCAGATCCCAACGGTTTCAAGTAAACTGACTAGAAATTCCTGAATCTGCATTGGAAATGGCAGTTTTGCTTGAGTTATAAAATGAGACACACTCACACACACACACAAGAACTTTCATACATTACCAGCGAGAATAAATACCAGTACAATCTCATATGGAAACAATTTAACAATAACAATGAAAACCACTAATGTTTACCTCCTCTATCCCCAAAAAATGTCTCTTTCTGGAAATGCATATTATAATTTTGCACATATACAAGGTTATTTACTTCAGCAATTTCGGGAACAGAAAACTGGAAATGGCCAAAATGTCCATTAATTGGACACTTGCTAAATAAACCTTGATATGGATGCCCGCAAAATACTACGTATCTGTAGAAATGAATGATGAAGCACTCTACATAGTGTACGGAAAGATCACCGATATATCGAGGAAAAAATCAGTGTGTATTACCTGACATCTTTCATATAAAGGAAGGTAGGGAAAATGAGAATCTATGTTTGTATTCATTTTCACATACAAGAAGAGATTTTGAAAGAATACACAAGAAATGGAGGAGATGGGGAATGAGATGGGAAAGAGTTCCTTACCTTATTCTCCTTGATTTTTGAACTCGGCAAATGTATTACTCAAGCTATTTAATGCCAAAGGATTTCACTCAAGAAGATGCTTCCTGCTTCCCTATAACAAGGAAGGAGATTCTGGTCAAGACTCAAACAAATTTGCTTGGAAGCCTCAAGCAAATTATGAAACCAGATGACTCTTGTCCTTACTTCTTTAAAAGACCAAGTATTTTGTATGCCTTGCATGAATGTAACAAAAATATAACACTTTCAGTACATTAGTCTAAAAATAATCTCATTTTAAGTTAGTTCCTGCCATAAAAGCCAGCCAAATTCCAGCAGCGCAATTACTTTTAAGAGCTTTTCTTTCTCTCCCAGGAAAACTCCTTACCTCTGTCAGAGGGGTTCTGCCTCCCATGAGGGATTTGGTGAAGGCAAAGAATAGATCCATCTTCTGTCTCAACTAGATGTTCCTCACTAGGGAATCCCCAGTAAGAGATCATTTCACTCTGTGGAGAAAAAGAACAATGGCAATGCTATGGATAGAATCGGATAAGGTCTCCCATAATAAAAGGCAAAGGAGAAGACAAAGGCCAATGATATTCTCCAGATTTCATTTTAAAAAATCAATTGTTTTTGAATTTTTATTGTACTGAAACTGTAGCCAACATCCTATCCCAGTGAGGAACCCCCTTAATGTCCTCCAACTACTTTCCCACTAGCTCTCTCAGCCCTTAAAAACCCTGCTGTCCTTCTGATGACATTAGGTTCTAGGATCCCATTCCTACAGTCACCTTTGAATAAAGTCGTCCTTGTCTACTCAACAATATTAAGCACAATTTTTTCTTTTACATTCATCAGGATCTTAGTGGAATAGGGATAACTCAATAATGCAGAAAACTTCATGTAAACAAGTGATCATAATCAATTGAAAGGTTTTAATTTTATCATTCTTACAAGGAGGAATAATAAAAAGAAGGTAGGGTGGAATGATTTATGAAATATTTGGATGCAAAAAGACTTAACTTTAAGATCCTGATGTCCAGTCAAACTCTCTTCACTCCGTATGAATTGCTCTCAAAGTCGCTAATCATGTTTTCAAGTTGTTTTCTTTAATAACAGTATTTTCCCATATTTTACACCAAAATGAGGCATGCCTAGATCTTACTGTTTAGTTAAAATTACTAACTTTGAGATGTTTTAAATAATCGTGGAACTATTTTTGCATATTTGTTCTAATAAAAATTTTTTTCAGATACCTAAGATTTTGAAACAGAACTGTGTTCCCTGGACATTCTTAATCAGAACCCTACTCAATGTATTCTAAAACTAGCACTCAATATTAACATTCTTGCAAACCTTTGATCTTTTTAGTTGTTTTTTAAAACAAGTATAGTGTAACTTGAACAGGAAATTAATGAATGAAAATGATTTTTCCTTATGAAGAAGTATCTAGTCTTAACCATTAAATGAGGTTTGTGAATACATATTACCTGGTTAAAATAAAAATTTAGCAAACTGAATCTAGGATTCAGAGATAGTAAAAAGCATACGAGATAGATGGAGATTAGAGTTGGTGGCAAAACTTAGGCCACACAATTGGATTTAAGGAAATAACGCTTGTCACAAAGGCATTTTAAAAGCAGGTGACTTTGAACACTTCCCACATTCATATATGCTTCAGGATGCACAGTTGTCAGCTTCCCTCTGGGCTGCTGGCAATGCACAGTCCTGAGGATCAACGAGACCACCCACCCAAACAACCACATTTTCATTCTGTATAAAACAGTCAGTGCATTATTAATTGCCAAAACTTTACGACATGATATTACAAGGGCAGATTTGTGCTCCCATAACAAGTTCTGAAAAGGCACCCACAGGTACCCTAGGCAAATATGAAACACATTTCTATGGCCATATAATGAAGCCAAAAATACATATACACTGTACTAGGAACAACGCCACATTTACCTCCACCATCCCCCTCTACACCCTTGCACCCATTAATATGTGACCACAATATCAATCTCATTCCTGAAAAAATAACAGACAGGAGGGCTCAGAAGTAGACAGAAAAGGGGAGATCTGCAAAATTCCAGTCTATTAACCTCCCACCTCTTCCCTTCCACTTAAGTTGGGACAATACTACCTCTTGCCTCCCACTGTCTTACCGGAGTGATGGGGCAGGATTCAAATGTGTCAACTCCAGAAGAAAGTGAAATGAAAGGAGAGAGACTCCACAAGAGAAGCAGAGGGGGAAGGACAGCCCTGTCTCCTCCTGAGTCCCTCCAACCACCAACAAAAACATAGTTTCTGGCTACGACTCAAAACCACAGTGTAGCAAAGACCTTGGGGGTGTTAAAGGCGAAGTAAAGACTCTCCCAAGCATGCTCAGGCGGTTGGTCACAAAACTGGGACTACAGTCCAGTCCTTTTTTATCTTAATATATTTACTCACTTTAAAAAATGCATGAATATACGTCCAAGGACTTGTATAAAAATGTTCATAGCAGCCTTTTTATGTTATAACCAAAAACTGGTAAAATCCAAATGCCCATCAATAGTGAATTGACACACAAATGTGGTATATTAATATATTGCAATACTATTTATCGATAAAAAAGACATGGATGAATATCAATATAATTATGGTGAGTGAAATAAGTGAGGCAAAAAAGAAAACATACTGTATAATCTCACTTTGACAGAAAGTATGGCAAAAGTTATCTCATAAGAGGAGGGTTGGCAGGGGAGGAAAACCAATGAGCATGAGAAAATATGAGAGGGTGAGGGATAGATGTTCATCATCTTCATTGTACTGCTGATTTCACAATTTCTGTGTATGTGAGAATTATTAAAATTGTACACTTCCATTATGCATTATGTTCTATTATATATCATTTATGCTTCAGTAGAGCTGTTCAAAATTAATATGGCTCTCATTTAAATCCTGCTATGCAGACCCACCACCGCAGGCAGCGCTCCCAACGCATTATATCAATTATTCCACCAACTCTATGCAGTACATCAAACCTATTTTTCAGCAAACTGTGGTTTATCCACTTAAGAGCCGGGAGTAAAGTGCCACCTGAGGAAACAGCAGTATCGCCAGGATTGTAACCAGGACTAAGGCTAAACTCTGCTCTGAATCACGCCTTGCCTAACAGGTGGAGAGGTCAGCAGCGTATCTGCGGGACCTAATAGCAAGAAGGGAGGAGGAGAACCAAGAGCAGCTGGAAATCAGGGATCCTGGCGCGCCCCATTCTAGGGACTCGGGCTGCACAGGGAAACCAAGACAGCGCGAAGAAAGGCGGGCAACTGCAGAGCCTCGCCTTCTGGGTGCTGGGGACGCCAGGCAGGACGCTCGGGGTCCTACGGCGGAGGGTCCCGCGGCCAGCGGAGGCTCAGGTGCGCGGAGCGTGAGCACCCTGGGACCACACGCGCCCCCAGCAGGTCCCCCGGCTGCCGGGCGCGGCCTCCCACGCGGCCTCCGCGCCTGCAGGCGAGGCCGGGGCGCACTCACCTCGGAGCCGTCCTACCCGGCCGCTGTCCGAAGCTGCAGTGACCGCGGCGGGCCCGAGAGCGGGGACAAGCCTTGGAGGGGATGACGAGACCCCACGCCTTTAGGACCCGCCCAGGCTACTGCAGCCGCCAATCAGAGCTGAGGGCGGCGGGAAGAGTCAAGAGACTCCACCCCCTACCGAGCGCGGCGTTTCAGCGCTTCCAGCGGCCCGGATGGAGCATGCGCCATGAGCTTTGCCTCAGGCTCCCTACTGGACCCGAGCAGAACTGTAGCGCCCCCAGGCGGGGCGGGCAGGGAGCACAGTCGCGGGAGAGTGGCGAGCCTGGCTGCCCCACGCCACACCGGCCTGTCACATAGGGGGCTGCCTCCGCTCTGCCCCAGGTTCTCCTGTACTTCTGGCGCCCTCTGTGCCTAGCGCCGAGAGTTCGGGCTCTAGAAATGAATATAAATTGTTTACTCCATCTAAATCGCCTGACACAAAGCATGGGTGTAATACATAGTATGTTACCTTATTATTAATGTTTGATGAAAATAGAAAGGAAGAAATAGAATACTTTTAGTATATGCTTGTTATTTATTGAACATTTCATTCAACAAAAACTACACTGAGCACTACTAAGTGCCGGTAATTATTAAGACACTGGGGGTATAGCAGCCAACCAAACAAGCCACTTTTCCTCTGCCTCTTACATTCTAATGGGAGGAGACACATTATCAACAAATAACTATATAACATAGGAGATGGCTAAGAATTCGGGTGTAAACTCTCTGAGGGGGCACTTGAGGCACATTAGTAAAGAGAAAGAGGGAAAACAGCTGGAACCCAGCAGAGAACAAGTCTGTGAGACGCTGCCTGCAAATCCCCTGCTACTGAAAACATACCCAGGAAAACCGGGTAGACACCCTGACCACAAGGTCCCATTTGGAACTCTTTCCAGCCATGAATTCCTCCAAACAGCAGGCCTCCCCATTGCCCCCCTGAGTGCTAAAGGGGGACAACTAATCAGAACAGCAAGCAGCCGGGGGCCCTCCCCAACATTAGGAAAGGGGAGAAGGAGAGGCTCAAAAAAGGTCTAACTTGTAGCTGGTAGCATGTCCATAAGCCACGTTTCAGGTTGTGTCCATATTTCCAGTTTTCTTGTTTCTTAATAAACTCTTTACTTCCTTAGCTACCCAATGGCACGTCCTTAAATTCTTTTATGCAACACAGCCAAGAACCTAGAAGCCTACAACTCAGAGCATTCCACTACCAGTAAGTGCTATGAAGAACAATAAAACAGAGGATAAGTGAAGGAGACTGCCGTGTTATATATACTGTGCTCAGAGAAGGACTTCTGGTTAAGTGACATGTGCTCACAGACAGGAAAGAGGTTATTGAGAGTCAAGTTGATAATGGGGAGAGACTATTCTGGGGCAAGAGTTTAGCAAGTGCTAAGGTCCTGAGGCAGAAATATTCCTGGTAGGTTTTAGCAAGATCAATGACACCGTTGTGGCTGGAACAGAACACATAAGACAGAGATTGGTAGAAGATCAGGTCCTGGCAGTAGTTTGTTGATTGGAGGTCAAATGTAGGTCATGATAAAAATTTTGCCTTTTCCTTCAACCAAGATGAGAAGTCAGGGTTTCAGTAGAAAGGCAATATGATCTGACTTACAGTTTAGAAGGGTCACTGGGGTCAAATATCGAAGCAGGAAGACTAGAGAGAAGGTTACTGCAATTATCCAAGCAAGAATTAAAGATGACTGGGATCAGGGTGGTGGTGGCCGTGGAAGCGGAGCCAGTAGTAAATCCCCGGTATGTTAAAAAAATCAAGCTGACAGGACTTGCTGGTGGATTGGAGACATTGTCAAGACACCACCGTGGGCAAAGAGAAGGAAGCTAGAAATACCATGGCTTTCCCTGCCTTCCGCTCTCCAACTTCCCACCAGTCTCTCCCATGACTCCACCTCAGCCAGAAGCCAGCTGACACAGGAGCCTATGAAATGCACTCTGCAGGGACCACACCTCCATCTCCAGTCTCTGTAGTACAGAGTAGAATAGGAGAAGGACAGGAAATGGATCTGGAGACAAAGGCAAACATCAGCAAAACCTTCTTGTGAAGAGGTTGAGTATATAAATATAGATGTAGATACAGATACAGGTACAGATATTTCAAAGTCAAGGTCCAGGCTAGAAATACAATTTGGAAACAATACGTTTAGTGACAATATTTAAAGTCATGAAACTGGATGAGATTGAAGAATGTTATGTTCCAAAGACCTCTCAGTGAGAAGACAGTGAGGTTAGAGGAGAACTAACAGTTTTGAAATTAAACCAAGTGAAGAAATATTTCAAGAAGGAGGAAATGATCAATGAGGACAACCACCAGAGATACCTTGAGGGAGGTGATCACTCACTGAGAAATGAGCATCAGAATTAGCAGAATTTCTGTGTGCCAGACATTGCGATAAGCCTTTATGTAGAGTGTTTCATTCAAACCTCACAACTACCTCCATATCTCCATTTTACAGGTGAGGAAACTGAGGCTGAAAAAATTAATCACTTGAAGTCATTGTATTAGTCAGCTTAAGGGGTGCTGATGCAAAATACCAGAAATTGGTTGGTGTTTATAAAGGGTATTTATTTGGGGTAGGAGCTTACAGATACCAGGACATAAAGCAAAATTACTTCTCTTACCAACATCGATTTCCAAGTGTTGGAGCAAGATGGATGCCAATAGCTGTGAGGGTTCAGGCTTCCTGAGTTCCTCCCTTCCTCAGGCTTCTTTTACTTGGGCTCAGGGTTTCTCTCTTTTCTGGGGCTTACCTCTGTTTCCTCTGTGATCTTAATTCCCGGGCCTCCAGCTTAAGTCTTTAGCATCAAACTCCAACCTCACAATTCCAACATTGGAAACCCTCAACTCTGTCCTTTGCCATGTCTTTTATCTGTGAGTCCTCACCCACCAAAGGGTGGGGATTCAATTCCCTAATGGCACAAGAGGTTTACTTAACTACTTAATCAAGTAAACCTATGAATGCAATATAATCTAATATGTCCACAGTAGAAGATCAGTTTATATACATAATCCAATATTTCTTTTTGGAATTCATCAATAATATCAAACTGTTACAGTCATAAAGCAAAGCGCCCAAAATGGAACCCAGGGAAATTAGCTCTAGGTTGTCATCTAAGAATGATGGGTGGATGGGAGGAAGGGAATACAACCAAGAAGTTCCTTCATCCAGGTAAGGGAGGATTTCCACCACCACCTGCTTTTGTTTTTGCAAATTGTAACCCACATGACTGATGAATGACCTAAACTCTTAGTATAAAAAAGCAAGCTTACAGAAGATGGGGGGTGACAGGTATTGTGTGTGTGTGTGTGTGTGTGTGTGTGTGTGTGTGTGTGATGGGCACAAGCCAGCCTAGTGGATCAAAGACTGGAGCAATATCCCCATCTCCACGTCGTCATGTGGTATGAAAGAATCCTCATGCTTTGTGGCAAGTGTGGCTTGAGCCTTGGAAGCTCCATGCGCTCTGCCTGCCGCCACGGACAGGGTTGAGGCCGTGACCAGAATTGGATCCACCACGATGTGAAGAGCTTCCCCACATAAATCCCCAATAAATGCTCTTTTGCTGACCACCCAAAAAAAGACTAGAGCAATAATACTAACAGTAATTCTGCCTCATGCCAAGATTCTGGAGCAATCATGACTGATTTACTCTCCTACCTTAAACAAACAAAGTAAAAAGTGTGAAGCAATGGTTTCAGACATTGGACAACAGAACAACAGCGCAGAACAGTGCTTGCTCCCTGAGAGAAGGAAAACACATGAAGGAGGCTCTTCAATTGCCCAGATTAACACCTGGAGAGAATTCCAGTACAGGAAGCAGGGAGCCCAGGCCAAGACCAGCAGCCTCTGAATGGAGGAGAGATGAGGATTCAGGGAGGTTGAGGCAGAACACTGCCATGGAGAGAGCTGTAACGTACAGGTCGATTTTACACCTAAGTGCCAAGAAAATTCAGTGGGGAAAGAATAATCTTTTCAACAAATGGTGCTGGTACAACTGGAGAGCTATAGGCAAAACAATGAACCTCAACACTTACCTCACTGAATCTTACACAAAAATTAACTCAAAGTGGATCAGAGTTATAAATTTGAGAGCTATAGTTATATAACTTTCAGGGAAAATATATGTGTGCATTTTAGGGAACTTGGATTTGTCAAAGCTTTCTTAAATATACCACAAAAACACATTCAATGAAAAAAATCAATAAATTGGACTTCTTCAAAGTTAAAAAAAAAGATTGTTCCGCTAAAGACCTTTATTAACCACAGTGAGATAGTGCCTCATACTCACTAGAATGGCTACAATCAAAAAGATAGATGTAGCAGTTTGATATTGTAGATGAATTCCAAAACAAAATATTGGCTTATGTTTGTAAACTCATCTTTTCCTCTGGCATATTAGATTATATAGGATTCATAGGTTTACTTGATTAAGTAATTAAGTAAATCTCTTGTACCAGTAACCCTTTGGTGGGTGGGGACTCATAGATAAAAGGCATGGCAAAGGGCAGAGTTGAAGGTTTTTAATGCTGGAATTGCAACGTTGGAGTTTGATGCTGAAGCCTTAAGCTGGAGCCCCAGGAAGTGGGAAAATGAAGCCAGCCCCAGGAAGAAAGGAACTTTTTTTTTAAAGATTTATTTATTTATTTTTCTCCCCTTCTCCCCCCACCCCCAGTTTTCTGCTCTCTGTGTCCATTTGCTGTGTGTTCGTCTGTGACCACTTCCATCCTTATCAGCGGCATCACGAATTTGTGTTTCTTTTTGTTGCATCATTTTGTTCTGTCAGCTCTCCATGTGTGCAGTGCCATTCTTGGGCAGGCTGCACTTTCTTTCACACTGGGTGGCTCTCCTTAGAGGGTGCATGCACCATGCGCATGGGGCTCCCCTGCGTGGCAGGGCACTCCTTTTGTGTATCAGTGCTACGCATGGGCCAACTTCACCAGTGTCAAGGCCTAGGGTTTGAACCACTGACCTCCCTTGTAGTATGTGGATGCCCTATCCATTGGGCCATGTCTGCTTCTGGGAACCTTCAACCCAGAGAAAAGCAAGTCCCAGGAATATAGGAACCCAGGAAGCCTGAACCCTCACAGACGTTGGCAGCCATCTTGCTCCAAATAGATTTTGGTCAGAGAAGTACGTTATGCTTTATGGCCTGGTATCTGTAAGCTCCTATCCCAAATAAATACCCTTTAGAAACATCAACCAATCTCTGGTATTTTGCATCAGCACCCATTTAGCTGACAAATACAATAGATAATAACAAGTATTGATGGAGTTGAGACTTTAGAACCCTTCATGCACTGCTGGTGGGAAGGTGAAATAGTGCAGCCACTTCGTAAAGCAGTCTGACAGTTCCTCAAAAGGCCCAACATGGAGTAGCTCTATGACCCAGCAATTCCACACTTAGGTATATACCCAAGAGAAATGAAAATGTTTATTCACAAAAAAACACTCGTACATGAATATTCACAGAATAATTATTCAAAATAGTCAAAAAAGGGAAACAACCCAATTGTCCATCAACTAATGAATGGATAAATTAAATGTGATACATGCATACAATGGAATATTATTCAGCAGGAAACGGCATGAAGAAATGACCTATTCTACAACATGGATGAACATTGAAAGTGTTAAGCTAAGTGAAAGCCAGATATAAAAGATCATCCCATTTCTGTGAAATCTGAACAATAAGCAAATCTATAGAAACTGAAAGCAAAATAGTGGCTGCCTAGGGGTAGGGTTGTGGTAGACTGTGGGGTTATATCTAAGTGGTACAGATTCCTTTTTGGGGTGATGAAAATGGTCTAAAATTAATTATAGTTACACAACACTTGGAAAACACTAAAAGATATGGAGTTGTATACTTATATGGGTGAAATTCCTGGTATGTGAATTTTATCTGGAAAAAGGTATATTTAAAACTTATAAAAATGACAGGGCATGCTCTTTACAACTTAAAAACCAGTAATGGCTTGAATTATATCCCCCAAATTATGTTCAAGTCCTAACCCCAGTATCTGTGAACCTGACCTTATTTGGAAATTGGGTATTTGCAGATATGATTAAGATGCAATTAAGATGAGATTAAACCAGATTAGAGTGGGTCCTGAATCCTATCGCTGGGATCCTGTATTAGTCAGGGTTCTTTAGGGAAACAAAATCAGCAAGAGATATCTGTCAATAGTATGCAATTCTGTAAGAGTCTCTCATGCAGTGTGGGGATGCACAAGTCCAGGTTGCACAAGCAGGCTGCAACCAGGGGCTGCAGTGAAAGACCAGTGAAGGTTCTTGAGTTCTGGAAGATTTTATCTGTCCAAAGATGAGCTGGGAAATTCTCTCTCAATGCTGGAATCACTTCCCCTTTTAAGGCATTCAGCAGATTGGGTTAAGTGTCACTCATTGCTGATGGCAATCTCCCTGATTGATGTAATTAGAACCAGCTATTTATGATTTACCACTGTAGGAAGTCAATGGTGACCAAAGTCCATAAATGCCTTTGTATTACAGTTATCCCAGTGCTTTCTTGACCAAACAACTGAGCAAAATTACCTGACAGACTTGACACAATAGCCTAACCATCACAGTCCACCCCCTGTCAATTTGGCAACCATTTACGTTATCTTAAACCATACATAGTCTCTAAGTGAAAACAATAACAGATGTGCATATATATATATATATATATATATATATATATATATATATATATCCACTTAACTATGCTCAACTCTCTTGCATACAAGCAGAAACACATTAATTCCATACAGAATATGATGCAAGTTCTTGGGTAATATTCATTCTCAAACTTGATATAGTCAAATATTATGACATGAAAGAGATACAATTTGTTATATGATAAAGGAAAAGTTTGGGGAAGAAGACTAAGAAGTTAGTTTTGTGTACATATACAATCATCATCATAACGTAACAAGGAAGAAAGATTCATGACCATTATAGTCCTCATTTCTGTAACTGGTCACCTGATTGAAGTTCATATTTATCATTACTTTCTTCCACTACACATCCCATGTTTTCATTACCCTCAGCAAGCATTTCAGCTGGCCGTGGTTTTTTGCCTGGTGGGGTGACCCAAACTTTCATTCCTGAAGATTCTGGGCCATCATTATTCCTGTTTGGATTGGGTTGTTGCAATTTTCCATTGACTTTAATCATAGGACATGGCAGTACTAGGAGATGCCCCAGAGGATGTCCTTTATTCCAGGCAAACTCTTCTTTAACTCCATTATGTAGATGTAGTCCTACTTCCCCTTGATAGTCAGGATCAGTCATCCCAGCCAGTACAGTGATTCCCTTCTTTGTTGATTCAGAGGTAAGAGGAGCCCAAAGTGGCCAGGTGGCAGTTTTAACTTCCAGCTCAATGGACTCATTGTTGTGTTCCCTGCTGACAGCACTCCTCCTTTCGGGGCTAAAGCCTGTAGACCAGCAGAGTTTGAGGTTGCAGGGAAAGGAAGCAAAATTTTTCCTAGTGGGTCACTAGGGGTAATAGTGAGTGGTGCCAGTCCCATTTCCACCCCTTGATTCCTGGTCCCATGGGTCCTGGTTATGGGAGAAACAGCACCATAGAGTGGATGCTGATTTAGAGCATACACAGCCTCCTGGGGAACACTGCCCCAGCCCAGTAATGTATTATCTCCTAGTAGGCACCATAATTGAGTCTTCAAAAGGCACTTCCACCATTCTATCAATCCAGCTGCTTCAGGATGATGGGGAACATAGTGAGACCAGTGAATTCCATGGGCATGTGCCCATTCCTGCACATCATTTGCTGTGAGATGGGTTCCTTGATCGGAAGCCATGATGTGGGGAATGCCACGGCTGTAGATAAGACATTCAGTAAGTCCAAGGATGGTAGTTATGGAAGAAGCATTGCATGCAGGAAATGCAAACCCATATCCAGAGTATGTGTCTATTCCAGTTAAAACAAATCACTGCCCCTTGTAGGGTGGAAGTGGTCCAATGACCACCAGGTAGCAGGCTGGTCACCTCGAGGAATGCTGCCATATTGGGAGCTGAATGGAGGTCTGTGCTGCTGGCAGATTGGGCATTCAGCAGTGGTTTGGCCAAGTAACCTTGGTAAGGGGAAGTCCATGTTGCTGAGTCCATGCATAAGCTCCATTCCTACCTCCATGGCCAAATTTTTCATGAACTCTCTGTGCAATGACAGGAATGGCTGGGGAAAGAGACTGAGCATTAGCCAAAGAGTGGGTCATTTTACCCACTTGATTACTAAAATCTTCCTCTGCTGCAATTATCCTCTGGTGAGCATTCACATGGGACACAAAAATTTTCATATTTTTTGCCCACTCGAAAACATCAGCCCACATACCTCTTCCCCAGACCTCTGTCACCAATTTTCCAATCATGTTCCTTCCAAGTCCCTGACCATCCATCCAAACCATTGGCAACAGCCCATCAATCAGTGTACAAATGCACCTCTGGCCATTTCTTCTTCCAAGTAAAATGAACAACCAGTTGCACTGCTTGAAGTCCTGCACACAGGGAGGATTTGCCCTCACCACTGTCCTTCAGGGATGTCCCAGAAAGGGACTGCAATGTTGCAGCTGCCCACTTTTGAGTGGTAGCTGCATATCATGCAGAACCACTTGTAATCAGGCCTGAGTTTTCTCTTCCTCATTCAACTGATTGTAAGGGACTCCCCAAGATGTCAAAGCTGTGGGCTGGGAAAGAGAAGGTAACATGGCAGGGGTGGTGACCATGACATTTGGGTTACTACCTCATGTAACTTACTCATGCCTTCAGGACCCATTTGAGCCCTATCTCATATAGACCACTTCCACTTTATTATGGAGTGCTGCTGTGCACGACCAACTTTATGGTGACACACCACTGTGATGATACCTACCATCCTCAATCCTATCATTTTTCCCACAGCTGAGGCATTTTACTTGTATGTCTGTATTACATCCCAGGGAAAAAAATATCCCAGGATTTTCCTTCCTGTGCATTTTCATTCTGGTTCCTTTTTGGCCCATGATACCAGGCAATGTCATCAGTACAATAAAACCAAACTGACAGACAGGAGCAGATTATTCTGCCATTTTTCCAGATCTTTGAGTTGCACATAAAATCTGGGGCTAATCACTCTGCACTTGTTTAACCTGCCTGTGAGTTTCACAACAATTTTCCCAGCCTTCTGATCATAAAGGATTTCAAATTTGCCAGTATAGTCTTGCTTCATCTTCACAGTAAGAAATCAGCTGATGATTGGCAAGCACAGCATGATAATAATCTGGCAGTTCTCCCTCACATCACCCAGGATGTTCATGTGCACCATTGTGGTGGATTGGAAAGGTGGCAGAAAGACTCTTTTTAAAAATAATAATTCTTTCCATCCTTCCAGACTCCTCTTGAATTCCAGCTCTCCCTGATTGCTCAAGTGAAGAGGAAACCCCTTCCTCTGATTAAACGAATGCCTCTTGAGATGCTTCTCTTTTTCTGCTTCGGGGTTGACTTGTTTGTGTACTTCTACCTCCCAAAAAATTCTCCCTATAGCAATTTTTGAAGGAAGACTGGGAGATTTTTGTAGCCCTCCTAGCAACTAGCAGCCCCTGTGCATGGCAAGCCTAAACACGAGTCATATCAGGGCATTCTTTGGAAACCTAATGAAGGCAATGGACATTAAGTAATGTAATTTTTTTTCTGTCATCATTTTTTCCTTCCTTCTTTCACACCATATGCCATACTCTGAGTTAAATGCTATGGGCATAGCAGGAAAGAAGACAGACCAAATCACTGCCTCCATGTAGCTTAATGATCACACTGACTCTGGCTGGTGGTGGGGGAAAAGCATTCTGAAGAGGGATGGTTCCTCCCCTGCTCTGTGGTGCAGGTGCCATTTTGTTCACTCCTGCAGAGGGTAGTCCCTTTGCAGCAGGACCACTGTGTAAGATGAGGCTGCAAGAAGCAGCAGAGAGTGCTGACTCCTGAAAGCTCCTTTGTAAGTGCAAACTGCTAGACTCTGGAGTCAGTGGAGAGTGTTAAATGAGTTCTCAGACAACTCGACATAATTATCTTACTATCCTTATTTCGTAGATGAGAAAACCATGCTTTCCAGAGGCTAAATAACTTGCCTAATTTGGTTATTAGTGAAGACAGGATTCACACGAGTGCTGGACTAAATCCCCAGCCTCTAGAACTTGTCTTGCTCTTTGTCCTGTTAGAGCCACCCCATACCCTGGTGGACAGGCTCCTATTAAGTTTCTAGCCAGAAGAGATTTAGAGATACACTTTTCCTTCTCATTTACTCCAGTGGTAAAAAGACCAGTGGTTAAAGCAAGGGCCTTGAAAAGAGGAGGCTCAAGGTTCAACTCTGGCTCACTCCTAGCCCAGGGCTCCAGGGCAGGTTACTTTCTGTCTCCAGGCCTAAGCAGCCTCATCCTCAAAGCCAGTTGCTTATACCATCTTCCTTCTAACATAAACCACACAGTGCCTGCACATGCTTGGCAAGTTAGGCTAAACACTAGTAATAAGGACAATTCACCAGTTGTCAGAATTTCATCTTGAGTAGGTGGGGCAGGCTGAGGAATCCCCTTAGATACCAGAGCTCATGTCTGAGGCTTCTCACCACAGTTACTTGTTTATAGTGTTTTAGGTGGTTTTAGGGGCCACCTCTTCAAAATTAGAATTAGTCTGTAAAAGTGAATTCACTAGCCTCCTTCTTAGCCTGTCTCAAGAATGGTTGAACCAGCCCTTGAACTTCAGATTTGTACAGAGCTGAGCGTCTACATTGATAGATATGGAGCCTTCCTGAACTGTTCAGATTGACAGACCATTGGAGAGAGTTCTGTCTTGGGGCAAATCATTGAATTTCTCCACACAAAGTTATAAGAATGTGTGTGAACCATAAACAATGTCCTTGTCACTTTGTGAAAATCCTGCCATTGCCGTGGTAAGGGGCCCCTTAAGCAACTTACAGCATATCTTACAAGCTCTTCTAGAAGGATGTGGATTATAAGGCTCCTCGTAAATTAGCAAGGTGCAGGCCTTTTCCAGTGCTATCTGAGAGCACATGAACCTGGGCTGTCTGGCTGGACAGGGAGCTGTGGTTCCAGGCAAGATAAAGACCTCAGCTGCATCAGAATCCCTGGGGAACTATTTTGAAAATATAGATTCTTGGACCTCATCTATGAGCCTCTGGACATGGGCTCAGGAAGCTGAGTACTTAACAAACTGCCCAGGTGGGTCTGGTGATCAGCCAGGATAGGAGAAACTGGGTAGATTCTGAGAAAAATGCTTGTACACACAAGATATAGCGCACAGTTTCATAAAGGGCTTTGTCCACTCATGTCCACACAGGGGATGTCAGGATTTAAGAACCCTGAGGTTAGATCGAGGCAAGGAGGCTGAGAGGGACTTGTGGGGATCTGACATCCCCTTGAAGACACTCTCCAGCCTCTCTCTTCTTTGGGGAGGCCAGACAGTGCATAGTTAAAGCCAGGTCCAAGAGTCATGCTGCCTGCATCAGAATCTAGGTTCCACTGTTACTGGCTTCTTGACCTTGGACAGCTTATTTACCCCCTCTGTTCCTCAGAGTCCCTATCTGCAAAATATGGGTAAAATTGGTCTCCAGCTGTATCAGTTTTTCTAGCACTGCTGGGAAAAATCCCAGAAATTTAGTGGCTTTAAAAACAGATTTATCATCTAACATTTGGAGGTCACAAGTCCTAAATCAAGGTAATGGCAGGGCTGTGTTCCTTTTGGAGGCTCTAGAGGACACCCTGTTCCCTGGTCTTTTCCTTCTAGTAGAGACTGCACACATTCCTTGGCCTGTAGATCATCATTCCAAGCCCTGGTTCCATTGTCACAGCTCATTTTTCTATGATCTTCTTGCCTCTATCTCATAAGGACTCTTGTGATTACAATGAGTCCTTCTGGACATCCCAGGATGCTCTCCTAAGGATTCTTAAGTTAATGATATCAACAAGTCCCTTTTACCATGTAACTACTTCCTGGGATTTGGAATGGACATCTTTGGGGGTCCAGGATTCAGCATACTGTGCCAACTCAGAAGCTTGTCATGTGGCTTATGGAGATAATGCATGAAAGTCCTTACAGGGAGCCTAACACATAGTCAACACTTGGGGTGGTCTTACATTACTCTGATTTTCTGAGCTAAAGAATGTCACTTCATTTTATCTTTCTTTATAGTATGATACTATTTTATTATGTATTATATATTTATTATGATCATTAGTGACTTTTTGTGTTTTAAATCTTTGATGGGTATCAGGCCCTCTATCATCCCCCATCTAGGAAAGAACACCTGTATTTCAGGGAGGTTGAATAACTCCTACAAAGTTTCACAACTAGTAAAAGCCAAGGCCTGGCTTATGCCAACAGCTGTATTTTTGCCCCTACTCTTGACCTACTGCTTATTTTTCCTTTTGGTTCTTCCCTGGAGCACAATGTGGTTTTTGCAACCTTTTCAGAGCATGTTGGAGGCTTGTTGATACAAGTGTTGCGGTGGAGAAGGGCAGAAGCTTGGGAGGCAGGAGGAACTTACCCACTCACCTGATCAACTTCCTCCTGTGGCTTGTGGCCACAGCAGATTCAGTTTTGGAGCCTGAGTAATGGCCTTTTCACATCCACCCACACTTGGGCCAAGGCAGGTGGTCACCATTGTGCTCATTCTCTTTACCAGTTCTGTACTAATGACTTACTTGACCTGGATAAGGTACCTTGCCATCTCTGGACCAAGAAGTGAGCCTTCTAGGCCTTGCCATTAGCTCCCAGTCTTCCTAGAGCACATCTGAGGGGAGCAGCCCTTGCTTGTCGGTTTGTTGCTCAGACAAAGCTAGGCCTTGTGGAGCTGGGGTACATGCAGTAGGCTGGTCCTCAGAAGAACTACCTGGGTGGGCAGGGTCAGCAGGCAGGGTTGAGGTTGGTGTCCCTCCCTCCATTCTCTATCTCCTCCACCTAGGAGAGATAATTTTCTTCCAAGTCCTTGATGCACATCCCTCTAAAATAGCTTTCCTCTGTTGGCCCATCATTCCCTGGGGTCCTTCTTTATGTTCTAGGATGACTCTTCTCTTGTTAAAACTTCTTTCCTATATCATAGTGGTTAAAAGCACAAACCCTGGCATGGGATATACTTGGGTTCAAATCCCAACTCCCCTCTTACTAGCTGTAATTCTTCCTTAGGCAAATTGCTTGACATCTCTTAGCCACAATTACCCATTCCTTTAAATGGGAATAGGACCAACTTCACAGCATTTTCAGCCCACTACCTACAGCAAATAAGCACTCAATAATAACTGATTATCATTTCAGTCTTGTCTCAGCAAGGTGAGAAAACATTCAATTAAAACAATTCACCAGAACATGGGTTCTTAACCAGGGTTGCATGAACTTCAATTGAAAAAGTAAATTAGGCAGCAGACTTGGCCTAGTGGTTAGGGCATCTGTCTACCACATGGGAGGTCTGTGGTTCAAACCCCGGACCTCCTTGACCCGTGTAGAGCTGGCCTATGTGCAGTGCTGATGCATGCAAGGAGTGCCCTGCCATGCAGGGGTGTCTCCCACGTAGGGGAGCCCCATGTGTAAGGAGTGCACCCCATAAGGAGAGCCACCCAGTGTGAAAGAAAGTGCACCATGCCCAGGAATGGTGCCACTCACATGGAGAGCTGACCCAACAAGATGATGCAACAAAAAGAAACACAGATTCCCATGCCACTTGCCACTGACAACAAAAGTGGACAAAGAAAACGCAGCAAATGGACACAGAGAACAGACAACTGGAGTGGGGGGAAAAGGAGAGAGAAATAAATAAATAAATAAAAATGTAGGGCACCGCTGGAGGTTCTCCGGGACCAGGCTTTTTCAGGATTTTTTCAGGGCAGGAAGTGTCTGGACATCGATTTGGTGGGAAGGTAACGGAAAGGACTGGTCTATAAGATATAAATTGGGACTTTTCAGGAGGGGGAGGCAAGATGGCGGCTGAGTGAACTTCCCGGTTACTAGCTCCTGGGGGGAATTGGCTGGGAGGCGTCGGAGACTCTTTGGGACCGGCTGTTTCGGGATTTTTCCTGGTCCGGAGGTGTCTGGACATCGATTTGGAGGGAAGGTAACAGAGAGGATCCATCTGTGAAATATACACGGAGATCCCAGCTACGTGTGGAGGATTCCCTCCTTGGGTAGGTGGAGCCGAGGCAACTAGCACCGCGCGGAGCCCCGGCGGGCGGCGGCCAGTGTAGCCGAGTCCGGCCGAGCCCGGCTGAGCCGCGGCGGGCGGGGGGGCGGAGCCCAGCTGAGCTCAGCCGAGCCCAGACGCGCCACGCCGGGCGGCGAGCAGGAGAGCCGAGCCGCGCTGCGCCGCGCCGGGCGGTGGGCGGGAAAGCCGAGCCCGGCCGAGCCCAGCCGAGCCCAGCCGAGCCGCGGCGGGCGGCGGGCGGGGGACCGGAGCCCAGCTGAGCCCAGCCGAGCCTGGCGGCAGGGTTTCTGTTCTTTGGGGTTTTTTTTGTTTGTTTTTTTATTTTTTATTTTTTAATTTTTTGTTGTTGTTGTTGTTCTTGTTGTTCTTTTTTTTTTTTCAACCCTCTCTTTCTTGTCCCCAATATTCTTCTTACACTATTTTACCTTAACAATACAATAGGTCCTACAGGAAATACCTCACATTTGCTGGGTTTCCTCACCCTCCACTGCCTCATTTCTCTGTGAATAGATTTAGCCTATCTACACTATCCCCTTTCCCCTACAACTTGATATCCTCCACCATCTGCTATCTCTCCTATATTCCATCTCCCTTTCTTTGATCCACAAAGTGTCTAACTCTTAATTTCTAATACCTTTGTTTAGTTTTCCATCTGGTATTCGGCCCTGAAACTATTACCTTTCTTTTCTCTTTCCCTCTCTCACGAAAACAATAGCCTCTTAGTACGTACCACATTCCTCCCATATTCAGTCGTCTACCTCATTATAGGTACTTTCCTACAACTATAACTCTACACAATTTACATGATCTAACCTCCATCCTCCCAGAACTCATATTGTTGCTTTGTAAACATATATCACCAATACTACTTCACACTTTCTCCTTCCTTACACAATTGACTTTCCCCAGCACTAATACTTTCCTTTAAAGTGAGCTTAACTAGCAATAAGAAATTGGAATAAGAAGAACAAAGTGAAAAAGAGAAGATATAACACTCACGCAAAAACAACAGCTAATTAATCTCCAAGACTAGACAAAGAAGCTAAGGAACTGATTAAACCCGTCAAAGAAAAAATGTTGACAAGACAGCAACAAAAATCTACAAACCAAACCAGTAATCAGGAAAACATGGCTGCATCCAATCAACAAACTGAAAATCAGGAAGGGGGGCAGGACTTCGCACAAGCAATGAAAGATCTCAGAACATTTATCACCGACAAATTTGATGAAGTAATGAAAGAGGTTAACAGCGTGAAGACAACACTTGGAGGGGAAATTGCAGACATGCGCAAAAAAATAACAGATATGATGGAAATGAACATCACAATTCAAGAAATCAAAAATACACTTGCAGCAAATATCAGCAGACTAGAAGAGGCAGAGCAGAGAATTAGTGATGTGGAAGACAGTGCATTGGAAATCAAACAGATATTAGAAGTGGTCAATAAAAAGGTAGAAAAATCCAGATAGGACTTAGGGACCTGAATGATAATGCAAAACGCTCAAACATACGTATTATAGGCATTCCAGAAGGAGAAGAGAAGGGAAAGGGCTCAGAAGGAGTGTTGCAGGAAATAATGAATGAAAACTTCCCAAATCTACTGAAAGAGACAGATGTACATATCCAAGAAGCACAGCGCACTCCACTGGTCATAAACCCCAACAGGCCCACCCCAAGACATATACTTGTCAAATTATCCAATGCTCAAGACAAAGAAAAAATTCTAAAAGCAGCAAGAGAAAAGAAAACCATCACATACAAGGGAAACTCCATAAGATTAAGTGCTGATTTCTCATCTGAAACGATGGAGGCAAGAAGGCAGTGGTATGATATAGTCAAGGTACTAAAGGAAAAAATTTTCCAACCAAGAATACTCTATCCAGCTAAACTAGCATTCAAAAATGATGGAGAGTTCAAAATATTCACAGATAAACAGAAACTGAAAGAGTATATCAACAAGAAACCTCCCCTTCAAGAAATTCTTAAGGGAATTCTGCAGGAAGAAAGGAAAAAACAGGACAGTCAGAGATGGAGGAGAGTGTAAAAGCAACAAGAAAGACAAAAATAGAAGGGGAAAATAAAATAATACAAACAAAATACAACAAACACAAATCCAACCAAAATATGGCTACCATAAATAACTCTCTAAACGTAATAACACTGAATGTCAACGGATTAAACTCACCTATCAAAAGATTCAGACTGGGACACTGGATAAGGAAATACAACCCATCTATATGCTGCCTACAAGAGACACATCTTAGACCCAGAGACTCATGGAGGTTGAAAGTGAATGGCTGGAAAACAATCATACAAGCAAACAACAACCAAAAAAAGGCAGGAGTAGCTATATTAATATCAGACAAAATAGACTTTAAATGCGAAACAATTGTGAGAGACAAAGAAGGATACTATATTTTAGTGAAAGTGACAATTTGTCAAGAAGATCGAACAATCATAAATATTTATGCTCCTAACAAGGGCGCCTCTAAATATGTGAGGCAAACGCTGGAAAAACTAAGTGAAAGAATAGATGCATCTACAATTATAGTGGGGGATTTTAATACACCACTATCAACTCTGGACAGAACATCTCAAAAGAGAATCACTAAAGAAACAAAACATTTGAACAGTATATTAGAAGAGCTGGATCTAATAGATATATATAGATCATTACACCCAAACACAGCAGGATATACATTTTTCTCAAGCGCACATGGAACATTCTCCAAGATTGACCATATGCTAGGGCACAAAGAAAGGCTTAATGAATTCAGAAAGATCGAAATCATACAAAACAATATCTCTGACCACAGTGGAGTCAAGCTGGAAATTTGCAAGGGACAGAGACCCAGACTTCACACGACAATTTGGAAATTAAACAGCACACTCTTAGAAAAACAGTGGGTCAAAGAGGAAATCTCAAAAGAAATCAATGACTACCTTGAAACAAATGATAATGATAACACAACATACCAAAATTTATGGGATGCAGCAAAAGCGGTACTGAGAGGGAAATTTATAGCCATAAATTCATATATCAAAAAAGAAGAAAGAGCAGAAATTGAAGAATTAACTGCACATTTGAAGGAATTAGAAAAACAACAACAAAGTAACCCAACAGGAAGAAGAAGGAAGGAAATAACAAAGATAAGAGCAGAACTAAATGAAATAGAAAATAAGAAAGCACTTGAAAAAATAAACAAGACCAAGAGCTGGTTTTTTGAGAAGATCAACAAAATTGACAAACCTTTAGCGAGACTAACAAAGAAAAAAAGAGAAAAGATGCAAATACACAAAATAAGAAATGAGAAAGGTGATATCACCACTGACCCCACAGAAATAAAGACTATCATAAGAGGATACTTTGAAAAACTATATTCCAACAAAAATGACAATTTAGAGGAAATGGACAAATTCCTAGAAATACATAAGCAGCCCATACTGACGAAAGAAGAAATTGATGATCTTAACAAACCAATCACAAGCAAAGAGATAGAATCAGTCATTAAAAATCTCCCAACTAAGAAGAGCCCAGGGCCAGATGGCTTCACAGGGGAATTCTACAAAACATTCCGGAAAGAACTAACACCAATCCTGTTGAAACTATTCCAAAAAATCAAAACAGAAGGAACACTGCCTAATTCCTTCTATGATGCCAACATTACCCTAGTACCAAAGCCAAACAAAGACACCACAAGAAAGGAAAATTACAGACCAATTTCTCTAATGAACCTAGACGCAAAAATACTTAACAAAATACTTGCTAATCGTATTCAACAACACATTAAACGAATTATACACCATGACCAAGTGGGATTTATTCCAGGTATGCAAGGATGGTTCAACATAAGAAAATCAATCAATGTAATACACCATATAAACAGATTGAGAGAAAAAAACCACATGATTATATCTATAGATGCAGAAAAGGCATTTGACAAAATACAGCACCCCTTCCTGATAAAAACACTCCAAAAGATCGGAATACAAGGAAACTTTTTGAACATGATAAAGAGTATATGTGAAAAACCTAAAGCCAACATTGTTTACAATGGCGAAATCCTGAAATCCTTCCCTCTAAAATCAGGAACAAGACAAGGATGCCCATTGTCTCCGCTCCTATTTAACATTGTCTTGGAAGTACTGGCTCGAGCACTGAGACAAGAACCAGATATAAAAGGCATTCAAATTGGAAAGGAAGAAGTCAAAATTTCATTATTTGCAGATGACATGATCCTATATATAGAAAACCCTGAGAGATCTACAACAAAGCTCCTAGAACTCATAAATGAGTTTAGCAAAGTCGCAGGTTATAAGATCAATGCGCAAAAATCAGTAGCATTTCTATACACCAATAATGAGCAAGATCAGGAGGAAATCAAGAAACAAATACCATTCACAATAGTAAATAAAAAAATCAAATACTTAGGAATAAATTTAACTAAAGAGGTAAAAAACTTATACATCGAGAACTATACAAGATTGTTCAAGGAAATCAAAGAAGACCTAAATAAATGGAAGAATATTCCCTGTTCATGGATAGGAAGACTGAATATTATTAAGATGTCTATCCTACCAAAACTGATCTACACATTCAATGCAATCCCAATAAAAATCAACACAGCCTTCTTTAAGGAACTAGAAAAACTAACTATGAAATTTATTTGGAATAAAAAGAGGCCCCGAATAGCCAAAGACATATTGAAAAAGAAAAATGAAATAGGAGGAATCACACTTCCTGACTTCAAAACATACTACAAAGCTACAGTAGTGAAAACAGCATGGTATTGGCATAAGGAGAGACACACAGACCAATGGAATTGAATTGAAAGTTCAGATATCGAACCTCATGTATATAGCCATATAATATTCGATAAAGCCACCAAACCCTCACAACTGGGAGAGAATGGCCTATTCAACAAATGGTGCCTGGAGAACTGGATAGCTATATGTAGAAGAATGAAAGAGGATTACCATCTCACACCTTATACAAAGATCAACTCAAGATGGATCAAGACCTAAATATAAGAGCCAAGACCATAAAGACCTTAGAAAGCAGTGTAGGGAAACATCTACAGGACCTTGTAATAGGAAATGGCTTCATGAATATCACACCAAAAGCACGAGCAGCAAAAGAACAAATAGATAAATGGGACTACCTCAAAATTAAAGCCTTCTGCACCTCAAAGGAGTTTGTCAAGAAAGTAAAAAGGGAACCCACACAATGGGAGAAAATATTTGGCAACCATATATCTGATAAGAGACTTATAACTTGCATATATAAAGAACTCATAGATCTCGAAAACAAAAAGATAAACAACCCATTTAAAAAATGGGAAAAAGATTTAAACAGACACTTCTCCAAAGAAGAAATACAAATGGCTAAAAAGCACATGAAAAAATGCGCCAAATCCCTAGCTATCAGGGAAATGCAAATCAAAACTACAATGAGATACCATCTTACTCCCATAAGATTGGCAGCCATGAAAAAAACAGTAGAATACAAATGCTGGAGAGGATGTGAAGAAAGGGGAACACTCATCCATTGCTGGTGGGAATGCAGAAGGATCCAACCATTCTGGAGGACAGTTTGGCAGTTTCTCAAAAAATTATCCATAGATTTGCCATATGACCCAGCAATACCACTGCTGGGTATATACCCATCAGATCTGAAAACAAGGACACAAACCGATATATGTACACCAATGTTCATAGCAGCATTGTTCACCATCGCCAAAAGTTGGAATCAATCCAAAAGTCCATCAACAGATGAGTGGATCAATAAAATGTGGTATATACACACAATGGAATACTACTCAGCTGTAAGAACCAATACACTACAATCGCACGTGATAACATGGATGAACCTTGAGAATCTTATGTTGAGTGAAGCAACCCAGGCATTGAAGGACAAATACTATATGACCTCAATGATATGAAATAAGTTAACTGCCTCAGAGAGCTAGAGTCTGGAAAAGTGGCTTACTGGAAATCGGGGGGTGGAGGAAGGCTGTGAGTTAATGTCTGTAGGGGTGGGATCTGTGATGAGCTGGGGGTAAGTATGAGCACAAAGAAGGGACAAAATGGGGGCAAGGGGTTACCTTCGGGTGGGGTTTTCTGGGTTTGAGGGGGGCTGGGGATGGGAAGAGGGGTAATATGGTCCAAGAAATAGGTGGGAGGGAGGGGCAACACACAAACATGGGAGAGTGCCAGAAGTTCATTGAGAACTAAATGTTGAGTAAAACGTATCAAAGTATAAGTAGGAGGGTTACCTGGTTAGGACGCTCAGGGGGTATGGTCTGATGCGGGACGGACTCTGGAGGGAATAGCTGAAGGCTCATTTTGCCAAGGTGGGTTCTACCATTGGGTGGGGTGGACCCATATCCTGGGGAAGACTAATGCCATCGAATAGAGAGAACTGTATCTCTCGTGAGAAAGGACGGCTCCCAGGGCATTAGATTGGCAGGCGTTGTGGGCCCTAAGGGGAGGGGAAAATGGACATGCAATGGATGGAACAAAGGTAAATAAGGGGGCAAAAGAGGAGTTATGTGAGAGTACACGAGGATGAATATAAAACAGCTAATATTACACCAAAAACATATAGGGGACGACAGACTAATAATGAAAACCATAAGACAAAACATAGGATAACTAAAAAATTTAGAAAACTGTACAACCTAAAGTATGGACCACATAGTAAGCACAAATGTTACCTTGTTTGAAAACTATAGTTTCGGAATCTGTACATCAGTTTCAGGAAATATGATATGAATAAGTTAAAAGATTATTGCTGTGGAAGGGAAAAGGTTTTATGGTGGATCTGGGGAAATACTGTATATTGTATATATGAATTTTGGTGATCTAAGACTCTTCTGAAGCTGGCATTATGTTGGGATTCACTTTACGGGAAGTTTTGGATCACAGAGTGGTTCAACAATGGCAGCGGAGGAATACTGATATGGGATGTTATTGACAGGATATATATGGTTGACAGGGAGTTATACAGGGCATATGCCCAGGGTATATGGTAATGTCTATATATACTCATAGTGGAAACAATTAAAAACAACAGCTGGGGGGGTACTGGGCTCCTGGCCGGGGGGGTCACTGTTGTGGGCCCTGGGAGAGCAGCGGCAATCCTCCAGGTGCAACGGCAAGGACCAGGAAGGAAGGAGGGCCCAACAGTGGGCTCTTGATACTAATGGCTACACTTTTGAGCCTATGCACCTGCAATAAGAACAAGGCCTAGAGTAGCATTGTGCCTGGGGGTTTCCTCCTGACAACCTTCATGTTACTCAAATGTGGCCACTCTCACAGCCAAACTCAGCGTGTAGATGTGATGCATTCCCCCCAGCGTCGGACACGACACCCGGGGATGAGCCTCCCTGGCACCGAGGGATCACTACCACATACCAGCTGAAGAAGCAACTAGAAAATGACCTTGAATCAAAGACTCAATGCGGAACAGCAGAATATACCTGTCTACATATAATAACATGACTTCGGGAAGCGGTTTGACCTAATGTAAGGGGGATATGGAAAGGAGAAATGAGATTATAAGGCTGTGAGTCTCTAAAAAAGAGTCTGGAGGTTGTCAGAAGGAATACCCCTATGTACAACTGAACAGAGTCTAAGAGACAGATAAGGTAGATACAACCCCAGGTATTGGTTCTTTTGAGGGATAAAGAGACCCACGGGTTCTATGGTCATGGCAGAAGCGGTTCACTGCCATGACAGATGGCCCTTCTTTGGAGCTGGTGTTTCTGCGTGATGGAAATGGACTCAGAGGGGATCTCTTTTCACAAGACTTGCATGCTACTTTATTGGAATTGTAGTTGGTGCTGGGTTTAAGATATATGTAGGGGATTTGAATCTCTGGACTGATAATATGACACCCAGGCCCAGAGCCTCAACAGACTTCAGCTCCTACACTTTGACTTATTAGACTTACTCCACTCAGCTAACATGGAGTTGAAGAAGGTCAACCACCACAACATGGAGCCTAGAGTGTCTACAACTAGAAGCGGGAAGAGTGCATCCAGTACCCATGTGCAATCTAAGCCCTCACTTGACATAGGTGTGCAATGGACACAACCAATCCAATGTCCACAGAGAAAATGTGGAATGGGTGTGGGAACGGTAGCCATGGGGGCTGCTGGGTGTGGGGAACGGGAGGAAGAGATGAGATGTGGAGGCGTTTTCGGGACGTGGAGTTGTCCTGGATAGTGCTTCACGGACAATTACGGGACACTGTAGATCCCCCCAGGGCCCACTGGATGGAACGTGAGAGAGTCTGGGCTATGATGTGGACCATTGACTATGGGGTGCAGTGATGCTCAGAGATGAACTTACCAGGTGCAATGGATGTATCACGATAATGGGAGAGAGTGTTGCTGTGGGGGGAGTGGGGGGAGTGGGGGGTGGGGGCGGTGGGGTTGAATGGGACCTCATATATTTTTTTTAATGTAATTTAAAAAAATAATAATAAATAAATATTTTAAAAAAATGTAAAGAGAAAAAGTAAATCAGCTTCTTTACTTTATTTTTCTGGCCTCTAACTGAAATCTAGCATTTCCTTCACTTATAAATGTATGCAGTGAATAAATTACAGCAGTGACTGGCAAAGGGGACTGTTGAACAAAAAATGTTAAGAACCCAGCACTAGAAGATGTGAATGCAGAGGGCATGACCTGCCCACAGAGATCTTCTTTTGCCAGCAAATCCTTTAATCCTTGATGGGTTTTGAGATGTGCAAGAGCTATATTTTGCCTTCCTTCAGTGCCTGCTGGGAGCAGTAAGAGAACTGGCAGACAGGAGGGAGGCCTGTTTCCCATGCCCTCATCTCTTCTGCACATTCTTACCTTCATACAATCAAGCAATTAGTGCCCAGTTTTCACTGATTTTCTACCCTGGGATTTAATATTTTCTTTGTGGATGACACATGATGCTTAATAGAATTAGCATTTCTAAAGTGCAGTGGGTTATATCCACTGCATCTCACTCCAGTCAAGGGCCCTTTTCTTCTGGATGAAACAGGTTTTCTCAGCTCCCAAGTCTGTGTTACTTCCACTATGTCACAGTGTCCCAGGGACAAGTGAGAAGAAAATTAATCCACATATACATATATGTATATGAATATTCAAGTGAATTAATACTTATGAACTTGTGCTTTCTTACTTTTGGTTTATTCTTCTAGAATACATTTTCAGAAATCCAATTGCTAGATCAAATTGTAGACATCATTTATAAGTTCTTAAAAATATATTAAAAAATTAGCACACCAGTGTGTCTTGTTTCTAGGCATGTAAAAATAGTCTAGTTTTGCTGCTGCCCTGCTAGCACTGCTTAAAAACATTCTTACAAATGTTATGTAGAAGTACATTGCTATCTCAACAGTTTAATTTGTTTCTATTTCATTATTTGTGGAATCTTTGGAAATGATCCATTTAGAGGTATATCACATTTCCTTTGAAGCTTGGTGCTGCTAACTGTTAAGTGTGAGTTTCTTTCACGTCCCAAGCCAGTTGTGTTTCTGCAGCATGGCCTCCTTGCAGATTCCAGCATCTGGGTCTCTAACCTCGACAATAGCAGCCTGGGGTTCATTCTAGCGGATGCTGATTTTGACGTGTGGATGGGGAACAGCCGAGGAAACACCTGGTCTCAGAAACACAGGACTCTTTCAGTTATTCAGAGTGAATTTTGGGCTTTCAGGTATATTTGAGTTGGTTACAACATGGGCCTCTTTCCTTAGTGCCCTTAGTTCAGATGCGTGGGGATTTCAGGAGTGAAGGTGGAGAGAGTGTGACTCTGAGGTCATAGGAGAGGGGAAACTGATGTATTGTGAAAGGTTTTATGCCTCCTTAATTGAATAAAAAGCAGTAGAGGACATTATAGATAAATAATTACATCATAGCCATTCAAATTGTTCAGGAGTTAGGAATTCTTGAGTCATTTTGTCATTCCTGTTTGTTTGGAGGCTGCTGGGTGAATTTTATCCCTTCTCCTTCCCCTTCCTCCATAAACATGTATTGCAAATGTTCATTTTTCTTCTTTCCAGAAATTCTCACCTCTGAAATCCTCTTCTTTCTCTTACTTCTGGCTCTAGCAATTAATAGCCATATGACATTGAACGTGTTATCTAGTTCCTCTGTGCTTCGGTTTCCTTATCTGATGATGTGGATAAAAAACACCTACCTCATAAGGTAATTGAGAGGTTACAGAAGATACGTGAGAAGCATCTGGCACAGATTCTGGCCCATCATAAGTGCTCATGAACACCTGGCTTTTCCATCCCTGGTGAAGATCACACACGTATGTGCACTACTCACTTGCAGGGCTTCCAAGTCCAGTGCCCAGTACCAGGCATTAGAGAAGGAAACTCTGTGGTCTCCTCCAGGTTTGCTTCCCATCTGTCAAACCGTGCTTGCTGAGGACTTGAAACGCAAGCATGAGAGCTTTTATGTAAAGAGACAACAGGAATATGTTTCTTGTAGCACTAGTCACAATAGTGAAAAACTGGAAACTACCAAAATGCCCATCAGCAGTGGACTGGAAAATTAAAACGTGGTAAATTCTCACACTGAACAAGAACTAACAACCTATAACTATACGACATGGTTGAAGTAAGATACAGAAGAATAATTCCTATATAATTCCATTCATATAAAATTTCCAAGAATGATAAAACTATATTTGGTGTGAAAAATTAGGATAGGAGGTACCTTTGGGAAGCATGAAAGGAAGGGGCTCAAGAAACTTCTGGGCTTCTGGGAATATTCTGCTTCCTCTGCTCAGCACTGGTTTGTCCAGATTGCGGTCACCCCTCGGGCTGAAGTGTGGTTTGCAGGCCTGGTGGGGGAGCAGCCGTGGCAGGCCAAGCCGCTGCCCCCATAAAAGGGTGGCTGGTCGGATTCACCGACATCCCTGAAGGGAGCTTGGCATGGGTGCAGAGTGCCCTTGGGTCTCCCCTAATCGGCAGCCATGCTTCCGCGGCCGCCCCTCCTCCCGGATGGCACCACACGATGCCTGTGGGGTGGCACCCTTCTTCTTCTTTCTCCCTGCGCAGGCGCAGGGCGGAAAATTCCAGTCTGCACTTTTCCCCTTCCCCGACAGCAGCAACAGCCAGGCGTGGGTGGAAAAATTCAGCCTGCCCTTTTCCCTCACCCCGACAGCAGCAACAGCCAGGCGTGGGCGGGAAACTCAGCTCTGCCCTCCACCCCAGCAACAGCAGCCACCAATCCCTAAACCCTGCCCCTTCCCCCAGCAACAGCGACAGCCAATCCCTAACCACCACCCCTCCCCCATCCAGTACCACCCACTGACCTTTCACCGGCAACCAATCAGAACAGGGCAGGCTTCGACCAATCAGCCTTCCCCAGCCCCTATAAAACTGTTGCCTCTCCCTCAATAAAGTGGACTTGCCTGTTTACCTTGTCTCCGCGGTAGTTCTTCTGCCGTGCGCCCTCCAGTCCTGAGAGCCCCCGACAAGGGCCTGGCCTCCCTTGTCCCCAGTTCATCGCCTGCTTCTCCGGGTGACCCCTTCGTTGCCAGCTTCGCCGGGCGACCCCGTCAGACAAACCATGCAACCCCTGTGAGACCGATCCCTTGTCTGCTGCCAGACTGACCCCTCGTCCCAAGTGGGACCGACCCCTCGTCCCAAGCGGGACCGACCCCTCGTCCAGAGCTGGACCGACCCCTCGTCCGCAGCCAGACCCCACCTCTACCGACCGAGCAAGCCGCCGCAGCTGGCGCCCAACGTGGGGCAGAGCAACTCCACCAAAGCCTCACTCCATAACCTGGCGGCCCCCCCCCCCTCCTTTCTCACCGTGGGACTTCTCTCGTGCAACATTGCTGCTACCTGAGCCTTGGCTACCTCATATGATCCACAGCGGTCTGGGAGAATCGCTGGATGGCTTTATCCTTCCATGTGGGGGGCTTATACCGACCCGCTATGATTAAGAGGAGCCTTGGATTTCTCGGGAGCACATGATTGCATGTCTGATGTAACCCTACCACAGCCCTATGCCCTCCTCTCTTCTCACCCCTATCTTTTCACTCTGCATTGCTGCTCCTGAACCTTGGTGACCTCATACGATCCACGGCGGTCTGGGAGAATCGCTGGATGGCTTTCTCCTTCCATGTCGGGGGCTTATACCGACCCGCTATGATTAAGAGGCACCAATAAAACTCTCAGGAGCGCATGCCTGAGCACCTCCACCCCTGCCTTCACCTCTGCCTCCTCCCCTCCGCGCTTGCTCCCCTTTGCCTTGCTCCACTGCTCGTCGTTCTGCCCTCCCCTCATCGGGGCCTTCTTTTGGCCCGCGACCACCGTCGGAGCCCCACCGGCTCCGACCCCTCGTCTCACCACGCACCTCGGCTCCCATCGCCGCACTCTCAAGCTAAGGGCCCCTTTTCTTATCGGCTCCAAAAGGCCATTAGCAATGGATAACATCCTATCTGCTAAGCAAGCCCCACAAGTTCGGGCCCTCGCCGGTCTCCTAGACACTCACCGGTGTAAGATCTCTTTGAAACAGCTCCAAGTATATTGTGACCTTCTTCTCCCCTTTAATCTGTGGCTTACCACGTGTCAGCTTTGGGACCCGGACACCTATACTCGCCTTATAGATAGGGTCACTTTTGCTGTGGAGCAGGAAGGTAAAAGATTCCTCCTGGCTTATTATAGGCAACATGAAGTCCAGAAGAAATCTTGAAGGGTATAATCTATGATATGCTATATAAAAAAGGATTAAAAGCAGCTATACCAAGAAGTAAGAATTATGAGTCAACTGTAAATAAATTATATATTTCTGTTAATGTGTTGTAATTGTTCTGTGTTTGTCTGTTCGTTCAATGTCAACGTATATTGTGATACCTCCTGGATGGTAAATATAAATTACTAGAAATCTTTAAAAGAGCTCTATTCAAATGGCCAAAATTAAATAAGCGCTTATATTAATACTTAAGTTTATTATATTAATATATAAGTTTAAATGTTAATAAGATATCTACAATTTAAAAAATTGTAAGTCTTAATTAACAAAATTAACTGTACATCTTCATAAAAAGTTGTTCTCCTAGATTAAAATGAATAACTTATTTTCTTCACAGGATAATATAAAGAATGTAAAACTTATATGAATATTAAAAAGGTTAAAAGTTTGTAAAAATGCTAATGGAAATGTAATAAGTTTTGCAAAAAAACGTATTTTGTCCTAAAGTAGGATGGCTAATTTTTCATAAACTCTTGAAACTTAATTTGCATGCCGGCAAGTGTAAAAGGTATTGTGATAACTTTATGTAAGGGAATGTGTTCTGTAAAGATAAAATTTATCTTCAATAGTTTACATTAAGGTATTAAATGGCTAATTCTAAAAGGTCATTCCTAAATATATATATATATAACTGAATTGATGATAATAATAATAAAAGGTAATTTTATAACAGGAAAGATTAACAGCAACCAAGCTCCCCTGCCAACTTGCTTTTAGGAAACGGTTTCTAATATTGCATGCTACTAAGTATTTAAAGAAAAGTTATTCTTTAAGGAAACAGAAGATGATTTTGTCTTTGCAGCCATTGTCTATTTAGCAACACCCCTCGCTATCGGCCTAGCCACTGTTGCGCCTGACGATTGGAACCTTAAACAAAGACTCCTCCTCACTGTCATCTTCCTATCTATCATTACTATATTTACTGCCCTCATTCTCCTTAATTTATAAAGCAGTCTCCTACAAACCACAAAGCTTCTGTCTTAAACATACCATTCTCAACCCTATCCTCTAAATGATCTTCTCACTTCCCCCACAGCCTTTAATACTTTATTTCTTCCTCATAACTCTTTGCTTTCTTGATAATATTTTCTGCCATCTGTCTAGCCGCTACCGCCCCAGAAGATTGGAACCTCGGCCATGAATTCTACTCTCCATCACCTTTCTGTTTATTATCCTCTTTTATGCTTTACTCCTTATCTTCCTCCCATAATGACTTCACCAAGCCTCCTCTTGTCCAAAACCGTCACCCTTCTTTTCCTCACACTCCCCATTGCACTCACCAACCCCAGCCATCAGCCTTTTAATTGGACAGTAAGCCTCTGGCAGGAAAAATTAATCCTCTCCTACAATGTCTTCGCCGCCAAGAAGAGATCAACTACCTGCAACGCGCTGTCATCCTGGACTTTTAACAACAGATGGATCTTATAGCCACTGAGATCAACAAGAATTGGACATTGGCCACCCTTGCTTGCAACGGCAAGATACCACCCCCTAAATTGTACATTTATATCCCCGTCATACTCACCTCCCTCTTCAGCACCGCTTCCCTCATTGCTTACTGCCTCTTCGGCCTCAGCTACTTGTTGCTGCTGCCATCCTGGTCCTTATTTGAAAAGAAGGGGGAAATGCGGTCACCCCTTGGGCTGAAGTGTGGTTTGCTGGCCTGGCGGGGGAGCAGCCGCGGCAGGCCAAGCCGCTGCCCCCATAATAGGGTGGCTGGTCGGACTCACCACCATCCCTGAAGGGAGCTCGGCATGGGCCAGAGTGCCCTCGGGTCTCCCCTTCTCGGCAGCAATGCTTCCGTGGCCGCCCCTCCTCCCGGATGGCGCCACACGATGCCTGTGGGGCGGCACCCTTCTTCTTCTTTCTCCCTGTGCAGGCGCAGGGCGGAAAATTCCAGTCTGCCCTTTTCCCCTCCCCCAACAGCAGCAACAGCCAGGCGTGGGCGGAAAAATCCAGTCTGCCCTTTTCCCTCACCCTGACAGCAGCAACAGCCAGGCATGGGCGGGAAACTCAGCTCTGCCCTCCACCCCAGCAACAGCAGCCACCAATCCCTAAACCCTGCCCCTTCCCCCCAGCAACAGCGACAGCCAATCCCTAACCACCAACCCTCCCCCGTCCAGTACCGCCCACTGACCTTTCGCCGGCAACCAATCAGAACAGGGCGTGGCTTCGACAAATCAGCCTTCCCCAGCCCCTATAAAACTGTTGCCTCTCCCTCAATAAAGTGGACTTGCGTGTTTACCTCGTCTCCGCGGTAGTTCTTCTGCCGTGCACCCTCCAGTCCTGAGAGCCCCCGACAAGGGCCTGGCCTCCCTTGTCCCCAGTTCATCGCCTGCTTCTCCGGGCGACCCCTTCGTCGCCAGCTTTGCCAGGCGACCCCGTCAGCCGAACCGCACAACCCCTGTGAGACCGATCCCTCATCTGCTGCCGGACCGACCCCTCGTCCCAAGTGGGACTGACCCCTCGTCCCAAGCAGGACCGACCCCTCGTCCAGAGCTGGACCGACCCCTCGTCTGCAGCCAGACCCCACCTCTACTGACCGAGCAAGCCGCCACACCAGATGTGGTCAGTTTGTGCTTATTTTTTATGTATATGCTGGTATTGTTTGTAGGCTGCTCTATTAGTATGTAATATTTCAGTGAATCAGTACCTTTTTGGATTGTAGTTATGATGCAATGGCCAATTATGACTTACCAGCTTCAGTTAACTCTGTTTTGAATAAAACTGGCCAAGAAAAATTGTATTATGTGGCTCATTCTCAAGGCACCACAATAGGTATGTAATGAAGGTGGAAAGTTTATATAATGTCTTGTTTTTATTGCAGAGTTTGCATTTGTAATTTTCTTAAAATTTATTTTTATTTATTTCTCTCCCCTTCCCTCCCTCACCCCCCACTGTCTGCTCTCTTGTGTCCAGTTGCTGTGTGTTCTGTGTTCAGTGGCACTGGGGAGCTGTGTCTCCCTTTTTGTTGTGTCATCTTCCTCCATCAGCTCTCTGTGTGTGTGGCTCAATTCCTGGGCAGTCCTGTACTATTTGCACGCTGGGCACCTCTACTTGTGGGGCGTACCCATTGCTCATGGGACACCCCTATTCAAGGGCATCCTTGCATGGCATGGCACTCCTTGTGCATGGCAGCACTGCACATGGGCCAGCTCACCACACAGGCTGTGAGGCTCTGGTTTTGAACCCTGGACCTCCTATCATTTGACTCTATCATTTGACCAACATTCGCTTCCCTGCATTTTTTCTTAAAAGTAAAATATAAAGAAATAATGTTAGTCCCCATACAGGTTTGTTTGTTGTTGTTGTTGTTTTATGCCAAGCAGAAATGACAAATAGGGCAAGGAATTTTGGTAATATTTGGTTTTCTTTACAAATTCAGATTATAATAAAAGTAGATAAACATTGTGTATGGCTCTGTTGAAATTGGATGAGCCTATTATATATGCCATATTTTATTACTAAGCAATATATAGGAATATTGGAAGGTGGAAAACAAGAGTTTTATAAGCTCATAGGTTTAAAAATACATATACCAGATAATACAGTGACCTTTAAAATTAATGGAACCAAACTAGCTGGAAGATTGCCAGGTTATACTGCCATTATTTTAAAATGGTTTTTAAAATTTACATGCATTTTTTATTTATGGTGATTGTAAATTAAGGTGTTCATTTAAAGAAAGCAAGTTTAAAGAAAATAGAAAATACCCATGATTCTATCAACAAATTCTAATATGAGAGCATCAGAACCCAAAACTCTTAACTTTGTTAAAAACTTAGAGACCTGCCCCATAATTGGTTTTATTCTCCATTTTCTGTTGCATGTTTAGAGTGTTTACTGTGTGTAAAAGCTTTGTGGTCATGTTGCATGATCTCCTTAGAATAAGTTCTAGAGGAATTACTATACTGCAAGTAAAAATGCTTTTAGTGTCTTGGTATGTACAATCAAAATGCATCCCTCTCACCACCACCAAACACTCTTTGCTAATTTGGAAGGCTAAAACCAAAAAGGAACTTGAATATATTTGCATTTCTTAGGAATGGACTTAGGCTCTCTTCTTTGACCTATCTACTGTGTCCTTTGCCCCACTTCTTTGTCAGGTGACTTTCTAGGACCTAGTTTAAGGCTGGAAGTGGCCTGAAAGGAAGCTAAGAAATACTTTAAAGCAACAGATTCTAAATTTGTATGAGTTCCTTTTTAGGTGATTACATAACTGAAGGGGCCTGCTAGTCCTTAAGAATGGAAGGAAGGGGGAGTGGGGGAGGAAGATGGTCAGGTGAGCTGTTGGGGATGGGCTTTACATGGCAAGGTTCAAATTGTTCAAGGAACAGGGAACGTCTTCTCTTTAGGCAATCTGGATTGCGGTCACCCCTCGGGCTGAAGTGTGGTTTGCTGGCCTGGCGGGGGAGCAGCAGCGGCAGGCCAAGCCGCTGCCCCCATAATAGGGTGGCTGGTCCGACTCACCGCCACCCCTGAAGGAAGCTCGGCATGGGCGCAGAGTGCCCTCGGGTCTCCCCTTCTCGGCAGCCATGCTTCCGCGGCCGCCCCTCCTCCCGGATGGCGCCACACGATGCCTGTGGGGCGGCACCCTTCTTCTTCCTTCTCCCTGTGCAGGCGCAGGGCGGAAAATTCCAGTCTGCCCTTTTCCCCTCCCCCAACAGCAGCAACAGCCAGGCGTGGGCGGAAAAATCCAGCCCGCCCTTTTCCCTTCCCCCGACAGCAGCAACAGCCAGGCGTGGCGGGAAACTCAAGTCTGCCCTCCACCCCAGCAACAGCAGCCACCAATCCCTAAACCCTGCCCCTTCCCCCAGCAACAGCGACAGCCAATCCCTAACCACCACCCCTCCCCCATCCGGTACCGCCCACTGACCTTTCGCCGGCAACCAATCAGAACAGGGCGTGGCTTCGACCAATCAGCCTTCCCCAGCCCCTATAAAACTGTTGCCTCTCCCTCAGTAAAGTGGACTTGCGTGTTTACCTTGTCTCCGCGGTAGTTCTTCTGCCGTGCCCTCCAGTCCTGAGAGCCCCCGACAAGGGCCTGGCCTCCCTTGTCCCCAGTTTGTCGCCTGCTTCTCCGGGCGACCCCTTCGTCGCCTGCTTCTCCGGGCGACCTCTTCATCGCCGGCTTCGCCGGGCGACCCCGTCAGCCGAACCGCGCAACCCCTTGTGAGACCGATCCCTTGTCTGCTGCTGGACCGACCCCTCGTCCCAAGTGGGACCGACCCCTCGTCCCAAGCGGGACCGACCCCTCGTCCAGAGCTGGACCGACCCCTCGTCCGCAGCCAGACCCCACCTCTACCGACCGAGCAAGCTGCCGCAGCTTGCACCCAACGTGGGGCAAGGCAACCCCACCACAGCCTCACTCCATAACCTGGCGGCCCCCCCCTCCTCTCTTCTTACCTTGGGACTTCTCTCGTGCAACATTGCTGCTACCTGAGCCTTGGCTACCTCATATGATCCATGGCGGTCTGGGAGAATCGCTGGATGGCTTTCTCCTTCCATGTCGGGGGCTTATACCGACCCGCTATGATTAAGAGGAGCCTTGGATTTCTCGGGAGCGCGCGCTTGCACGTCTGAAGTAACCCTACCATAGCCCTACACTCTCCTCTTTTCTCACCCCTATCTTTTCACTCTGCATTGCTGCTCCTGAACCTTGGTGACCTCATACGATCCACGGCGGTCTGGGAGAATCGCTGGATGGCTTTCTCCTTCCATGTCGGGGGCTTATACCGACCCGCTATGATTAAGAGGCACCAATAAAACTCTCAGGAGCGCGTGCCTGAGCACCTCCACCCCTGCCTTCACCTCTGCCTCCTCCCCTCCGTGCTTGCTCCCCTTTGCCTTGTTCCACTGCTCGTCGTCCCGCCCTCCCCTCGTCGGGGCCTTCTTTTGGCCCGCGACCACCGTCGGAGCCCCACCGGCTCCGACCCCTCGTCTCACCGCGCACCTCGGCTCCCATCGCCGCGCTCTCAAGGTAAGGGCCCCTTTTCTTATCGGCTCCAAAAGGCCATTAGCAATGGGTAACATCCTATCTGCTAAGCAAGCCCCGCAAGTTCGGGCTCTCGCCGGTCTCCTAGATACTCACCGGTGTAAGATCTCTTTGAAACCGCTCCAAGTATATTGTGACCTTCTTCTCCCCTTTAATCTGTGGCTTACCACGTGTCAGCTTTGGGACCCGGACACCTATACTCGCCTTATAGATAGGGTCACTTTTGCTGTGGAGCAGGAAGGTAAAAGATTCCCTCCTGGCTTATTACAGGCAACATGAAGTCCACAAGAAATCTTGAAGGGTATAATCTATGATATGCTATATAAAAAAAGATTTAAAAGCAGCTATACCAAGAAAGTAAGAATTATGAGTCAACTGTAAATAAATTATATATTTCTGTTAATGTGTTGTAATTGTTCTGTGTTTGTCTGTCTGTTCGTTCAATGTCAACGTATATTGTGATACCTCCAGATGGTAAATATAAATTACTAGAAATATTTAAAAGAGCTCTATTCAAATGGCCAAAAATTAAATAAGTGCTTATATTAATACTTAAGTTTATTATATTAATACATAAGTTTAAATGTTAATAAGATATCTACAATTTAAAAAAAAATTGTAAGTCTTAATTAACAAAATTAACTGTACGTCTTCATAAAAAGTTGTTCTTGCTTAGATTAAAATGAATAACTATTTTTCTTCACAGGATAATATAAAGAATGTAAAACTTATATGCATATTAAAAAGGTTAAAAGTTTGTAAAAATGCTAATGGAAATGTAATAAGTTTTGCAAAAAGACGTATTTTGTCCTAAAGTAGGATGGCTAATTTTTCATAAACTCTTGAAACTTAATTTGCATGCGGCAAGTGTAACAGGTATTGTGATAACTTTACGTAAGGGAATGTGTTCTGTAAAGATAAAATTTATCTTCAATAGTTTACATTAAGGTATTAAATGGCTAATTCCAAAAGGTCATTCTTAAATATATATATATAAAACTAAATTGATGATAATAATAATAAAAGGTAATTTTATAACAGGAAAGATTAACAGCAACCAAGCTCCCCTGCCAACTTGCTTTTAGGAAACAGTTTCTAATATTGCATGCTACTAAGTATTTAAAGAAAAGTTATTCTTAAGGAAACAGAAGATGATTTTGTCTTTGCAGCCATTGTCTATTTAGCAACACCCCTCGCTATCGGCCTAGCCACTGTTGCGCCGGACGATTGGAACCTTAAACAAAGACTCCTCCTCACTGTCATCTTCCTATCTATCGTTACTATATTTACTGCCCTCATTCTCCTTCCTTTATAAAGCAGTCTCCTACAAACCACAAAGCTTCTGTCTTAAACATACCATTCTCAACCCTATCCTCTAAATGATCTTCTCACTTCCCCCACAGCCTTTAATACTTTATTTCTTCCTCATAACCTTTGCTTTTTTGATAATATTTTCCGCCATCTGTCTAGCCGCTACCGCCCCAGAAGATTGGAACCTCGGCCAAGGAATTCTACTCTCCATCGCCTTTCTGTTTATTATCCTCTTTTATGCTTTACTCCTTTTCTTCCTCCCATAATGACTTCACCAAGCCTCCTCTTGTCCAAAACCGTCACCCTTCTTTTCCTCACACTCCCCATTGCACTCACCAACCCCAGCCATCAGCCTTTTAATTGGACAGTAAGCCTCTGGCAGGAAAAAGTAATCCTCTCCTACAATGTCTTCGCTGTCAAGGAGAGATCAACTACCTGCAACGCGCTGTCATCCTGGACTTTTAACAACAGATGGATCTTATAGCCGCCGAGATCAACAAGAATTGGACATTGACCACCCTTGCTTGCAATGGCAAGATACCACCCCCTAAATTGTACATTTATATCCCCATCATACTCACCTCCCTCTTCAGCCCCGCTTCCCTCATTGCTTACTGCCTCTTGGGCCTCAGCTACTTGTTGCTGCTGCCATCCTGGTCCTTATTTGAAAAGAAGGGGGAAATGCGGTCACCCCTCGGGCTGAAGCGTGGTTTGCTGGCCTGGCGGGGGAGCAGCAGCGGCAGGCCAAGCCGCTGCCCCCATAATAGGGTGGCTGGTCCGACTCACCGCCACCCCTGAAGGAAGCTCGGCATGGGCGCAGAGTGCCCTCGGGTCTCCCCTTCTCGGCAGCCATGCTTCCGCGGCCGCCCCTCCTCCCGGATGGCGCCACACGATGCCTGTGGGGCGGCACCCTTCTTCTTCCTTCTCCCTGTGCAGGCGCAGGGCGGAAAATTCCAGTCTGCCCTTTTCCCCTCCCCCAACAGCAGCAACAGCCAGGCGTGGGCAGAAAAATCCAGCCCGCCCTTTTCCCTTCCCCCGACAGCAGCAACAGCCAGGCGTGGCGGGAAACTCAAGTCTGCCCTCCACCCCAGCAACAGCAGCCACCAATCCCTAAACCCTGCCCCTTCCCCCAGCAACAGCGACAGCCAATCCCTAACCACCACCCCTCCCCCATCCGGTACCGCCCACTGACCTTTCGCCGGCAACCAATCAGAACAGGGCGTGGCTTCGACCAATCAGCCTTCCCCAGCCCCTATAAAACTGTTGCCTCTCCCTCAGTAAAGTGGACTTGCGTGTTTACCTTGTCTCCGCGGTAGTTCTTCTGCCGTGCCCTCCAGTCCTGAGAGCCCCCGACAAGGGCCTGGCCTCCCTTGTCCCCAGTTTGTTGCCTGCTTCTCCGGGCGACCCCTTCGTCGCCTGCTTCTCCGGGCGACCTCTTCATCGCCGGCTTCGCCGGGCGACCCCGTCAGCCGAACCGCGCAACCCCTTGTGAGACCGATCCCTCGTCTGCTGCTGGACCGACCCCTCGTCCCAAGTGGGACCGACCCCTCGTCCCAAGCGGGACCGACCCCTCGTCCAGAGCTGGACCGACCCCTCGTCCGCAGCCAGACCCCACCTCTACCGACCGAGCAAGCTGCCGCAGCTTGCACCCAACGTGGGGCAAGGCAACCCCACCACAGCCTCACTCCATAACCTGGCGGCCCCCCCTCCTCTCTTCTTACCTTGGGACTTCTCTCGTGCAACATTGCTGCTACCTGAGCCTTGGCTACCTCATATGATCCATGGCGGTCTGGGAGAATCGCTGGATGGCTTTCTCCTTCCATGTCAGGGGCTTATACCGACCCGCTATGATTAAGAGGAGCCTTGGATTTCTCGGGAGCGCGCGCTTGCACGTCTGAAGTAACCCTACCATAGCCCTACACTCTCCTCTTTTCTCACCCCTATCTTTTCACTCTGCATTGCTGCTCCTGAACCTTGGTGACCTCATACGATCCACGGCGGTCTGGGAGAATCGCTGGATGGCTTTCTCCTTCCATGTCGGGGGCTTATACCGACCCGCTATGATTAAGAGGCACCAATAAAACTCTCAGGAGCGCGTGCCTGAGCACCTCCACCCCTGCCTTCACCTCTGCCTCCTCCCCTCCGTGCTTGCTCCCCTTTGCCTTGCTCCACTGCTCGTCGTCCCGCCCTCCCCTCGTCGGGGCCTTCTTTTGGCCCGCGACCACCGTCGGAGCCCCACCGGCTCCGACCCCTCGTCTCACCGCGCACCTCGGCTCCCATCGCCGCGCTCTCAAGGTAAGGGCCCCTTTTCTTATCGGCTCCAAAAGGCCATTAGCAATGGGTAACATCCTATCTGCTAAGCAAGCCCCGCAAGTTCGGGCTCTCGCCGGTCTCCTAGATACTCACCGGTGTAAGATCTCTTTGAAACCGCTCCAAGTATATTGTGACCTTCTTCTCCCCTTTAATCTGTGGCTTACCACGTGTCAGCTTTGGGACCCGGACACCTATACTCGCCTTATAGATAGGGTCACTTTTGCTGTGGAGCAGGAAGGTAAAAGATTCCCTCCTGGCTTATTACAGGCAACATGAAGTCCACAAGAAATCTTGAAGGGTATAATCTATGATATGCTATATAAAAAAAGATTTAAAAGCAGCTATACCAAGAAAGTAAGAATTATGAGTCAACTGTAAATAAATTATATATTTCTGTTAATGTGTTGTAATTGTTCTGTGTTTGTCTGTCTGTTCGTTCAATGTCAACGTATATTGTGATACCTCCAGATGGTAAATATAAATTACTAGAAATATTTAAAAGAGCTCTATTCAAATGGCCAAAAATTAAATAAGTGCTTATATTAATACTTAAGTTTATTATATTAATACATAAGTTTAAATGTTAATAAGATATCTACAATTTAAAAAAAAATTGTAAGTCTTAATTAACAAAATTAACTGTACGTCTTCATAAAAAGTTGTTCTTGCTTAGATTAAAATGAATAACTATTTTTCTTCACAGGATAATATAAAGAATGTAAAACTTATATGCATATTAAAAAGGTTAAAAGTTTGTAAAAATGCTAATGGAAATGTAATAAGTTTTGCAAAAAGACGTATTTTGTCCTAAAGTAGGATGGCTAATTTTTCATAAACTCTTGAAACTTAATTTGCATGCGGCAAGTGTAACAGGTATTGTGATAACTTTACGTAAGGGAATGTGTTCTGTAAAGATAAAATTTATCTTCAATAGTTTACATTAAGGTATTAAATGGCTAATTCCAAAAGGTCATTCTTAAATATATATATATAAAACTAAATTGATGATAATAATAATAAAAGGTAATTTTATAACAGGAAAGATTAACAGCAACCAAGCTCCCCTGCCAACTTGCTTTTAGGAAACAGTTTCTAATATTGCATGCTACTAAGTATTTAAAGAAAAGTTATTCTTAAGGAAACAGAAGATGATTTTGTCTTTGCAGCCATTGTCTATTTAGCAACACCCCTCGCTATCGGCCTAGCCACTGTTGCGCCGGACGATTGGAACCTTAAACAAAGACTCCTCCTCACTGTCATCTTCCTATCTATCGTTACTATATTTACTGCCCTCATTCTCCTTCCTTTATAAAGCAGTCTCCTACAAACCACAAAGCTTCTGTCTTAAACATACCATTCTCAACCCTATCCTCTAAATGATCTTCTCACTTCCCCCACAGCCTTTAATACTTTATTTCTTCCTCATAACCTTTGCTTTTTTGATAATATTTTCCGCCATCTGTCTAGCCGCTACCGCCCCAGAAGATTGGAACCTCGGCCAAGGAATTCTACTCTCCATCGCCTTTCTGTTTATTATCCTCTTTTATGCTTTACTCCTTTTCTTCCTCCCATAATGACTTCACCAAGCCTCCTCTTGTCCAAAACCGTCACCCTTCTTTTCCTCACACTCCCCATTGCACTCACCAACCCCAGCCATCAGCCTTTTAATTGGACAGTAAGCCTCTGGCAGGAAAAAGTAATCCTCTCCTACAATGTCTTCGCTGTCAAGGAGAGATCAACTACCTGCAACGCGCTGTCATCCTGGACTTTTAACAACAGATGGATCTTATAGCCGCCGAGATCAACAAGAATTGGACATTGACCACCCTTGCTTGCAATGGCAAGATACCACCCCCTAAATTGTACATTTATATCCCCATCATACTCACCTCCCTCTTCAGCCCCGCTTCCCTCATTGCTTACTGCCTCTTGGGCCTCAGCTACTTGTTGCTGCTGCCATCCTGGTCCTTATTTGAAAAGAAGGGGGAAATGCGGTCACCCCTCGGGCTGAAGCGTGGTTTGCTGGCCTGGCGGGGGAGCAGCAGCGGCAGGCCAAGCCGCTGCCCCCATAATAGGGTGGCTGGTCCGACTCACCGCCACCCCTGAAGGAAGCTCGGCATGGGCGCAGAGTGCCCTCGGGTCTCCCCTTCTCGGCAGCCATGCTTCCGCGGCCGCCCCTCCTCCCGGATGGCGCCACACGATGCCTGTGGGGCGGCACCCTTCTTCTTCCTTCTCCCTGTGCAGGCGCAGGGCGGAAAATTCCAGTCTGCCCTTTTCCCCTCCCCCAACAGCAGCAACAGCCAGGCGTGGGCGGAAAAATCCAGCCCGCCCTTTTCCCTTCCCCCGACAGCAGCAACAGCCAGGCGTGGCGGGAAACTCAAGTCTGCCCTCCACCCCAGCAACAGCAGCCACCAATCCCTAAACCCTGCCCCTTCCCCCAGCAACAGCGACAGCCAATCCCTAACCACCACCCCTCCCCCATCCGGTACCGCCCACTGACCTTTCGCCGGCAACCAATCAGAACAGGGCGTGGCTTCGACCAATCAGCCTTCCCCAGCCCCTATAAAACTGTTGCCTCTCCCTCAGTAAAGTGGACTTGCGTGTTTACCTTGTCTCCGCGGTAGTTCTTCTGCCGTGCCCTCCAGTCCTGAGAGCCCCCGACAAGGGCCTGGCCTCCCTTGTCCCCAGTTTGTCGCCTGCTTCTCCGGGCGACCCCTTCGTCGCCTGCTTCTCCGGGCGACCTCTTCATCGCCGGCTTCGCCGGGCGACCCCGTCAGCCGAACCGCGCAACCCCTTGTGAGACCGATCCCTCGTCTGCTGCTGGACCGACCCCTCGTCCCAAGTGGGACCGACCCCTCGTCCCAAGCGGGACCGACCCCTCGTCCAGAGCTGGACCGACCCCTCGTCCGCAGCCAGACCCCACCTCTACCGACCGAGCAAGCTGCCGCAGCTTGCACCCAACGTGGGGCAAGGCAACCCCACCACAGCCTCACTCCATAACCTGGCGGCCCCCCCCTCCTCTCTTCTTACCTTGGGACTTCTCTCGTGCAACATTGCTGCTACCTGAGCCTTGGCTACCTCATATGATCCATGGCGGTCTGGGAGAATCGCTGGATGGCTTTCTCCTTCCATGTCGGGGGCTTATACCGACCCGCTATGATTAAGAGGAGCCTTGGATTTCTCGGGAGCGCGCGCTTGCACGTCTGAAGTAACCCTACCATAGCCCTACACTCTCCTCTTTTCTCACCCCTATCTTTTCACTCTGCATTGCTGCTCCTGAACCTTGGTGACCTCATACGATCCACGGCGGTCTGGGAGAATCGCTGGATGGCTTTCTCCTTCCATGTCGGGGGCTTATACCGACCCGCTATGATTAAGAGGCACCAATAAAACTCTCAGGAGCGCGTGCCTGAGCACCTCCACCCCTGCCTTCACCTCTGCCTCCTCCCCTCCGTGCTTGCTCCCCTTTGCCTTGCTCCACTGCTCGTCGTCCCGCCCTCCCCTCGTCGGGGCCTTCTTTTGGCCCGCGACCACCGTCGGAGCCCCACCGGTTCCGACCCCTCGTCTCACCGCGCACCTCGGCTCCCATCGCCGCGCTCTCAAGGTAAGGGCCCCTTTTCTTATCGGCTCCAAAAGGCCATTAGCAATGGGTAACATCCTATCTGCTAAGCAAGCCCCGCAAGTTCGGGCTCTCGCCGGTCTCCTAGATACTCACCGGTGTAAGATCTCTTTGAAACAGCTCCAAGTATATTGTGACCTTCTTCTCCCCTTTAATCTGTGGCTTACCACGTGTCAGCTTTGGGACCCGGACACCTATACTCGCCTTATAGATAGGGTCACTTTTGCTGTGGAGCAGGAAGGTAAAAGATTCCCTCCTGGCTTATTACAGGCAACATGAAGTCCACAAGAAATCTTGAAGGGTATAATCTATGATATGCTATATAAAAAAAGATTTAAAAGCAGCTATACCAAGAAAGTAAGAATTATGAGTCAACTGTAAATAAATTATATATTTCTGTTAATGTGTTGTAATTGTTCTGTGTTTGTCTGTCTGTTCGTTCAATGTCAACGTATATTGTGATACCTCCAGATGGTAAATATAAATTACTAGAAATATTTAAAAGAGCTCTATTCAAATGGCCAAAAATTAAATAAGTGCTTATATTAATACTTAAGTTTATTATATTAATACATAAGTTTAAATGTTAATAAGATATCTACAATTTAAAAAAAAATTGTAAGTCTTAATTAACAAAATTAACTGTACGTCTTCATAAAAAGTTGTTCTTGCTTAGATTAAAATGAATAACTATTTTTCTTCACAGGATAATATAAAGAATGTAAAACTTATATGCATATTAAAAAGGTTAAAAGTTTGTAAAAATGCTAATGGAAATGTAATAAGTTTTGCAAAAAGACGTATTTTGTCCTAAAGTAGGATGGCTAATTTTTCATAAACTCTTGAAACTTAATTTGCATGCGGCAAGTGTAACAGGTATTGTGATAACTTTACGTAAGGGAATGTGTTCTGTAAAGATAAAATTTATCTTCAATAGTTTACATTAAGGTATTAAATGGCTAATTCCAAAAGGTCATTCTTAAATATATATATATAAAACTAAATTGATGATAATAATAATAAAAGGTAATTTTATAACAGGAAAGATTAACAGCAACCAAGCTCCCCTGCCAACTTGCTTTTAGGAAACAGTTTCTAATATTGCATGCTACTAAGTATTTAAAGAAAAGTTATTCTTAAGGAAACAGAAGATGATTTTGTCTTTGCAGCCATTGTCTATTTAGCAACACCCCTCGCTATCGGCCTAGCCACTGTTGCGCCGGACGATTGGAACCTTAAACAAAGACTCCTCCTCACTGTCATCTTCCTATCTATCGTTACTATATTTACTGCCCTCATTCTCCTTCCTTTATAAAGCAGTCTCCTACAAACCACAAAGCTTCTGTCTTAAACATACCATTCTCAACCCTATCCTCTAAATGATCTTCTCACTTCCCCCACAGCCTTTAATACTTTATTTCTTCCTCATAACCTTTGCTTTTTTGATAATATTTTCCGCCATCTGTCTAGCCGCTACCGCCCCAGAAGATTGGAACCTCGGCCAAGGAATTCTACTCTCCATCGCCTTTCTGTTTATTATCCTCTTTTATGCTTTACTCCTTTTCTTCCTCCCATAATGACTTCACCAAGCCTCCTCTTGTCCAAAACCGTCACCCTTCTTTTCCTCACACTCCCCATTGCACTCACCAACCCCAGCCATCAGCCTTTTAATTGGACAGTAAGCCTCTGGCAGGAAAAAGTAATCCTCTCCTACAATGTCTTCGCTGTCAAGGAGAGATCAACTACCTGCAACGCGCTGTCATCCTGGACTTTTAACAACAGATGGATCTTATAGCCGCCGAGATCAACAAGAATTGGACATTGACCACCCTTGCTTGCAATGGCAAGATACCACCCCCTAAATTGTACATTTATATCCCCATCATACTCACCTCCCTCTTCAGCCCCGCTTCCCTCATTGCTTACTGCCTCTTGGGCCTCAGCTACTTGTTGCTGCTGCCATCCTGGTCCTTATTTGAAAAGAAGGGGGAAATGCGGTCACCCCTCGGGCTGAAGCGTGGTTTGCTGGCCTGGCGGGGGAGCAGCAGCGGCAGGCCAAGCCGCTGCCCCCATAATAGGGTGGCTGGTCCGACTCACCGCCACCCCTGAAGGAAGCTCGGCATGGGCGCAGAGTGCCCTCGGGTCTCCCCTTCTCGGCAGCCATGCTTCCGCGGCCGCCCCTCCTCCCGGATGGCGCCACACGATGCCTGTGGGGCGGCACCCTTCTTCTTCCTTCTCCCTGTGCAGGCGCAGGGCGGAAAATTCCAGTCTGCCCTTTTCCCCTCCCCCAACAGCAGCAACAGCCAGGCGTGGGCGGAAAAATCCAGCCCGCCCTTTTCCCTTCCCCCGACAGCAGCAACAGCCAGGCGTGGCGGGAAACTCAAGTCTGCCCTCCACCCCAGCAACAGCAGCCACCAATCCCTAAACCCTGCCCCTTCCCCCAGCAACAGCGACAGCCAATCCCTAACCACCACCCCTCCCCCATCCGGTACCGCCCACTGACCTTTCGCCGGCAACCAATCAGAACAGGGCGTGGCTTCGACCAATCAGCCTTCCCCAGCCCCTATAAAACTGTTGCCTCTCCCTCAGTAAAGTGGACTTGCGTGTTTACCTTGTCTCCGCGGTAGTTCTTCTGCCGTGCCCTCCAGTCCTGAGAGCCCCCGACAAGGGCCTGGCCTCCCTTGTCCCCAGTTTGTCGCCTGCTTCTCCGGGCGACCCCTTCGTCGCCTGCTTCTCCGGGCGACCTCTTCATCGCCGGCTTCGCCGGGCGACCCCGTCAGCCGAACCGCGCAACCCCTTGTGAGACCGATCCCTCGTCTGCTGCTGGACCGACCCCTCGTCCCAAGTGGGACCGACCCCTCGTCCCAAGCGGGACCGACCCCTCGTCCAGAGCTGGACCGACCCCTCGTCCGCAGCCAGACCCCACCTCTACCGACCGAGCAAGCTGCCGCAGCTTGCACCCAACGTGGGGCAAGGCAACCCCACCACAGCCTCACTCCATAACCTGGCGGCCCCCCCCTCCTCTCTTCTTACCTTGGGACTTCTCTCGTGCAACATTGCTGCTACCTGAGCCTTGGCTACCTCATATGATCCATGGCGGTCTGGGAGAATCGCTGGATGGCTTTCTCCTTCCATGTCGGGGGCTTATACCGACCCGCTATGATTAAGAGGAGCCTTGGATTTCTCGGGAGCGCGCGCTTGCACGTCTGAAGTAACCCTACCATAGCCCTACACTCTCCTCTTTTCTCACCCCTATCTTTTCACTCTGCATTGCTGCTCCTGAACCTTGGTGACCTCATACGATCCACGGCGGTCTGGGAGAATCGCTGGATGGCTTTCTCCTTCCATGTCGGGGGCTTATACCGACCCGCTATGATTAAGAGGCACCAATAAAACTCTCAGGAGCGCGTGCCTGAGCACCTCCACCCCTGCCTTCACCTCTGCCTCCTCCCCTCCGTGCTTGCTCCCCTTTGCCTTGCTCCACTGCTCGTCGTCCCGCCCTCCCCTCGTCGGGGCCTTCTTTTGGCCCGCGACCACCGTCGGAGCCCCACCGGTTCCGACCCCTCGTCTCACCGCGCACCTCGGCTCCCATCGCCGCGCTCTCAAGGTAAGGGCCCCTTTTCTTATCGGCTCCAAAAGGCCATTAGCAATGGGTAACATCCTATCTGCTAAGCAAGCCCCGCAAGTTCGGGCTCTCGCCGGTCTCCTAGATACTCACCGGTGTAAGATCTCTTTGAAACAGCTCCAAGTATATTGTGACCTTCTTCTCCCCTTTAATCTGTGGCTTACCACGTGTCAGCTTTGGGACCCGGACACCTATACTCGCCTTATAGATAGGGTCACTTTTGCTGTGGAGCAGGAAGGTAAAAGATTCCCTCCTGGCTTATTACAGGCAACATGAAGTCCACAAGAAATCTTGAAGGGTATAATCTATGATATGCTATATAAAAAAAGATTTAAAAGCAGCTATACCAAGAAAGTAAGAATTATGAGTCAACTGTAAATAAATTATATATTTCTGTTAATGTGTTGTAATTGTTCTGTGTTTGTCTGTCTGTTCGTTCAATGTCAACGTATATTGTGATACCTCCAGATGGTAAATATAAATTACTAGAAATATTTAAAAGAGCTCTATTCAAATGGCCAAAAATTAAATAAGTGCTTATATTAATACTTAAGTTTATTATATTAATACATAAGTTTAAATGTTAATAAGATATCTACAATTTAAAAAAAATTGTAAGTCTTAATTAACAAAATTAACTGTACGTCTTCATAAAAAGTTGTTCTTGCTTAGATTAAAATGAATAACTATTTTTCTTCACAGGATAATATAAAGAATGTAAAACTTATATGCATATTAAAAAGGTTAAAAGTTTGTAAAAATGCTAATGGAAATGTAATAAGTTTTGCAAAAAGACGTATTTTGTCCTAAAGTAGGATGGCTAATTTTTCATAAACTCTTGAAACTTAATTTGCATGCGGCAAGTGTAACAGGTATTGTGATAACTTTACGTAAGGGAATGTGTTCTGTAAAGATAAAATTTATCTTCAATAGTTTACATTAAGGTATTAAATGGCTAATTCCAAAAGGTCATTCTTAAATATATATATATAAAACTAAATTGATGATAATAATAATAAAAGGTAATTTTATAACAGGAAAGATTAACAGCAACCAAGCTCCCCTGCCAACTTGCTTTTAGGAAACAGTTTCTAATATTGCATGCTACTAAGTATTTAAAGAAAAGTTATTCTTAAGGAAACAGAAGATGATTTTGTCTTTGCAGCCATTGTCTATTTAGCAACACCCCTCGCTATCGGCCTAGCCACTGTTGCGCCGGACGATTGGAACCTTAAACAAAGACTCCTCCTCACTGTCATCTTCCTATCTATCGTTACTATATTTACTGCCCTCATTCTCCTTCCTTTATAAAGCAGTCTCCTACAAACCACAAAGCTTCTGTCTTAAACATACCATTCTCAACCCTATCCTCTAAATGATCTTCTCACTTCCCCCACAGCCTTTAATACTTTATTTCTTCCTCATAACCTTTGCTTTTTTGATAATATTTTCCGCCATCTGTCTAGCCGCTACCGCCCCAGAAGATTGGAACCTCGGCCAAGGAATTCTACTCTCCATCGCCTTTCTGTTTATTATCCTCTTTTATGCTTTACTCCTTTTCTTCCTCCCATAATGACTTCACCAAGCCTCCTCTTGTCCAAAACCGTCACCCTTCTTTTCCTCACACTCCCCATTGCACTCACCAACCCCAGCCATCAGCCTTTTAATTGGACAGTAAGCCTCTGGCAGGAAAAAGTAATCCTCTCCTACAATGTCTTCGCTGTCAAGGAGAGATCAACTACCTGCAACGCGCTGTCATCCTGGACTTTTAACAACAGATGGATCTTATAGCCGCCGAGATCAACAAGAATTGGACATTGACCACCCTTGCTTGCAATGGCAAGATACCACCCCCTAAATTGTACATTTATATCCCCATCATACTCACCTCCCTCTTCAGCCCCGCTTCCCTCATTGCTTACTGCCTCTTGGGCCTCAGCTACTTGTTGCTGCTGCCATCCTGGTCCTTATTTGAAAAGAAGGGGGAAATGCGGTCACCCCTCGGGCTGAAGCGTGGTTTGCTGGCCTGGCGGGGGAGCAGCAGCGGCAGGCCAAGCCGCTGCCCCCATAATAGGGTGGCTGGTCCGACTCACCGCCACCCCTGAAGGAAGCTCGGCATGGGCGCAGAGTGCCCTCGGGTCTCCCCTTCTCGGCAGCCATGCTTCCGCGGCCGCCCCTCCTCCCGGATGGCGCCACACGATGCCTGTGGGGCGGCACCCTTCTTCTTCCTTCTCCCTGTGCAGGCGCAGGGCGGAAAATTCCAGTCTGCCCTTTTCCCCTCCCCCAACAGCAGCAACAGCCAGGCGTGGGCGGAAAAATCCAGCCCGCCCTTTTCCCTTCCCCCGACAGCAGCAACAGCCAGGCGTGGCGGGAAACTCAAGTCTGCCCTCCACCCCAGCAACAGCAGCCACCAATCCCTAAACCCTGCCCCTTCCCCCAGCAACAGCGACAGCCAATCCCTAACCACCACCCCTCCCCCATCCGGTACCGCCCACTGACCTTTCGCCGGCAACCAATCAGAACAGGGCGTGGCTTCGACCAATCAGCCTTCCCCAGCCCCTATAAAACTGTTGCCTCTCCCTCAGTAAAGTGGACTTGCGTGTTTACCTTGTCTCCGCGGTAGTTCTTCTGCCGTGCCCTCCAGTCCTGAGAGCCCCCGACAAGGGCCTGGCCTCCCTTGTCCCCAGTTTGTCGCCTGCTTCTCCGGGCGACCCCTTCGTCGCCTGCTTCTCCGGGCGACCTCTTCATCGCCGGCTTCGCCGGGCGACCCCGTCAGCCGAACCGCGCAACCCCTTGTGAGACCGATCCCTCGTCTGCTGCTGGACCGACCCCTCGTCCCAAGTGGGACCGACCCCTCGTCCCAAGCGGGACCGACCCCTCGTCCAGAGCTGGACCGACCCCTCGTCCGCAGCCAGACCCCACCTCTACCGACCGAGCAAGCTGCCGCAGCTTGCACCCAACGTGGGGCAAGGCAACCCCACCACAGCCTCACTCCATAACCTGGCGGCCCCCCCCTCCTCTCTTCTTACCTTGGGACTTCTCTCGTGCAACATTGCTGCTACCTGAGCCTTGGCTACCTCATATGATCCATGGCGGTCTGGGAGAATCGCTGGATGGCTTTCTCCTTCCATGTCGGGGGCTTATACCGACCCGCTATGATTAAGAGGAGCCTTGGATTTCTCGGGAGCGCGCGCTTGCACGTCTGAAGTAACCCTACCATAGCCCTACACTCTCCTCTTTTCTCACCCCTATCTTTTCACTCTGCATTGCTGCTCCTGAACCTTGGTGACCTCATACGATCCACGGCGGTCTGGGAGAATCGCTGGATGGCTTTCTCCTTCCATGTCGGGGGCTTATACCGACCCGCTATGATTAAGAGGCACCAATAAAACTCTCAGGAGCGCGTGCCTGAGCACCTCCACCCCTGCCTTCACCTCTGCCTCCTCCCCTCCGTGCTTGCTCCCCTTTGCCTTGCTCCACTGCTCGTCGTCCCGCCCTCCCCTCGTCGGGGCCTTCTTTTGGCCCGCGACCACCGTCGGAGCCCCACCGGCTCCGACCCCTCGTCTCACCGCGCACCTCGGCTCCCATCGCCGCGCTCTCAAGGTAAGGGCCCCTTTTCTTATCGGCTCCAAAAGGCCATTAGCAATGGGTAACATCCTATCTGCTAAGCAAGCCCCGCAAGTTCGGGCTCTCGCCGGTCTCCTAGATACTCACCGGTGTAAGATCTCTTTGAAACAGCTCCAAGTATATTGTGACCTTCTTCTCCCCTTTAATCTGTGGCTTACCACGTGTCAGCTTTGGGACCCGGACACCTATACTCGCCTTATAGATAGGGTCACTTTTGCTGTGGAGCAGGAAGGTAAAAGATTCCCTCCTGGCTTATTACAGGCAACATGAAGTCCACAAGAAATCTTGAAGGGTATAATCTATGATATGCTATATAAAAAAAGATTTAAAAGCAGCTATACCAAGAAAGTAAGAATTATGAGTCAACTGTAAATAAATTATATATTTCTGTTAATGTGTTGTAATTGTTCTGTGTTTGTCTGTCTGTTCGTTCAATGTCAACGTATATTGTGATACCTCCAGATGGTAAATATAAATTACTAGAAATATTTAAAAGAGCTCTATTCAAATGGCCAAAAATTAAATAAGTGCTTATATTAATACTTAAGTTTATTATATTAATACATAAGTTTAAATGTTAATAAGATATCTACAATTTAAAAAAAAATTGTAAGTCTTAATTAACAAAATTAACTGTACGTCTTCATAAAAAGTTGTTCTTGCTTAGATTAAAATGAATAACTATTTTTCTTCACAGGATAATATAAAGAATGTAAAACTTATATGCATATTAAAAAGGTTAAAAGTTTGTAAAAATGCTAATGGAAATGTAATAAGTTTTGCAAAAAGACGTATTTTGTCCTAAAGTAGGATGGCTAATTTTTCATAAACTCTTGAAACTTAATTTGCATGCGGCAAGTGTAACAGGTATTGTGATAACTTTACGTAAGGGAATGTGTTCTGTAAAGATAAAATTTATCTTCAATAGTTTACATTAAGGTATTAAATGGCTAATTCCAAAAGGTCATTCTTAAATATATATATATAAAACTAAATTGATGATAATAATAATAAAAGGTAATTTTATAACAGGAAAGATTAACAGCAACCAAGCTCCCCTGCCAACTTGCTTTTAGGAAACAGTTTCTAATATTGCATGCTACTAAGTATTTAAAGAAAAGTTATTCTTAAGGAAACAGAAGATGATTTTGTCTTTGCAGCCATTGTCTATTTAGCAACACCCCTCGCTATCGGCCTAGCCACTGTTGCGCCGGACGATTGGAACCTTAAACAAAGACTCCTCCTCACTGTCATCTTCCTATCTATCGTTACTATATTTACTGCCCTCATTCTCCTTCCTTTATAAAGCAGTCTCCTACAAACCACAAAGCTTCTGTCTTAAACATACCATTCTCAACCCTATCCTCTAAATGATCTTCTCACTTCCCCCACAGCCTTTAATACTTTATTTCTTCCTCATAACCTTTGCTTTTTTGATAATATTTTCCGCCATCTGTCTAGCCGCTACCGCCCCAGAAGATTGGAACCTCGGCCAAGGAATTCTACTCTCCATCGCCTTTCTGTTTATTATCCTCTTTTATGCTTTACTCCTTTTCTTCCTCCCATAATGACTTCACCAAGCCTCCTCTTGTCCAAAACCGTCACCCTTCTTTTCCTCACACTCCCCATTGCACTCACCAACCCCAGCCATCAGCCTTTTAATTGGACAGTAAGCCTCTGGCAGGAAAAAGTAATCCTCTCCTACAATGTCTTCGCTGTCAAGGAGAGATCAACTACCTGCAACGCGCTGTCATCCTGGACTTTTAACAACAGATGGATCTTATAGCCGCCGAGATCAACAAGAATTGGACATTGACCACCCTTGCTTGCAATGGCAAGATACCACCCCCTAAATTGTACATTTATATCCCCATCATACTCACCTCCCTCTTCAGCCCCGCTTCCCTCATTGCTTACTGCCTCTTGGGCCTCAGCTACTTGTTGCTGCTGCCATCCTGGTCCTTATTTGAAAAGAAGGGGGAAATGCGGTCACCCCTCGGGCTGAAGCGTGGTTTGCTGGCCTGGCGGGGGAGCAGCAGCGGCAGGCCAAGCCGCTGCCCCCATAATAGGGTGGCTGGTCCGACTCACCGCCACCCCTGAAGGAAGCTCGGCATGGGCGCAGAGTGCCCTCGGGTCTCCCCTTCTCGGCAGCCATGCTTCCGCGGCCGCCCCTCCTCCCGGATGGCGCCACACGATGCCTGTGGGGCGGCACCCTTCTTCTTCCTTCTCCCTGTGCAGGCGCAGGGCGGAAAATTCCAGTCTGCCCTTTTCCCCTCCCCCAACAGCAGCAACAGCCAGGCGTGGGCGGAAAAATCCAGCCCGCCCTTTTCCCTTCCCCCGACAGCAGCAACAGCCAGGCGTGGCGGGAAACTCAAGTCTGCCCTCCACCCCAGCAACAGCAGCCACCAATCCCTAAACCCTGCCCCTTCCCCCAGCAACAGCGACAGCCAATCCCTAACCACCACCCCTCCCCCATCCGGTACCGCCCACTGACCTTTCGCCGGCAACCAATCAGAACAGGGCGTGGCTTCGACCAATCAGCCTTCCCCAGCCCCTATAAAACTGTTGCCTCTCCCTCAGTAAAGTGGACTTGCGTGTTTACCTTGTCTCCGCGGTAGTTCTTCTGCCGTGCCCTCCAGTCCTGAGAGCCCCCGACAAGGGCCTGGCCTCCCTTGTCCCCAGTTTGTCGCCTGCTTCTCCGGGCGACCCCTTCGTCGCCTGCTTCTCCGGGCGACCTCTTCATCGCCGGCTTCGCCGGGCGACCCCGTCAGCCGAACCGCGCAACGCCTTGTGAGACCGATCCCTCGTCTGCTGCTGGACCGACCCCTCGTCCCAAGTGGGACCGACCCCTCGTCCCAAGCGGGACCGACCCCTCGTCCAGAGCTGGACCGACCCCTCGTCCGCAGCCAGACCCCACCTCTACCGACCGAGCAAGCTGCCGCAGCTTGCACCCAACGTGGGGCAAGGCAACCCCACCACAGCCTCACTCCATAACCTGGCGGCCCCCCCCTCCTCTCTTCTTACCTTGGGACTTCTCTCGTGCAACATTGCTGCTACCTGAGCCTTGGCTACCTCATATGATCCATGGCGGTCTGGGAGAATCGCTGGATGGCTTTCTCCTTCCATGTCGGGGGCTTATACCGACCCGCTATGATTAAGAGGAGCCTTGGATTTCTCGGGAGCGCGCGCTTGCACGTCTGAAGTAACCCTACCATAGCCCTACACTCTCCTCTTTTCTCACCCCTATCTTTTCACTCTGCATTGCTGCTCCTGAACCTTGGTGACCTCATACGATCCACGGCGGTCTGGGAGAATCGCTGGATGGCTTTCTCCTTCCATGTCGGGGGCTTATACCGACCCGCTATGATTAAGAGGCACCAATAAAACTCTCAGGAGCGCGTGCCTGAGCACCTCCACCCCTGCCTTCACCTCTGCCTCCTCCCCTCCGTGCTTGCTCCCCTTTGCCTTGCTCCACTGCTCGTCGTCCCGCCCTCCCCTCGTCGGGGCCTTCTTTTGGCCCGCGACCACCGTCGGAGCCCCACCGGCTCCGACCCCTCGTCTCACCGCGCACCTCGGCTCCCATCGCCGCGCTCTCAAGGTAAGGGCCCCTTTTCTTATCGGCTCCAAAAGGCCATTAGCAATGGGTAACATCCTATCTGCTAAGCAAGCCCCGCAAGTTCGGGCTCTCGCCGGTCTCCTAGATACTCACCGGTGTAAGATCTCTTTGAAACCGCTCCAAGTATATTGTGACCTTCTTCTCCCCTTTAATCTGTGGCTTACCACGTGTCAGCTTTGGGACCCGGACACCTATACTCGCCTTATAGATAGGGTCACTTTTGCTGTGGAGCAGGAAGGTAAAAGATTCCCTCCTGGCTTATTACAGGCAACATGAAGTCCACAAGAAATCTTGAAGGGTATAATCTATGATATGCTATATAAAAAAAGATTTAAAAGCAGCTATACCAAGAAAGTAAGAATTATGAGTCAACTGTAAATAAATTATATATTTCTGTTAATGTGTTGTAATTGTTCTGTGTTTGTCTGTCTGTTCGTTCAATGTCAACGTATATTGTGATACCTCCAGATGGTAAATATAAATTACTAGAAATATTTAAAAGAGCTCTATTCAAATGGCCAAAAATTAAATAAGTGCTTATATTAATACTTAAGTTTATTATATTAATACATAAGTTTAAATGTTAATAAGATATCTACAATTTAAAAAAAAATTGTAAGTCTTAATTAACAAAATTAACTGTACGTCTTCATAAAAAGTTGTTCTTGCTTAGATTAAAATGAATAACTATTTTTCTTCACAGGATAATATAAAGAATGTAAAACTTATATGCATATTAAAAAGGTTAAAAGTTTGTAAAAATGCTAATGGAAATGTAATAAGTTTTGCAAAAAGACGTATTTTGTCCTAAAGTAGGATGGCTAATTTTTCATAAACTCTTGAAACTTAATTTGCATGCGGCAAGTGTAACAGGTATTGTGATAACTTTACGTAAGGGAATGTGTTCTGTAAAGATAAAATTTATCTTCAATAGTTTACATTAAGGTATTAAATGGCTAATTCCAAAAGGTCATTCTTAAATATATATATATAAAACTAAATTGATGATAATAATAATAAAAGGTAATTTTATAACAGGAAAGATTAACAGCAACCAAGCTCCCCTGCCAACTTGCTTTTAGGAAACAGTTTCTAATATTGCATGCTACTAAGTATTTAAAGAAAAGTTATTCTTAAGGAAACAGAAGATGATTTTGTCTTTGCAGCCATTGTCTATTTAGCAACACCCCTCGCTATCGGCCTAGCCACTGTTGCGCCGGACGATTGGAACCTTAAACAAAGACTCCTCCTCACTGTCATCTTCCTATCTATCGTTACTATATTTACTGCCCTCATTCTCCTTCCTTTATAAAGCAGTCTCCTACAAACCACAAAGCTTCTGTCTTAAACATACCATTCTCAACCCTATCCTCTAAATGATCTTCTCACTTCCCCCACAGCCTTTAATACTTTATTTCTTCCTCATAACCTTTGCTTTTTTGATAATATTTTCCGCCATCTGTCTAGCCGCTACCCGCCCCAGAAGATTGGAACCTCGGCCAAGGAATTCTACCTCTCCATCGCCTTTCTGTTTATTATCCTCTTTTATGCTTTACTCCTTTTCTTCCTCCCATAATGACTTCACCAAGCCTCCTCTTGTCCAAAACCGTCACCCTTCTTTTCCTCACACTCCCCATTGCACTCACCAACCCCAGCCATCAGCCTTTTAATTGGACAGTAAGCCTCTGGCAGGAAAAAGTAATCCTCTCCTACAATGTCTTCGCTGTCAAGGAGAGATCAACTACCTGCAACGCGCTGTCATCCTGGACTTTTAACAACAGATGGATCTTATAGCCGCCGAGATCAACAAGAATTGGACATTGACCACCCTTGCTTGCAATGGCAAGATACCACCCCCTAAATTGTACATTTATATCCCCATCATACTCACCTCCCTCTTCAGCCCCGCTTCCCTCATTGCTTACTGCCTCTTGGGCCTCAGCTACTTGTTGCTGCTGCCATCCTGGTCCTTATTTGAAAAGAAGGGGGAAATGCGGTCACCCCTCGGGCTGAAGCGTGGTTTGCTGGCCTGGCGGGGGGAGCAGCAGCGGCAGGCCAAGCCGCTGCCCCCATAATAGGGTGGCTGGTCCGACTCACCGCCACCCTGAAGGAAGCTCGGCATGGGCGCAGAGTGCCCTCGGGTCTACCCCTTCTCGGCAGCCATGCTTCCGCGGCCGCCCCTCCTCCCGGATGGCGCCACAACGATGCCTGTGGGGCGGCACCCTTCTTCTTCCTTCTCCCTGTGCAGGCGCAGGGCGGAAAATTCCAGTCTGCCCTTTTCCCCTCCCCAACAGCAGCAACAGCCAGGCGTGGGCGGAAAAATCCAGCCCGCCCTTTTCCCTTCCCCCGACAGCAGCAACAGCCAGGCGTGGCGGGAAACTCAAGTCTGCCCTCCACCCCAGCAACAGCAGCCACCAATCCCTAAACCCTGCCCCTTCCCCCAGCAACAGCGACAGCCAATCCCTAACCACCACCCCTCCCCCATCCGGTACCGCCCACTTGACCTTTCGCCGGCAACCAATCAGAACAGGGCGTGGCTTCGACCAATCAGCCTTCCCCAGCCCCTATAAAACTGTTGCCTCTCCCTCAGTAAAGTGGACTTGCGTGTTTACCTTGTCTCCGCGGTAGTTCTTCTGCCGTGCCCTCCAGTCCTGAGAGCCCCCGACAAGGGCCTGGCCTCCCTTGTCCCCAGTTTGTCGCCTGCTTCTCCGGGCGACCCCTTCGTCGCCTGCTTCTCCGGGCGACCTCTTCATCGCCGGCTTCGCCGGGCGACCCCGTCAGCCGAACCCGCGCAACGCCTTGTGAGACCGATCCCTCGTCTGCTGCTGGACCGACCCCTCGTCCCAAGTGGGACCGACCCCTCGTCCCAAGCGGGACCGACCCCTCGTCCAGAGCTGGACCGACCCCTCGTCCGCAGCCAGACCCCACCTCTACCGACCGAGCAAGCTGCCGCAGCTTGCACCCAACGTGGGGGCAAGGCAACCCCCACCACAGCCTCACTCCATAACCTGGCGGCCCCCCCCCTCCTCTCTTCTTACCTTGGGACTTCTCTCGTGCAACATTGCTGCTACCTGAGCTTGGCTACCTCATATGATCCATGGCGGTCTGGGAGAATCGCTGGATGGCTTTCTCCTTCCATGTCGGGGGCTTATACCGACCCGCTATGATTAAGAGAGCCTTGGATTTCTCGGGAGCGCGCGCTTGCACGTCTGAAGTAACCCTACCATAGCCCTACACTCTCCTCTTTTCTCACCCCTATCTTTTCACTCTGCATTGCTGCTCCTGAACCTTGGTGACCTCATACGATCCACGGCGGTCTGGGAGAATCGCTGGATGGGCTTTCTCCTTCCATGTCGGGGGCTTATACCGACCCGCTATGATTAAGAGGCACCAATAAAACTCTCAGGAGCGCGTGCCTGAGCACCTCCACCCCTGCCTTCACCTCTGCCTCCTCCCCTCCGTGCTTGCTCCCCTTTGCCTTTGCTCCACTGCTCGTCGTCCCCGCCCTCCCCCTCGTCGGGGCCTTCTTTTGGCCCGCGACCCACCGTCGGAGCCCCACCGGCTCCGACCCCTCGTCTCACCGCGCACCTCGGCTCCCATCGCCGCGCTCTCAAGGTAAGGGCCCCCTTTTCTTATCGGCTCCAAAAGGCCATTAGCAATGGGTAACATCCTATCTGCTAAGCAAGCCCCGCAAGTTCGGGCTCTCGCCGGTCTCCTAGATACTCACCGGTGTAAGATCTCTTTGAAACAGCTCCAAGTATATTGTGACCTTCTTCTCCCCTTTAATCTGTGGCTTACCACGTGTCAGCTTTGGGACCCGGACACCTATACTCGCCTTATAGATAGGGTCACTTTTGCTGTGGAGCAGGAAGGTAAAAGATTCCCTCCTGGCTTATTACAGGCAACATGAAGTCCACAAGAAATCTTGAAGGGTATAATCTATGATATGCTATATAAAAAAAGATTTAAAAGCAGCTATACCAAGAAAGTAAGAATTATGAGTCAACTGTAAATAAATTATATATTTCTGTTAATGTGTTGTAATTGTTCTGTGTTTGTCTGTCTGTTCGTTCAATGTCAACGTATATTGTGATACCTCCAGATGGTAAATATAAATTACTAGAAATATTTAAAAGAGCTCTATTCAAATGGCCAAAAATTAAATAAGTGCTTATATTAATACTTAAGTTTATTATATTAATACATAAGTTTAAATGTTAATAAGATATCTACAATTTAAAAAAAAATTGTAAGTCTTAATTAACAAAATTAACTGTACGTCTTCATAAAAAGTTGTTCTTGCTTAGATTAAAATGAATAACTATTTTTCTTCACAGGATAATATAAAGAATGTAAAACTTATATGCATATTAAAAAGGTTAAAAGTTTGTAAAAAATGCTAATGGAAATGTAATAAGTTTTGCAAAAAGACGTATTTTGTCCTAAAGTAGGATGGCTAATTTTTCATAAACTCTTGAAACTTAATTTGCATGCGGCAAGTGTAACAGGTATTGTGATAACTTTACGTAAGGGAATGTGTTCTGTAAAGATAAAATTTATCTTCAATAGTTTACATTAAGGTATTAAATGGCTAATTCCAAAAGGTCATTCTTAAATATATATATATAAAAACTAAATTGATGATAATAATAATAAAAGGTAATTTTATAACAGGAAAGATTAACAGCAACCAAGCTCCCCTGCCAACTTGCTTTTAGGAAACAGTTTCTAATATTGCATGCTACTAAGTATTTAAAGAAAAGTTATTCTTAAGGAAACAGAAGATGATTTTGTCTTTGCAGCCATTGTCTATTTAGCAACACCCCTCGCTATCGGCCTAGCCACTGTTGCGCCGGACGATTGGAACCTTAAACAAAGACTCCTCCTCACTGTCATCTTCCTATCTATCGTTACTATATTTACTGCCCTCATTCTCCTTCCTTTATAAAGCAGTCTCCTACAAACCACAAGCTTCTGTCTTAAACATACCATTCTCAACCCTATCCTCTAAATGATCTTCTCACTTCCCCCACAGCCTTTAATACTTTATTTCTTCCTCATAACCTTTGCTTTTTTGATAATATTTTCCGCCATCTGTCTAGCCGCTACCGCCCCAGAAGATTGGAACCTCGGCCAAGGAATTCTACTCTCCATCGCCTTTCTGTTTATTATCCTCTTTTATGCTTTACTCCTTTTTCTTCCTCCCATAATGACTTCACCAAGCCTCCTCTTGTCCAAAACCGTCACCCTTCTTTTCCTCACACTCCCCATTGCACTCACCAACCCCAGCCATCAGCCTTTTATTGGACAGTAAGCCTCTGGCAGGAAAAAGTAATCCTCTCCTACAATGTCTTCGCTGTCAAGGAGAGATCAACTACCTGCAACGCGCTGTCATCCTGGACTTTTAACAACAGATGGATCTTATAGCCGCCGAGATCAACAAGAATTGGACATTGACCACCCTTGCTTGCAATGGCAAGATACCACCCCCCTAAATTGTACATTTATATCCCCATCATACTCACCTCCCTCTTCAGCCCCGCTTCCCTCATTGCTTACTGCCTCTTGGGCCTCAGCTACTTGTTGCTGCTGCCATCCTGGTCCTTATTTGAAAAGAAGGGGGAAATGCGGTCACCCCTCGGGCTGAAGCGTGGTTTGCTGGCCTGGCGGGGGAGCAGCAGCGGCAGGCCAAGCCGCTGCCCCCATAATAGGGTGGCTGGTCCGACTCACCGCCACCCCTGAAGGAAGCTCGGCATGGGCGCAGAGTGCCCTCGGGTCTCCCCTTCTCGGCAGCCATGCTTCCGCGGCCGCCCCTCCTCCCGGATGGCGCCACACGATGCCTGTGGGGCGGCACCCTTCTTCTTCCTTCTCCCTGTGCAGGGCGCAGGGCGGAAAATTCCAGTCTGCCCTTTTCCCCTCCCCCAACAGCAGCAACAGCCAGGCGTGGGCGGAAAAATCCAGCCCGCCCTTTTCCCTTCCCCCGACAGCAGCAACAGCCAGGCGTGGCGGGAAACTCAAGTCTGCCCTCCACCCCAGCAACAGCAGCCACCAATCCCTAAACCCTGCCCCTTCCCCCCAGCAACAGCGACAGCCAATCCCTAACCACCACCCCTCCCCCATCCGGTACCGCCCACTGACCTTCGCCGGCAACCAATCAGAACAGGGCGTGGCTTCGACCAATCAGCCCTTCCCCAGCCCCTATAAAACTGTTGCCTCTCCCTCAGTAAAGTGGACTTGCGTGTTTACCTTGTCTCCGCGGTAGTTCTTCTGCCGTGCCCTCCAGTCCTGAGAGCCCCCGACAAGGGCCTGGCCTCCCTTGTCCCCAGTTTGTCGCCTGCTTCTCCGGGCGACCCCTTCGTCGCCTGCTTCTCCGGGCGACCTCTTCATCGCCGCTTCGCCGGGCGACCCCGTCAGCCGAACCGCGCAACCCCTTGTGAGACCGATCCCTCGTCTGCTGCTGGACCGACCCCTCGTCCCAAGTGGGACCGACCCCTCGTCCAAAGCGGGACCGACCCCCTCGTCCAGAGCTGGACCGACCCCTCGTCCGCAGCCAGACCCCACCTCTACCGACCGAGCAAGCTGCCGCAGCTTGCACCCAACGTGGGCAAGGCAACCCCACCACAGCCTCACTCCATAACCTGGCGGCCCCCCCCCTCCTCTCTTCTTACCTTGGACTTCTCTCGTGCAACATTGCTGCTACCTGAGCCTTGGCTACCTCATATGATCCATGGCGGTCTGGGAGAATCGCTGGATGGCTTTCTCCTTCCATGTCGGGGGCTTATACCGACCCGCTATGATTAAGAGGAGCCTTGGATTTCTCGGAGCGCGCGCTTGCACGTCTGAAGTAACCCTACCATAGCCCCTACACTCTCCTCTTTTCTCACCCCTATCTTTTCACTCTGCATTGCTGCTCCTGAACCTTGGTGACCTCATACGATCCACGGCGGTCTGGGAGAATCGCTGGATGGCTTTCTCCTTCCATGTCGGGGGCTTATACCGACCCGCTATGATTAAGAGGCACCAATAAAACTCTCAGGAGCGCGTGCCTGAGCACCTCCACCCCTGCCTTCACCTCTGCCTCCTCCCCTCCGTGCTTGCTCCCCTTTGCCTTGCTCCACTGCTCGTCGTCCCGCCCTCCCCTCGTCGGGGCCTTCTTTTGGCCCGCGACCACCGTCGGAGCCCCACCGGCTCCGACCCCTCGTCTCACCGCGCACCTCGGCTCCCATCGCCGCGCTCTCAAGGTAAGGGCCCCTTTTCTTATCGGCTCCAAAAGGCCATTAGCAATGGGTAACATCCTATCTGCTAAGCAAGCCCCCGCAAGTTCGGGCTCTCGCCGGTCTCCTAGATACTCACCGGTGTAAGATCTCTTTGAAACCGCTCCAAGTATATTGTGACCTTCTTCTCCCCTTTAATCTGTGGCTTACCACGTGTCAGCTTTGGGACCCGGACACCTATACTCGCCTTATAGATAGGGTCACTTTTGCTGTGGAGCAGGAAGGTAAAAGATTCCCTCCTGCTTATTACAGGCAACATGAAGTCCACAAGAAATCTTGAAGGGTATAATCTATGATATGCTATATAAAAAAAGATTTAAAAGCAGCTATACCAAGAAAGTAAGTATTATGAGTCAACTGTAAATAAATTATATATTTCTGTTAATGTGTTGTAATTGTTCTGTGTTTGTCTGTCTGTTCGTTCAATGTCAACGTATATTGTGATACCTCCAGATGGTAAATATAAATTACTAGAAATATTTAAAAGAGCTCTATTCAAATGGCCAAAAATTAAATAAGTGCTTATATTAATACTTAAGTTTATTATATTAATACATAAGTTTAAATGTTAATAAGATATCTACAATTTAAAAAAAAATTGTAAGTCTTAATTAACAAAATTAACTGTACGTCTTCATAAAAAAGTTGTTCTTGCTTAGATTAAAATGAATAACTATTTTTCTTCACAGGATAATATAAAGAATGTAAAACTTATATGCATATTAAAAAGGTTAAAAGTTTGTAAAAATGCTAATGGAAATGTAATAAGTTTTGCAAAAAGACGTATTTTGTCCTAAAGTAGGATGGCTAATTTTTCATAAACTCTTGAAACTTAATTTGCATGCGGCAAGTGTAACAGGTATTGTGATAACTTTACGTAAGGGAATGTGTTCTGTAAAGATAAAATTTATCTTCAATAGTTTACATTAAGGTATTAAATGGCTAATTCCAAAAGGTCCATTCTTAAATATATATATATAAAACTAAATTGATGATAATAATAATAAAAGGTAATTTTATAACAGGAAAGATTAACAGCAACCAAGCTCCCCTGCCAACTTGCTTTTAGGAAACAGTTTCTAATATTGCATGCTACTAAGTATTTAAAGAAAAGTTATTCTTAAGGAAACAGAAGATGATTTTGTCTTTGCAGCCATTGTCTATTTAGCAACACCCCTCGCTATCAGGCCTAGCCACTGTTGCGCGGACGATTGGAACCTTAAACAAGACTCCCTCCTCACTGTCATCTTCCTATCTATCGTTACTATATTTACTGCCCTCATTCTCCTTCCTTTATAAAGCAGTCTCCTACAAACCACAAAGCTTCTGTCTTAAACATACCATTCTCAACCCTATCCTCTAAATGATCTTCTCACTTCCCCCACAGCCTTTAATACTTTATTTCTTCCTCATAACCTTTGCTTTTTGATAATATTTTCCGCCATCTGTCTAGCCGCTACCGCCCCAGAAGATTGGAACCTCGGCCAAGGAATTCTACTCTCCATCGCCTTTCTGTTTATTATCCTCTTTTATGCTTTACTCCTTTCTTCCTCCCATAATGACTTCACCAAGCCTCCTCTTGTCCAAAACCGTCACCCTTCTTTTCCTCACACTCCCCATTGCACTCACCAACCCCAGCCATCAGCCTTTTAATTGGACAGTAAGCCTCTGGCAGGAAAAAGTAATCCTCTCCTACAATGTCTTCGCTGTCAAGGAGAGATCAACTACCTGCAACGGCGCTGTCATCCTGGACTTTTAACAACAGATGGATCTTATAGCCGCCGAGATCAACAAGAATTGGACATTGACCACCCTTGCTTGCAATGGCAAGATACCACCCCCTAAATTGGTACATTTATATCCCCATCATACTCACCTCCCTCTTCAGCCCCGCTTCCCTCATTGCTTACTGCCTCTTGGCCTCAGCTACTTGTTGCTGCTGCCATCCTGGTCCTTATTGAAAAGAAGGGGGAATGCGGTCACCCCTCGGGCTGAAGCGTGGTTTGCTGGCCTGGCGGGGGAGCAGCAGCGGCAGGCCAAGCCGCTGCCCCCATAATAGGGTGGCTGGTCCGACTCACCGCCACCCCTGAAGGAAGCTCGGCATGGGCGCAGAGTGCCCTCGGGTCTCCCCTTCTCGGCAGCCATGCTTCCGCGGCCGCCCTCCTCCCGGATGGCGCCACACGATGCCTGTGGGGCGGCACCCTTCTTCTTCCTTCTCCCTGTGCAGGGCGCAGGGCGGAAAATTCCCAGTCTGCCTTTTCCCTCCCCCAACAGCAGCAACAGCCAGGCGTGGGCGGAAAAATCCAGCCCGCCCTTTTCCCTTCCCCCGCCGACAGCAGCAACAGCCAGGCGTGGCGGGAAACTCAAGTCTGCCCTCCACCCCCAGCAACAGCAGCCACCAATCCCTAAACCCTGCCCCTTCCCCCAGCAACAGCGACAGCCAATCCCTAACCACCACCCCTCCCCCATCCGGTACCCGCCCACTGACCTTTCGCCGGCAACCAATCAGAACAGGGCGGGCTTCGACCAATCAGCCTTCCCCAGCCCCTATAAAACTGTTGCCTCTCCCTCAGTAAAGTGGACTTGCGTGTTTACCTTGTCTCCGCGGTAGTTTCTTCTGCCGTGCCCTCCAGTCCTGAGAGCCCCCCGACAAGGGCCTGGCCTCCCTTGTCCCCAGTTTGTCGCCTGCTTCTCCGGGCGACCCCTTCGTCGCCTGCTTCTCTCCCGGGCGACCTCTTCATCGCCGGCTTCGCCGGCGACCCCGTCAGCCGAACCGCGCAACCCCTTGTGAGACCGATCCCTCGTCTGCTGCTGGACCGACCCCTCGTCTCCAAGTGGGACCGACCCTCGTCCCAAGTGGGACCGACCCCTCGTCCAGAGCTGGACCGACCCCTCGTCCGCAGCCAGACCCCACCTCTACCGACCGAGCAAGCTGCCGCAGCTTGCACCCAACGTGGGGCAAGGCAACCCCACCACAGCCTCACTCCATAACCTGGCGGCCCCCCCCCTCCTCTCTTCTTACCTTGGGACTTCTCTCGTGCAACATTGCTGCTACTGAGCCTTGGCTACCTCATATGATTCCATGGCGGTCTGGGAGAATCGCTGGATGCTTTCTCCTTCCATGTCGGGGGCTTATACCGACCCGCTATGATTAAGAGGAGCCTTGGATTTCTCGGGAGCGCGCGCTTGCACGTCTGAAGTAACCCTACCATAGCCCTACACTCTCCTCTTTTCTCACCCCTATCTTTTCACTCTGCATTGCTGCTCCTGAACTTGGTGACCTCATACGATCCACGGCGGTCTGGGAGAATCGCTGGATGGCTTTCTCCTTCCATGTCGGGGCTTATACCGACCCGCTATGATTAAGAGGCACCAATAAAACTCTCAGGAGCGCGTGCCTGAGCACCTCCACCCCTGGCCTTCACCTCTGCCTCTCCCCTCCGTGCTTGCTCCCCTTTGCCTTGCTCCACTGCTCGTCGTCCCGCCCTCCCCTCGTCGGGGCCTTCTTTTGGCCCGCGACCACCGTCGGAGCCCCAACCGGCTCCGACCCCTCGTCTCACCGCGCACACTCGGCTCCCATCGCCGCGCTCTCAAGGTAAGGGCCCCTTTTCTTATCGGCTCCAAAAGGCCATTAGCAATGGGTAACATCCTATCTGCTAAGCAAGCCCCGCAAGTTCGGCTCTCGCCGGTCTCCCTAGATACTCACCGGTGTAAGATCTCTTGAAACAGCTCCAGTATAATGTGACCTTCTTTCTCCCCTTAATCTGTGGCTTACCACGTGTCAGCTTGGGACCCGGACACCTATACTCGCCTTATAGATAGGGTCACTTTTGCTGTGGAGCAGGAAGGTAAAAGATTCCCCTCCTGGCTTATTACAGGCAACATGAAGTCCACAAGAAATCTTGAAGGGTATAATCTATGATATGCTATATAAAAAAAGATTTAAAAGCAGCTATAACCAAGAAAGTAAGAATTATGAGTCAACTGTAAATAAATTATATATTTCTGTTAATGTGTTGTAATTGTTCTGTGTTTGTCTGTCTGTTCGTTCAATGTCAACGTATATTGTGATACCTCCAGATGGTAAATATAAATTACTAGAAATATTAAAAGAGCTCTATTCAAATGGCCAAAAAAATTAAATAAGTGCTTATATTAATACTTAAGTTTATTATATTAATACATAAGTTTAAATGTTAATAAGATATCTACAATTTAAAAAAAAATTGTAAGTCTTAATTAACCAAAATTAACTGTACGTCTTCATAAAAAGTTGTTCTTGCTTAGATTAAAATGAATAACTATTTTTCTTCACAGGATAATATAAAGAATGTAAAACTTATATGCATATTAAAAAGGTTAAAAGTTTGTAAAAATGCTAATGGAAATGTAATAAGTTTTTGCAAAAAGACGTATTTTGTCCTAAAGTAGGATGGCTAATTTTTCATAAACTCTTGAAACTTAATTTGCATGCGGCAAGTGTAACAGGTATTGTGATAACTTTACGTAAGGGAATGTGTTCTGTAAAGATAAAATTTATCTTCAATAGTTTACATTAAGGTATTAAATGGCTAATTCCAAAAGGTCATTCTTAAATATATATTTATAAAACTAAATTGATGATAATAATAATAAAAGGTAATTTTATAACAGGAAAGATTAACAGCAACCAAGCTCCCCTGCCAACTTGCTTTTTAGGAAACAGTTTCTAATATTGCATGCTACTAAGTATTTAAAGAAAAGTTATTCTTAAGGAAACAGAAGATGATTTTGTCTTTGCAGCCATTGTCTATTTAGCAACACCCCTCGGCTATCCGGCCTAGCCACTGTTGCGCCGGACGATTGGAACCTTAAACAAAGGACCTCCTCCTCACTGTCATCTTCCTATCTATCGTTACTATATTTACTGCCCTCATTCTCCTTCCTTTATAAAGCAGTCTCCTACAAACCACAAAGCTTCTGTCTTAAACATACCATTCTCAACCCTATCCTCTAAATGATCTTCTCACTTCCCCACAGCCTTTAATACTTTATTTCTTCCTCATAACTTTGCTTTTTTGATAATATTTTCCGCCATCTGTCTAGCCGCTACCGCCCCAGAAGATTGGAACCTCGGCCAAGGAATTCTACTCCTCCATCGCCTTTCTGTTTATTATCCTCTTTTATGCTTTACTCCTTTTCTTCCTCCCATAATGACTTCACCAAGCCTCCTCTTGTCCAAAACCGTCACCCTTCTTTTCCTCACACTCCCCATTGCACTCAACCAACCCCAGCCATCAGGCCTTTTAATTGGACAGTAAGCCTCTGGCAGGAAAAAGTAATCCTCTCCTACAATGTCTTCGCTGTCAAGGAGAGATCAACTACCTGCAACGCGCTGTCATCCTGGACTTTTAACAACAGATTGGATCTTATAGCCGCCGAGATCAACAAGAATTGGACATTGACCACCCTTGCTTGCAATGGCAAGATACCACCCCCCTAAATTGTACATTTATATCCCCATCATACTCACCTCCCTCTTCAGCCCCGCTTCCCTCATTGCTTACTGCCTCTTGGGCCTCAGCTACTTGTTGCTGCTGCCATCCTGGTCCTTATTTGAAAAGAAGGGGGAAATGCGGTCACCCCTCGGGCTGAAGCGTGGTTTGCTGGCCTGGCGGGGGAGCAGCAGCGGCAGGCCAAGACCGCTGCCCCCCATAATAGGGTGGCTGGTCCGACTCACCGCCACCCCTGAAGGAAGCTCGGCATGGGCGCAGAGTGCCCCTCGGGTCTCCCCTTCTCGGCAGCCATGCTTCCGCGGCCGCCCCTCCTCCCGGATGGCGCCACACGATGCCTGTGGGGCGCACCCTTCTTCTTCCTTCTCCCTGTGCAGAGGCGCAGGGCGGAAAATTGCAGTCTGCCCTTTTCCCCTCCCCCAACAGCAGCAACAGCCAGGCGTGGGCGGAAAAATCCAGCCCGCCCTTTTCCCTTCCCACCGACAGCAGCAACAGCCAGCGTGGCGGGAAACTCAAGTCTGCCCTCACCCCAGCAACAGCAGCCACCAATCCCTAAAACCCTGCCCCTTCCCCCAGCAACAGCGACAGCCAATCCCTAACCACCACCCCTCCCCATCCGGTACCGCCCACTGACCTTTCGCCGGCAACCAATCAGAACAGGGCATGGCTTCGACCAATCAGCCTTCCCCAGCCCCTATAAAACTGTTGCCTCTCCCTCAGTAAAGTGGACTTGCGTGTTTACCTTGTCTCCGCGGTAGTTCTTCTGCCGTGCCCTCCAGTCCTGAGAGCCCCCGACAAGGGCCTGGCCTCCCTTGTCCCCAGTTTGTCGCCTGCTTCTCCGGGCGACCCCTTCGTCGCCTGCCTTCTCCGGGGCGACCTCTTCATCGCCGGCTTCGCCGGGCGACCCCGTCAGCCGAACCGCGCAACCCCTTGTGAGACCGATCCCTCGTCTGCTGCTGGACCGACCCCTCGTCCCAAGTGGGACCCGACCCCTCGTCCCAAGCGGGACCGACCCCTCGTCCAGAGCTGGACCGACCCCCTCGTCCGCAGCCAGACCCCACCTCTACCGACCGAGCAAGCTGCCGCAGCTTGCACCCAACGTGGGGCAAGGCAACCCCACCAACAGCCTCACTCCTTAACCTGGCGGCCCCCCCCTCCTCTCTTCTTACCTTGGGACTTCTCTCGTGCAACATTGCTGCTACCTGAGCCTTGGCTACCTCTAAGATCCATGGTGGTGCGTGCCTGGGAGAATCGCTGGATGGCTTTCTCCTTCCATGTCGGGGGCTTATACCGACCCGCTATGATTAAGAGGAGCCTTGGATTTCTCGGAGCGCGCGCTTGCACGTCTGAAGTAACCCTACCATAGCCTCACACTCTCCTCTTTTCTCACCCTATCTTTTCACTCTCTGCATTGCTGCTCCTGAACCTTGGTGACCTCATACGATCCACGGCGGTCTGGGAGAATCGCTGGATGGCTTTCTCCTTCCATGTCGGGGGCTTATACCGACCCCGCTATGATTAAGAGCGCACCAATAAAACTCTCAGGAGCGCGTGCCTGAGGCACCTCCACCCCTGCCTTCACCTCTGCCTCCTCCCCTCCGTGCTTGCTCCCCTTGCCTTGCTCCACTGCTCGTCGTCCCGCCCTCCCCTCGTCGGGGCCTTCTTTTGGCCCGCGACCCACCGTCGGGAAGCCCCACCGGCTCCGACCCCTCGTCTCACCGCGCACCTCGGCTCCCATCGCCGCGCTCTCAAGGTAAGGGCCCCTTTTCTTATCGGGCTCAAAAGGCATTAGCAATGGGTAACATCCTATCTGCCTAAGCAAGCCCCGCAAGTTCGGGCTCTCGCCGGTCTCCTAGATACTCACCGGTGTAAGGATCTCTTTGAAACCGCTCCAAGTATATTGTGACCTTCTTCCTCCCCTTTAATCTGTGGGCTTACCACGTGTCAGCTTTGGGACCCGGACACCTATACTCGCCTTATAGATAGGGTCACTTTTGCTGTGGAGCAGGAAGGTAAAAGATTCCCTCCTGGCTTATTACAGGCAACATGAAGTCCACAAGAAATCTTGAAGGGTATAATCTATGATATGCTATATAAAAAAGATTTAAAAGCAGCTATACCAAGAAAGTAAGAATTATGAGTCAACTGTAAATAAATTATATATTTCTGTTAATGTGTTGTAATTGTTCTGTGTTTGTCTGTCTGTTCGTTCAATGTCAACGTATTATTGTGATACCTCCAGATGGTAAATATAAATTACTAGAAATATTTAAAAGAGCTCTATTCAAATGGCCAAAAATTAAATAAGTGCTTATATTAATACTTAAGTTTATTATATTAATACATAAGTTTAAATGTTAATAAGATATCTACAATTTAAAAAAAATTGTAAGTCTTAATTAACAAAATAACTGTAAGTCTTCATAAAAAGTTGTTCTTGCTTAGATTAAAATGAATAACTATTTTTCTTCACAGGATAATATAAAGAATGTAAAACTTATATGCATATTAAAAAGGTTAAAAGTTTGTAAAAATGCTATGGAAATGTAATAAGTTTTGCAAAAAGGACGTATTTAGTCCTAAAGTAGGATGGCTTAATTTTTCATAAACTCTTGAAACTTAATTTGCATGCGGCAAGTGTAACAGGTATTGTGATAACTTTACGTAAGGGAATGTGTTCTGTAAAGATAAAATTTATCTTCAATAGTTTACATTAAGGTATTAAATGGCTAATTCCAAAAGGTCATTCTTAAATATATATATATAAAACTAAATTGATGATAATAATAATAAAAGGTAATTTTATAACAGGAAAGATTAACAGCAACCAAGCTCCCCTGCCAACTTGCTTTTAGGAAACAGTTTCTAATATTGCATGCTACTAAGTATTAAAGAAAAGTTATTCTTAAGGAAACAGAAGATGATTTTGTCTTTGCAGCCATTGTC